>NC_138302.1:19837500-20437500 GCF_965601325.2 Salmo salar
CGAGCCGACAAGGTACAAATCTGTTGTTCTGCCCCTGAACAAGGCAGTTAACCCATTGTTCCCCAGGCGCCGAAGACGTGGATGCTGATTATGGCAGCCCCCCGTACCTCTCTGATTCAGAGGGGTTGGGTTAAATGCAGAAGACACATTTCAGTTGAAGGCATTTAGTTATACAACTGACTAGGTATCCCTCCTTTCCCCTTCTGATCCAGAGTCATGAGATTACTTGATGGTAAAGTGCTCGTTTCCCCTAGTGACCCGTTTTGAAGGCATTTCCCAACGTCCTCAGGACATGGATAGAAGCCCAACTTCAAAGTCAATCTTGAATGACCTGGCTGGATAAGTAACATTCTCTCCCAATAAACACAGGGTGTGGAAAAAGTTGTGACAGGAATTTCCTTAGCGCTCTCTCACACAAACACACCCTCTCTTTAGTTGTTTCTCTTTCTCTCTCCATCTCTCTTTCTATCACTCTATCCTACAGTCGACAGTCAATCACGGACTACAAAAGACAAATCAGCTCCGTCGCGGACCACGATGTCTTGCTCCCAGACAGACTAAACAACTTCTTTGCTCGCTTTGAGGACAATACAGTGCCACTGACATGGCCCGCTACCAAAACCTGCGGACTCTCCTTCACCGCGGCCAACGTGAGTAAAACATTTAACCGTGTTAACCCTCGCAAGGCTGCAGGCCAAGACGGCATCCCCAGCCGCGTCCTCAGCGCTTACGCAGACCAGCTGACTGGTGTGTTTACGGACATATTCAAATCAACCCTTATCCCAGTCTGCTGTTCCCACATGCTTCAAGAGGGCCACCATTGTTCCTGTTCCCAAGAAAGCTAAGGTAACTGAGCTGAATGACTACCGCCCTGTAGCACTCACTTCCGTCATCATGAAGTGCTTTGAGAGACAAGTCAAGGACCATATCACCTCCACCCTACCTGACACCCTAGACCCACTCCAATTTGCTTACCGACCCAATAGGTCCACAGACAACGCAATCGCCATCACACTGCACACTGCCCTAACCCATCTGGACAAGAGGAATACCTATGTAAGAATGCTGTTCATCGACTACAGCTCAGCATAGTACCCTCCAAACTCGTCATTAAGCTCGAGACACTGGGTCTCGACCCGGCCCTGTGCAACTGGGTCCTGGACTTCCTGACGGGCCGCCCCCAGGTGGTGAGGGTAGGAAACAACATCTCCACCCCACTGATCCTCAACACTGGGGCCCCACAAGGGTGCGTTCTTAGCCCTCTCCTGTACTTCCTGTTCACCCACGACTGCGTGGCCATGCACGCCTCCAACGCAATCATCAAGTGTGCAGACGACACTACAATGATAGGCTTGATTACCAACAACGACGAGACGGCAAACAGGGAGGAAGTGAGGGCCCTCGGAGTGTGGTGTCAGGAAAATAACCTCACACTCAACGTCAACAAAACAAAGGAGATGATCGTGGACTTCAAGAAACAGCAGAGGGAGCACCCCCCTATCCACATCGACGGGACAGTAGTGGAGAGGGTGGAAAATTAAGTTCCTCGGCGATCACAACACGGACAAACAGAAATGGTCCACCCACACAGACAGCGTGGTGAAGAAGGTGCAGCAGCGCCTCTTGAACCTCAGGAGGCTGAAGAAATTCGGCTTGTCACCAAAAACACTCAAACTTTTACAGATGCACAATCGAGAGCATCCTGTCGGGCTGTATCACTGCCTGGTACGGCAACTGCTCCGCCCACAACCGTAAGGCTCTCCAGAGGGTATTGAGGTCAGCACAACGCATCACCGGGTGCAAACTACCTGCCCTCCAGGACACCTACACCACCCGATGTCACAGGAAGGTCAAAAAGATCATCAAGGACAACAACCACCCGAGCCACTGCCTGTTCACCCCGCTATCATCCAGAAGGCGAGGTCAGTACAGGTGCATCAAAGCTGGGACCGAGAGACTGTTAAACAGCCATCACTAACATAGAGAGGCTGCTGCCAACATACTGACTCAACTCTAGCCACTTTAATAATGGAAAAAATGATGTAATAAATGTATCACTAGCCACTTTAAACAATGCCACTTTATATCATGTTTACATACCCTACATTACTCATCTCATATATATATATATATATATATATATATATATATACTGCTCAAAAAAATTAAGGGAACACTAAAACAACACATCCTCGATCTGAATGAATGAAATAATCTTATTAAATACTTTTTTCTTTACATAGTTGAATGTGCTGACAACAAAATCACACAAAAATAATCAATTCCAATTTATCAACCCATGGAGGTCTGGATTTGGAGTCACACTCAAAATTAAAGTGGAAAACCACACTACAGGCTGATCCAACTTTGATGTAATGTCCTTAAAACAAGTCAAAATGAGGCTCAGTAGTGTGTGTGGCCTCCATGTGCCTGTATGACCTCCCTACAACGCCTGGGCATGCTCCTGATGAGGTGGCGGATGGTCTCCTGAGGGATCTCCTCCCAGACCTGGACTAAAGCATCCGCCAACTCCTGGACAGTCTGTGGTGCAACGTGACGTTGGTGGATGGAGCAAGACATGATATCCCAGATGTGCTCAATTGGATTCAGGTCTGGGGAACGGCGGGCCAGTCCATAGCATCAATGCCTTCTTCTTGCAGGAACTGCTGACACACTCCAGCCACATGAGGTCTAGCATTGTCTTGCATTAGGAGGAACCCAGGGCCAACCGCACCAGCATATGGTCTCACAAGGGGTCTGAGGATCTCATCTCGGTACCTAATGGCAGTCAGGCTACCTCTGGCGAGCACATGGAGGGCTGTGCGGCCCCACAAAGAAATGCCACCCCACACCATGACTGACCCACCGCCAAACCGGTCATGCAGGAGGATGTTGCAGGCAGCAGAACGTTCTCCACGGCATCTCCAGACTCTGTCACGTCTGTCACATGTGCTCAGTGTGAACCTGCTTTCATCTGTGAAGAGCACAGGGCGCCAGTGGCGAATTTGCCAATCTTGGTGTTCTCTGGCTAATGCCAAAAGTCCTGCACAGTGTTGGGCTGTAAGCACAACCCCCACCTGTGGATGTCGGGCCCTCATACCACCCTCATGGAGTCTGTTTCTGACCGTTTGAGCAGACACATGCACATTTGTGGCCTGCTGGAGGTCATTTTGCAGGGCTCTGGCAGTGCTCCTCCTGCTCCTCCTTGCACAAAGGCAGAGGTAGCGGTCCTGCTGCTGGGTTGTTGCCCTCCTACAGCCTCCTCCACGTCTCCTGATGTACTGGCCTGTCTCCTGGTAGCGCCTCCATGCTCTGGACACTACGCTGACAGACACAGCAAACCTTCTTGCCACAGCTCGCATTGATGTGCCATCCTGGATGAGCTGCACTACCTGAGCCACTTGTGTGGGTTGTAGACTCCATCTCATGCTACCACTAGAGTGAAAGCACCGCCAGCATTCAAAAGTGACCAAAACATCAGCCAGGAAGCATAGGAACTGAGAAGTGGTCTATGGTCACCATCTGCAGAACCACTCCTTTATTGGGGGTGTCTTGCTAATTGCCTATAATTTCCACCTGTTGTCTATTCCATTTGCACAACAGCATGTGAAATGTATTGTCAATCAGTGTTGCTTCCTAAGTGGACAGTTTGATTTCACAGAAGTGTGATTGACTTGGAGTTACATTGTGTTGTTTAAGTGTTCCCTTTATTTTTTTGAGATGTATATATATATATATACTCTGTACTCTATACCATCTACTGCATCTTGCCTATGCCGTTCGGCCATCGCTCATTCATATATCTTTATGTACATTTTCTTATTCATTCCTTTACACTTGTGTGTATAAGGTAGTTGTTGTGAAATTGTTAGGTTAGATTACTTGTTAGATATTACTGCATTGTCGGAACTAGAAGCACAAGCATTTCGCTACACTCGCATTAACATCTGCTAACCATGTGTATGTGACAAATAAAACTTGATTTGATATCCCTACTCTTTCTCCATCTTCCCCTCTCTCACTCTTTATAAATCACACATTCAATCTTTTCCGCTCCCTTTTTCTGTCTCACCCCTTCCACCTCTCTATCTCAGCCCTTCCCCCTCTCTCTCTACCTCTCTCACCCCCGTCCTCTCTCTCTCCATCTCTCACCCCTTCCCCCCCTCTCTCTCCATCTCTCTCACCCCTTCCCCCTCTCTCCCTCCATTATCTCTTCATCAATCTCTGTGTAAATCAGTGTGGAACAGTGTACCACACACAGATGAATTACAGAGATGATATTATCTGGTATTAACATTAACACAGGAGCTGACTGTAGAGTGTGTGTGATTGGGGATCTATATTTAGCAGAGAAGATCAGAAAAGGTGAGTGTGTGATGGTGTATGTTTCACAGTCTAACACACACACACACACAGTGAGATTTCGAATGAGTGTGTGTGGGTTTTACTTTGATGAGAATGATGATGATAAGGCATACGGGCACAGCACACACACACCTGGTTCATCCAAGTCCATACCTATCACACTTCAAAAAGACCCCCCCCCCACACCATCCCTCAACCAACCCGCCCCCCACACACCAACCATTCCTCAACCAACCCACCCCACACACACCCACCATTCCTCAACCAACCCGCCCCACACACCCACCATTCCTCAACCAACCCACCCCACACACACCCACCATTCCTCAACCAACCCGCCCCCCACACACCAACCATTCCTCAACCAACCCACCCCACACACACCCACCATTCCTCAACCAACCCGCCCCCCACACACCCACCATCCCTCAACCAACCAACCCACCCCACACACACCCACCATTCCTCATCCAACCCGCCCCCCACACACCCACCATTCCTCAACCAACCCCCCCACCATCCCTCAACCAACCCACCCCCCACACACCCACCATTCCTCAACCAACCCGCCCCACACACACACCCACCATTCCTCAACCAACCCGCCCCACACACACCCACCATTCCTCAACCAACCCGCCCCCCACACACCCACCATTCCTCAACCAACCCGCCCCACACACCCACCATTCCTCAACCAACCCGCCCCCCACACACACCCACCATTCCTCAACCAACCCGCCCCACACACACCCACCATTCCTCAACCAACCCGCCCCCCACACACCCACCATTCCTCAACCAACCCGCCCCACACACCCACCATTCCTCAACCAACCCGCCCCCCACACACCCACCATTCCTCAACCAACCCAGAGTATCACATATAGACCTGCCTTATAGACCCTGGTCTAAAGTAGTGCACCTAATCCAACTATAGACACATATAGACCTGCCTTATGGGCCCTGGTCTAAAGTAGTGCACCTAATCGAACTATAGACACATATAGACCTGCCTTATGGGCCCTGGTCTAAAGTAGTGCACCTAATCCAACTATAGACACATATAGACCTGCCTTATGGGCCCTGGTCTAAAGTAGTGCACCTAATCCAACTATAGACACATATAGACCTGCCTTATGGGCCCTGGTATAAAGTAGTGCACCTAATCCAACTATAGATCGAACTATAGAAATGTGGCCCAAGGGTCACGGAGACCTGTGATCTAGAAGCAGGTTCCCCAGAGGACTGATTAACACCTGGTCAAACTATAGAGTCATGGCTCTAGGGTTAAGGAACCAGGGGGATAGTGTCAGAGTAGACCTAGTGGTCTAACTATAGAGTCATGGCTCTAGGGTTAAGGAACCAGGGGGATAGTGTCAGTAGACCTAGTGGTCTAACTATAGAGTCATGGCTCTAGGGTTAAGGAACCAGGGGGATAGTGTCAGTAGACCTAGTGGTCTAACTATAGAGTCATGGCTCTAGGGTTAAGGAACCAGGGGGATAGTGTCAGTAGACCTAGTGGTCTAACTATAGAGTCATGGCTCTAGGGTTAAGGAACCAGGGGGATAGTGTCAGTAGACCTAGTGGTCTAACTATAGAGTCATGGCTCTAAGGTTAAGGAACCAGGGGGATAGTGTCAGTAGACCTAGTGGTCTAACTATAGAGTCATGGCTCTAGGGTTAAGGAACCAGGCGGATAGTGTCAGAGTAGACCTAGTGGTCTAACTATAGAGTCATGGCTCTAGGGTTAAGGAACCAGGGGGATAGTGTCAGAGTAGACCTAGTGGTCTAACTATAGAGTCATGGCTCTAGGGTTAAGGAACCAGGGGGATAGTGTCAGTAGACCTAGTGGTCTAACTATAGAGTCATGGAGATCTAGGGTGCCTTATGGGCCCTGGTCTAAAGTAGTGCACCTAGTCTAGATATAGACACATGGAGATCTAGGGTGCCTTATGGGCCCTGGTCTAAAGTAGTGCACCTAGTCTAGATATAGACACATGGAGATCTAGGGTGCCTTATGGGCCCTGGTCTAAAGTAGTGCACCTAGTCTAGATATAGACACATGGAGATCTAGGGTGCCTTATGGGCCCTGGTCTAAAGTAGTGCACCTAGTCTAGATATAGACACATGGAGATCTAGGGTGCCTTATGGGCCCTGGTCTAAAGTAGTGCACCTAGTCTAGATATAGACACGTGGAGAACAGGGGGGACTGATTAAAACCTGATCTAACAATATAGCTATGGCCCTAGGGTCACCTCACCAATGGGAGGGAGTCACACGTTCCAATTACACTCTTAACGACCCATAACTTAATGAATGCGTTCAGCTCGTTTAACACAGCCAGCCAATAGGGAGGGAGTTTTACACAGCTAGCCAATAGGGAGAGAGTTTTTTTGTTTTGTCTTAATTGGATGACCCACTTCATGGTTGGCTTGGGTGAAGTGAAGGATCATGGGAGGATATAAATGGTGCTCTTGAGGAGGAGGAAGGCACCTGAGCGGCTGGTTGGGGGGTGCGTGTGTGTGTGTGTGCGCGCGCGTGTGTGTGTGTCCTGTCCCCACTTAAATGGTTAATAATCAAACTGTGCCATTGACACAGCAACCAAATCTAGAGCGATTCTGCCAAAAATGAAACTTCATTCAAGACATCAAGACATGACCACACTAGAACACAACTCTCTCCCTCTATGTCAGCTTTTGCACTGTCAAAGACAAAAGACAAACCTCAACACTTTCTCACCCTCTTACTCTGACCAAGACTGGCTTACCTAACACTAGCTACTAGTGCATACCTAACATTACCTAGCGCATCCCTATGGCTCATCGCCTCGACTGGGTAACAACGCTAACATTACCTAGCGCATCCCTATGGCTCATCGCCTCGACTGGGTAACAACGCTAACATTACCTAGCGCATCCCTATGGCTCATCGCCTCGACTGGGTAACAACGCTAACATTAGCTAGCACATCCCTATGGCTCATTGCCTGTGTGATTAGTGCCATCCATCTCCACGTCGGGTCACTGATGATAGCGTACCACATACACACCTGGCCATTGATCATAGTTTAGATTACATCTAATGGACTTCAGTTCACATGACCAAATGCAGATAACAGCCTGAAGCACACACACACACACACACACACACACACACACACACACACCTTATTTAAACAACAAGCTCTCACAGTCTTACTGTAGACATCCAAACCCTTGTCCATAAATGTCAAATTTCGAAAGTTGAGTTTAGGCAATAGTTCCCAATGGTTAAAGGATAGGGTTAAGGGTTAAGGGGTAAAAACGAAAATAAATAAACGAGGTCCTATCACTGGGATTGAACACGCGACCCTCGGAGCCGCCCGTCCACCATCCCCGCCCACAACGCCATAGTAAAACCCAAGACAACTTGATGGTAATAGCGCTCACCGTTGCCCCTAGTGGACGGTTTTGAAGTCATCTTTTCTTTTTACGTCCTGCTTACCTGGATGGTCTCATTTGGCAGTGGATGTGACCTGGCTGTATATAACAATTCCTACAGTCCAGAAGAGAGTCATCATCCCACTGTCATAACTGTCTTTACTGACGTTATGGAATCTGTGTGTGTGTGTGTGTGTGGGTTAACTCTTCGGTCAGAGATTGTGCAATGTGTATTGACTAAAAGCCATTTTCTCTGCAAGGATTTTAAACGACCACTGACGGCCACTTTAGACCAGGTCCTCGAGAGTAGACACACACACTCTAAACAAGGTCAGCCAAACACAGCCACTAACCTATCCCCACCCTCACACACACGCGCGCACACACCCCATATCTCCCTCTCCAGTCCAGTTAAGACGGCAGTAGAATTTAAATGGTGTTTTTCTTTCATTTTTCCTCTCTATCTCTCTCTCTCTCTCTGGCATGACCAGAATGAGAACAGGGGGAGCTAAAAAGAAAGGAAAACCTTTCCCAAGGAAAGACGACGGGAGCGAGGGATGAGGGATGGAGGTAGCCTTGGAAAGAGAAATGAAAGGATGGAGAAAAATAGGGGAGAGAAAGTAAAAAAAAAAAGCTAAATTATGAGAAGGTGAGGGAGAAAATGAAGGAGAGAGCGTGACAGAGGATGGATGGAAAGAGAGTAATGGGAGAGGATTAAAGGAGTGAAACAGAATGAGAAACCACTCTGAGGACAACGGAGTCACAGACTCAGGGGGGTGGAGAAACAACCTCTGTTAATGACTCCATTGGGTATTTTCCAGGAAGACATAGACCTATAAAGAGACTAGTCAATTCTTCAGCTAGAAACCAAACAGATCTACACTACCGGTCAAACGTTTTAGAACACCTACTCATTCAAGGGTTTTTCTTTATTTTGACTATTTTCTACATTGTAGAATAATAGTGAAGACATCCAAACTACAGAATAACACATATTGAATCATGTTGAACCAACAACAAAAAAGTGTTAAACAAATCAAAATATATTTTATTTTTGAGATTCTTGAAATAGCCACCCTTTGCCTTGATGACAGCTTTGCACACTCTTGGCATTCTCTCAACCAGCTTCATGAGGTAGTCACCTGGAATCCATTTCAATGAACAGGTGTGTCACGATCGTCGTAATGATTGGACCAAGGCGCAGCGTGAGTAGCGTTCCACATCTTTATTATAAAGTGAAACTTCAGCAAAAACAAAACAATAAACGAACAAACAAAATGTGCCGCTAATGCTGTGCTCACAGGCACCTACAAAAAAAACAATATCCCACAAACCCAGGTGGGAAAAACTTCTACTTAAATATGATCCCCAATTAGAGACAACGATTACCAGCTGGCTCTAATTGGGAATCATACAAAACACCAACATAGAAAAAAGAAACTAGAACCCCACATAGAAAATATAAACTAGACTAACCCCCAAGTCACGCCCTGACCTACTCCACCATAGAAAATAAGAACTCTCTATGGTCAGGACGTGACAAGGTGTGCCTTCTTAAAAGTTAATTTGTGGAATTTCTTTGCTTCTTAATGCGTTTGAGCCAATCAGTTGTGTTGTGACAAGGTTGCCCAAATAAATGAGTAACAGACACATCTCAACATCAACTGTTCAGAGGAGACTGTGTGAATCAGGCCTTCATTGTCGAATTGCTGCAAAGAAACCACTACTAAAGGACACAAATCATAAGAAGAGACGTGCTTGGACCAAGAAACACGAGCAACAGACATTAGACCGGTGGAAATGTGTCCTTTGGTCTGGAGTCCAAATTTGAGATTTTTGGTTCCAACCATAGTGTCTTTGTGAGACGCGGTGTGGGTGAACGGATGATCTGTCACGAGTTACTAGGCGTGGTGGTAGAGTCAAGCGCAGAGAGCAGTGGTGAAGATAAACAACTTTTATTCTTCCCGGCACAAAACGGTCAACGCCAAAACCAACGGGCGCGTAAAACAAATGACCAACCCAAATACAATGGACAAAACAGTCCGGAGAGAGAATAACAGTACGTAAGCCAGCACATCCAAAAATAAACACAACAGTAAACGTAATCCCGCACAAACCTGGGCGGGCTAAGCAGGCTTAAATAAAACACAAATCAAGAACACAATAGGGAACAGGTGCAACCAATAAGACTAAACAAACAGAAAAGGAAAAAGGGATCAGCGGTGGCTAGTAGGCCGGCGACGACGACCGCCGAGCACCGCTCGAGCAAGCAGGGGAGCCACCTTCGGTGGGATTCGTGACATGATCTCCGCATGTGTATTTCCCACCGTAAAGCATGGAGGAGGAGGTGTTATGGCTTTGCTGGTGACACTGTCTGTGATTTATTTAGAATTACCAGCATGGCTACCACAGCATTCTGCAGCGATACGCCATCCCATCTGGTTTGGGCTTAGTGGGACTATCATTTGTTTTTCAACAGGACAATGACCCAACACACCTCCAGGCTGTGTAAGGGCTATTTTACCAAGAAGGACAGTGATGGAGTTCTGCATCAGATAACCTGGCCTCCATAATCCCCCGACCTCAAACAAATTCAGATGGTTTGGGATGAGTCAGAAAAGCAGCCAACAAGTGCTCAGCATAAGTGGGAACTCCTTCAAGACTGCTGGAAAAGCATTCCAGGTAAAGCTGGTTGAGAGAATGCCAAGAGTGTGCAAAGCTGTCATCAAGGCAAAGGCTGGCTATTGAAGAATCTCAAATATAAAATATATTTTGATTTGTTTAACACTTTTTTGGTTACTACACGATTCCATGTGTTATTTCATAGTTTTAAAGTCTTCACAATTAATCTACAGTGTAGAAAATAGTAAAAATAAAGAAAAACACAAATGAGTAGGTGTTCTAAAACTTTTGACCAGTAGTGTATGTTGATGTTTAACTACAATGTTTTGTGTAATTCGCACCTGATTGTGTGTTGTGTGTGTGGAGGGGCTGTCCTTCATATGACCCTGTACTGTGGTTACTTCAAACAACATGCTAACTGTCATTGATCACAATGTTACATGGTTGCTTGTTTATGTGGTTGTTATGGTAACATGTTGTGTTATAGTGACAGGGTTTTGGTATTGTGGGTAAGCGTGAAGTCCGTAACCAAAGCAACAGTTTTACAGTACTGTAGGCCTATCTCAGCTCGATCGAGAGATAGATAGATAGATAGAGAGATATATATAGAGAGAGAGAGAGAGATAAAGAGAGTGAGAGAGATCGAAACGGAGGGTTAAGGGGAAAAAAGAGAAGTACTGTAGGCCTACCTCAGCTCTGGGGGAGGAGAAGACATCTGTCTGGTTGGTTTTGACTGTCTTCCTGGAGAGAGAGAGAGGGGGGGAGAGCGAGAAATAGAAAGGGAGTTTTAACATTTCATCGTACTGTCAGAGATGACCGTTTAGAAAATGTGAAAAACCCATGCGGTGAGTGAGGTCAGAGTCCAGAGAGGAAATAGAGAGAGTCCTAGTTTACATCACTTCCTGTTGAGAGAGTCCCTAATTAGCACATAACAAGTCCTTAGTTACCACATCTCCTAACGGGGAACTCTGACAGCCTCCCAAACAGCACCCTATTCCCTACATAGTGCACTATGGGCCCTGGTCAAAAGTAGTGCACTATATAGGGAATAGGGTGCCATGTGGGACTCACTCCATGACAAGAGAGAGCAACCCATCAGGGAAGTGAACATTAGAGGAAACTACAGTGGCCTTCAACTCTCTGTTACAGGACTAAGTGAAGGAGGTTCAGAGGTCAAGCAGTCTCAGTAATGGGTGGTACCCAGAAAGTGGAAGAAGAAAGAGTTCTATTCATGTGAGACTGTGGTGCAGTGAACTCTGAATGAGTCAACAGTACAAAAGAAGTATGGAGGGAGCAAGTTGTTTTTGGGGAGTAGTAGCTGACTGCTACAGAGTCCCAGAGTTACAGGAAGTAGGCAGCAGCAGTAGTGATACGTTGAAACAGTATTACTGTGGTAATATACTCAAGCAATAAGGACCATGAGGACGTGGTATATGGCCAATATACCACGCCTTAGGGCTGTTCTTAGCATGACGCAACACGGAGTGTCTGGATACAGCCCTTAGCCGTGGTATATTGGCCATATACTACAAACCCCCTGAGGTGCCTTACTGCTGTTATAAACTGGTTACCAACGTAATTAGAGCAGTACAACTAAATGATAGCTTACACTCTACGTGTAGGGGGTCGGAGGCGACGCAGGGCTCGTGGTTGGTACTGACTGTCTGACTCAGTCTGGTAGAAAAACATCCTGATGGCATCATCCAATAGAACCCAGGTAGGCAGGCCCAGCAACCTCTGATAGAGAGGAGAGAGGAGAGAGAGAGAGAGAGAGAGAGAGAGAGAGAGAGAGAGAGAGAGAGAGAGAGAGAGAGAGAGAGAGAGAGAGAGAGAGAGAGAGATCAAAACGGAGGGTTAAGGGGGAGAAAACAGTATAAAAGAGAAGTGGGTAGTACACTATTAGAAAGACAAATGGCACCATATTCCCTATGTAGTGCACTACTTTTAACCAGGGTCCATTTGGTTGAACTCTGGATGTGTTGACAGTACACAACACAGTGGCGGAGCAACATTGTGACATGAGAAAAAGCACTGGTTAAATTAGGAGATCACTCACTGCCCTTTCAATCTGCGCATACACATACTGAGTGGACAAAACATTAGGAACACCTTCCTAATATTGAGTTGCACCCCCTTTTGCCCTCAGAACAACCTCAGTTCATCAGGGCATGGACTCTACAAGGTGTCGAAAGCATTCCACAGGGATGCTGGCCCATGTTGACTCCAATGCTTCCCATAGTTGTGTCAAGTTTGCTGGATGTCCTTTTGGTGGTGGAACATTCTTGATACACGCGGGAAACTGTTGAGCGTGAAAAACCCAACAGCGTTGCAGTTCTTGACACAAACCAGTGTACCTGGCTCATAATACTGTACCCCGTTCAAAGGTACTTCAATCTTTTGTCTTGCCCATAATCGCTCTGAATGAGAAACATACACAATCCATGTCTCAATTGTCTCAAGGCTTAAAATCCATCTTTAACCTGTCTCCTCTCCTTCATCTACACTGATTGAAGTGGATTTAACAAGGGACATCGATAAGGGATCATAGTTTTCACTCTGTGTATATTTTCCGTATGGCTTACCTTCATATAAGTGTTGAGTTCTGGAATTCTATTCTCTGCAATCTCCTTCTTATTGCCAATGAACACTTTACCTAGAGATACACAAAGACACACCATAGATAGTCTTTCAATGTTTCCCCCTCCAACAAGACCAACCAATAACTAAAACTCTTCCTTTCTGGAAATCGATCAATCTGAAATAACTCATTTCAAGGTTGACAGTATTGCCTTTGGTTGGTTGCATAAATATCAACAACATAATGACATTTTAATTGCATTTCTCATCAGAGTTGATGATATGTTAATGAAACATCCCACAGGCTACAGTGTAGGATCTTCATTTGATCACTCTTTTGTCACTGAGAATTTTCATGCACAGCAGGGAATGAAAACTTGTAGTGTATTCGACGGAGAAAAAGGCCTCTAAAGTTTGTAATTTTCACTTTAATATGTCACACTTGATTTTCCCTAATGAAAAATGTATCAAACCCTACAAAAATGTCCATGAATCATAATCCACATTATAACTCACATTCTTGTTGCTGCAGGATTATTTTCCTGCTGTAGTAAACTGGCTCAAATTAAGAGTCTACATCTGTAGCGTGTGTTCCATATGACACTCTATTCCCCATATAGCCACTATGGGCCCTGCTCTATAGAAGTGCACTACATAGGGAAATAGGGTGCCAGTAAATAGGGTGCCATTGGGACACAGACTGACAGTACAATACAAATAAACAAAGACTGTAGTTGAATGACTGTCCAACCAACGGCTATCTGAGATACTCAAAGCACACACACACACACACACACACACACACACACACACACACACACACACACACACACACACACACACACACACACACACACACACACACACACACACACACACACACACACACACACACACACACACACACACAGCTGCAGGACAACTAGGCCCAACTGAAGGTCACCTAGAACTTCTAGCTGAATATAATGAAGAACATTTAGAACACTCCCCTGAAGTTCTTCTGTGCTCCAATTGTAACGTTCTACATTAGATTCAGCCTCGGCTATTTCCCTCTGCTGCTAAAACTCGTTTAGAGGGAGAGAGAGAGACGAGGAGGGAGGGATGGAGAGAGGGAGTGAGATGGAAAGAGGACAGAGAGAGAGAGTGGGGGGAGATGGAAAGAAGACAGATTGAGAGAGAGAGCGAGGGGGGGTAGAGGGAGGGAAAGAAGACAGATTGAGAGAGAGAGCAGGGGGTAGAGGGAGGGAAAGAAGACAGATTGAGGGAGGGAGGGAGGGAGGGAGGGAGGGAGGGAGGGAGGGAGGGAGGGAGGGAGAGCTAAAACTAATTTAGCCCCATCTAATGACTGTGATCATCTCTATCTCCCACCATCTCTTTCCCTCTGGCTCCATCTCGCTCTGTCTCTCTCCATCTCTTTCCCTCTGGCTCCATCTCGCTCTGTCTCTCTCCATCTCTTTCCCTCTGATTCCATCTCTCTCTGTCTCTCTCCTCCCTCCATCTCTCTCTGTCTCTCTCCATCTTTCTCCATCTCTCTCTGTCTCTCTCCATCTCTCTCCGTCTCTCTCTGTCTCTCTCCATCTCTTTCCCTCTGACTCCATCTCTCTCTGTCTCTCTCCTCCCTCCATCTCTCTCTGTCTCTCTCCATCTTTCTCCCTCTGGCTCCATCTCTCTCCATCTCTCTCTGTCTCTCTCTGACTTCATCTCTCTCCATCTCATTCCCTCTGGCTCCATCTCGCTCTGTCTCTCTCCATCTCTTTCCCTCTGGCTCCATCTCTTTCTGTCTCTCTCCCTCCCTCCATCACTCATTCTCTGGCTCAATCTCTCTTTTCTTTTCATTTGAATGGAGATAAAGAGAACTGATGATTAGTTCCATGATCATCATTAAGCCAATATCTACATTTAAAAGCCGGCCGTTCGGGAGCTTAAACGGCACGTGGCTGTCACTGACAGTCCTCTACTGTAACTCTCTCTGGACTTTAGAGTCTTCATCTCCATTATGTTACTGTGAGAGTACAGAACAGAACAGAACATAACATTGGGAGAGAGAGGGGGGGGGGTGGAGGGGTGAAGGAAAGAGGGAAGGGAGGAGAGAGAGAGAGAGAGAGAGAGAGAGAGAGAGAGAGAGAGAGAGAGAGAGAGAGAGAAAGAGAGAGCACAAGATAATCCTTGTTTTCTAGTGTACACCTGCAGAGAGACACTAATTATTCTGTAAAACAGGTATTCACTCTTGGCAGAAATCCAACTGTTTGGACACAGACAGAAAGATAGAGAGAAAATAGATGAGAGACAGACATATAGAGTAAGAGAGACAGACATATAGAGTAAGAGAGACAGACATATAGAGTCGGAGAGAGGCAGACATATAGAGTCGGAGAGAGGCAGACATATAGAGTCGGAGAGACAGACATATAGAGAAGGAGAGACAGACATATAGAGAAGGAGAGAGACAGACATATAGAGAAGGAGAGAGACAGACATATAGAGAAGGAGAGAGACAGACATATAGAGAAGGAGAGAGACAGACATATAGAGAAGGAGAGAGACAGACATATAGGAAATAGACTGTCAGCCTCTGTCCCATCGATGGTCATCGTCCCCATTCAAAGTCATAAAGCTTTATTGGCAACGATGCTCAGAGCTATCGTAGCCTAATCAATAACAGCCTTGTAACAATGTATTTATAGGAACGAGATGTCTTTCACTCTCTCTCTCTCTCTGTCTGTCTTTCACTCTCTCCCTCTCTGTCTGTCTTTCACTCTCTCTGTCTGTCTTTCACTCTCTCTCTCTCTGTCTGTCTTTCACTCTCTCTCTCTGTCTCTTTGAATTGGCTAATCCCTGGCCCGCTCTCACTCACTCACTCACTCACTCACTCACTCACTCACTCACTCGCTCTCTTCCATCTCTCCTCCCTCCACATCATCCATCCTTTTAAAGTGTCCTTTCCTGTTTCATTTCAATGTTATTCAGAATGTCTTATTTCTCCCTCTGAATGAATCAGACTTTGTAACTGCTGTGTATGTATGTATGTATGTGTGTGTGTGTGTGTGTGTGTGTGTGTGTGTGTGTGTGTGTAAATGCTGAATAAAGTAAAAGTGTTTGGACTGACTGACGTCTTCATAATATCCAGTAATACAGAGAGGGAATAGGAGTCCTGGTCTATCTGATATGGTGTTAATACAGAGAGGGAATAGGAGTCCTGGTCTATCTGATATGGTGTTAATACAGAGAGGGAATAGGAGTCCTGGTCTATCTGATATGGTGTTAATACAGAGAGGGAATAGGAGTCCTGGTCTATCTGATATGGTGTTAATACAGAGAGGGAATAGGAGTCCTGGTCTATCTGATATGGTGTTAATACAGAGAGGGAATAGGAGTCCTGGTCACACACACACACACACACACACACACACACACACACACACACACACACACACACACACACACACACACACAACACCCCTCCACCCCCAGCCCAGCCCTCCCCTCCACCCCCCAACCCTCCCCTCCACCCCCAGCCACCTCTCACCAGGCAGGGTGGGCAGCCTGCAGGTGTTAGGTCCAGATATGTCCTGGTCTCCAGGTGAATACTTCAGCTCCAGCTCACTGTGCAGGTTGAAGAACTGGCTGTACCTCCGGTAGATCAGGTACTTACTACCACCTCTGGTCCTGACCTCCATCACAAAACGCTGCCGGAAGAGAGAGAGATGGGAGGAGAGCAGGGAGAGAGGAGGAGAATGGGAGGGAGGGAGGAAGACGGGAGAGAGAATTCTTACATGAGCTTTTGAGATGCTTTTCACACAATTTTTAGCGTTTAAAACGTTCTCACCATTCTCACTAGTGTGTTATGTGGTCAGTGTCCTGTTAACCACGCATACAGAGGCATACTTACGTAATAGTCGATGAAGCCCTTTTTCTCCTCAATGTCTGCGATGGTGGCACTGATGGGAATGTCGTGCGGAAGCTGGTCAAAATCACTGAGCGAGAGAAGGAAGGAGGAGAGGAGGAAGAGGTGAACTCAGAAGTAAACAAATGCTTAGGTGACGTTCAGCTTCAAGACGTGCTGTATGGCGTCACTAATATATTCAATGGACTGGGATAGAACCCTGGGGGTTATATAACTTCCGCAACATATCAGACAGGTTTGAGCAGTCCAACCGCAGGCTGACGGAGATTCAATTGCAAGGCTTCATGGCACCGATAACTCTCTCTCTCACACACACACACACACCACACACACAGCACCTGTGATGCGAGGAAACACGCGTAATAGCGTACACACACGCATTTATGTAGGGGGAATGTTGCAAAACGAGCCACTCTGGTGACTGTTAAGGAATTTAGTTTAGTTTCAAATTCACAATCGTGACAGATGACTATTGTAGAAAGATTGGAAACGCGCAGCATAGACTATAGAAGAACAAGCTACGACCACAGATAAAAGGGGAAATATCTTCGCTGTTACAATTCTACTGCCTAGTTACTGGCTAAATGCCCAATCTGGCCCTCATCCCATCACAGCCACCTAATCTTCTCCAGTTTCCAATTGGCTCATTCATCCCCCCTCCTCCTCTCACTTCTCAGTCAATTTAACTGGTAAAATAAGGGTTACATAAATACACATTAACAACAGTGCTGGATGCAGAAGTTCACATTCCACAATAGTCCTGTGCTGCCTTCAACAACCGCTGTCACCACTGGCCTCATAACTCACCTCTCGTCTCGTAGTTGCTTGGGCAGCGACATGTTGATGGAGAACGGGCCGATTGAAGAATGAAACTTTCTGATAGATTTATCAGAACACAGTGTAGTCGCACCTCACTTTGACCCTCCTTCGATTAACAGAAACCTGAAGTGAAAATCTGCTACAGACTCACCCAGCGGTTTCATGGAGCGGAACGAACGCGATTAGTAGGCGCAAACAGCCGACAGAGCGGAACGTGTGCAATCAGGAAGCGAAAATCAAGTTCCCCAAAATGATTAGGCTACACGCAGCGCCCGTTTCTGAAGTTTGCTGAGGTGGATGGCGAGGGAAACAGTTGTCTTGTTGTTGTCGAGCCTCTTAACAGAGAATCAAATAAAATAAAATATACTAAATGGTCATGATGCAGATGTAAACTTGCTAGGTTAAAACATATATATATATATATGTCCCTCTCTCACTATTGCTCTCTCGACTATTGTGTAGGTTCGTTCAAGCTTCAAAAGTATGTCAATTACAATGCAACTGGCAACATCAGGCATTGGACAATCAAGCGACTGGCAGAGTAAAATAGCCACTAATTAATAAATGGACCATGTATGTTGTAAATGTCTTCTGTTTTCTGCAGATAGAATGCTTAGCCTCGCACCTGTTCTTAAATCCGCCGTCATTATAAAGGAAGGGTGAGGAGGAAAGGAACCGTTGAAGATCATTTTTATGCAGTCCTTGCAAAACTATCTAATCTGAGGCCTTTGGCCCAGTTGCAACATGTAAAGTAAATTGCTTTTCACTAGATGTCAGGGAAGAGAGCAGTAGAGGTTAGAACAGGGTAGAGGAGAGTAGTAAAGGGTAGAACAGGGTAGAGGAGAGTAGTAAAGGGTAGAACAGGGTAGAGGAGAGTAGTAAAGGGTATCACAGGGTAGAGGAGAGCAGTAAAGGGTAGAACAGGGTAGAAGATAGTAGTAAAGGGTAGAACAGGGTAAAGGAGAGCAGTAAAGGGTAGAACAGGGTAGAGTTAGTAGTAAAGGGTAGAACAGGGTAGAGGAGAGTAGTAAAGGGTAGAACAGGGTAGAGGTGAGTAGTAAAGGGTAGCTAGAGGTGAGCAGTAAAGGGTAGAACAGGGTAGAAGATAGTAGTAAAGGGTAGAACAGGGTAGAGGAAAGTAGTAAAGGGTAGAACAGGGTAGAGGGGAGTAGTAAAGGGAGGAAAAGGGTAGAGGAGAGTAGTAAAGGGTAGAGGAGGGTATAAGAGAGTAGTAGAGAGTAGTAAAGGGTAGAAGAGGGTAGGAGATAGTAGTAAAGGGTAGAACAGGGTAGAGGAGAGTAGTAAAGGGTAGAACAGGGTAGAGGAGAGTAGTAAAGGGTAGAACAGGGTAGAGGGGAGTAGTAAAGGGTAGAACAGGGTAGAGGAGAGTAGTAAAGGGTAGAGGAGGGGTTAAGAGAGTAGTAGAGAGTAGTAAAGGGTAGAACAGGGTAGAGGAGAGTAGTAAAGGGTAGAGGAGGGTATAAGAGAGTAGTAGAGAGTAGTAAAGGGTAGAACAGGGTAGAGGAGAGTAGTAAAGGGTAGAACAGGGTAGAGGAGGGTATAAGAGAGTAGTAGAAAGTAGTAAAGGGTAGAACAGGGTAGTAGAGGGTATAAGAGAGTAGTAAAGGAGGGCATTAGGCGTATTACAAAGGGAAGATCCCAGTTGCATACTGCTCACATCCTCTCTCGTCTCCTTCTCAAACCCCATTGGAGGAGAAGGTCAGAGGGTAGGGACCCATCCAATGGGTTTTGAGTAGGAGACGAAGAGAGAGGAAGTGAGTATGCAATTGAAATTTTCCCATTGGTTATATGGGTTCTGGTCAAAAGTAGTACACTAAATAGGGAATGTGGCATGTGGGACGCAACCATAATATTGCCCTTTCATAGAGAAAAGGAGAGGGGGGAAAGAGAGGGGGCAGAAAGAGAGAGGGGGGAGAAAGAGAGAGGGGGGAGAAAGAGAGATGGGGAGAAAGAGAGAGTGGGAGAAAGAGAGAGTGGGAGAAAGAGAGAGGGGGAGAGAAAGATAGGGGGAAGAGAGAGTGGAAAGAGAAAGAGAGAGGGGGGAGAGAAGGAGAGAGGGGGGAGAGAAAGAGAGAGGGGGAAGAGAAAGAGAGAGGGGGAGAGAAAGAGAGAGGGGGAGAGAAAGAGAGAGGGGGAGAGAAAGAGAGGTGAGGAGAAAGAGAGATGGGGAGAAAGAGAGAGTGGGAGAGAGGGTGAGAGGGAAAGAGATGTGGAGAGGGTGGGGGAGAGAAAGAGAGGGGGAAGAGAGAGTGGAAAGAGAAAGAGAGAGGACAGAGAAAGAGAGAAGGGGAGAAAGAGAGAGGTGGGAGAGAGAGGGGGAGTGAAACAAAGAGGGGGAAGAGAGAGGGGGAGAGAAAGAGAAAGGGGGAGAAATAGAGAGAGAGAAAGTCACTTTACCAAAGTACATAGTCAGTATGTCCATCTCCTAACTGCATATCTAAATCAGTTATTCAGGCATCTTGTAGAGGGAACAGTCAGCAGTGTACACTGAATGTACAAAACATTAAGGACACCAGGTGAAAGTTATGATCCCTGTCGCTTGTTAAACCCACTTCAATCAGTGTAGATGAAGGAGAAGAGACATGTTAAATAATCATTTTTAAGCCTTGAGTCAATTGAGACATGGATTGTGTACATGTGCCATTCAGAGTGATTATGGGAAAGACCAAATATTGAAGTACCTTTGAACAGAGTATGGTAGTAGGTGCCAGGCGCACCAGGTTGTGTCAAGAACTGCAACGCTGCTGGGTTTTTCACGCTCAACAGTTTCCCGTGTGTATCAAGAATGGTCCACCACCAAAAGGACATTCAGCCAACTTGACACAACTGTGGGAAGCATTGGAGTCAACATGGGCCAGCATCCCTATGGAACCCTTCAATATTAGGAAGGTGTCCTTATTGTTTTGTACACTCAGTGTATGTATGCGTGGGCGTGCGTGTGTGTGTATATGCGTGTGCATGTATGTGTGAGTGTGTGTGTGTATGCATGCATGCTTATATCCTTGCCAATATCTGGGCATTTAAAGAGATGACAGAGGACATATCGATTCCCTCTCTATTCTCATACTGTGTGACCGACTGACTACACGGACACTTTGAAACCGAGTGTGTGTGTGTGTCAAATCTCCCGTGATGAAATGTAGATATGTATTTGGACACAAGTGGTGAAGCCCATAATAGACACACACACTAGGCCCATAACTTGGCTGTTCCAAGCTTCAGACATCCAAGTGTGTATTTAACACCAAGGTCACATCAGTTGCTCTGTGTGTGTGTGTGTGTGTGTGTGTGTGTGTGTGTGTGTGTGTGTGTGTGTGTGTGTGTGTGTGTGTGTGTGTACGTTTTACTATACTTTTTAGTACCAGAAGTCCTCACTAGAATAGTAAACCAACAAAAATTGAGAGAGGTGAGGACATTCTGCCGGGGTTCACTATTATTTCACACCCAGAAAAGGAGAGAAGGGAGGCCCCAAGGAATCATTCCTAAATACATTTTACTACAGAAGAACATGTTATAATGTAAAACCTAAGATGTGTTCAATAGATTATGTCCCAGGATGTTTTAAATGGAACACTCTTAGAAATAAAGGTGCTATGTAGAACCTTAAAGGGATCTTCGCCTGTCCCCATAGGAGAACCCTATTAATCAACCCGTTTTGGTTCCAGGTAGAACCATTTTGGTTCCAGGTAGAACTCTTTTGGGTTCCATGTAGAACCCTTTGTGGAAAGGATAACCCTTTTTTGGAACCAAAAAGGGTTATCCTAGAGGTACTGCCAAAGAACTCTCTTGGAACCCTTCTTTTCTAAGAGTGTACAGTTCTAACTAGACGTTTTCTAACTCCTAAGTATTATGTGATTATGAAGTATGGATTTTAGGGCCCCTACTAAACATAGTATGCAACACCATAAAAGCTAGTGTGTGTGTGTCAATGTAGGCTACATCAATCTCATACGGTACTTCAAGATCTCTCTCTCTCTCTCTCCTCTCTCTCTCTCTCTCTCTCTCTCTCTCCTCTCTCTCTCTCTCTCTCTCTCTCTCTCCTCTCTCTCTCTCTCTCTCTCTCTCTCTCTCTCTCCTCTCTCTCTCTCTCTCTCTCTCTCTCTCTCTCTCTCTCTCTCTCTCTCCTCTCTCTCTCTCTCTCTCTCTCTCTCTCTCTCTCTCTCTCTCTCTCTCTCTCTCTCTCTCTCTCTCTCTCTCTCTCTCTCCCCTTCTTCTTCCCTTCATCCCCTCTGGAGGTCTCCATGTTACCAAGGTAACGGAGTTTCAGCATCGAGTGCCATGCGTGTCGGTCGAGTGTTCCCGTTAGACAGACTGTGTGTGTGGCATGTTATTTTCTTTGGCTTTGTATTGTAATCCAGACATGTCCACTAAAATATGAAACCATAGGGCATAGCCTCAGACACGCTCACAATATACACACTGAGTTGTAACCCATATCGCACCTGTCAGAGGGTGTAATGCTCCACCTGCGGCTGAAAAGCACTTGGACCATTTAAAACTGAGCTGCTTTCATTCTCTCTCTCTCTAGAATGAGTTGACTCTGTCCATCTGTCTTTCTGTCTCTGCCTTGCCCTTCATTAACCCTCTATCCTTCCGTTGGTCCGTCGTCTCCTTATTTAACACAGACAGACTTACGTTACTGTTTCCGCCTCTATTTCTGTCTCCCTGCCTCCCTCTCTCTCTCCTTTTCCCCCTCTCTGTAGCATGTCCATACTTTAGGAAAGTGCTGATGCAGGGTAATGCAATAGAGGGGGAAACAGCACGATGAACAGAGAGAAGGAATGGGGGAGACAGGGAGGGAGGGAGACAGAGAGAACAGAACAGGAGGAACGGGGGGGGGGGGGGGGGTCAACCAATATGGAGAGAGAGAGGGAGAGAAAAAGAGTTGGGGAGAGAGACAGACAGACGGCTGTGGCCCAGGCTTTTGACTCCCTCTTTGTGTCATAGGGAGTATGTCTGGGATATTACACACACACACACACACACACACACACACACACACACACACCTTTGACAGTGAGCAGCCACAGAGAGATGGATCTAGCTCTGCTGGCCTTGGTTGCCAGCAGCTGGCGAGAAAGACTGATAAATATAGTCTGAGGAAGATGAGAAGGACGAAGCAAGGGATGAGGGGAAGTGAGAGAGGGGGAGCCTTTTACAGAGATTGAGGGAGAGATAAAGGATAGAAAGATACAGATTGACAGAGGGAGATGGGGAGAGAGATACAGATTGACAGAGGGAGATGGAGGGAGAGATAAAGGAGAGGTAGAGAGGGAGAGATAAAGAAGACAGGTAGAGAGGGATAGAGGGAGAGTTGAGTCTGTCCAGGACTTGTGAGGCGTCTGTTTCTCAAACTAGACACTCTTAATGTACTTATCCTCTTGCTCAGTTGTGCCCTGGGGCCTCCCACTCCTCTTTCTATTCTGGTTAGAGTCAGTTTGCGCTGTTCTGTGATGAGAGTAGTACACAGCGTTTCTGCAGCTTTTATTTCAGAATAAAGTTATTTGTTTCTGCCCATTTTGAGCCTGTAATCGAACCCACAAATGCTGATGCTCCAGATACTCAACGAGTCTAAAGAAGGCCAGTTTTATTGCTTCTTTAATCAGAACTACAGATTTCAGCTGTGCTGATATAATTGCAAAAGGGTTTTCTAATGATCAATTAGCCTTTTAAAATGATAAACTTGGATTAGTTAACACAACGTGCCATTGGAACACAGGAGTGATGGTTGCTGATAATGGGCCTCCGTATGCCTATGTAGATATTCCATTTTAAAAATCTGCCGTTTCCAGCTACAATAGTCATTTACAACATTAACGTTAATGTCTATTTATGATCAATTTTATGTTATTTTACTGGACAAAAAAAAAACAAGGACATTTCTAAATGACCCCAAACTTTTGAACGATAGTGTACATATTATGTAAATAAACCATTTTATATCAATTCCTTCCAGCTAGGCAGAGAGGGTGTAGAAACAGGTTATCAAGCAGACTGCTGAAACAGGCTACCAAGCAGACTGTAGAAACAGGCTAAGAAGCAGACTGTAGAAACAGCCTAAGAAGCAGACTGTAGAAACAGCCTAAGAAGCAGACTGTAGAAACAGCCTAAGAAGCAGACTGTAGAAACAGCCTAAGAAGCAGACTGTAGAAACAGCCTAAGAAGCAGACTGTAGAAACAGCCTAAGAAGCAGACTGTAGAAACAGCCTAAGAAGCAGACTGTAGAAACAGGCTACTAAGGTCAGCTGTATTTTCTCTGTATTTTTCTCTGTATTTTCTCTGATACTTGATTACTAGATTTCTTAGATTAAATCAGACTATTTTGAGGGAGTATGCGATCACACTCATTCGGGTCACCTAGCCAAATTAGGCTAGCCGCCAGCAGAACCGAAGCATGTGGAAGCCTTGAGCAAAAGAGAGAGAAGGGGGGGAGAGAGAGAGGAGAGAAAGAGAAGGGGGAGAGAGAAAGATGAAGGTAGAGAGTGAGGGAGAGAGTGAGGGAGAGAGGTAGCGAGTGAGGGAGAGAGGTAGAGGTAGAGAGTGAGGGAGAGAGGTAGATAGTGAGGGAGAGAGGTAGAGAGTAAGAGAGTGAGGAAGAGAGAGGTAGAGTGAGGGAGAGAGGTAGAGAGGTAGATAGTGAGGGGGTGAGTGAGGTAGAGAGGTAGATGGTGAGGTAGAGAGGTAGATAGTGAGGGAGAGAGGTAGAGTGAGAGAGAGGTAGAGAGGTAGATAGTGAGGGAGAGAGATAGAGAGGTAGATAGTGAGGGAGAGAGATAGAGAGGTAGATAGTGAGGGAGAGAGGTAGAGAGGTAGATAGTGAGGGAGAGAGGTAGAGAGTGAGAGAGAGGTAGATAGTGAGGGAGAGAGGTAGAGAGAGGTAAATAGTGAGGGAGAGAGGTAGATAGTGAGGGAGAGCGGTAAAGAGGTAGATAATGAAGGTGTGAGGTAGAGAGGTAGATACAGGGGCGAAAATCTGATATCAACTTTGGAGCGGACAATTACATGACATTTTCTCAAGAGCAATTCCTGAGGGGGACACCAAAAGTAGTGCTGTAACACATAGCCTACATTGTAATATGGTAAATGTATATTGAGGAACCAAAGAAATAAGGTGTTTGCCGTACTCCTAACTACCGGTACCCAAAACTACACAACTAATCACAACAGCAATACCATTGCCTTTAACAAATCTTAGTTCAGTCACCAGTTTAAGTTGAGAGTGGTCTAGTCTTTGAGATATTAGGCTACTAGGGTTCTTACTATGCGTTTTGGTGTATTGAAAAATACTCTGATGTCCGTCTTTTATTTTTCTGACATTTTTCTACCTGGCTGGCTGGCTGGCTACACACACAGTGTGTAGGTTATTTACAGTAGGAGATGGGCTTCTATCATCTTCAATCATTCTATTTGGGCTTCGATCTAAAAGGTAGCTAGCAAATGTGAAACGGATTAAAATGACAAGAGTTGACAGCTGTATGAGTTCACCATTTACACAACATATGCTGCAACCTTTTGTAATTTTAATAGTTTGTTTCATATTGGCTGGCTTCCAACAATAGCTGAATTTGCAAAGCTAGCGAGCACCAATTCAGTTTCAGTGGTGTTTGCTATAATCTTTGCTACCCAGGTTAAATAAAGGTGAAATAAAATAAATAAATAAAAGTTCACTTGCGACAATTTAGCTTTTGCAACGAGACCATTAAATATGTTTAAGACAATGGTAGAAGAGAGTGTAGTTCTGTTCAGTTTGGATTTCAGTTTATCGCTAACCTTATCACAGGGACTTTGAAGCACTAACTTACATCATCTGCATGCTGATTCCATCTTTGACGATGCAACATAAATGGAATAGGTACTAGCTAGCTTAATAGTTAATATTTGCGCGCTAGCTCTGCATATTCAGCTAGTGTGTGTGCGCGATTGACTGGATTAACCTCACGTCAGTTACGTGCATTGAGTGCCTTTCAGACAGTAGATACGACCCCTCTGTTACCTTGCCAACTAAGGAACTGGCAGTGGATCAAACCATTGTGAGGCAAAGGGTGGGGGGGTTGCAATCTTTTGAAACTTAAAAACGCGTTATTAAATGTCTATAATCAGCACAATTGCTTTCATTGCGTATTATTAATATTATTTAAATTACATAGTTATGTTTCAGTGACATATTGGGGGGGACAAATCATATTTTTCCCAGGATGGGGGGGTCGTGTCCCCCCCGTCCCCCCCGGGATTTCCGCCCCTGGGTAGATAGTGAGGTAGATAGTGAGGACAGCAAAGAAATGTTTTATTAATAGTAGTGGTTGATTGGTTAGTCATGTTGAGAAAGTGATCTGACCCCAGGGCAGTGTTAGTACGTCATGTCTTGAACCCCACTGTCCCTCTCCCATACTCTCCCAAAATAAATGCTGTGTATGTATGTATGTATGTATGTATGTATGTATGTATGTATGTACGTACGTACGTACGTACGTATGTATGTGTGTGTGTCTGTGTGTGTGTATGTGTGTTTGCGTGTGTGTTTGTGTGCCTATGTGTGTGTGTGTGTGTGTGATATATAAGACTGATAGTGGACACCCCCCTCTCTTACCCTATCTCAACTCCAGCCCCTGTCTCTTTCTCTCCTTCACTCTCCCTCACTCTCTCCATCTCTCTCTCTTTCCAGTGTCTAGTCCCTCACTATCCAGGTAAGGTTGATCATTGAAAGGTCTGGGTTGTGGTATTGGTTTTCATTGGTTCACGAGACTGGATGCATAATTATTATTCATTATTATTCATTATTGCAAGCAAATACTGTCTGGTTGGGGTCTGCAGTTAATGCCTGACATTCAAACTCGAAGAAAATAATGTTCTTTATTCAGTTTACATTGGTTTGTTTTTGGTCATCTTGTGTTAGAAAAGGATTGTTGTTTTGAGAAGTGTTGGACAGGTTGATATGTAGCATGCTGTGAATTCATACAGCATGTATAGACAATTCTGTGTACTGATTATGTGTTCTCAAATGGCTGGATGTTGGTAGAATTCCATTATAAAACCTGCAGCCAGTTCTGACCCAAACGGAATGCTCAGGATATTTGTAATTCTTAGAATATTCCTAAAACAATGGTTCTAGTATTCTATGGTCTGTTTGGAGATGTCAGTCTCCTGTCCACTCAGCCAAAATATGACTGCGTGTGCGACTGTAGACCAAGACGTACGCGTGTGTGTTTTTATGTACTTTAAACCAAGACATGTATGACTCCATGACTAATACAACTAATTATACGATGTCAAGGTTGAAATTTTACTCAGTGCAATACATCATACTCACATACATCATACTCACATACATCATACTCACATACATCATACTCACATACATCATACATCATACTCACATACATCATACATCATACTCACATACATCATACTCACGTACATCATACTCACATACATCATACTCACGTACATCATACTCACGTACATCATACTCACGTACATCATACTCATGTACATCATACTGTCACAAGCGTCGTTTTGAACAGACCAAGGCGCAGAGTGTACAGTGCTCATCTTTGGATTTTAATGAATGCACTACGAACAACAAAATAATAAACACTCCACAGTTCCGTCAGGTACAATAACTAAAACGGAAAACAACCACCCACAAAACCCAAAGGAAAACAGGCTGCCTAAGTATGCCTTCCAATCAGAGACAACGAAAAATACCTGCCTCTGACCCCCCCCCCCCCCCCCCTTCTAACCCACCCCCCCTTAAAAGATTTAGATGCACTATTGTAAAGTGGTTGTTCCACTGGATATTATAAGGTGAATGCACCAATTTGTAAGTCGCTCTGGATAAGAGCGTCTGCTAAATGACTTAAATGTAAATGTAAATGTAAACCATACTCGGTCAAACATGGAAAATGAAACATAGAAATAGAAAACTAGAACCAAAATCCCCTAGAACCAAAAAACCCCAAAACACACAAAACAAACCCCCCTGCCACGCCCTGACCATTCTACTATTGCAAATGATCCTTTTCATTGGTCTGGATGTGACACCTACTTGCATACATCATACTGACATACATCATACTCACATACATCATACTCACATACATCATACTCACATACATCATACTCACATACTCACATACATCATACTCTATTTGAGAGCTGCATGACACAAACCTGAAGCCAGTCAAATGTAGGACTATAGCAGCACTTCCTCATTTCAACGCCCGTCACCCAACACTGTGATAAATAGCTACTATTGGGTTAAACATCCCATTAAAAAGAGGCTTTGCACCATCTGATAGAGAGAGAGAGGACATCTGGTTGTCCCCTAAAGACAACCCACACAACCCAGGCCCAATCCCAAATCCATCTCTCAGCCCTTCATCAGCTTGTGGAGATCTGGGAGGATTTGATTGGTATAAGCGATATGGTGACACTTCAACCTAGCCTATCAGAGGGTAAGATGAAGCTATTACCGTATTGCTTATACCAGTCAAATCCTCTCAGATCTCCACAAATGCAGGAAACAGGGCTTAGGGATGGATTTGGGACTGGGCCATGGTCTTGTTAAAATAATTTAAAAAAATAAGACATTTAACCATTGTAGTTAACAGTATATGTCACTTTAGCTAACAAATTTGTTGTAGTTAGTTATATTGCTCCTTCTTGGCCAGGTCGTTATTGTAAAAGCTAATGTGTTCTCAATGACTTACAAAGGCATAAATACAGTTCTATGTCGTAGAGTTATACATCACTTGACGTGACATGTTACCCTGCAGTGTAAGGGTCATATTGTCAAGACTAACCGTCAAGTTGTTTTACTTCGAGTGGGATACACTAACCTTCGACCCCTATGGACGTGCCAGAAGGTTTCGGTCACTGTCAATCATATACTGTATGTATGTAGATGTCAAAGACAACTGGAACAGTTGTTCTAGCTGTGATGAAGTGGAACTGTTAACACTCTAGAAGGGTCAGGTTGCTTTGAAACATGAGTGCATGTCAAAGATCAACGTTAAGTTGTTTTACCTGTGATGAAGTGTAAGATGAACTGTTAAAGATTCTAGAAGGGTCAGGTTGCTTTGAAACATATGTAGATGCCACTGGTAACCCCATACTGGTAGAAGGGTTAGGGTTGGGTTAGTGACTTGCTGTGAAACACAAGTTGTTTTACTTCTGACACACACACACACCCGTATATAGATGCCAAAGATGACTGAGGTTCATGTGCCACACCCCTTAGCGCTTAGCCACAAGCATGACAACATGGTAACATCATGATGACAACATACCTGTAGGACACAGAAGCCACAAGAGACATGGAATATATAGAAGATACAAGACACATAAAGAGATACTATCGGCAGGGCTACAATATTCTGAGAACTTTCCCCAAATTCTTAGCTTCTCCAGAAATCTTGCTTGGTGGATTTCAAGATTTCCTGCTTATCGCCTCCTAAATATAGAAGATATGAGACATGGGAGATATGAGAGATATGGGCCTTGGCTGCGTCCTTGGCGGATGTCTTTGTCCATACTGTACTATTTATAGAAATTGCTGCCAAGTCCAACAGACAGACAGATGGACAGAGTTAGATTTCAAAATATATTTGTTACCAAGGTAGAGAGAGGAGGGGGCGAGATAGAGAGAGGGGGGAGAGAGAGAGAGAAGGGGGGGAGAGAGAGTGAGAGAGGGGGGAGATGAAGAAAGAGAGAGAGAGATATTAAGAGAGAGAGAGAGAAATGAAGAGAGAGAGAGAGCGAGAGAGAGAGAGAGAGAGAGCGGGAGAGAGAGAGAGAGAGATGGGGGGGGGGGCGGCGGGGGGGGGGGGGGGGGGGGGGGGGGGGGGGGGGGGGAGTGGAGAGAGGAGCTATTTTCACATTGAATTAGTCACAGTCTCCTCATAGACTTTTCTGCCGGGGTATCAAAACCATGCCTCTGAGACACTTCTGTACACACACACACAACTATACACACACAACCATACACACACAACCATACACACACACACGACCATACACAAGCAACCATACACACACACAGCAGCAAAAGCAGCAAATACTAATGCACATTTACAGAAGCTCTTTCACTGACTTACCCGCACGCACGCACGCACGCACGCACACGCACACGCACACGCACACACACACACACAGTGAGGGGAAAAAAGTATTTGATCCCCTGCTGATTTTGTACGTTTGCCCACTGACAAAGAAATTATCGGTCTATAATTTTAATGGTAGGTTTATTTGAACAGTGAGAGACAGAATAACAACAAAAAAATCCAGAAAAACGGATGTCAAAAATGTTATAAATTGATTTGCATTTTAATGAGGGTAATAATTATTTGACCCCCTCTCAATCAGAAAGATTTCTGGCACCCAGGTGTCTTTTATACAGGTAACAAGCTGAGATTAGGAGCACACTCTTGAAGGGAGTGCTCCTAATCTCAGTTTGTTACCTGTATAAAAGACACCTGTCCACAGAAGCAATCAATCAATCAGATTCCAAACTCTCCACCATGGCCAAGACCAAAGAGCTCTCCAATGATGTCAGGGACAAGATTGTAGACCTACACAAGGCTGGAATGGGCTACAAGACCATCGCCAAGCAGCTTGGGGAGAAAGTGACAACAATTGGTGCGATTATTCGCAAATGGAAGAAACACAAAAGAACTGTCAATCTCCCTCGGTCTGGGGCTCCATGCAAGATCTCACCTCGTGGAGTTGCAATGATCATGAGAACGGTGAGGAATCATCCCAGAACTACACGGGAGGATCTTGTCAATGATCTCAAGGTAGCTGGGACCATAGTCACCAAGAAAACAATTGGTAACACACTACGCCGTGAAGGACTGAAATCCTGCAGCGCCTGCAAGGTCGCCCTGCTCAAGAAAGCACATATACCTGCCCTTCTGAAGTTTGCCAATGAACATCTGAATGATTCAGAAGACAACTGGGTGAAAGTGTTGTGGTCAGATGAGACCAAAATGGAGCTCTTTGGCATCAACTCAACTCACCGTGTTTGGAGGAGGAGGAATGCTGCCTATGACCCCAAGAACACCATCCCCACCGTCAAACATGGAGGTGGAAACATTATGCTTTGGGGGTGTTTATCTGCTAAGGGGACAGGACAACTTCACCGCATCAAAGGGACGATGGACGGGGCCATGCACCGTCAAATCTTGGGTGAGAACCTCCTTCCCTCAGCCAGGGCATTGAAAATGGGTTGTGGATGGGTATTCCAGCATGACAATGACCCAAAACATATGGCCAAGGCAACAAAGGAGTGGCTCAAGAAGAAGCACATTAAGGTCCTGGAGTGGCCTACCCAGTCTCCAGACCTTAATCCCATAGAAAATCTGTGGAGGGAGCTGAAGGTTCGTGTTGCCAAACGTCAGCCTCGAAACCTTAATGACTTGGAGAAGATCTGCAAAGAGGAGTGGGACAAAATCACTTCTGAGGTGTGTGCAAACCTGGTGGCCAACTACAAGAAACGTCTGACCTCTGTGATTGCCAACAAGGGTTTTGCCACCAAGTACTAAGTCATGTTTTGCAGAGGGGTCAAATACTTATTTCCCTCATTAAAATGCAAATCATTTTATAACATTTTTGACATGCGTTTTTCGGGATTTTTGTTGTTGTTATTCTGTCTCTCACTGTTCAAATAAACCTATCATTAAAATTATAGACTGATCATTTCTTTGTCAGTGGGCAAACGTACAAAATCAGCAGGGGATCAAATACTTTTTTCCCCTCACTGTACATGTGCATACACAAACACACACACACATTGTCGGACTCTATCCACCTCCATGTCATTAGACTCTATCCACCTCCATGTCATTAGACTCTATCCACCTCCGTGTCACTAGACTCTATCCACCTCCGTGTCACTAGACTTTATCCACCTCCGTGTCACTAGACTCTATCCACCTCCGTGTCACTAGACTCTATCCACCTCCATGTCACTAGACTATCCACCTCCATGTCATTAGACTCTATCCACCTCCTTGTCACTAGACTCTATCCACCTCCGTGTCACTAGACTCTATCCACCTCCATGTCACTAGACTCTATCCACCTCCATGCCATTAGACTCTATCCACCTCCCTGTCACTAGACTCTATCCACCTCCTTGTCACTAGACTCTATCCACCTCCGTGTCACTAGACTCTATCCACCTCCATGTCACTAGACTCTATCCACCTCCCTGTCACTAGACTCTATACACCTCCATGTCACTAGACTCTATCCACCTCCATGCCACTAGACTCTATCCACCTCCTTGTCACTAGACTCTATCCACCTCCGTGTCACTAGACTCTATCCACCTCCATGTCACTAGACTCTATCCACCTCCATGCCACTAGCCTAATCAGGCTGTATCTCAGTAATATAGAGACTTCCTCACCGCATGGCCTCGTCCTTATTTAGAATTATTAGACAAGAGTCAGAAAGAAAGTCCCTCTGACGGCTTCCACCATTTTGATTTCAATGTCTTCTTGCATTATTGCAGGCGAGGGGAAGGATGCTACTGGAGACTAGTGAGATACTCTCAGTTGTACTGAGTAGTTAGTTAGTGATATCTGTCTGGCTCTTTACTGACATCTATTGAGCAATTTAAGGCAATGCAGGAATGATTTCACAAACACTTCAAAACTGTGCACCCAGGACACTACAACTGCCATGATCAAATTGAGTTGGGTGAACTTGTAAATGTGAGGCAATAGGACTCTGCCTCCCTTTTGAGAGTGGTAGTCATATGCTTTCTTCTAAGATTTGTCTTGGGAAGTATCTAGTTGATTATCATTGCACCTCTGTTCACAATCTTTATTTATGCTGCGCCTTATATTACCAAATATGGCCTTTGGTCAGCTTTCTCCCCTCCTCTCCCCTTTCTACCCTCCTCTACCCTCCTCTCCTTTCTCCCCTCCTCTCCTCCTCTGCCAAGTTCATTTGGGTGTCCGTTGAGTGCTAGAACGATATAGAGCCCAGCTCATGGTCACTGGCCAAACTCTGATGCTGTTCCTCTCCTCTCTTTTCCTTCCCTCTCTCCTCCTCTCCAGTGTATCCTTACATCCACTGTCCTTACTTTGTGTCTGCCAGACACTATTCATGGTGCTTGACATCACCACAGTCCAGAGACAGTGGGTCTGTGTATCTCTGCCTGTCTGTGTATCTCTGCCCTACAAAGAACCTTCTAATTGACACTAAACACTTTGTCCTAGCGCCTCATTTATGCTATCCATATTTTATATTCATAAACCTCTCTCTCTCTCTCCCCTCAGTTACCAAGATGGCCGCTTTGAAAGATTTTTTGAAAGCTGATGATATTCAGAAGGCCCTTGATGCAGTCAAAGGTGAGCAGACGTTTTCACTGTTGAAATCCAAACCAAATCTTTTGAAAATAATATAATATATATCTCTCCGTTCTCTTTTCCCGTCTCCTCCCTCCATCTCCTCCCTGTCCACGTGCTTGTGTGTGCTTGCGTTTGTCTATGTATGTATGTGTGTGTGCGTACCTGTTCGTGTATGTGTGCGTACCTGCACTTGTGTGTGTGTGTGTGTGTGCTTACCTGTCCGTGTGTGTGTGTGTGTGTGTGTGCTTACCTGTCTGTGCGTGTGTATTTGTGTGCTGACCTGTCTGTGTGTGTGTGTGTGTGTGTGTGTGTGTGTGTGTGTGTGTGTGTGTGTGTGCGTACCTGCACGTCCGTGTGTGTGTGTGCGTACCTGCACGTCCGTGCGTGTGTGTGCGTACCTGCACGTCCGTGTGTGTGTGTGTGTGTGTGTGTGTGTGTGTGTGTGTGTGTGTGTGGTGTGTGTGTGTGTGTGCCTGCGTGTGTGTGTGTGTGTCCAGCGGAGGGTTCCTTCGACCATAAGAAGTTCTTTGCTCTGGTGGGCCTGAAGGCCATGACTCCCGACAACGTCAAGAAGGTGTTCCAGGCTATTGATGCTGACCAGAGTGGATTCATTGAGGAGGAGGAGCTCAAGTAAGAGGAAGAGAGATACACATAGACGGACACACACACACACACACACATACACTACAGGCACACACACACACACATAGACTCATACCAAAGACACACATGGACAGGTGTGCACACACACACATTCATTAAATGTGTGGCTATTTTCCAATTTACAAACTAGCATACCATTTAGAATGCATGCTCAATATAGGGTTGCAAAATTCCGGTAACTTTGCCAAAATGCCGAGGTGTTCCAGAACTCCTGATTGGAAGATCCCTGGCATCAGGAATCATCCAAACGTGATTTCTGGAAAACCTAGAAACTGTGGGGAAAGGTAACAGGATTTTGCAGTCCAAGCTTAATACATGTTTTCTTCCCGCTAAATCTCTGACCTCAGGTTCGTACTGAAGGGTTTTGCTGAGGACAACAGACACACACGCAGCTCCTTAATCTTGACCCCTAACCTTTGAACTCTCTTTTACCTTAGGTGACACACACGCAGCTCCTTAATCTTGACCCCTAACCTTTGAACTCTCTTTTACATTAGGTTTGTGCTGAAGAGTTTCGCTGAGGACGGCAGAGACCTGACCGACGCCGAGACCAAAGCCTTCCTTAATGCCGCCGACAAGGACGGTGATGGAAAGATTGGCATCGACGGTGAGAGAGGTGATAGGATGATAACGGAATGAAATCCTGACTCATTCCCAGAGGATCTTAATGTTGTCCTCCTCTTCTCTTTTCCAGAGTTTGAAGTCTTGGTCCATGAGGTGTAAAGAGCACCTCTCGTCTCCCCCTTTCTCCTCCCCTGCGAATTCATGTTTTAAATGCAATCTCCCCCCTCTATGCCCCCCCCCCCCCCCCCCATCACCCAAAAAGCACCATCCAGTCCAGGGTGAAGTTTCTCCTCGACACAGATCTAGGATCACCTTCCCCAAACCCAACCTTAACCATTATTCGGGGAAAAATGTCAACTGACCCAAGATCAGCATCAAGGCTACTTCACCCTACACCGCACCACGCAGGCCCAGTCTCGCTAACCGAAACAGTACCAGAGACGTCCACCAGGGGGGAGGTAGAGAGGGGACTCCCCAACAAGCACTACTGTATTTATTTGTATGTTTTTCTACTGTACCAACATACTGTATATATGTCCTGTTTTGAAAACCTCATGACTGTCATTTTAAAAGAAAACCTTTACTGTAGATATAATGTACCAGAAACCTTCCCTTTCCTCTCTAGCCGTCTATGGACCCTATGTCACCTTACCCAAATGGCACCCTATTCCCTTTATAGTGCACTACTTCCAAAGGGTGCCAAAAGGGAATAGGGTGCTATTTTTAATAGAGAACCATTTTTTTGGACTTATCCTATACAACCTGTGTCTCTCGTTCTTTATTTTTTCCACCTCACACATACTTGTACCCTCCTTCCTGTCCTCCCTCCCTCATTTCCTCCTTCCTCTCTCATCTGGTGATGAGATGTATAAATAAAGAGGAAGAGTGGTGAAGAGAGAGAAATTATTCAAAATAAGAAATAATAACAAATAAAACACCTTGAGTAAAATGACTATTTTATTTATTATTATTTAATGATTTATTATAAACTAGACTGGACACTAATATACTGTAGAACAAGGAATGCACAAATGAGACGATTCATTTAGATATTTTCAAAATAAAAGTATCTATTTCACAATAAAAGCATCCTAGATTGAACAATTAGTAAACCACTGGAAAATCTATCGAAACACACAAACAATGTGACAAAGTGCTATTCTTAAATCGCATAATAGTATAAATAAATATATATATATCTTTACACGATTAGATGATCTACATAATTTCTCTAAAAATAGACTCAATGTCAAACTCAAGGACGTCAGCTTTTCTTGACGTCTACATCTCTGTGCTGATTGGTCAGTGGGTCCTGGGTGCTGATCTATCATTGGTGGTCGTTGGTTTAAGCTTCACTGTCGCAAAGGGATTGGTTCCCCTGCAACAGACCAGGTGACAGGTAAAGAACTAGCACTCAACACTAATGACAAACATCACAGCAGGCACACACACAGACGCACACTGACGCACACAGAGGCACACTGACGCACACTGACGCACACAGAGGCACACTGACGCACACACTGACACACACACACTGACGCACACTGACGCACACTGACACACACTGACACACACTGACACACACTGACACACACTGACACACACTGACACACATACTTCCTACCTGGGAAAGAGTAGGTTTTCTCCAGAAGCTCCAAGGGGTGACAATGACTCTGCTGTCCTCTCCGGGAAAGTAAGCTGGATTGGTCGAAAGTCAGCTGACCCCCTCCGGAGCATTGTTGTAGGCTGAGGGGGTGGCGGGGGCGGAGGAGGAGGGGGCGGGAGCTCGTTAAGGCCCTTCAGGCTATTTTTTCTCGTCACAATCTCTGGCTCCGCCCTCCTCTCAGGGAGGGGAGAGATTGGTCGGAAGTCGACGGAGGCCCTGCGAGTGGGTGTGGCAGGGGGCGCGACATCCCCGTAGGCCTTTTCTGATTGGTCCATGGAGGTGTCAGAGGGATCCAATAGGTTGTTCATGCTGTGGCTCCTCAAGGAAGTGCCACTGGAGGGTCAAATGTCAAATATGATCATATTGATTGATTAATTGATTGATTGATTGATTGATTGATTCATTCATTGACATACCTGGACCCCAAGAGGTTAGAGAACTCTTCAATAGAAGAAACATAAGCTGCTGGGAACCAGCCCTGGCTGTTGGAACAACAGAGAGAGACCAGAGGAACATTAGCAAACACAACAATGGCCTAAATACTGGAACTGACAAGTTCCTAGATGAATTCCACTGTTTTCCCACCCACCCACATAGGAATGAATGAATGAATGATGGATGGATAAAAGAACAAACAACTGACCCCTACCATAGTCTGTTATCCACTGTCCCCTACCATAGTCTGTTATCCACTGTCCCCTACCATAGTCTGTTATCCACTGACCCCTACCATAGTCTGTTATCCACTGTCCCCTACCATAGTCTGTTATCCACTGTCCCCTACCATAGTCTGTTATCCACTGTCCCCTACCATAGTCTGTTATCCACTGTCCCCTACCATAGTCTGTTATCCACTGTCCCCTACCATAGTCTGTTATCCACTGACCCCTACCATAGTCTGTTATCCACTGTCCCCTACCATAGTCTGTTATCCACTCACCCCTACCATAGTCTGTTATCCACTGTCCCCTACCATAGTCTGTTATCCACTGACCCCTACCATAGTCTGTTATCCACTGTCCCCTACCATAGTCTGTTATCCACTGTCCCCTACCATAGTCTGTTATCCACGGACCCCTACCATAGTCTGTTATCCACGGACCCCTACCATAGTCTGTTTTCCACTGACCCCTACCATAGTCTGTTATCCACTGACCCCTACCATAGTCTGTTATCCACTGTCCCCTACCATAGTCTGTTATCCACTGACCCCTACCATAGTCTGTTATCCACTGACCCCTACCATAGTCTGTTATCCACTGACCCCTACCATAGTCTGTTATCCACTGACCCCTACCATAGTCTGTTATCCACTGACCCCTACCATAGTCTGTTATCCACTGTCCCCTACCGTAGTCTGTTATCCACTGTCCCCTACAATAGTCTGTTATCCACTGTCCCCTACCATAGTCTGTTATCCACTGACCCCTACCATAGTCTGTTATCCACTGACCCCTACCATAGTCTGTTATCCACTGACCCCTACAATAGTCTGTTATCCACTGTCCCCTACCATAGTCTGTTATCCACTGTCCCCTACCATAGTCTGTTATCCACTGACCCCTACCATAGTCTGTTATCCACTCACCCTACCATAGTCTGTTATCCACTGTCCCCTACCATAGTCTGTTATCCACTGACCCCTACCATAGTCTGTTATCCACTGTCCCCTACCATAGTCTGTTATCCACTGTCCCCTACCATAGTCTGTTATCCACTGACCCCTACCATAGTCTGTTATCCATGGACCCCTACCATAGTCTGTTATCCACTGACCCCTACCATAGTCTGTTATCCACTGACCCCTACCATAGTCTGTTATCCACTGACCCCTACCATAGTCTGTTATCCACTGACCCCTACCATAGTCTGTTATCCACTGACCCCTACCGTAGTCTGTTATCCACTGTCCCCTACCGTAGTCTGTTATCCACTGTCCCCTACCATAGTCTGTTATCCACTGTCCCCTACCATAGTCTGTTATCCACTGTCCCCTACCATAGTCTGTTATCCACTGACCCCTACCATAGTCTGTTATCCACTGACCCCTACCATAGTCTGTTATCCACTGACCCCTACCATAGTCTGTTATCCACTGACCCCTACCATAGTCTGTTATCCACTGACCCCTACCATAGTCTGTTATCTACTGTCCCCTACCATAGTCTGTTATCCACTGTCCCCTACCATAGTCTGTTATCCACTGTCCCCTACCATAGTCTGTTATCCACTGTCCCCTACCATAGTCTGTTATCCACTGACCCCTACCATAGTCTGTTATCCACTGACCCCTACCATAGTCTGTTATCCACTGTCCCCTACCATAGTCTGTTATCTACTGTCCCCTACCATAGTCTGTTATCCACTGACCCCTACCATAGTCTGTTATCCACTGACCCCTACCATAGTCTGTTATCCACTGTCCCCTACCATAGTCTGTTATCCACTGTCCCCTACCATAGTCTGTTATCTACTGTCCCCTACCATAGCCTGTTATCCACTGACCCCTACCAAAGCCTGTTATCCACTGTCCCCTACCGTAGGCTGCTATCCACTGTCCCCTACCGTAGTCTGTTATCCACTGTCCCCTACCATAGTCTGTTATCCACTGACCCCTACCATAGTCTGTTATCCACTGTCCCCTACCGTAGGCTGCTATCCGTTCTCCCATACAGCCACCCATTCCTCGGCTCCTGGACCAACACGGTGACCATCTCTCCCCGGGTGAAGGGTAGGAGTTTGGGGTTGGAGGAGGGTGGGTGGGACAGCAGGGCTCTCATGGTCCTACCCCCACCCAGACCCAGAGACTCACCCACTGAGGAGGAGCGGGATCGGCTGTGGAGGGGGGACGGGGCTGGGGGAGGAAGGGGGTAGAGAGGGTGATGGGGAAGGAATATGGATGGAGAAGGAGAAGAAAGAGACAGATGGAGAAAAGTTTATCCAATGAAAAATCCCCACGGTATCAACCAAAATATTTCCCTGCTATGCACTAAATGAATACAATAACACAACACGTGAGTAGTGTAGCTGATTGACTAAATATAACCCTGTTCTTTAGGGGTGCAGTGTTGTCATCCCACCTCTAGAGGGCACTCTCCCCAGGGCCAGCTGTTCTCTCCTGGCCCAAGACATGTCTCTGTCCTCATCTACTGTCTGTAGCAGAGAGCTCACTGAGCCACACAGCTGAGGAGAGAGGGTGACAGGGGAAGGTTGATTGGTTGGGTGGAATACTTGTCTCTAACCTGGTCCTCCTGGTCAGGGTGGGTGGGGCTACGGGGTCTCTAACCTGGTCCTCCTGGTCAGGGTGGGTGGGGCTACGGGGTCTCTAACCTGTTCCTCCTGGTCAGGGTGGGTGGGGCTACGGGGTCTATAACGTGTTCCTCCTGGTCAGGGTGGGTGGGGCTACGGGGTCTCTAACCTGGTCCTCCTGGTCAGGGTGGGTGGGGCTACGGGGTCTCTAACCTGGTCCTCCTGGTCAGGGTGGGTGGGGCTACGGGGTCTCTAACCTGGTCCTCCTGGTCAGGGTGGGTGGGGCTACGGGGTCTGGAGCCTCGTGTCTCGTTCACTTTCTCCTTCCATCCATCAGCCTTCTGCTGTAGGGAAGCCCCTGTCTGGGGGAGAGATGGGGACATTTCAGAACACTACCTGTGTTTGTGTGGTTTGTAAAGGTTTCTGACGTCCCCGTTTTTGACATAAACATGTCTCTGTGTGTGTGTGTGTGTGTGTGTGTGTGTGTGTGTGTGTGTGTGTGTGTGTGTGTGTGTGTGTGTGTGTGTGTGTACCTTGTTGATGAGGAAGAGCAGTGACTGTGTCAGTCCGCAGTGTTTCTCTGCCAGGAAGCGATACCTAATAATAACAACCATCATCATATTCATCATCATAATAATGGTCCTAATAGTAATTGTGTTGGTAATGTATTACTAATGGTCCTAATAGTAATTGTGTTGGTAATGTATTACTAATGGTCCTAATAGTAATTGTGTTGGTAATGTATTACTAATGGTCCTAATAGTAATTGTGTTGGTAATGTATTACTAATGGTCCTAATAGTAATTGTGTTGGTAATGTATTAATAATAGTTCTAATAGTAATTGTGTTGGTAATGTATTAATAATGGTCCTAATAGTAATTGTGTTGGTAATGTATTACTAATAGTCCTAATAGTAATTGTGTTGGTAATGTATTACTAATGGTCCTAATAGTAATTGTGTTGGTAATGTATTACTAATGGTCCTAATAGTAATTGTGTTGGTAATGTATTACTAATGGTCCTAATAGTAATTGTGTTGGTAATGTATTAATAATGGTCCTAATAGTAATTGTGTTGGTAATGTATTACTAATGGTCCTAATAGTAATTGTGTTGGTAATGTATTACTAATGGTCCTAATAGTAATTGTGTTGGTAATGTATTACTAATGGTCCTAATAGTAATTGTGTTGGTAATGTATTACTAATGGTCCTAATAGTAATTGTGTTGGTAATGTATTACTAATGGTCCCAATAGTAATTGTGTTGGTAATGTATTAATAACGGTAAAGACTGACCTCCTCTCCTCCTCCTTCATAATGTCATGTTGACTCTGTCTCAGGTACTGCATGTACTCACTGTGCTCCTAGAGAACACACACACACACACACACACACACACACACACACACACACACACACACACACACACACACACACACACACACACACACACACACACACACACACACACACACACACACACACCATTACTGTATGGAATGTGGTAGTGTTGGACAGTGTCTGATTTAACTGTAAGAAGGAGGGTGTGTGTCTTTATTATTTTATGTATTTAACTAGGCAAGTCAGTTAAGAACAAATTCTTATTTACAATGACGGCCTACCAAAAGGCTAAATACCTCCTGTGGGAATGGGGGCTGGGATTAAAAATAAAAATATAGGACAATACATCAGGCGAAGCAGCCACAAGTGTCAGTAAGAGTGTCCATGATTGTGTGTGTGTGTGTATGTGTACCAGTGAGTCTCTGAAGGCTCCTCTTCTCAGCTGTCTCTCCAGAGCTTCTGCCTGGTTCCTCACCTCCAGCTCATACACCCTGCGACTGCCCTGTGGAAGAGATACAGGAGTGTGTGTTAGTACACGCCACACACACACACACACACACGTACATACACACAGAAACACATACACGGAAACACACACTCTTGCCAGATACTCACATCAATGTACTCTTCATCCAACTTGACATTCTTCTCCATGGCCTGTAAAACTTCTACCTGGAACCATCGAAACTGAAGGGGAAGAATTACAACGTTAGACCCTGAGGGGGAAGAAAAACAATGTTACACTCTATGGCAGTGTCCACACACAGGCTGTGGATGGAAACAGTGGCGTGGACATATTGTAAATAAACATAGATAAATAGGTGGTATAAAGACACTAAATAGGATCAGGAACATATAGACATAGATAAAACAGACCACTCCCTCCATCTCAGCTGTGAGTCTTCTCTGCGTCTCAGATATCTGTACCAGGACATCTCCTGTGGATCACACATACACACATTAGTATCACCAATTAGCAATGACGATAGCATCTCAAAGGGAATGAATGGGGCCGTGCATCAGAGCTAGCAACCTAGCCTTATTAGCACTGACAATAGCATCTCATGGGGAATGAATGGGGCCGTGCGTCAGAGCTAGCAACCTAGCCTTATTAGCACTGACAATAGCATCTCATGGGGAACGAATGGGGCCGTGCGTCAGAGCTAGGCTAGCATGACAGTGTAGCTACAGCAGGTTAGCCAAGTGAGAAGGTCAGCGCAGCAGTGTGACCATGAAGAAAGGTTCAGGTAGCTGCTTTGAATTATAGATGACAGTCTTTCACCCACACTCAATTCATTAGCTCAACTGGCCTACTGTGTGTGTGTGTGTGGGAGTGTGTGTGTGTGTATGATCATTCCATCCTTACCTCTCAGTAAACTCTGTTCTTATTGCTATTTATTGGCAGTCATCCAGTATCAAAAAACACACCGCCTGCCACAACAACCTCAAAGTTACTCAAAGACGTTAAGAAGGAAGTTAAAGGTAGACTCAGCAAAATGACCTTGTCACCAGCAGCACCCCAGATATTGAGATGAGCGAGATGCAAGACTTTGCTCTCACAGTCACACACAGTATCTGCGCATGTGCACAGGTTGGCGTCACACTGTTCACAGCGTGGTAGCCAGGGCACCAAAACAGCGGAGAAGTTGATCCTCGCGCATCAACGCTCTTAGTTGTTGCAGAAATTGACCCACTATGCTATTGACTTTCTGCATCTAAGTCATATCGCTGAGTCTGTGCTTGGCCTATTGTAGCTGGTTCTACGGTACAGTACAGTAGGCAGACATACACACACACTTACCAAGTGAGCGAGAGGAGAGTGTGTGAAGGGCCTGTTCTCCCATCTTCGCTACAGCACTAAAGTAGGCCTCACTGGTAACAGCCAAGGCTGCAGCGCGCACGCACGCACGCACAAACGCACGCACACACACCCACACACACACACCTGTTAGCATTATAGCTATTAACTCACAAGCCCAATAAAGACACAAACCAAATCTTGTAATCATATCTTAACTGTCCCAAACAATTTACCCAATAAGTAAAACACCTGTGATGATGGACTCCTGATACAGGTAAGACTGGGTCCATAAATAGCCCAGTGGTTAGGTAACATCCATAGAGGTGGGACGAGGGCTCTGGATGGATAGAAACCGTTTTAGCATGGACATTGCCAATGACAGCTTCCACCATTTTAAAGTCACAGAAGCCATCATGGCACAGATACAAAGATGAGCCCTCTTTCTACCTCTATGGGAAACAGGCCTTTCTTTACCATGTTACATCTACCTGCTAACTTCTACCTCTATGGGAAACAGGCCTTTCTTTACCATGTTACATCTACCTGCTAACTTCTACCTCTATGGGAAACAGGCATCTCTTTACCATGTTACATCTACCTGCTAACTTCTACCTCTATGGGAAACAGGCCTTTCTTTACCATGTTACATCTACCTGCTAACTTCTACCTCTATGGGAAACAGGCATCTCTTTATCATGTTACATCTACCTGCTAACGCCTGTCTATACCATGTTACAACTACCTGCTAACTTCTACCTCTATGGGAAACAGGCCTGTCTTTACCATGTTACAACTACCTGCTAACTTCTACCTCTATGGGCAACAGGCATCACTTTACCATGTTACAACTACCTGCTAACTTCTACCACTATGGGCAACAGGCATCACTTTACCATGTTACAACTACCTGCTAACTTCTACCTCTATGGGCAACAGGCCTGTCTTTACCATGTTACAACTACCTGCTAACTTCTACCTCTATGGGCAACAGGCCTGTCTTTACCATGTTACAACTACCTGCTAACTTCTACCTCTATGGGCAACAGGCCTGTCTTTACCATGTTACAACTACCTGCTAACTTCTACCTCTATGGGCAACAGGCCTGTCTTTACCATGTTACATCTACCTGCTATCTTCTACCTCTATGGGATACAGGCCTGTCTTTACCATGTTACAACTACCTGCTAACCCCTGTCTTTACCATGTTACATCTACCTGCTAACTTCTACCTCTATGGGCAACAGGCCTGTCTTTACCATGTTACAACTACCTGCTATCTTCTACCTCTATGGGCAACAGGCCTGTCTTTACCATGTTACAACTACCTGCTAACGCCTGTCTTTACCATGTTACATCTACCTGCTAACTAGCTGACCTGTGATAGATGCCTTGTACTGTTTATATCAGTCAGAGGAAGGACGCTGACATCAATGATGTTAGCCCAACTAGATCTAGGGAACTTGTCATAGGGATGACCCCCACACACAATGACACAAACGCATACTTACGTATTAACTTTCACACTCACACACACACACACACACACACACACACACACACACACACACACCTTGGAAAGCCTTGACATAGCTGTTTCCTAATGTAACTAGCGTCTGTAGGCCTGGGTTGAACTGTTCCATCAGGTTCTATGGAAGAGAACACAGAACAATCAAACATTGAATATTGGCCAAAACTAAATGCTATGCCTTGTGTTTAGTAGGGCCTACAAGTGGTTGTATATTTAAGCAATAAGGACCATGAGGACGTGGTATGTCTTCCCTGTGGCTCAGTTGGTAGAGCATGGTGTTTGCAACGACAGCATGGTGTGTGCAACGCCAGGGTTGTGGGTTTGATTCCCACGGGGGCCAGTACAATTTTTTTTTTTTTTAAATGCATGAAATGAAATGTATGCATTCACTACTGTAAGTCGCTCTGGATAAGAGCGTCTGCTAAATGACTGTAATGTAATGTATATGGCCAATATACCACGTCTTAGGGCTGTTCTTAGCATGACGCAACACGGAGTGTCTGGATACAGCCCTTAGCCGTGGTATATTGGCCATATACTACAAACCCCCTGAGGTGCCTTACTGCTGTTATAAACTGGTTACCAACGTAATTAGAGCAGTACAAATAAAAGTTTTGTCATATCCGTGGTATATGGACTGATATACAACGGCTGTCAGCCAATCAGAATTCAGTGCTCGAACCACCCAGTTAAATGTTTTTCGAAAAGTTTTTGTACACCCCCCCAACACACCCTCATTTAGAGTATTATTGGAGTGTGAAAGATGGGGGTAGATTACTGCCAATACTCTATTTACAACATTTCAATAATCTAACCCCATAGTATTAGCCTACTATAAAATATATACTTACCGTGTAAACAAACAACGTAGACCTATGTAACTGATCACTGTTCGCCCCTGACATAGTAACCGCTTCGATTTCCACAAAACAAAAACGGTATAATAACAATTAGGAAAAAAAAAATTAACTATTCTCTTTAAACTCCAGAGTACTAGTTGAAAGTTTCAAGAAAAAAAAAAAGAAAGTTGGTAGTAGGCTAGCTAGGTACTAATCAGCGTATTCCGTTACAGGCTTCTTTTCTTTTGATAGCGAAAGTCACCTTGGCTCTTAAACCCACTCCTCGTTCTGCCTTGTTGTTCCCTTGTTCTTTCTGCCACCAATAACAACCTGTTGTGATCGTGATAGCTCCTTTCTCTCGCTCCCTCTTTCTCTCATTCGTTAATCAGCCTTTTCATCCCTGCATCATAAGCCAATTTTACAGTGGGAAGGAGAGAGAGAGAGACACCGATACGGCCGGGTCAGCTGAATTATAGATGGAGGGATCAGCGTGAAAGGAAAGGATGGAAACATCACCCGTTCTAACTCAGCCACTACCACAGGGAGGGACGTAGGTAGCAAGGCTCACACTCGGAGCACTACATGTAGTATTAGACTAAGGTAATAATAAAAATACACTTGTAGGACACATTTCCTGCACATAAGGTAAAGACGAAACTAAAAACACTATACTTCAAAATGTAGAAAAACATCACACTACCTGTAGGGTTAGCAACCGAGATAGGATACTTTTTACTTTACAGCCCTGTGTTTACCAAGTCGTTACTTAGAAATGGCGTGTTAAAATGGTCCTTACCTAATTCATTGCATAGTAATTACACAATAAAAATCAATTATTCAGTTCCATAGGTTACTATTTTATTCACATATCCACTTCATCATCAATAATAAAGCCAATACACAACCGTACATGGGATATTAATACAAACAAGTGGTGGAGTTCAGTTAAAAACTGAAAGTCTGAGTCTGAATAGCATCCTATTCACTAGGTAGACATACTTTTGACCAGGGCGCTATTTCAGACACAGACAAATAGTGCAGATAGATAGTATCACAACCCATTGAGATTGGTTATTCAAGTAATGTGGCATTTATTCAGTCCGTCCAGTTGAAATAATTATGATTTGAGAGGTTAAGACAGCAAGAAATGATAGGACAAAGGTAGTTACAAGAGATAGATCCGGGTCGTATTCATTAGTGCACACCGTCGCAAATCATAGCAGAACATGTTGCATCGAAAACAAGAGTTTCTTATTGAACAGGTTCAGAATGGCCGCCAGCCCTCCCATTAAGGCATCATCAACTTGAATGGGGATGTCGGTTCGAGGGATTATGGGTGTAATATGGTGTAATAATGACGCAAAACAGTGATTCATATCATTTACATGGCTGCATTTGTTTTATTGAATGTAAATCTGATTATTTGAAGGATTTGGATTAGCTCAGTAAATAAATACAATGTCAGGAAGAGGTCAATTGTACAAAGTGTAATCCTCCGTTTCTGAATTTATTTTTTATATAACGTGTTACTTTGTCAGTCTCAGTACTGTTGTGCAAAGCTGAATCTTCCTTTCCCCAGGTTTTAGACTTTGACTTCATGCGTCTGTGAGGAAGAATGAAACGCTCTCAAACATTCAGTCTCCAGTACAGATTGAAAAAGAAACATCGCTCTATTATCTTTTATCTCCTCTCTGTGTGTCTCTCTACCTCTTCCCCTCTCTGTGTGTCTCTCTACCTCTTCCCCTCTCTGTGTGTCTCTCTACCTCTTCCCCTCTCTGTGTGTCTCTCTACCTCTTCCCCTCTCTGTGTGTCTCTCTACCTCTTCCCCTCTCTGTGTGTCTCTCTACCTCTTCCCCTCTCTGTGTGTCTCTCTACCTCTTCCCCTCTCTGTGTGTCTCTCTACCTCTTCCCCATCTGTGTGTCTCTCTACCTCTTCCCCTCTCTGTGTGTCTCTCTACCTCTTCCCCTCTCTGTGTGTCTCTCTACCTCTTCCCCTCTCTGTGTGTCTCTCTACCTCTTCCCCTCTCTGTGTGTCTCTCTACCTCTTCCCCTCTCTGTGTGTCACTCTACCTCTTCCCCTCTCTGTGTGTCTCTCTTCCTCTATCTCTGACAAAACATCAGGTTATGGACATTTGCTCGGAGCTTTTTCAAGTACATTTTCATCTACACAATGATTACACCCCAATAGAAAATGAGTTTCTACTGAACAAATTGGTAGGTAGGTATTGGTAGGTCACTCCCCGTTTCGTTCCATTTGCTTTCGTTGACAAAACGTTTTGCCACAGAATCGGCGTAATGAACAAACCCCTGTTGTGCCAGTAGTAGTATGATGTCCATCTGGGATTCCCATAGCATGATCCCATCCCTGCCTCTCCTCTGCCTCTCCTCTCAGTAGCCGTTGAGTAGTTGCTGTGCGAGGAGTTGGACGTTCTCCCTCTGTTCGTAGAGGTACATCTGGGTCTCCCACAGCATGTCCACCAGCACGGCGTCACTCACCTCATCCAGCATCACCTCCTGGGAGAGCTGGGGGCTCAGTCTGGGGGGGATGGGTAGGAGAGAGCAGGCTAGTTCAACAAGAGCACACACACCATACTGTCACACAGAATGTTTTTAACCTGTTACACTTGTGGGAATTGGCCTTTATGGATAGGGCCAACTTGAAATGTTTCTTACAGAATAAATATGAAACGCATAACCACTGTAGCAATTGAAAGGGAACAGTTTGGAGATAATGGGGAAATGATTAGACTGAAGCTGAGGACAACAGTTCACCATGACCAGACTGAAGCTGAGGACAACAGTTCACCATGACCAGACTGAAGCTGAGGACAACAGTTCACCATGACCAGACTGAAGCTGAGGACAACAGTTCACCATGACCAGACTGAATCCAAACACTTGGCTTTATGTGCATTTTACATTTACTGTTCTTTTCACTGCATTTGTTGACAACGAAAACTGAAAATACTCTGGATACATTGAGTAACATAAGAATATTCCTGGAAAACATGGGGTAGGTGCAACGTAAGAGAAAAAAAAAATGACACGGGTTTCAATGAGGACTAACTGGAGTCTCCAAGTGGGGAGATGCCTCTCCAGAGTGTGAACAGTTAACGATACGGTGTTGTTTAGACCTCTCCTAGCTGTGCCATTGAGGAACTTGATCAAGCACACTTGTAGTTGATTTGTTTGGAACACAACCCTGCAGTTACACAATTACTGTTGATGTTCACACAATCCAAAAACGGTCCATTATAAATTGCAATTTGGGTCAGGTGGGCATCATGCGAAAGCTTGTTCCATTGCCAACATGACTAGTTAAGTTCTAAAATAGGGTCTTACAGTGTTAGGCTTTCACAAGGCAGACAGATTGTAATTTAGGCGCCCATAGAAAGGAGTCCTGAGTGCATTCAGGTGCGTGTGCCGCGCCAAATTTCCTTCACAATAAACAAACACAGGCTGATTGTGTTCAGAACAACCCAGGGTATGACGCCACGTCATCTTGTAACTGAACAACAAACCGTGATCATAAAAACGCTGACACTGTATACGACATGAGTTTCACTGATTTGGAGACGCGAAGTGCACATTTACACTCACAGCTGTCTGCCTGCTTGTATGACATCATTTATTAGAATCCCCAAGGGCGGCATCTTTCAAAATACGTCCAGTCATCTTCATTTACAGCGTTTCCCCTCACCAAGACAAAACATTTGCAAAAGTTGCCTAATTAGCGGGAGGGATGGGGGCAGCTTGTTTCTGCACGTGGTGCTGAAGTTCAGAACATCTGCCAGTCAAACCCCACACAGAGCTGGGAAGCAGACTGAGCTCTGACCTCATGTGTATCAGGTCACTGTACAGCCACTAAGTTCCAGTTTAGGGCCTGGAGCACAAATCTATCATTTTCAACCCGTTTATAGGTATGAGAGCAAAGGGTTAAAACTTTCCATTTCCAATGTACAACAGAGACAGACACCATACACTGAGTGGACAAAATAAGCATTGTCTACCTGTGGTAGACAGTATCAGTATGATGAGGTTAGTGTCAGACTGACCTGTGGTAGACAGTATCAGTATGATGAGGTTAGTGTCAGACTGACCTGTGGTAGACAGTATCAATCATCTCACACCAGGACCGGGCTCCTGTCCACAGCACAGCCATCAGAGTCTGTACACTGACAGACAGAAGGAGAGGGAGAGAGACAGAGGAAATCAGTGTATGTTGTAGATGAGTAATACAACAGGGACCTCTTCATACAGGGACTACTAGGACATTGGTTTCAGAGCTGAAATGTTGAATGAAAATGTGACGTTTTTTTTATATGAATTCCAATCAACTATTAGTGTCACCTACGTTTCACTAACTCAAACACTTAACTAAACAGTATGCAGGATAAAAGGTCACTCACAATAAATCAAACAATCGTTAAACCAACTCACGCAGTCCACCAGCATCTTGCCCAGCTCCTTGGCGCCTACAAAGCTCTTAGCCAGTTCCAGAGGGTTGGAGGGTCTGAACACATCTACAGAGTTCACCACTACCTGGGGAGGCTTACCTGTCCCAATAAATATGACATATTACCATCCATATGATTTCTATATATTATAATATACCAATATAAAGCTCTTACCTGTCCCAATAAATATGACATATTACCATCCATATGATTTCTACATTATAATATACCAATATAAATCTATTACCTGTCCCAATAAATATCATAATATACACATCCATATGATTTCTACATATTATAATATACCAATATAAAGCTCTTACCTGTCCCAATAAATATGACATATTACCATCCATATGATTTCTATATATTATAATATACCAATATAAAGCTCTTACCTGTCCCAATAAATATGACATATTACCATCCATATGATTTCTACATATTATAATATACCAACATAAATCTATTACCTGTCCCAATAAATATCATAATATACACATCCATATGATTTCTACATATTATAATATACCAATATAAAGCTCTTACCTGTCCCTAAAGAAACCACCACACCTAGACGCTGCACCTCTAAGCCACGCCCCTACATTCAAAATAAACAGAGAGAGAGAGAGAGAGAGACAGAGAGAGAGAGACAGAGATGTTAAACAGACGATTCAGTACAAAAGGAACATTTTAGATGAAACTTCTTAGAGTCACACCTCTGCTTTCAGGGATTTGTTGTATTGGTGGATCTCAGTCATGGCATCCAGTGTCGGGTTATTGGCCAGCAGCCCTCCGTCCAGAAACCGGCCCATTGGTCGGAAGTAGGTGGGGGCGGCGCCACTGGAACGGGCGGCTCTCCACACGACCTGCTCTGATAGGCCGAGAGGGTTGGGGCTAAGCATCAAATCAACCAATCAATCAGACAAAATTATGATTGATGAAGAAAAAAGTTTACGTTAAATTGGTGAGGTGTGAGAGCAGATTCACCAAGCATCTTCACTGTGACCCTTTCACCTCCACACACTCACTCAGAGAGAACAGGCATCACAAGCACACACAGAGAGACCAAACACACAGACAGTCAGACAGACAGACCACACACACAGAGACATAACACACATACAGACAGTCAGACAGACAGACCACACACAGACATAACACACACACACACACACAGACACACACAACACACACACACACAGAGACAACAGACACACACACAGACGACACACACACACACAGAGACAACACACACACACAGAGACAACACACACACACAGAGACAACACACACACACACACACACACACACAGAGACATAACACACACACACACACACACAGAGAGACAACACATACACACACACAGAGACATAACACACACACACACACCTTGGTCTGTCACCTTCCTAAGTTTTTTCGCAGGTTCCTGAGTGTATCCAACTATCAACACATCCTCATCCTCCCATCCTGAAACAACAACACACACACTCATACCACCACCAGATGGAAACACAGCTGGCCCTGACACACACTCTCCAAACAACACCGACACCTAGACCCACAGGGCGATCATTATCCATCAAATGTATTTATAAAGCCCTTTTTACATCAGCAGATGTCACAACGTGCTTATACAGAAACCCAGCCTCAAACCCCAAACAGCAAGCAAAGCAGATGTAGAAGCACGGTGGCTAGGAAAAACTCCCTAGAAAGGCAGGAACCTAGGAAGAAACCTAGAGAGGAACCAGGCTCTGAGGGGCCAGTCCTCTTCTGGCTGTGCCGGGTGGAGATTAGAAGAGTACATGGCCATTATCACGTCACACACACACACTGAGGTACAACACAAACACAGCCCCCCCCCCCCCCCCCACTCTGTTACCTTGTGGTATGGTGAGGGGAAGGAAGGTGGCTGTGGCAGCGTAGGGGCGTTCTCTGGCCAGGGAGGGGGGGTCGTAGTTCCTAAAGAGATGGAGCTCTCCTGGATGTCTGTCTGCCAGCACACTGGTCACCATCACCCTGTGGAGAGACACAGAGAGACACACACAGACAATATTAGAGAGACAAAGGATACTTCAGGATGGGAGAAAACATACATGTATAGCTAATGAATATACAATTGAAGCTAATGAAAGTGTTAGTATTACAGCAGCACCCTGAATTGACCAATCAGACAAAGCCAAAGTGTTTCCATGGTTACCTGGGGTGCCGTACATCTGTCATCATGGTGTTCTCTCCGAACTCTTTCTTCAGGAAGTCCTCCAGAGGGGCCGACTCGTAGGGTCGCGACCCCTTGAACACCTGCTCCTTCATACGGAAGTAGAGGCATCGCAGATACTCCATATCCTTACCTGGAGAGAGAGAGAGAGAGAGAGAGAGAGAGCGAGGGAGAGAGAGATTTACTCCATATCCTTACCTGGAGAGAGAGGGAGAGAGAGATTTCCTCCATATCCTTACCTGGAGAGAGAGAGAAGAGAGAGAGAGATAGGGAGAGATATCCTCCATATCCTTACCTGGAGAGAGAGAGAAGAGAGAGAGAGATAGGGAGAGATATCCTCCATATCCTTACCTGGAGAGAGAGAGAAGAGAGAGAGAGAAGAGAGATTTCCTCCATATCCTTACCTGGAGAGAGAGAGAAGAGAGGGAGAGAGAGATTTACTCCATATCCTTACCTGGAAAGGTACGACAGCATCTCACAAACAAACACTTTCAATGTTGAAAGGGTCTACGGTTCAAGGCTGCTCTTTAAGAAGTTAGGGACAACTTTGTATGAAAAAAAAACAATCCATGAAAAATATTGAGGACCATATCAACTATATAAAACACATACATGACACCATTTAAGTTTCTCTGCACACAGACACTCATAATAAACACACAGTAACAGCTCACCATGGATGATAGCCAGGGCCAGTATGCCCCCTGTGCTGGTCCCAGAAACCCAGTCAAAGAGTTCCTTGATGGGCCTGCCTGCCTCTTTCTCCAGGGCGATTAACAACTGGATCAGAACCAAGCCTTTAATGCCCCCTCCATCCAGACACAGCAGTCTGTCTATCCTACAGAGAGAGGAGGCCATTAGAGTGACTCTTACATAGCAGTCTGTCTATCCTACAGAGAGAGGAGGCCATTAGAGTGACTCTTATATAGCAGTCTGTCTATCCTAGAGAGAGAGGAGGCCATTAGAGTGACTCTTACATAGCAGTCTATCTATCCTAGAGGAGAGAGGAGGCCATTAGAGTGACTCTTACACAGTAGGAGAGAGAGGAACAAGCCATTCAGACAATATATAAGTCATTTGTCTATATTGTACACTTGACTATTCATTCAAACTGGTGTAATAATCAACCAACCAACGAGTCACACAGATCAGCAGTACTTTGAATGAAGAAAAAAACGGATAAATATCTAAATAACCAAAATAAAATACACAGAAACGCACTTCCTGCTTCCTGTTTTGAACCCGTCCACTTCCTCCCGGCCACGACTCATCGCTCCCACCGCCGCCGCAACGTGCATGATGTCCTCGAACCCTATCGGCCAATCACAGACAAGGACCCAGGTCTAATCAACCAATAGGAGCGCAGAGTGGAATGGAAGAGAGGGACAGAGAGAAGGGGATGAGCCTGGGGGAAAAGGGAGTGAGAGAAGTGGGAAGAGACAGAAGAGAGGGGAGAAGTACCAGCATAATTCAAAATGCAGGGAGAGAAGAGAGGGATGAATACAAACATGGAGCGATAGCAGAGGGAAGGATGAATTAAAAACAAAACAGATTAATGTTCGAACGGATTGATGAAAAGAAAAAGGGAGAAAAACGAAAGAAAAAAAAGAGTGAGAAAAAGAGAGAAAGAAAGAAAGAAAAAAGAAAAATAAGAAATCCTTTTCAAATGGAAGCAGAAAGTCTTCAAAAGGAGAAGACCATAAGGTAAGGAGGATCACGCTGCCGGAGAGAGGGAGACTTCAGTAACGAAAAGAGAGAAAACAAAAAGAGGGGATGAAAGAACGGATAAAACACCATCAAATAAAGGAGGGGTCAGAGAAGAGAGAGGGAGGGAGGGAGGGAGGTTCTGGGGTATTGGGGTTGGGGGTCAGAGCAGAGGGAGGGAGGTTCTGGGGTATTGGGGGTCAGAGAAGAGAGAGGGAGGGAGGTTCTGGGGTATTGGGAGTCAGAGAAGAGAGAGGGAGGGAGGTTCTGGGGTATTGGGGGTCAGAAGAGAGAGGGAGGGAGGTTCTGGGGTATTGGGGGTGGGAGTCAGAGCAGAGAGAGGGAGGGAGGTTCTGGGGTATTGGGGGTCAGAGTAGAGGAAGGGAGGGAAGTTCTGGGGTATTGGTGTTGGGGGTCAGAGAAGAGAGAGGGAGGGAGGTTCTGGGGTTGGGGGTCAGCGGGTGAAAGATAAAATGGTATCAGGGCCTGTATTCATAAAGCATCTCAGAGTAAGAGTGCTGATCTAAGATCAGATGCCCTCTATCAAACTCATTATGATCAGAACGGCAAAACTGATCCTAGCACTCCTACTCTGAGATGCTTGATACATATGGCCCCAGGAGGAGAAGGGTCAAAGAGACATTTGGGGATTGAGGATTGGGGGGGGGGCTTTACCTATGCCTGGTGACGAAGCAGCCTTCTTGGGGGAAGGATGGGTGTTGAGGGGGGAGGAGGGGGGGGCACACCGCTGTACCCCTACACTACACAGCATGTCCAGTAGCACCTTTCTGTTGGAGCCTTCAGTCAATCAACACACCAAGCCACAGGGTTAGAGACATGCACACACAATGACAGGTAGGAAGGAGAGAGAGAGAAGGAGAGGGGAGATGAGAGAGAGAAAGAGAGAGAGAGAATGGGAGAGAGAATGAGAGAGAGTAAAATAGTAGGTTGGGAGAAAGTGGGGAGAGAGAGAGAGAAAGAGTAGGTCAGGAGAGAGAGAGTGGGAAGAGAGAGCAAAATGAACTGAAGAACTTTAACAAAGCATGCATTCAATTTCACAGTCAGTTACAGAGAGAAAAAAGAGATTGCTGAGAGAGAGGGAGGAGTGGTAAAAAAAGATCATACAGGCATTCACACATGACACACAAACAATCACACACGCCGATTTGGACAACACGCATGGTTTCCATAGAAAGACATAGATAACATGTATTATTTTGTATTGAGATACTTTCAATCGATTAGTCAATCAATAACAACTATATAAATGTATAGCCATGGAAACCACAACAGAGGGGTTGATTGACATGGACAATAACTTCAAAAATACAGAAATTAACACCAGGCAACAGATTTGATAGGACGTAGCTAGCTTTCAATACGACCTGCTAGCTAAAATCCCTGCTTGCTCACGTTAGTTAGCTTGATTGAACTCTGACATGCAATCTAACATTAGTTAGCTAGCATTCGAGGGCTGACGGTTCTCATGAACGTTTATTGTGTAATGTAAAAACAAATGAAGGATCCAACTATGTTGGTAATTTGTCCCATGTCTCACTACTGCAGTATGCTACTGATTGTCCGTGTGCTAGCTAAGAGCAACAAACCCACACAAGATAAACGTGAAAGCATCCAGCACTGATTAGCTTTCATTAGCTAGCTTACATTAATGCTATAAACCACTGACAATGTTTTGAAATAACATTATATATTTCTTTGATTGTATATACATAGTCTTAGCAAGCTCTTTGGCAGCAAGCTCTTTTTTAGCTATAATATTCAGCTACCTCGCTAGCTTTACAAACGTTAGCTTAGCTAACAACCCGTCTCAGGCTGCTGGCTTCCTAAGTGACAGTGGCTGACAAATCAAGTGTTGGTGAAAAAACCCAGGAAATAGTAATTCCCAGAAAGTCCCCCGCAATTTGACCCACCCTCGAGCGTAAGGCCTATGATCATTTCAGCACATTTCAAACAGCTGACTAATCAATGTAATCGAGCAATGAGCAGAGATCACATGATCAATGAACACAATATACTGTAGTTAATGTTATATTAATGTTCACACAGCCCTAACATATGCATGCTATATCATCCACAATAACACATGCTTCTGAATTCATTAATATCCACATCAACGTTAGATTGTTGTTGTGTTAGGATTCATTCATGTGCTGGCTTGTGACGTCACCGTTTTATAAAGGCACCAAGGAACTAACACTCCTAATTTTCTCATTAATTCATCCACCCATTTATTATATCGTTCCCTTTGCTCACTCTATCCACCTACTCTATCTCCCCCCCCCTCTTACCTTTACTAGTGCGTGATGCTTTGAGTCCGGGTGTCTCACCCTCTCCCCCCATCCTCCTTTTTCCCTCCCTCTGCTCTTTCTTCCCTCTCACCTTTACTAGTGCGTGCTGCTATCAATCCGGGAGTCTCTCCCAGGTCATTGTGCATCTCCACGTCGGCTCCAAACACGATCAGAGCCTTGATCAGTTCCATGTGGTCCATCTGTAAGTAGCGAAACAGCAGGGGTCAGAGAGTAAAGATCACGGAAGGAGGGGTCATAGAGGAAAACAAGGGGTCATGAACGGGAAGGGACTATGTAGTGTCCAAATTCTAACCCTAGACCGTACCCCTAATCATTCCCGTCTAACCCTAGACCGTACCTATAATCATTCCGATATCCATCCTGCCCTGCCATTCTAAAGTCTTCGAAAGCCAAGTCAATAAATAGATCACTGACCATTTCGAATCCCACCATACCTTCTCCGCTGTGCAATCCGGTTTCCGAGCTGGTCACGGGTGCACCTCGGCCTCGCTGAAGATACTAAACGATATCATAACCGCCATCGATAAGAGACATTACTGTGCAGCTGTCTTCATCGACCTGGCCAAGGCTTTCAACTCTGTCAATCACCGTATTCTTATCGGCAGACTCAATAGCCTTGGTTTCTCAAATGACTGCCTCGCCTGGTTCACCAACTACTTCTCAAATAGAGTTCAGTGTGTCAAATCGGAGGGCCTGTTTTCCGGACCTCTGGCAGTCTCTATGGGGGTATCACAGGATTCAATTCTCGGGCCGGCTCTTTTCTCTGTATATATCAACGACATATGCGGGTGATTCCCTGATCCACCTCTATGCAGACGACACCATTCTGAATATATCTGGCCCTTCCTTGGAAACGGTGTTAACTAACCTCCAAACGAGCTTCAATGCCATACAACACTCCTTCCGTGGTCTCCAACTGCTCTTAAATGCAAGTAAAACTAAATGCATGCTCTTCAACAGATCGCCCGCACCTGCCCACCTGTCCAGCATCACTACTCTGGATGGCTCTGACCTAGGTGTCTGGTTAGACTGTAAACTCTCCTTCCAGACTCACATTAAACATCTCCAATCCAAAATGAAATCTAGAATCGGCTTCCTATTTCGCAACAAAGCATCCTTCACTCATGCTGCCAAACATACCCTCGTAAAACTGACCATCCTACCGATCCTTGACTTCGGCGATGTCATTTACAAAATAGCTTCCAACACTCTACTCAAAAAATTGGATGCAGTCTATCATAGTGCCATCCGTTTTGTCACCAAAGCCCCATATACTACCCACCACCGCGACCTGTACACTCTCGTTGGCTGGCCCTCGCTTCATACTCGTCGCCAAACCCACTGGCTCCAGGTCATCTACAAGTCTCTGCTAGGTAAAGCCCGGCCTTCTCTCAGCTCACTGGTCACCATAGCAGCACCCACCCGTAGCACGCGCTCCAGCAGGTATATCTCACTGGTCACCCCCAAAGCCAATTCTTTCTTTGTCCGTCTTTCCTTCCAGTTCTCTGCTGCCAATGACTGGAACGAACTGCAAAAATCACTGAAGCTGGAGACTGATATCTCCCTCACTCGCTTTAAGCACCAGCTGTCAGAGCAGCTCACAGATCACTGCACCTGTACATAGCTCATCTGTAAATAGCCCATCCAACTGCCTCATCCCCATACTGTATTTATTTATCTTGCTCCTTTGCACCCCAGTAGCTCTACTTGCACATTCATCTTCTGCACATCTACCATTCCAATGTTTAATTGCTATATTGTAATTACTTCACCACCATGGCCTATTTATTGCCTTACCTCCCTGATCCTACCTCATTTGCACACACTGTATATAGATTTTTTGTACTGTATTATTGACTGTATGTTTGTTTATTCCATGTGTAACTCTGTGTTGTTGTATGTGTCGAACTGCTTTGCTTTATCTTGGCCAGGTCGCAGTTGTAAATGAGAACTTGTTCTCAACTAGCCTACCTGGTTAAATAAAAGGTTAAAAAATAAATAAATAAATAAATAAATATATATATATATATATATATATATATATATATATATTTTTTTTTTTTAAAAGACTGCACCCCTAATCATTTCCATCTAACCCTAGACCGTACCCCTAATCATTTGTCATATTGTTGAGGGGATTCATATATTTGAGATAAAGAGGAAGGTTACCGAAGCATTAAACTCCCACTGAGTGCAACAAACACCCCCTCCCTACCTTCATAGCCAGAGGCAGGGCCGTGTTTCCCCCCTGTGTGACACATAAACCACACACACACACACCCTCCCTACCTTCATAGCCAGAGGCAGGGCTGTGTTTCCCCTCTGTGTGACACATAAACCAAACACACACACACCCTCCCTACCTTCATAGCCAGAGGCAGGGCCGTGTTTCCCCTCTGTGTGACACACACACACCCTCCCTACCTTCATAGCCAGAGGCAGGGCTGTGTTTCCCCTCTGTGTGACACATAAACCACACACACACACACCCTCCCTACCTTCATAGCCAGAGGCAGGGCTGTGTTTCCCCTCTGTGTGACACATAAACCACACACACACACACCCTCCCTACCTTCATAGCCAGAAGCAGGGCCGTGTTTCCCCTCTGTGTGACACATAAACCACACACACACACACACACACACACACACACACACACACACACACACACACACACACACACACACACCCTCCCTACCTTCATAGCCAGAAGCAGGGCCGTGTTTCCCCTCTGTGTGACACACACACACACCACACCCCCTCCCTACATACCTTCATAGCCAGATGCAGGGCTGTGTTCCCATCCTGACCCTTGAGGTTGGGTTCCGCACCGTGTGTGAGCAGCACCATGGAAGCATCGAAGCGCCCCCTCTTGGTCAGGACGTGCAGTGCACTCTCCCCTGTCTTACTGAGGTAGTTCACCAAGCAACCTCGCTCCAGCAGCGTACGACACATCTGGGGGGGGTGTTTGGGAGGGAAAGCATGATAGCACTTAGCCATGTTTAACACAGACTTGTAAATAATATCTGTTTGACCATAACTTGATACATAGAAACAAGTAGGTAATTCAGGTTTCAGTACGTTTAACTAGCAACAGTAGTAAACATGTTGTCCCCTACAGAATGATACAGCGCCCCCTTGGCCCACTCAGTGTAGTTTTATCACATGTTGGATCTCCACAGCGAGATGCATTCACCCACGTTTCCTGTTTCTCATGAGGAGAAGCATATACAGTACAAAGTGTCATGACTGGAGCTCAACGGGACAGGAGAAATGCTTGTTCAAAGTTTCTCAGTTCAGCTGATTACTATATCGCCCCCTTTGGGCCAATCAGTGTAGTTTCACAAATGCCGGATCTCTATGGCAAGACGCATCAGTCACCCGAGTTTGGTTAAAAAATGTAAAATAAATCAGGTGAGTGGTGTCGGAGATATCGCGTGTGACTAACGTACGTACCAGGGTTTCCGTTAGGAAAAAGACGCCGGACAACATGACCGGCAAGATTTTAATTTACCGGACATTTGAGAGATTTACCGGACCCATTTGCATTGGGTGGGTAACCCAGTAGGGCGTCCACCCACAATGCTCAGAATGACAGAAATCACATTTAGATTATGGTAATTCATCTTAACATTACGTGCAACTCCTGTAATGAAGCAGCCAATACAACATCATTTGCCAAAATGCAATTTGTGGGAAAACACTAGGAAGAGTTTCTAATATGACTAGGATTGTGGCTTTGGCTTCTGGACAACGAAAGAACGTCAGAAACCAATAGAACAGGAGAGAAATGCAGGTTTCAATGGGGAAGACCATAACTGCTTTTGACTAGGCTACTTTGAAGCAAGGTAAGACATGCCTCAGAATATGAAGTAAAAGTTTGAGGTTTCAAACTATTAAGTATATGTTTTCAAAATGCATACTGCCTCCAGCTCACATTGTAAAGTGGTGGGTGACACGCTGATAGTCTCCCTACCGTGTCTTATGCACTAGAACGCCGATTGGGTGGCGCGTTTCAATTACCAGTTGAGAAATAAAAAATAGTAGCAATTCTTTTCACAAAATTAGGCAAATTAAACTATAGACGGACAATTTGGCAAGCAAAACATTTATTTATAGTTTTTTTTCATCGGCCAAAAGTCGGTAAATGGAAACCCTGGTAAGCATGTTAGTAGGTACGAACGGACGGAAACAGATCCAAAGTTCCTCCGATTTTATCATGGAGGGGCAATTAAAGTATTTTATCACAATTCATTTTGGGTGAAAAAGTGTAAGTGTAATTGTAAAGTGTTCCCTCTACCTCTGCAGTCTTGCACCAGTGTAGGGGGGTTCCTCCATAGACGGCATCTTCTACCTGTAGCTGACCTGGGTCTGCATCCAGGACAGCCTCAGCACAACTAGAGAGGAGCGAGAGAGGGAGCGAGAGAGGAGCGAGAGAGGAGCGAGAGAGGGAGCGAGAGAGGGAGCGAGAGAGGGAGCGAGAGAGGGAGCGAGAGAGGGAGCGAGAGAGGAGGGTGAGGGAGCGAGAGAGGAGGGTGAGGGAGCGAGAGGAGGGAGCGAGAGAGAGAAAGGTAGAAAGAAGAGTGAGAGAATTGTAAACAATGTAGTGGAATCTTGTTTGACCTATCCAGCGCCTTCACATCTGCAAAAACTGCGGGGAAGACAGGAGCTAGGGGGTAGATTTGGGACACGGCAATCTCCTCTCACCACTATACCACCAATCAGTGTTCTCCATTCTCCCTTAGCTAATGAAAGAGCCAATCAACATTCATCAACATTCCCTCTTCGCCAATCAGTGCTCTCACCCCTTCTCACTGTACTTCATGGCGGCATGGATTGGGTAGCCACTGCCCCCGATGATGTCACAGCGAGCTCCTCCCCCCAGGAGGGCGTTCACGGCCTCTACCCTCCCGAGGCGACAAGAAACATGGAGGGGCGTCTCCCCCGCCCCGTTCAGCTCATTCACCCCCGCACACATCCTACTGCACAGCGCCTAGAGGAGGGAGAAACCAAAAGCAGACACATTTTAATAGGGACCTTGCTTTCGACATTTTAATTGCAATGTATACGTTTCTGATGAAGGCCATCTGTATACGTTTTTAAACTTAAAAAAGCGAATAAAACATCACATGTTTAACTGCGAGTGAGATCGTGACTATTCCCTCCAAATGTGTTCTGAAACCCTGAAAATCCATTCAAAAAGGACAGAAGGAAGGAACAGCAGAAGTACTGCAGCAGTCTTGTAGCTGATCTGAATACAGAGAACAGACAGCGTTGTGTACTAACAGCTATAGAGAGGTGACCCAGAGTCCTCAGTCTGACCTGCATAACAGCAGCCGGGTCCTGTCCCTGTCCTGACAGTTCTGGGCCCCGGCCGCAGCAGAGTAATATCTGGGATACACGGATCGGAGACGCAGAGCGCTAGTACTTCAACACGTACACTGAAAAGCAGGGTTGCATTCAATAGCAATCAAACAGAAGAAGAAAACAGGCCAAAACAAGGAGAGACCTAGCAGAATTTGTCCAACGAGAAACTCTCTTTTGCTACAGTGTGGACTAATGAGTACCACCCAGCACTGCACTAAAAGAACTAGCACAGCCCTGCCTTGCCTTCGCAGTAGAGTCAATGTCCCCTTTCTGAGACTGGCTACCTGTGACTGGCCCCACCACCCGGAGCCCCCACCCGCTGCCTGGTTTATGTTAGCCCGATCATTAACCTGACGTAGCAGGCATGAGAGAAACGCCTGAGCGGAGTTCACACATTTTCACTAGAAAAAGGAAGCTAGGTTGAAAATAGCTGTATCCCTGGAAACTGGAAAAATCGGGTTGTTGGCAACTGCACTCAGGCCAGCCTGCCCTGTTCCCATGTAATGCAGTGTCTATGACTGTCATATTGGTATAGGGACAAACTGGAACTTGAAACTGTTTGGCAGCACAGTGCATGGGGCGTCTTACACTGAGTATACCAAACATTTGGAACACCTTCCTAATATTGAGTTGCACCCCCCCATTGACACAAACCAGTCTGCCTGGCAACTAACATACCCAGTTAAAAGTCAGTTAAATATTTTGTCTTTCCCATTCACCCTCTGAATGACACACACAATCCATGTCTCAATTGTCTCAAGGCTTAAAAATCCTTCTGTAACCTGTCTCCTCCCCTTCATCTACACTGATTGAAGTGGATTTAACAGGTGACATCAATAAGGGATCATAGCTTTCATCTGGATTCACCTGGTCAGTCTATGTCATGGAAAGAGGAGGTGTTCATAATGACCAGATGTCCCCACAAGAATAGTAAACAAACAAACATTTTGTTAGTCCCCACTAGATTAAATGCTAATTTAGGGTGGTTAGGGTTAAGGTTAGGGTACGAGTACGGGTTAGGTTTAGGGTTACATTGGATTTTGAATGGGACTGAATCAAATCAGATGTATTTATGAAGCCCTTCTTACATCAGCTGATATCTCAAAGTGCTGTACAGAAACCCGGCCTAAAACCCCAAACAGCAAGCAATGCAGGTGTAGAAGCACGGAATTGTGTGTCCCCACAAGGTTAGCTGTACACGACTCTGTGTGTGTGTGTGTGTGTGTGTGTGTGTGTGTGTGTGTGTGTGTGTGTGTGTGTGTGTGTGTGTGTGTCACACCTGTATAATAGTAGCCGAGTCCTGCTTGGCGGCACAATGCATTGGCGTCTCCCCGTTCTTGTCTTTGATGTCGGTGCGAGCCTGGCACTCCTCCAGCAGCTCTCTGACACATGCCACTTCCCCCCGCTCACACGCCAGGTGTAACGGGGTCTGACCAGCAGCGTCCCTGGCGTTTATCTGGCTGGAGAGGGTGAGGAGTGTGAAGTATCAATATGATTAGGGAGAGAGGAGAGGGGAAGGGAGGGAGACCATCGCTCATTTTAAAAATCAACATATTCCCTATTGCTTAATTAAGCCACAATATCGGTTAACCCAGAACTAAAGTCTCATGTAAATTGGTCAGCTGCTCGATTAAGTTCTGAGTCCATATGTGTTAAGAGATGAAGAGATGCTAGAACGAGGAGCCCCACCTGCTCTCTCTCACTGCAGGTTACGGGCTGAATGTCCCGTCCCCTTCTGAAATCTGAAATGCTAAACACCTGTTAAATCGTGATTTGTCCAAATAACCAGTGACGAAAACCCCAAACACCAGAATTACTGCTGCTTGTTATCTCACCCATCACATTCCTTCCTGACAGATTCTACAGTAGCAGATCTGACGCAGATCTGTCCGGGGGATTACTCACGTCCTAATGCTTTACAGCAACTCTTTGGTAATAACATGCTTATAACCCACTCATTACATGCTTATAGCCAGACTCTACAACCTCACCTCTGGACGTGGTTGTGCTTCAGGCATTCCCTCAGGCCCGTATCCACGGCGATGTGGGCGGAGCTCCAGTCAGCGTGACTACGGAGGCAGTCTACTATTGGCTGGACTGCCTCTGGCTTGGGGAGGGGGAGGGTCTCATAGAAGGGACGAAGCTTGAGGGCGTACTGGGGGAACCAGTTCATGGCGTCCTCCTCGGAGTTGACCTGAAACAACCTAGGAGACAGGAAGTGGAGATGTCAACCAAAGGTCAGCTGACCCCTGACCAAAGATTGTCCATTATACTGGCAAGATAGTCGATTAACAATGGAAATATATGTCCTCAAAGATGGAATGCAGGTGTGAGGAGGCGAGATCAAGTGGGACCATTCTAGCCAATGAGAGGGCAGACATGCATGTAAACAACAGGCCATTGAGATAGAGGACTCATCTTTGTATCAGTGTCATTATAGCATCTGTGACAGCCTGGGCAACCCCATTGAGGCCATCTCCATTTTAAAGTAGACAATTTTCTTCATCATTGGCTGATTGCTCCGAACTGATAGGAATCCCCACGCAGTTGACTACTTAAAAAAGTGCTAGAAGCCCTCAATGGCAATGTCCATGTTAAAACGGGTTATATCCATGATGAGTCCTCTATGACAACAGGCACAACTCCGACAGTTGTTTTTTTTCAACGTTGCTGAAATGCCACGTGCGTCCACTTATATTAGTGCAGTCCTAACAACCTAACCATTAGGAAAGTTCTAGTCGATCAAATATGCCTCGCGTAGCAATTTAGCATATTCGACACTCATTGAGCTCCATTCAAACATTCCTCACTTCGTGGGCTTATTTTTCATGGACAGATTTTGGGCGGAGTGAAAACTCTCGTTTCACCTCTTCCTCTCTACATTCAGATGTTCTACTCTTCTTCCAAAGGTTTTATGACTCACTCCCCCTCGGAAAGCCTACAGACTGGGAAATAAAATATAGTGAGTGAGTGCACCTTTTGCTGGGAAGGAGGAGTAGGAAATCGGAACTCAGTTCTATCTGTGAAAAACTTGCTTGTGATCTGTAAATATTAACAAAAACGTTCAATTACAAGCCTAGTTTAGCCAAGGAGAAAACACTGACCTATATAGGGAGAAAGACAGTATCCTTCCTGGCTTGCCATGATTGGCTGAGGTAATGGGTGGGGCTGGATATGCCGAGAGATGAGTCCTGATTAGTCTCATGTCACGGGCCAGGGACCGATGGAACTTAGGCTTACTAGTGTTTTAACCATGCATCTTTCCTACAACGGCCAAAGATGTAACATACATTTCCCAGAGCACCACACAGAGAGAATGGTCACTAAGTGCATTGTTGGAGCATGTGTCCATACTGACAGGATCGAAAGAAAGGGAGTGCTGCTCTCGGATCAGCTTTCTCCATTCAAATATTACCTTAACATTAGAATTATTTCACAATACTGACAACGGATCAGCTCCTAGAGAGATATTACCACCTACAGCTGCAAATTTTGAGGCGGGTTATTCTAATGCTTACCCTATGATAATGCACTAAATCAAGATTTGGCACATTATTGGCTACACATCATTAATTAAATTGAGACAAATTACAGACAGTAGCATACAATTAGCAAAATAAACATGTCATGTATTTCAACATGATTGAAATAGGCCTATAGTGCGCTGTTTATATTTTAATCCAGTCATCTCGGTTTATATATATATATATACATATACATACATACACACACACACTCGTCGCTTGTATCAATTGCAAAGACATTGGCAACTTCATATCTGTAGTCAACTTTTGTTCTGAAGTTATCAGAGAGACGGATAAACCATGTGATTCTATGTTTAGCTGAGATCGTCTGTGTATTAAGTGATGCGGGAGGGCAAGAAAAAGCATCTAACAATGCACTTAACTGTTCTACGAGTGGCCTGAGGCAGGCGTTGGATTACCAGCGTTTTCTAGTGCAAAGTTAATAACGATAGTTTGGGGAAACAGTTCGGAGATGCTCCTAACAATAATAATAATAATAATAATAATAATAACAATAATAATAATGTTCTAACAATGAACTTTGCCTTAAGATGCTTTTGGGAAACCGGGACCTGGTCAGTATATTGATGATCTTCGCTACCGCAGATTTTTGGAAAGATATACAGTTATGGACAACTGCAAAAGAGCTACAGGTCTCGACATCGCTGCCCTGAATTTAGCAGGTGCTATGAACAAAGCTCCGTGGGAGAAAGTTTACTTAGAGACTACTTTCTGGAGGACAATGCCATGCTGACTCATGTGAATTCTTAAAGAGATGGTTGGGGCTAAGGCTTAAAAAAAGGTCTTGAAAGATGTCGAATGGGTGGAAACAAAGAGGGGCTCAAGCCAGCAAGTATGAAAATCACCAACAACAAAGATTTTTCTGCGGTCTCTCCACCCCCTCCTCCATCCCACTCTCCTCCACCTCCATCCTACATCCCACTCTCCTCCACCTCCATCCTCCATCCCACTCTCCTCCACCTCCATCCTCCATCCCACTCTCCTCCACCTCCATCCCACTCTCCTCCACCCTCCATCCCACTCTCCTCCTCCTCCATCCTCCTCTCCTCCTCCTCCATCCTCCATCCCACTCTCCTCCATCCTCCATCCCACTCTCCTCCACCTCCATCCTCCATCCCACTCTCCTCCACCTCCATCCTCCATCCCACTCTCCTCCACCTCCATCCTCCATCCCACTCTCCTCCACCTCCATCCTCCATCCCACTCTCCTCCTCCTCCATCCTCCATCCCACTCTCCTCCACCTCCATCCTCCATCCCTCTCCTCCACCCTCCATCCCACTCTCCTCCTCCTCCATCCTCCTCTCCTCCTCCTCCATCCCACTCTCCTCCTCCTCCATCCTCCATCCCACTCTCCTCCTCCTCCATCCTCCATCCCACTCTCCTCCACCTCCATCCTCCATCCCACTCTCCTCCTCCTCCATCCTACATCCCACTCTCCTCCTCCTCCTCCATCCCACTCTCCTCCTCCTCCATCCTACTCTCCTCCACCTCCATCCTCCATCCCACTCTCCTCCACCTCCATCCTCCATCCCACTCTCCTCCACCTCCATCCTCCATCCCACTCTCCTCCTCCTCCATCTCCATCCTCCATCCCACTCTCCTCCTCCTCCATCCTCCATCCCACTCTCCTCCTCCTCCATCCTCCATCCCACTCTCCTCCACCTCCATCCTCCATCCCACTCTCCTCCTCCTCCATCCTCCATCCCACCTCCTCCACCTCCACCTCCATCCCACTCTCCTCCACCTCCACCTCCATCCCACTCTCCTCCACCTCCATCCTCCATCCCACTCTCCTCCACCTCCATCCCACTCTCCTCCACCTCCATCCTCCATCCCACTCTCCTCCACCCCACTCTCCTCCACCTCCATCCTCCATCCCACTCTCCTCCACCTCCATCCTCCATCCCACTCTCCTCCACCTCCATCCTCCATCCCACTCTCCTCCACCTCCATCCTCCATCCCACTCTCCTCCACCTCCATCCCACTCTCCTCCACCTCCATCCTCCATCCCACTCTCCTCCACCTCCATCCCACTCTCCTCCTCCTCCATCCTCCATCCCACTCTCCTCCACCTCCATCCCACTCTCCTCCACCTCCATCCTCCATCCCACTCTCCTCCTCCTCCATCCTCCATCCCACTCTCCTCCTCCTCCATCCTCCATCCCACTCCCCTCCTCCTCCATCCTCCATCCCACTCTCCTCCTCCTCCATCCTCCATCCCACTCTCCTCCACCTCCATCCCACTCGCCTCCATCCTCCATCCCACTCTCCTCCACCTCCATCCTCCATCCCACTCTCCTCCTCCTCCATCCCACTCTCCTCCTCCTCCATCCTCCATCCCACTCTCCTCCTCCTCCATCCTCCATCCCACTCTCCTCCACCCTCCATCCCACTCTCCTCCACCTCCATCCTCCATCCCACTCTCCTCCACCTCCATCCTCCATCCCACTCTCCTCCTCCTCCATCCTCCATCCCACTCTCCTCCTCCTCCATCCTCCATCCCACTCTCCTCCTCCTCCATCCTCCATCCCACTCTCCTCCATCCTCCATCCCACTCTCCTCCTCCATCCCACTCTCCTCCTCCTCCATCCTCCATCCCACTCTCCTCCTCCTCCTCCTCCATCCCACTCTCCTCCTCCTCCATCCTCCATCCCACTCTCCTCCTCCTCCATCCTCCATCCCACTCTCCTCCTCCTCCATCCTCCATCCCACTCTCCTCCACCTCCATCCCACTCTCCTCCTCCTCCATCCTCCATCCCACTCTCCTCCTCCTCCATCCTCCATCCCACTCTCCATCCCACTCTCCTCCTCCTCCATCCTCCATCCCACTCTCCTCCTCCTCCATCCTCCATCCCACTCTCCTCCACCTCCATCCCACTCTCCTCCACCTCCATCCTCCATCCCACTCTCCTCCACCTCCATCCCACTCTCCTCCACCTCCATCCCACTCTCCTCCTCCTCCATCCTCCATCCCACTCTCCTCCACCTCCATCCTCCCATCACACTCTCCTCCTGCTCCTCCTCCCATCACACTCTCCTCCTCCTCCATCCTCCATCCCACTCTCCTCCTCCTCCATCCTCCCATCACACTCTCCTCCTGCTCCTCCTCCCATCCCACTCTCCTCCTGTCCTCTCCCATCCCACTCTCCTCCTGTCCTCTCCCATCCCACTCTCCTCCTGTCCTCTCCCATCCCACTCTCCTCCAGTCCTCTCCCATCCCACTCTCCTCCAGTCCTCTCCCATCCCACTCTCCTCCAGTCCTCTCCCATCCCACTCTCCTCCAGTCCTCTCCCATCCCACTCTCCTCCAGTCCTCTCCCATCCCACTCTCCTCCAGTCCTCTCCCATCCCACTCTCCTCCTGTCCTCTCCCATCCCACTCTCCTCCAGTCCTCTCCCATCCCACTCTCCTCCAGTCCTCTCCCATCCCACTCTCCTCCAGTCCTCTCCCATCCCACTCTCCTCCTGTCCTCTCCCATCCCACTCTCCTCCTGTCCTCTCCCATCACACTCTCCTCCTGTCCTCTCCCATCCCACTCTCCTCCAGTCCTCTCCCATCCCACTCTCCTCCAGTCCTCTCCCATCCCACTCTCCTCCTGTCCTCTCCCATCCCACTCTCCTCCAGTCCTCTCCCATCCCACTCTCCTCCTGTCCTCTCCCATCCCACTCTCCTCCAGTCCTCTCCCATCCCACTCTCCTCCAGTCCTCTCCCATCCCACTCTCCTCCAGTCCTCTCCCATCCCACTCTCCTCCTGTCCTCTCCCATCCCACTCTCCTCCAGTCCTCTCCCATCCCACTCTCCTCCAGTCCTCTCCCATCCCACTCTCCTCCAGTCCTCTCCCATCCCACTCTCCTCCAGTCCTCTCCCATCCCACTCTCCTCCAGTCCTCTCCCATCCCACTCTCCTCCAGTCCTCTCCCATCCCACTCTCTCTGCCCCCCAACCCACCTCAAGGCGACGGTGGGCGTATCAGGGCACTTGAGCAGGCAGTCCCAACTCTGACAAGGGGTGTTCTTGTACAGCACCATGCGTCCCTCCTCCTTCAGCTCGACTTTCCCCCCTCCGCTGTAGTCCGACAGTGATACTTCCCTGACGCGGTAGGGGTTGGAGAAGAGGTTGGAGACGGCGGACACAGTCTCCATGACTCCCCTTAGAAACTGCATGGTGGTGGCCTGGGTACAGAGAGGAGAGAGAAAGGACGTTAGGAAGAGGCTCTGTCTCGTTTCATTCTTCAACAATACCTCACATTCTCTCTGCTTGCTTCCTTCTCAACACCCATTGGAGTAGAAGGTTTGAGGGGAGGGTCCTTGGACCTCCTCCTCCAATATGGTTGAGAGTTAGGCCTAGGCGAGGAGATAGGATGCAAGGAATCAAGCAATCAAGCAAGGACAGATAAGGGTTGATAAGAGTGCAGACAGGGATGGTAATCAGCAAGACGTATTGTGTGATTCCACACGAAAACAGAGCCCAATTCTTCTATGGATTACATTTTGTGAAAATCCCCAAAATCATGGTCTGTCTTGGTTCTAGTTTTGAGAGGAATCACTCTACTGCAAACAGTCAAGATTTGAATCTGTGTACAAAGGTCATAATTATGGTTACCTGATCTGGTATGTTGAGTACTTCTCTCTGGTCTATCAACAACAACACTGATGCAATCAGACTTGGGTTCAAATACTATTTGAAATCTTTCAAATACTTTGAGCATTCGCGTCAGCGTGTCTGTAGTGCCAACCCCAAATGGGTGGGTTTTACACATCTGGGACTATTCTGTTGGTTCCATTTCACCAGACAAGCTCAATTGAACACAGGCAAATGAATCAAAATGGATTTAAAATAGTATTTGAACCCAGCCCAGCATTTGGTCCCACCCACTCCCTTGTGAGACTCAACCATGTCCCAACTGCATAGTTAAGCAGCATTGTGTGCTTTGCTTGACTAAAAACAACAGAGGGGAGGGGGGTGACAATCAAAAACTGAAAGCAAAAGTTTATTTCAGCTTGTGGAGTCAATGTGGAATTGCTTTGCCTTTACTCTACTTCCATTGCAAACCTCTTGAATGATAAGGCATTGTCTGGCTCCTTATTCAACGTGAACAAGCGGTGCCATTCATGCAATTCATGAGTCCTGCCAGTTAAAGCGTATGACTCTCTCAGTCCAGTCTCTGAATCAATTTGGCACACATAACATAGCTAGCTTCGCATAGCTACCGATACAGTCAAGGGCAGAATCGCGATATAGAACTGACACTGAATGTATATTCTTTCAATTGGAAACAAACGCATTTATGGTAACTCTTGTACGTGGTATGCTTTCATTGTACTCTTATCTACGATCATCGGTTTAGTTTAGGAAAGAGCTCATCATAAACCTTACCTGATTACTGCGACTCCTCTCCACCAGTGACTGACGACTTTTGATGGATCATCAACAACCGGCTAGCGTTCAACCAACCTTGCTGCAAAACTTGATTGATGTGAGCTGCACCAATCAGTGAACACGCATTGGAAGGCGTTGTCTGAAAATACACCAATTGTAGAAAACCAATAAATTAGAGGAGTGTACACAGCGCATAGACTGACTGCGTGTTGGACGAAGCTGCCTACCACAGACTTTTTCTTTCACACTCTTAATGGTTAATTAGAGGATTTAGAGAGAAAATCTGACCCTGGATCTGTGTACAGGGGCGTCACAGATTGAAGCAGTATTTTTGGTAGACATAATAGAATAGAATGTTCTAGTTTATTGTTCTCCAGGTACATTTTCTGCACTTCTCAAATCGAGTTGTATTAGTCACATGTTTCAAAAACAACAGATGTAGACTAACAGTGAAATGGTTACTTATGGAACCTTTCCAACAATGCAAAAATAATATAGAGAAATAATAGAACATTTGAAAAATAATAACATGAGGAATAAATACACAATGAGTAACGATATCTTGGCTATATACACTGGGTACCAATACCGAGTCAATGTGCAGGGGTACAAGGTAATTGAGGTAGATATGTACATTTAGGTAGGGATAAAGTGACTAGGCAACAGGATAAATAATTAACAGTAATAGCAGCATAGTTGATCAGTCAAAAGGGTGCAAAAAGGGTCAGTGCCGATAGTCGGGGTAGCTATTGTTTAATTATTTAACTAACTATTTAGCAGTCTTAAGGCTTGGGGGTAGAAGCTGTTCAGGGTCCTGTTGGTTCAAGACTTGGTGCATCGGTACCGCCTGCCATGCAGTAGCGGAGAGAACAGTCTATGACTTGGGTAGCTGGAGTCTTTGACAATTTTTAGGGCCTTCCTCTGAAACCGGCTGGTATAGAGGTCTTGGATGGCAGGGAGCTCGGCCCCAGTGATGTACAGGGCCGTACGCACAACCCTCTGTAGCGCCTTGTGGTCAAATGCCATGCAGTGGCCTTACAAAGTGGTGATGCAGCCAGTCAAGACGCTTTCAATGTTGCAGCCGTATAACTTTTTGAGGATCAGAGGGTCCATGTCGAATCTTTCCAGCCTCCTGAGGGGGAAGACGCGTTGTCGTGCCCTCTTCACGACTGTGTTGGTTTGTGTGGACCATTATAATTCCTTTGTGATGTGGACAGCAAGGAACTTGAAGCTCTTGACCTGGTCCACTACAGCCCCGTCGATGTGGATGGGGGCGTGCTCGGCCCTCCGTTTCCTGTAGTCCACGATCAGTTCCTTTGTCTTCCTGACTTTGATGGAGAGGTTGTTGTCCTGGTACCACACTGCCAGGTCTCTGACCTCCTCCCTGTTGGCTGTCTCATCATTATCAGTGATCAGGCCTACCACCGTCGAAAACTAAATGATGGTGTTGGAGTTGTGCGCGGCCAAGCAGTCGTGGGTGAACAAGGCGTACAGGAGGGAACTAAGGGGCCCCCGTGTTGAGGGTCAGTGTAGCGGATGTGTTGTTGCCTACCCTCACCACCTGGGGGGGGGGGGGGGTTAGGAAGTCCAGGATCCAGTTGCAGAGGGAGGTGTTTACTCCCAACATCCTTAGCTTAGTGATGAGCTTGGATGGCACAATGTGGTTGAACGCTGAACACTGAGCCATGACCAGCCTTTCAAAGCATTTCATAGCTACAGATGTGAGTGTTACCGGGCGATAGTAATTTAGACAATTCCTGCCACATCCAACGAGCATCAGAGCCAGTGTTGTAGGATTTGATCTTGGTCCTGTATTAACGCTATTCCTGTATGATGATTCGTCAGTGGACGTAGTGGGATTTCTTATAAGCGTCCAAATTAGTGTCCCGCTCCTTGAAAGTGGCAGCTCTAGCCTTTAGCTCAGAGCAAATGTTGCCTGTAATCCAAGGCTTCTGGTTTGGATATGTACGTACAGTCACTGTGGGGATGACGTCGTTGATGCACTTATTAATGAAGCCGGTGACTGATGTGGTAAACTCCTCAATGCCATCAGATGAGTCCCGCAACATAGTCCAGTCTGTGCTAGTGAAAACTCTTGGTAAATAGTATGGTCTACACCTTATCATGAGGTATTCTAACTCTCACTCCATCTAAGGCTAGGACACACAGCCAGGGTTGAGCTGAGGATGAGAGAGTAATGACCAACTTGATCTATTTTGACAGTTTAAAAAGTAGGGAAGGCTCTCCTGTGAGAAAAGTTGACTTGATCAGATTACACATATTTTTTAAAACATCAACTCTTTCCTCCAAACGCAACTCATCTGCACATGATCCATTTTCCAGAGAGACAGAAATGTAATAGAATACAATAGAATAAATACAATAACATTGAATTTAATAGAATACAATAGAATACAATAAAATATCATAAAATATCATAGAATACACTACAATACAATACAATAATATAGAATACAATAAAATAGAATAGAATAGGTCTTCTGCATGACCTTGCTGCTATGGTGATCCTTCCAGACACACTGTTTCTAAATGTATACATACTGAACAAAAATATAAACGTAGCATGCAACAATTTCAAAGATTTTGCTGAGTTACAGTTCATATAAGGAAATCTATCAATTGACATGAATGAATTAGGCCCTAATCTACGGATTTCACATGACTGGTTAGGGGCACAGCCTTGGTAGGACTGGGAGGGTATAGGCCCACCTACTTGGGAGCTAGGCCCAGCTGATAAGAACGAGTCTTTCCCACAAAAGGGCTTTATTACAGACATAAATACTCCTCAGCACCCCTCCCCCCTCAGATGATCCCACAGGTGAAGAAGCCTGATGGGGAGGACCTGGCCTGGTGTGGTTACACCTTGTCCCCAGCACAAGGTACATATGTGTAATGATCATGCTGTTTAATCATCTTCTTGATATGCCACACCTGTCAGGGGGATGGATAATCTTGACAAATGATCAATTGCTCACTAACAGGGATGTTAACAAATTTGTGCACAACATTTGAGAGAAATATGCTTTTTGTGCATATGGAACATTTCTGGGATCTTTTATTTCCGCTCGTGAAATATGGGACACTTTACATGTTGCGTTTTATATTTTTGTTCAGTATAGTTTAACCTCCCTCTCTCTGTGTGTCATTAGCAAAATAACCAACTATAACAGTGCTCCACTGCTCCTAAATTACTGGTAGCAGCCCGCCATTTCCTTTTTCTTCTGTAACAAAAGGTCTTTAAAGCACAAAGAGATTATTTGTGTCCAAGACTCCTCCTTGTCCCTGCCGGTGTGTGCTGTCTTGCCAACTCCTATGGTCACTGTCACGCTAAACAATGACCATAGAAGTTGGCAAGGCAACACAAGAACAGTTTTGGGAACAGGCTACCTCATTCATTACCATTGAAATCGGGAAAGGCAAAATGCACAGTACAAAAGTGTACTTAATATGTTAAGGTTAGCAGGTTGTATGACTTGGTGGCTGTGCCAGCTAGTGACCACTCTGCAGAGTTGCCTCCAGAACAAGATTCAGGACGAAAAATGCTAGCTTGCCCTTTCTGCTTCTTGTCTAGCACCTTCTGCGTTGCCAGGACGACCAAAGGGGGCTGACCCCGTCCACGTGACAGAGCGCCTCTCTTCTCCTGCTTCGGGGTGTAGTGTGTGCTCTGTTGTGCTGTCTGCTGCCACTGTGACAGATTTGGGGGAAAGAGAAAGTGGTCTGCTCTGGTTTTGCCACCAGACAGTGGAGTTGGTCGTCTGGACCGAGAGAGCAGTCGGGCATTGAAAGATGGAGCTCTCTGCGGTCGGGGAACGCGTTTTCGCCGCGGAAGCCATTCTGAAACGCCGCGTTCGCAAGGTGAGCATGCCGCCGTTTTTTTTGCGCTGCAGAAGAGCAGACGTGGGCGAGGGTCTCCGCGGCGTGCTTCGCGGGCGAGAACCGAGGATCTGTTTTTTAATGACAACGGGGAGGCCTTGCTGTAGCTAGTAGCAAGCGGATGCTTCTCTAGCAAGCCGTTTTAGCTAGCCGAGAAGCTAGCAAGTGTGCTGTGCTGATGGTTTTCAGTGAAATGTCGTAATAAATAGCTATCTAACGTTGCACAAATGAGTCGGCGTGTAAATACAACGTAAACTTTAGCTAATTAGCAATGCCAATTAAAATAAAGGCCGGGTTTGCGTTCAATGCAAATCTACGCTTTGTCTTTGACTTTTTACCCAGACAGCTGGACTATAAATATATGATTGCACCCCGCATACCATAGGCTATCTCGCCAAACCATACATTAAAGTCGACTGTGTGTCATTATTAACTTTAGCTACATAGCAGCTAAATCAGTTTTTCCCTCTCTAGCTTGGGTAAATGTTTTGTCCAGATGCCAGTGGAACTAATTTGCTAGCCAGCTTGTCTGTGTCTGCTTGATGGTGGTGTTTTGTAGCAGCTTTTCCCTCTAAAATGACAAAACAAGACAGGCATACCAGCCAATTTGTTAGTCAGAACTGAGCCAGTTTATAATAGTCAATGTATTGAGTTACGTATTATTTAGAGTAATACGTTAGTCTTAATATTTATCTTAGTGATCATGAATAGCTAGGTAATAAGAAGCATTTTTTGCTCATACACTAGCTATTAAATGGCTGAATACAGTATTGAACACTTTTGGGATTTTTCTCATTCCGCTGTACCTTTCTCTCTTCAGTCTCGCCTAGAATACCTAGTGAAATGGAAAGGATGGGCACTGAAGTAAGTGATTGCCTTCCTAACTAAAAAAATCATTCAGAATTGTAAATCTTTGCATACCAGCAATCACCTTGTCTGAAGAGACATGTTGTGTTTTATAGAACATATATCCTAGTAGCTACATCTTTAATAGACTTAAACTTCTCCAAGTTATACCATAACATGAACATGTTAGCCTGTTTTGTGCTAACATTCCACTCCTTGTACTCTGTGTCACGTGCCAAACTTGCAGTGGAATGTTAGCACAAACATACTGTTTCCCAGGTTATGTAAATGTAGAAATTAAACAATTGTGGCACCTCTTTGCTTTAGACACAGTACCTGGGAACCAGAAGAGAATATCCTGGATGGCAGACTGATCGCAGGATTTGAACAGAAGTGAGTGGAACAGTTAACAGTATTTTCAATTCCTTTAAGACAAGTGATGTTTATGACACGGTAAGGACATTTGAGAATTCATCCAAAAGTCTAACACAATTCTCTCTCCTGTTCTCTCTCATCCCAACATCAGTTTTCCTGTTCTCCCTCATTTTTCCAGCTCCCCTCTATCTTTCTCTCCTCGTTCCCTCTGTTGCGCTCTCTCTCTCCATCTCTTTCACTCCGTCTATATTTAAACGTCTTATATCTGTGCAAGTCCTCTCTTTGTCTCTTCCTGCCAAACCCACTTCAAAGCACTCTGCTGCTTACAGAGGGATCGTGTTTACATGGAACTAAAATGATCCCGTCAGTAGAAGGTGTGTGTGTGTGTGTGTGTGTGTGTGTGTGTGTGTGTGTGTGTGTGTGTGTCCAGTCTTAGTCAAACAAACGTCAAACTGTTATTCTTTTAGTTTTTTCTTCATTCAGATCCCTATTAGCTGACGCCATAGCAACCAACCGCTAGCTAGTCGGCCTGGGGTCCGCTGTTCTGCTTTCACACACCCAGTCTGTCTCATATTTCAGCCTATTGTCGATATAGTGCACTACTTTTGACCTGAGCTCATAGGGATTTGGTTAACGGTAATGCCCTACGTAGGGAATATGGTGCGATTTGGGGCGTCACCCCTGGTCTTTTGATCATCCCTGTCTAACTGGAAGTTGGGATGTATGAGAAACAGGATGTTACATTAATAAACTTCTCCCTCAGTTGGCTTTGAACTGTATCAGTGGAGGCCTAGATGTTATTACTTCAATAATTGGCTCAATCCCAATTCAACCCTATCCCAGCCTATTGTATCCAGGCAGGCTAGGGTCAGGGTAAGAAACAATCCCAATTCAACCCCATCCCAGCCTATTGTATCCAGGCAGGCTAGGGTCAGGGTAAGAAACAATCCCAATTCAACCCTATCCCAGCCTATTGTATCCAGGCAGGCTAGGGTCAGGGTAAGAAACAATCCCAATTCAACCCCATCCCAGCCTATTGTATCCAGGCAGGCTAGGGTCAGGGTAAGAAACAATCCCAATTCAACCCCATCCCAGCCTATTGTATCCAGGCAGGCTAGGGTCAGGGTAAGAAACAATCCCAATTCAACCCCATCCCAGCCTATTGTATCCAGGCAGGCTAGGGTCAGGGTAAGAAACAATCCCAATTCAACCCCATCCCAGCCTATTGTATCCAGGCAGGCTAGGGTCAGGGTAAGAAACAATCCCAATTCAACCCCATCCCAGCCTATTGTATCCAGGCAGGCTAGGGTCAGGGTAAGAAACAATCCCAATTCAACCCCATCCCAGCCTATTGTATCCAGGCAGGCTAGGGTCAGGGTAAGAAACAATCCCAATTCAACCCCATCCCAGCCTATTGTATCCAGGCAGGCTAGGGTCAGGGTAAGAAACAATCCCAATTCAACCCCATCCCAGCCTATTGTATCCAGGCAGGCTAGGGTCAGGGTAAGAAACAATCCCAATTCAACCCCATCCCAGCCTATTGTATCCAGGCAGGCTAGGGTCAGGGTAAGAAACAATCCCAATTCAACCCCATCCCAGCCTATTGTATCCAGGCAGGCTAGGGTCAGGGTAAGAAACAATCCCAATTCAACCCCATCCCAGCCTATTGTATCCAGGCAGGCTAGGGTCAGGGTAAGAAACAATCCCAATTCAACCCCATCCCAGCCTATTGTATCCAGGCAGGCTAGGGTCAGGGTAAGAAACAATCCCAATTCAACCCCATCCCAGCCTATTGTATCCAGGCAGGCTAGGGTCAGGGTAAGAAACAATCCCAATTCAACCCCATCCCAGCCTATTGTATCCAGGCAGGCTAGGGTCAGGGTAAGAAACAATCCCAATTCAACCCCATCCCAGCCTATTGTATCCAGGCAGGCTAGGGTCAGGGTAAGAAACAATCCCAATTCAACCCCATCCCAGCCTATTGTATCCAGGCAGGCTAGGGTCAGGGTAAGAAACAATCCCAATTCAACCCCATCCCAGCCTATTGTATCCAGGCAGGCTAGGGTCAGGGTAAGAAACAATCCCAATTCAACCCCATCCCAGCCTATTGTATCCAGGCAGGCTAGGGTCAGGGTAAGAAACAATCCCAATTCAACCCCATCCCAGCCTATTGTATCCAGGCAGGCTAGGGTCAGGGTAAGAAACAATCCCAATTCAACCCTATCCCAGCCTATTGTATCCAGGCAGGCTAGGGTCAGGGTAAGAAACAATCCCAATTCAACCCCATCCCAGCCTATTGTATCCAGGCAGGCTAGGGTCAGGGTAAGAAACAATCCCAATTCAACCCCATCCCAGCCTATTGTATCCAGGCAGGCTAGGGTCAGGGTAAGAAACAATCCCAATTCAACCCCATCCCAGCCTATTGTATCCAGGCAGGCTAGGGTCAGGGTAAGAAACAATCCCAATTCAACCCCATCCCAGCCTATTGTATCCAGGCAGGCTAGGGTCAGGGTAAGAAACAATCCCAATTCAACCCCATCCCAGCCTATTGTATCCAGGCAGGCTAGGGTCAGGGTAAGAAACAATCCCAATTCAACCCCATCCCAGCCTATTGTATCCAGGCAGGCTAGGGTCAGGGTAAGAAACAATCCCAATTCAACCCCATCCCAGCCTATTGTATCCAGGCAGGCTAGGGTCAGGGTAAGAAACAATCCCAATTCAACCCCATCCCAGCCTATTGTATCCAGGCAGGCTAGGGTCAGGGTAAGAAACAATCCCAATTCAACCCCATCCCAGCCTATTGTATCCAGGCAGGCTAGGGTCAGGGTAAGAAACAATCCCAATTCAACCCCATCCCAGCCTATTGTATCCAGGCAGGCTAGGGTCAGGGTAAGAAACAATCCCAATTCAACCCCATCCCAGCCTATTGTATCCAGGCAGGCTAGGGTCAGGGTAAGAAACAATCCCAATTCAACCCCATCCCAGCCTATTGTATCCAGGCAGGCTAGGGTCAGGGTAAGAAACAATCCCAATTCAACCCCATCCCAGCCTATTGTATCCAGGCAGGCTAGGGTCAGGGTAAGAAACAATCCCAATTCAACCCCATCCCAGCCTATTGTATCCAGGCAGGCTAGGGTCAGGGTAAGAAACAATCCCAATTCAACCCCATCCCAGCCTATTGTATCCAGGCAGGCTAGGGTCAGGGTAAGAAACAATCCCAATTCAACCCCATCCCAGCCTATTGTATCCAGGCAGGCTAGGGTCAGGGTAAGAAACAATCCCAATTCAACCCTATCCCAGCCTATTGTATCCAGGCAGGCTAGGGTCAGGGTAAGAAACAATCCCAATTCAACCCCATCCCAGCCTATTGTATCCAGGCAGGCTAGGGTCAGGGTAAGAAACAATCCCAATTCAACCCCATCCCAGCCTATTGTATCCAGGCAGGCTAGGGTCAGGGTAAGAAACAATCCCAATTCAACCCCATCCCAGCCTATTGTATCCAGGCAGGCTAGGGTCAGGGTAAGAAACAATCCCAATTCAACCCCATCCCAGCCTATTGTATCCAGGCAGGCTAGGGTCAGGGTAAGAAACAATCCCAATTCAACCCCATCCCAGCCTATTGTATCCAGGCAGGCTAGGGTCAGGGTAAGAAAACATGTAACGTATTTCACTGTTTTGACGTTGACTTTATCGGGTGATTAATTGGAATCCCTTTGATGTTTTTCTCAGAGAGCGTGAGAGAGAACTCCACGGACCAAAGAAGCGGGGACCCAAACCCAAAAATCTTCCTGCCAAGGTATTGTTTTGGATGTTCTTGTCTACCACTATCACAACCATACCAAAATTAGGATTAGCTCATATATTACCGGTCCCAATGAGAATGTAAGAGCAAGACAAAACCTTTCCTGCTGGAGGTTATGATGATGATTTTCTCCTTTTGAGTTTCCAACTCACTTTACTTTCATCTCTCTCCTTCTCTCTCCTCCCTTCTCAGGCACGTGGCGCCCAAAAGAGAGAGACCCCCACCACTCGAGCGCCTCGCTCCACTTCTTCCTCCTCTCCTCGAGCCCCTTCATCCTCCTTCCCCTCCGCCTCTCCAGCACCCTCCCCTAAACTCAACTCCCTAGCAGCGACACACAAGCTGAAGAAAGACATTCGACGCTGCACTAGTATGTCCCGCCGCCCCTTACCTCGCCCCGACCCCCTGGCCACTCCCGGATCCTTCTCCGGCCCCAGTGGGTTCCCCTCGCGGCCCCCCGTCTCCCCCTTCTCAGAGACCGTCCGCATCCTCAATCGTCGCGTCAAACCACGCGAGGTCAAACGGGGTCGCATCATCCTGAACCTCAAGGTCATCGACAAACCAGGAAGTGGAGGCGGAGGAAGGGGCGGCGGGGGTAACCGGAGGGCGCCATCCAGCTCCATGTCCCTCCAAGGGGGTCGTCAGAACATCCCCTCCCGAAATAGGATCATAGGGAAGAGGAGTGGAGAGGCTCCGTACCGGCCCTTCCAGCCCATGCTGGGGTTCCCCATGTACGGGAAGCCGTTTGGTCTCCAGTGTGGTGGCCCCGGACCTCTACACCTTCCACACTCAGCCACAGGCTCCAGCACAGGGACCTCAGGGGCTAGGGACACCCAGCCACCCCCCTCTCCCTCCAGCTCCAGTGGATCCACCACACCCGCCCAGAACCATCCTACCCCTCCTGGACCCGCCACTGGGGCCTCTGGGTCGGCTCCCAACTTGAGCGCCCAGGCTTCGGCCTCCTCTGCCCAGTCTACCCCTAGCCACCCCCCAGAGCTCCAGAAGAACCAGAACGCTGAACAAGGACCAAACCCCCTCCTCCCCTCCCTCTCCTTTGCTTCCGGGTCCTCCTCTTCCTCCTTTGATGAAGAGGATGATGCTGATGCTCTGGACCTTTCCGCGCCTCAGGAGGGGAAGAGGAAGCTTCGCCGTCGGCGCCGGCAGAAACGCCAGCCGCCCTCCGTCAGTACCGCCTCCCCGCCTCACCCCCCTGGCGCCTGCCCCTTGACCTCCAATCCTCAGAGGGTCCCCGCCGAGGGCGACCCCGACTGGCACCCAGAGATGGTGGCGAGCAGCGCCAACGTGGTCGTGACCGACGTCACCACCAACCTCCTCACCGTCACTATCAAAGAGTTCCCCTCCCCCTCATCCCGCCCCTCCTCCCCCCAACCAATACTCCCAGAAAATACCACCTCCTCACCCCCCCCACCACCACCCCCACTGAAGAACCCCCCACAATCCAAGCCATAGGAAGAGATTAAAGAAGTGGAGATGAATGAATTAGCCTGGCTCCCTGATCTGTTTGTGCTGTCTTGGCCAACTCCTGTGGTCATTGTCTGGGACCAGGCTAGGGAGTAATGCTATTTTAACACAGAAGGTTAAAAAAAAAACTTCCAATAATAATGAAATTCAGGCCATTGAATATTGAAGAAGAGCGTTATTTTTTTGAACAGAACTATAAAAAGCTAACAGCAGGGCGTGCAATATACATCTATAATAATGCTGATTTGTCTATCTTTATGCAGCATGATTTCTCTTCTGAGGATCAATAAAGTTTATTCAATTCATGTCCACTTTCACAACCTTGACTGTTTGGAGGCTGGTAATAGAAACCTTCAGTCATAATAACGTTCAAATCAATTCAATCTTTATTGTAGGGAAATTCATACAACCAATAACAGTGTTTGTTATTTGTTCATATTTATACCCATTTTTCCCATTGGAAGTCCAACTCTAAGGTTTAAATGAGGTGCTGAAATGACGTTGCACTTGCTTTGTTGGGCTTCGGCAATACTGCATTTCTACATTGAGATATTTAGCAACGCACTTGACTCCATTAGTGACAACAACCGTATTCTGTATCATTTCCGTATCCAATATCCACATGTTAATTACAAGCCCTTCTTTTTTTCCTCTCTCTCTCGAATGCACAGGCCTATATAAGTATATATTTATATGCACGCACAATGTTAATTCAGCTGCAAAAAGAATACAAATAAGCGGTGAAAGCGTAGAAAGTTAAGTTATTGCTTTTCTTATTGCCATGTTCCAACGCCTGCCTTTAACTCGCTGTCGCCTTCAAGATTCCGGAATGTTCAGTATTCCTGGAACCTCAGTCAAGACTCTAAACTGACTCTCTAATTATTTAAGCCGTGGACTGCATGGAGTGGGATTAATGATGATGTAGTATGTAACCTATCCACCGTGAACACGTCTGTTTGTACCTACCAGATATTCTCTGCATCATGTCTGTACCTACCTACCAGATATTCTCTGTGGAATAACCTGTAGTCCAAACCTCTCAATGGCCTTCTGAACCAGTTTGTGTTGGCGTTCTGATATCCTGGTCCCAGATCTGACCATCTTCTGGTGCTGCCCCTGTTTCTATAGGGCCCCTCTCTCTCTGTCTCTGTCTCTCTCTCTCTCTGTCTGGTGTATTTGTACAATATTATTACAATATTTAAAAGCATGTGTTGCCTTATAGCTGCTCAGTTCCAACTCCACTGCATCTCGTCCGTATACTGTATTAGATGGCTGCACCAATTTGTAAGTCGCTCTGGATAAGAGCGTCTGCTAAATGACGTAAATGTAAAAATGGTTGAGTGTCGTCTAGTCTTTGATACTGTGATAATAATAATACAAATCCACAAACGCATCATCATTCAGCTGTTAATGGATAAAAACATTCTGTTGACTGTCATTGGCTAAACCAGTAGATTCTGTTGACTCATTGGTTGAGCCAGTAGGAGTGTTCATGTACTTCTTGGTGATGTTTTAACAGTTGATATATAAATAGGTAGTACAACTTGACATAGTGGCCTACATTTATACCAAGCAGGGCTCTAGATTTCTCTTGTTTTTTTTCATCTTTCTTTTTTAATTTGTCCATTTTTGGATGTAATTTCAAGAGCCATGTCATTGGCACTTTAATGTAATGACAAGAAGCCGACCTGAAGAATCAAATATGAAATGTTTGTCCATGTAAACTGTTTTATGGGGGGGGGGTTCATTTCGAGGGCTTTTGCTTATGTACCTCATTATATATTTTTGAATGAAGTGTAACGTGGATGCTTTACCTTTTTAATAATGACCTTTTATTGTTATTGTTGTTTTTGATTCATGTCCAATATGGGTTTGATAAGAATGGAAACCCCCTGAATTTTTCTATGAATTATAAATGTGTGTCAAGACTGCAGTTTGTCTCGTAATATTGGTCATATGAATGATGTACATTGAATTGTGTTAATGGTAATAATGATGCTAATGACGAGGATAATGTCGACGGTAACGTTGTAATAATGTAGCTGAAGCATGTTTTGCGAGCCCTTATTGTACAGGTAAGGTGAGCGTGGTCATGTTGACGTTCGTTCGTTGTTGCTTTCTGTATATGTTCTGTTGTGCGAGGCTTTTTAATTAAAAAAACACCTCCAAGACAGTTCTTTTTGTTGTTCATCTCTTCAGTTCTTTACAGAGGAGTTCTCTGACCACTTATATGGTGATTCTTGTGAGTTTATCGCTTTAAGATTCCATTTGGAGATTCAATCTGGAATCTTGGCTTTCAACTGAAGGAGAAAGTTGTGTTTGATTCTCTATGGCTGGTTTCCAGGGCCGGATCAAGCCTAGTCCTAGACTTAGAGCAGTAGGTCTGAGGAAACTGGCCTGAGCTCAGACCACTGTGTTGGTAGTTCCCTGATGGTCCACATGGTGGCACTGTTAACACAGGTCACATGGGCAGGATTTTTGCTCTTAGCCTGCACTCTCAGAAAAGGTTTGAAGAGATGAAGGTTGGGGCGATGGTTGTGCTTCCAGGGCTTTGGTGGCCTTCAGGGGTCAGCCACGGAACACAGAACTTGAGAGCATATCTGTGGACACACTACTGTGAGCAAAGATAGCCCCTTCTCTTCCCATTGTCCTTCCCACGACATGTTTTAAGTTCCTAGGTATACACATCACAGACAAACATCAGACAGCCTGGTGTGGAAGATGCAACAGTCATCCAGAACCCTGACAAACTTTTACAGGTGCACAAATGAGAGCATCCTGTCGGGCTGTATCACCGCCTGGTGCGGCAACTGCACCGCCCACAACCGCAAGGCTCTCCAGAGGGTGGTGCGGTCTGCACAACGCATCACCTGGGGCAAACTACCTGCCTTCCATGATACCTACAGCACCCGATGTCACAGGAAGGCCAAAAAGATCATCAAGGACATCGACCACCCGAGCCACTGCCTGTTCACCCCGCAATCATCCAGAAAGCTCGGTCAGTACAGGTGCATCAAAGCGGGGACAAAGAGACAGAAGCTATTTTTCAATCTCAAGGCCATCAGACTGTTAAACAGCCATCACTAACTCAGAGGCTGCTGCCAACATTAAGGGCCAATTTAATAAATGGATCACTAGTCACTTTATACAATACCACTCAAAATAATGGCACTTTAATAATGTTTACATATCTTACATTACTCATATCACATGTATATACTGTATTTTATACCATCTATTGCACCTTGCCTATCCCGCTCAGCCATGCTCATCCATATATTTATATGTACATATTCTCATTCACCCCTTTAGATTTGTGTGTATTAGGTAGTTGTGGAATTGTTAGATTACTTGTTAGATATTACTGCACTGTCGGAACTAGAAGCACAAGCATTTCGTTACACTCGCATTAACATCTGCTAACCATGTGTATGTGACAAATAAAATGTGATTCGATTTGTATGCCTTGTCTACTATCGTCCTATTCTACCACACTCCTCACCTTCAATCCTTCATCTCCCTTTAGCATCCATGTCCTCAACTATTCTACCACCTTCTCCCATCCAGCCCAGCCCACCCCATACTCTGGCAGGCCACCCATGGTCCCCTCTCCTCTCCCGACCCCAGCCATTCCTGCTCTGGATGGCCTCATTCCTCTCTAGTTTGGTCTCCCCATTCCTCCTCCATTCTCTCCCAGAACCAGCCCATCCTCCCTTCTCCTCACCCTCTCTCCTCTCACCATCTCTGGCTGGCCTCCCATTGCGGTTTAGGGACTGGACAGATGGGACTTCCTAGTGGGATGGCTGCCACTCCAGGACATCTACAGCACCCGGTGTCACAGGAAGAAGAAGAAGATCATCAAGGACCTCAGCCACCCACGTCTTGGCCTGTTCACCCCGCTACCATCTAGAACCCGGAGACAGTACAGGTGCATCAAAGCTGGGACTGAGAGACTGGAAAACAGCTTCTATCTCCAGGCCTTCAGACTGATAAACAGTCACCTCTAGCCGGCCTCAGTACTCTGTCCTGAACGTAGTCACTGTTACTAACCGGCTATCACCCGGTACTCAACCCTGCACCTTAGAGACTGCTGGCCTATGTACATAGTCATGGGAACACTGGTCACTTTAATCATGTTTACATACTGTTTTACCCACTTCATATGTATATAATATATTCTAGTCAAGGCTTATCCTAACTATTGCTGTACACACCTTTTCTATAAATAAACTGTCCATACCGTCTATGCACACCATCATATACATACACTGAGTATACAAAACATTATGAACACTTTCCATGACACAGACTGACCAGGTGAATCCAGATGAAAGCTATGATCCCTTATTGATGTCCCTTGTTAAATCCACTTCAATCAGTGTAGATGGAGAGGAGACAGGTTAAAGAAGGATTTTTAAGCCTTGAGACAATTGAGACATGGATTGTGTATGTGTGCCATTCAGAGGGTGAATGGGCAAGACAACATATTTAAGTGCCTTTGAACAGGGTATGGTAGTAGGTGCCAGGCACACTGGCTTGTTACAGGAACTGCAACACTGACGGGTTTCTCACGCTCAACAGTGTCCTGTGTGTATCAAGAATGGTACACCACCCAAAGGACATCCAGCCAACTTGACACAACTATAGGAATCATTGGTGACAACTTGGGCCAGCATCCCTGTGGAATGCTTTCGACACGTAGAGTCCATGCCACGACAGAGTGAGGCTGTTCTGAGTGCGGGGATTTGTCTGTATTGTTTTGTGTTGTTAGATATTACTACACAGCTGAAGCTAAAAACATAACAATTTCGCTGCACCTGCGATAAAATCTGCAAAATATGTACGCGACCAATAACGTTTAATTTGATTTGATTTACTAGAGTATATTGTCCAGGCAAACTAGACCAGACTCGTGCTGTGCGTGGGGGATATCGTATCGAAGCGTCGGTTTATGTTCCGGTCTGGTAATAGAGGATGTATGCCTCATACACGCATCTGCTGTGAGCGCGCACATACACACATACAATCCATAAACGGGTGTAGTATTTCGGTCTCTCTCTCTCTCTCTCTCTCTCTCTCTCTCTCTCTCTCTCTCACTCGCACACACACACACACACACACACACACACACACACACACACACACACACACACACACACACACACACACACACACACACACACACACACACACACCTCTATCGTATTAGATGGTGTTCATAATGTTATTTGCCTCTTCACCTCCAATGACGCATCCCACACACACACCCTCCACTCCCTCGTCTGTCTCCCCGCCTACTCTGTCACGGTTCCCATAGTAACTACGGACGGAGGACAGGAGCGGAGCTTAGCAACACCGAGAGAGGGAGACGGTCTTTCGATTTAGGCCTGCTGACAGAACAATCGGTATTTCTACATTTAGAGAAAAACGCAACAAACGCGTCTGTCAACCGCTGTCGTTTGTTTTCTGCGTTTGGAGGTGTTGTTTTTTGTTTTTTTTTTTGGGGGGGGGGGGGCGTATTATAATATAGGCCTAGGTTATTCGTTTTATTTAATCATATAAAAAAGCAGGTAGATTAATCAACTGATAGGCTATCGAGGAGCGGATTATGAAATCGCACGAGTGATGTTGGCTATAGCATTTTCATAGCCTAATGTAATCTAGATTGTGAGGGGGAAAAACGGACCTTATTTTTCAGTAGAATCTATATTTCCAACGGAATTTGATCTCTGATTTGTAGGCTAATCTATCGATCGCTTTAGCCCATCTCGCCACGCTGCCGCTATGAAGTTCGTTGTCGTCTTGGTCGGTGCTGGATCCGTGGTCTTCCTCGGCGCGGTCATCTGCATCATCGCCAGTGTTTACCCGCGGAAAGCTGCCGCGCATCAGGACCTGTCCGACAACGCGACTCTGTCTGCTGAGCCCTTGTTTTCCCTGGGTTCCGTGGCTCACGCCGGTCCATTGGGCGCTCTCCATGGTGCTGAATCCTACGAGGGCGGCGGAGGAGGCGGCTTGGGGCTCGGGCTGGGGGGTCCCTCCACTCTCAACGAGCTCAGCCCCGGGGAGGTGACCGGTGGTGGTGGTGGAGGGGCGCAGAAACAGTTCAGTTTCAGCCGGCTCATCTGCACTCCGATTCCCGCCGGAGAATGCAAGCCCAAGAGCATGAAGCAGCAGGCGGACGACCCTTCACTCTATGTGGATGAAGACTGGAGCTTCCTCCGGACCACCGCGGACGACCTCCGGCAGACGGTGGTGCAGCAGAACGGCCAGATACTCATGGATCAGCGGACCATCCGTGAGCTGACGGGGAAACTGTCGGAGTGCGAGAGCGGCCTGGAGGACGGGAGTCCCGGGCACTCCGAGCGGAGCCTGGGGGCCTGGGCGGGCAACCGCCGACTCATGGCCGGGGATGATGTGAGCTCGTCGGCCGCTGTGCAGCTGCAGACCGCTAGAGCCGTGGAGGAGCTAGAGAGGGCCATTCTCAACCTGAAAGACCGCATCGAGAAACTGGAGGTGGGTTGGGTGAATATTGAGTATAGCTTACCCTATAGCCCAAAGCCACAGACTGTAGTCGTATACAGTCTCGATATAAGCTAGCTACAGGCAAGCGTATGAATAGGCTACTTTTGTAAAAAGTTTCAATAGTAGAGATAATGCGCCTTGGAGAGCGTATAACACACGTTAGCGCCTTGAGGTGCGCTGTTGATAGGCTTAGCCTATATGTCCCAGTGTGTTTTATAATGTCTTGATCATCTCCAGTCAGTCACTGAGCTAGGCCTATAGGCTATAGCCTACTACGGTTAGCCTATGGATTATTTATATGATTAAGGGAGATTTATGCAATATGACTATATGGCTACTGATTGCTTGCCCCCAAACAGAGTGAATCTTTCAGTAGATAATCCAGAATAATGAAAAACATGTCGCCACCAATTGTTAGCAATATCCAACACCGACAGAAAGACAGACAGACATGTTGCACAACCCAATGTCTCAACCTTATGCAACAAATAGGCTACAATATCAGCGCGGAAACAGAGGCGCCCCAATTCTAGAACCTCCACTTGGCGCGCCGGTGATGCATGGGGCGAGGCATAGGCTATATCACGTGATAACGAGGTAAATGCCCATGGGTCTAGTATTCCTAACGGCTAGAATATCCTAATGACATCAATTATTTGATTGACTTCAGGACCTCTAACTCACCCCTACCCTCCCTCCTCCCTCCCTCCCTCCTCCCTCCCTCCTGACTTTATCGACATCATGATCCCTGACTCCCTCCCTCCCTCCTCCACCTCTCCTCCACATCCATCCATCCATCCATCCATCCATCCATCCATCCATCCATCCATCCATTCATCCAACCATCCAACACACAGCCTCTCTCATCAGCATCATTACACTCACCCAGTCCCTCAGCGCAAGGGGATATAGTTTCTTTCATGTGCTGTCTCTCTCCCCTCACCACGCAGCTCTTACATCCGCATCCGTCCACATCAATAAAATATGAAGGGATGCTGGATGAAGAGAGGAGAGACCTTGAGACTTAAGCCATACTGTGTGTGTGTGTGTGTGTGTGTGTGTGTGTGTGTGTGTGTGTGTGTGTGTGTGTGTGTGTGTGTGTGTGTGTGTGTGTGTGTGTGTGTGTGTGTGTGTGTGTGTGTGTGCACCTGTGTTTTTGCTGTAGCTTGCTGTCTTAAAGGTATTGAGTGTACGTGTCAGAGAGAGAAAGAGAGAGGTGAGAGAGAGAGAGAGGTGAGAGAGAGAGAGGTGAGAGAGAGAGAGAGGTGAGAGAGAGAGAGAGAGAGAGGTGAGAGAGAGAGAGAGGTGAGAGAGAGAGAGAGGTGAGAGAGAGAGGTGAGAGAGAGGAGGTGAGAGAGAGAGGTGAGAGAGAGAGAGAGGTGAGAGAAAGAGAGAGGTGAGAGAAAGAGAGAGGTGAGAGAGGTGAGAGAAAGAGAGAGGTGAGAGAGAGAGAGGTGAGAGAGCTAGGGAGGGTGAGGAAGATAGCGAGGGTGAGAGAGGGAGAGAGAGAGAGAGGACATAGAGCAAATGAGAGAGAAGAGAGATGAGAAAGAGAGAGAGAAAGAGAGATAGAGAGATGAGAAAGAGAGATGGAAAGAGGGAGAGTCAGTCTGATGTAAGAGAGGCTATTTTATTGCTTGAGACACAACATTTCCCAGTGCATTCTAACATACTGCACAGTCAAGGAACAGTGAGTGTGAATGTAGTCTATAGCTGTCCAGGCATTCAATCTCTCCTCACACCAACTATCTCTCTCTCTCTCTCTCTCTCTCTCTCTCTCTCTCTCTCTCTCTCTCTCTCTCTCTCTCTCTCTCTCTCTCTCTCTCTCTCTCTCCTCTCCTCTCTCTCTCTCTCTCTCTCTCTCTCTCTCTCTCTCTCTCTCTCTGTCTCTCTTTCCCTTTCTCTGCCTCCCATCTTCTCTTTCAGTCTGTCTGTCTGTCTGTCTGTCTGTCTGTCTGTCTGTCTGTCTGTCTGTCTGTCTGTCTGTCTGTCTGTCTGTCTGTCTGTCTGTCTGTCTGTCTGTCTGTCTGTCTGTCTGTCTGTCTCCTGTTGCTCTCTCTTGTCGCAACCCTCTCACTTTACTCGTACTTAGTTTCTCTCTCTCTCTCTCATACTCTTTCTCTCTCTTTCTCTCTCTCTCTCTCATACTCTTTCTCTCTCTTTCTCTCTCTCATACTCTTTCTCTCTCTTTCTCTCTCTCACTTTCTCTCATAATCTCTCTCTGTCTTTCTTTCTCCATCCTTCCTCTTTCACCTACACCAACTAATTTCTCTCTCGCTTCCTCTCTATTCACCTCCTCTCCCTCTCTCTCTCTGTCTCTCTCTCTGTCTCTCTCTCTCTCTCTCTCTGTCTCTGTCTGTCTCTCTCTCTCTCTCTCTCTCTCTCTCTCTCTCTCCCTTCCTCTCTATTCACCTCCTCTCTCTCTCCACTTTTACCCTATCTCTATCTGCGTGCCTGTCTTTCTTTTCGTTGTTTTCTTAAAGATGCAGTAATTCATGTCAGAAGCTAGCAGATTCATTACTTAGTTTCAAAGCACAAACGTTTGTTAGCACATTTCTCGATGTGGCTTTAACTATGGAGGGAGCCATCCTGCCCCGCTAATTGCAAGGGGGTTGCCTAGCAACACAAACCTCTGAGAGAGTCAAAGTCTGCATTGCATGACAAATTCCCATGATTTGTAAATCTGTATCTCACAAAATAACTAGATACAGTGCATTCGGGAAATATTCAGACCCCTTCACTTTTTCCACATTTTGTTATGTTACAGCCTTATTCTAAAATGGATTGAATTGTTTTTTTCCCTTCATCAATCTTAACACAATACAAAAACTTAAATATTACATTTACATACATTAGGTATTCAGACTCTTTACTCAGTACTTTGTTGATACACATCTCTCTCTCTCTCATCTCTCTCTCTGTCTCTCTGTCTCTCTCTCTGTCTCTCTCTGTCTCTCTCTCTGTCTCTCTCTCTCTCTCTCTCTCTGTCTCTCTGTCTCTCTCTCTGTCTCTCTCTGTCTCTCCTCTCTCTGTCTCTCTCTCTCTCTCTCTGTGTCTCTCTCTGTGTCTCTCTCTCTCCTCTCTGTCTCTCCCTCCTTGCACTATCACTCACTCCTCCACAACCTCCTCTTTTCTTTCTCTCTGTCCATACTAACCCCTTCCTCTTCTCTTTCCCTCTCCTCTCACAGTTGGAGATCGGCCCTGCTGCCCTCAACCTCTCCGTTGAGACTCCATCCCCCAGCGCCGGCGTGGGCGTCAGCAGTGGCATCGGTACTAAAGTTCAAGGGTCACCGTCATCAGCATCAACGACAGGAGGCGGTAGTGTCTCCTCGGGGGGGCGAAAGGCCCCTGGGGGCCCTGGCAGAGGAGGTGGAGGCCCCTGGAAGGACCTGGAAGGAGAGCTGGAGAGGAAGATTGAGATGCTGGAGAAAGAGCGGAAGGCACTGAGGAAGGAGACACAGACACATCACAAACAGATAGACCAAGGGATTGATACTCTACACCACCGCATTGCAGAGCTGGAACAGAAGTGAGTGGAACAGAAAAGGGGAGGAGGGAGGAGGGGGTACTATAGGGAACTAAAAGAAGGTCAAATAAGTTGAGCCCAGATTTGCTAGAAAGCAAAGTAAGAAGGACAAAACGGTAACTTCTTCTTTTACTACAACTACTACTACTATCTGTTTCACAGAGCCAAATGTAAACCATCTCTCCATACTGTCTCTCCTTCAGGTCTGACAGAGTACAACTACCCAGACGGCTATGTCCTCTCCTTCCCCGTGAGGACCAGATACATGTACGGCCTGGTGCGGAGAGAAATGCCGGAGATGTATGCCTTCACCGCCTGCGTCTGGCTCAAGGTGAAAGAGGGGGGTATCGGCACCCCCTTCTCCTACTCCGTCCCGGGACAACCCAACGAGCTGGTGCTGCTACAGGGGATACACAACCCTGTAGAGCTTCTTATCAATGACAAGGTAGGAGTGTGTGTGTGTGTATCATTATCATATCAGTTATCTCCTCCTTTTGTTCATACTTGTATAGTTTTATGAATAACATTGATTGGTCGATTGATTGATTGATCGACTGATTGGTGATTGGGCTAAATGTCCCTTCCCTCACTTCTAGGTGGCTCAGCTGCCCCTGTCCCTTGCCCAGGGTGTGTGGGAGCACATATGTTTGAGCTGGACCCTCAGAGACGGGGTATGGAAGGCCTACCAGGGGGGGAAGCTGAAGGGGCGCGGAGAGGGGCTGGCTGCATGGCACCCCATCAAGCCAGGAGGAGTGCTCATTCTGGGGCAGGAGCAGGTGGGTGAGAGGGATGGAGGTCTGGAGGGTTGGAGAGTTAGAGGGATGGAGGTCTGGAGGGGTGGAGAGTTAGAGGGATGGAGGTCTGGAGGGGTGGAGAGTTAGAGGGATGGAGGTCTGGAGGGGTGGAGAGTTAGAGGGATGGAGGTCTGGAGGGGTGGAGAGTTAGAGGGATGGAGTGATGGAGGGGTGGAGAGTTAGAGGGATGGAGTGATGGAGGGGTGGAGAGTTAGAGGGATGGAGTGATGGAGGGGTGGAGAGTTAGAGGGATGGAGTGATGGAGGGGTGGAGAGTTAGACGGATGGAGTGATGGGTGGTGGAAGGATGGAGGGGTGGAGGGATGAGAGATTGAGGGGGGGAGGTGGCTTGTCCTGTGGCAAGAGCAGGTGAGAAGGGTGGGGTCGAGGTGGAGGGTGGAGGAGTGGAGGAATGGAGAGATGGATGGGGTGGAGTGATAGAGGGATAGAAAGGTAATAAGAAACCTTGAGAGGAACCAGAGTTTTCTGGCTGGCTGGCTGGCTGGCTGGCTGGGTGGATGAGTTGTATTGTAATCCCTGATCTCTCTCTTTCACTCTCTATCATCTCTATCATATTATATTTCCTCTCTAGGACACGCTGGGCGGTCGTTTCGACGCCTCCCAGGCCCTGGTTGGGGAGCTCTCCCAGTTCAACCTGTGGGACAGGGTCCTGAAGCCTGCTGAGGTATCCGCTCTGGCTGCCTGTTCCTTGGGCACACTGGGCAACGTGGTCCCCTGGACAGACCAGGACGTAGAGGTCTACGGAGGGGCCACCAAGGAGGCTGTGGACCCCTGCAACCAGCCACCCCGGGCCAGCCCCAGCTCCAGCCCTAAACAGTGAAGGGTTAGATGGGTTGGTAGAGGGGTCTCTTGGTTGTTATAAAGGGGGCTCAGTGAGGCCAGAGGGGTTAGTTGGTTTGTTGATGCTCCTCATAAGAGGGGGGTTTGAGGTGTTTTTCTGGGGCAGGGGTTGTGTGATGGGGAACTAGGGTAGAGATGGAGAGTCAGTTGAGTTGTTTTAAAGGGGCATTGCTCTTTCCAAGAGCAATGCTTGAGGTGTGCTTGAGGAGGCTTTTCGGAGGGTCTGGGATCAGGGGGAGTAGAGATTAGTTGAGTAGGTGTGTTGTTATCTGGTGTGTTGTGTGTTGTTATCTGGGTGTTGTTCACCCACTGAAGGTGTTAACATCAACAGCGCTACAGCTGTTGAGAACAACACCCAGACTAGCTTTAGCTCCGCGGCGATGTGGGAAGATGTTAAGGGAAAGGTGCTGCTTTTTTCACCCCTCTGATTTGTGTTTTAGAGAGTTGGGTGGGTGGGGGTGGGGGGTGGGGTGGGGGGGTTGGGGTTCTCAGCCCCCCAGGGAAGAGCTACATATGCCACGCCTCATCTCATCTCATCACGTGTTCTGAAGCTTGTGCGTCTAACTTTGAAATAGGGATTTTCTTCTGCTTTTGGAGATGTGACGCCAGTGTTGCTACTCAACTGTGTTTCTGATCAACAACAGCACGTTAAAAGTGAGCGTTTGGATTTCTTTTTCTACTGCGCATTTTGTTGATTTTCATTGCAGCGATGTTTTTTTTTCTAACACAGTGTCTTTTTTCTATGTATGTGTGTTATGTGCTTTCAAATAAACTCTCCATTTGACCTATTGCGACTCACAAAACCTCTCACAAAGATGCAATTGTAACGGCCCAGCACAATGTATTGCCATAGAAATAGCTGTTGCGAGACACATGGATCCTGTAAATTAAGACGTCAATTGATTTCTTAGATTCATAATATCCATCTGGTTGACTTAAAGGGGCAATCTGTTAAGTGATTCGTACATCCATTGGGGCAGGGTGTCCGCTTTGTTGTTGTTTGAACTGCAGATTCGCCCTTTACAGTGATTTGTGACCTGTCTCAATGGTTTTTTTTTTAATGTAAAGCTGATGGAATGGAATGTATATCTGTATGCATGAGAAAAGCTTTTTCAAAATTACAGGTCAGAGGTCAGATTTCTAAATAGTCCTGTTTCCAAGACAGCAACAACACAAAAACGTACAACAATATTAACTATTGAATGGTGCGCTTCACCCCACAAAGCCCAAAATGAATACGCACCTCAAAGAATGTGTATTTAGCTCTTTCTTACCTTCACAGAATTGCTTAATAAGTGTGTGAAAAAGGGACATTGGGACACTGATGTTGAGTTGAGGGGTGTAGTGAAGAAAATGTACCTGGATTATTGGGTGTCCTTCCCCCCCACTCCACCATTGACATATGGTTGTAAAGTGCCTGTCTGGGTATTACACGCCCAATGCAAATGTCAAATGTATTTTATTTTCTCTCTCTGTCTCTCTCTGTCTCTCTCTCTCTCTCTCTCTCTCTCTCTCTCTCTCTCTCTCTCTCTCTCTCTCTCTCTCTCTCTCTCTCTCTCTCTCTCTCCTGCTATTGGTTATGATGTTATTGTAACCAGCTGTGATGTCAGTAAGTGTTGTGCTTGTTCGTCTTGTGCACCTCCATGGATCTTCTATGATATTGTGACAATATGTGGATGAATAAAATAAAATGGTTATGATGTTGTAAGGAGGTACGTTATGGCTTACTGTGTGTGTATGGTCAAATCTTGTGTGTGTGTGTTTTTGTGTGTATGTGTGTGTGTGTGTCGTGACTGGTCCTCTACCCACACAGAAGGAACTATGGAGTTGAACTGTGCTGCTCTCTGATCTAGTATCATCTCTCCCACACTAACTGTTATGTATCTTCTCTCTCCCTTAAAGGGATACTGTTACTTATCTGTCTTTCTCTCTTAAAGGGATACTTTATGTATCTGTCTCTCTCTCTTAAAGGGATACTTTATGTATCTGTCTCTCTCTCTTAATGGGATACTGTTATGTATCTGTCTCTCTTAAAGGGATACTTTATGTCTCTGTCTTTCTCTCTCTTAAAGGGATACTTTATGTATCTGTTTCACTTTCTTAAAAGGATACTGTATGTATCTGTCTCTCTTTCTTAAAGGGATACTTTATGTATCTGTCTCTCTTTCTTAAAGGGATACTTTATGTATCGGTCTCTCTCTCTCTTAAAGGGATACTTTATGTAGCTGTCTCTTTCACTTAAAGGGATACTTTATGTAGCTGTCTCTTTCACTTAAAGGGATCATTTCAGGGACACTTCCCCAGAGTCAGATGAACTTGTGGATGCCATTTTTATGTCTCCGTGTCCAGTATGAAGCAAGTTAGAGGTGGTTTCATATGCCAATGCTAACTAGCATTAGCACAATGAATGGAAGTCTATGGGTATATACTAGCATGCTAGCAGATACCCATAGACTTCCAGTCATTGCGCTAACGCCAGTTAGCAATTGCGCTAGCTCTAGTTAGCAACATCCTTCAAATTGTTTGTTATTCTGTCTACCCACTTCAACACTATAGTCTTGCCTCTACTTTACAATCTTTGTTAGGTCCCCCTCTCTCTGTCTCTATCTATTTCCCAGGCAAACACACACACACACACACACACACACACACACACACACACACACACACACACACACACACACACACACACACACACACACACACATCAGCTTGGGATATTAGCATCACATGTAGTCACAGCCCCACTCCCTCTCCTCTCCTCCTGAATAATACATGAGCTTTAATTACCTGTCACTCAGCTCTAGTCCCTACTGTCTCTCTCTTCCTCTGCATCCCTCCGCCTCTCTCTTTCTATCTTTCCCTCCATCTCTCTATGCCTCTTTCATCCCCCTCTTTGTCTAACCTTCTCTAGCCCTCCGTCCCTCTCTCTATCCCTTTGTATATCTCTTTCTCTCTATGTACCCCCTCCCTCTCTCTCTTTCCTCCCACCTGTATCTTTCACTATCCCTCCATATTTCATTCCCTGCATCCTCTCCTGCTCTCTGATATTTACGTCATCCCCTCTACCCTTTTCCTTCCCTTCTTTCTCATTAGATTCTAATCTACTTTTCTTTTTAGTTTCTCATCCTCCTCTTTTTGATCTTTTAGTCACTATTCATCCATTCTGACCTCCTGGACATGACCCATTATTTCTCATGTTGCGTCACCCCCACACCACATCCTGGACATGGCCCATTATTTCTCATGTTGCGTCACCCCCACACCACATCCTGGACATGGCCCATTATTTCTCATGTTGCGTCACCCCCACACCACATCCTGGACATGGCCCATTATTTCTCATGTTGCGTCACCCCCACACCACATCCTGGACATGGCCCATTATTTCTCATGTTGCGTCACCCCCACACCACATCCTGGACATGGCCCATTATTTCTCATGTTGCGTCACCCCCACACCACATCCTGGACATGGCCCATTATTTCTCATGTTGCGTCACCCCCACAACCCCCCTCTTTCTTTATCACGCTCTCTCACCACCAGTCAGTCAGTCAGTCAGTCACAACCGTTGGTTTTTCAGGGTAAAACAAACAACACTTCCTCTATGGTTGTCTGCATCCCAAATGACATCCTATGTCCTACTTTTCACCAGAGTCCTATTTGTCTGGGTCAAAAGTGGTGCACCATCAAGGGAATAGGGTGCTCTTTGGGAAGCAGACGTTGTTATGTGAGTCAGCTTCTCTCTCTCTCTGCCAGAGATGATGAATGTCTGTGGCTAAGTGCCAAATGGCACCCTTTCCCCTGCATAGTGTACTACCTTTGACCAGTGGCTCATAGGGTTTTTGACCAGGGCCCATTGTGCACTAGATAGGGAATAGGGTGCCATTTGAGACTGTGTTAGGTTCTCCACTGTGATGTCCTTACCCACCTTTCTTTTTCTCCTCTGATCTCTCTCTCTGCCTCTCCTCCTCTTCCCTGTTGGTCCAGCTGGTGGATCTGCTGTCGTTATTTACACTTTCCCATCTGTCAGACACTTCTCCTGCTCTCCCTCGTTTTATCTCTCCCTCTATCATTCTTCTCCCTCCTTATTTGTTCATCTCTGTATCTTGTTTCCTCTCTCTTTCTAGTAGGGTAGAGTCTTTATGATCACCAGTTCATTTAGCAGCATGTGGTAAAAACTAAATAAATACATGACAATACATGTACACCACAACAGTATATACAGCAACATGGAAACATCACACAATACTACTAGGATACAGATGATTGACAAAGCTGATAGCTCCCCCCCTCTCTCTCTCTATCTCCCTCTAGTGGATGAGGATAAGGCTAGTCCATCTAATCTTCTCTCATTAATGAGTTTAGTTGGGGATTACGACATGACTCACCTCCCTACACTCTTGAGTTTTTGAACACACACACACACACACACACACACACACAAGCACACACGAAAACACACACACACACACACACACACAAGCACACACGAAAACACACACGAAAACACACACACACACACACACACACACACACACACACACACACACACACACACACACACACACACACACACACACACACACACACACACACACACACACACACACACACACACTTCAATATAATTCCTTGACTTCTGAAGTGGGACTCCAACTCCAACTAATGTCATAACCTCAGGTGGTTCATTCAGGCTGATCAAAGCCCAGTGAACCCATGATGTCATGATGCCAACCCCCATAGAAATATAACTAATACCTGCTCTAGTAATTCTATTTCTATGGTAAATCTATTATCTAATGTGACCCTAATCTAAAAAACATTCATTTAATGAATGATTCATTGTCTCTCACAGCATACATACTCATCACACACACACACACACACACACACACACACACACACACACACACACACACACACACACACACACACACACACACACACACACACACACACACACACACACACACACAGAGAGAGACAGAGAGAGAGAGAGAGAGAGAGAGCAAAAGAGAGAGAAAGAGAGAGAGAGAGAGAGAGAGAGCAAACGAGAGAGAAAGAGAGAGAGAGAGAGAGAAAGAGATTACTCCTCCCTTTTGTCATCAGCTCAATGTGATCTGTTGTTTTTGTCCATCTCTCCAGGAATTGATAATCCGCAATAATCCACAACTGGAATCATTATTATCTCCTGGACAATATGTACTCAGTATATTCCCAAGAAACTGAACTCATATACCTTTTGATAAAACATTGTAATGAGACAATAAATCAAATTGGTCTAGAGTCACTATTGTTACATCACAAACGGCACCCTATTCCCTATACAGTGCACTACTTTTGACCAGGGCCCATTACATACTTAATGTTGGCAGGTAGCCTAGTGGTTAGAGTGTTGGGCCAGCAACCAAAAGGTTGGTGGATCAAGGCCCTGAGCTGACAAGGTAAAAATCTGTTGTTCTGCCCCTGAACAAGGCAGTTAACCCACTGTCATTGTAAATAAGAATTTATTCTTAACTGACTTGCCTAGTTAAATAAAGGTTAAATAAATATAAATAAATTGAATGCTAGGGCCTACAATAGACCTAGTCTATTTGATTCTTGTTTGCAACTGTGCATAAATCCACATTTATTTCTCTTTTTTTTCATGCAGGATATTTGTGTTAAAACCTCCACCTGGGGTTTCAAACAAACAGATGTGGCTGCAATCACAACTTAATAGGCCTATGGGTCATGCAGACAGACCAGACAGGATACCGTAGGGAGGAGAGAGAAACAAGACATATAAAGTTGGCATAAGTACACTGAAATAAAATTGTCAATGTAGCTAGCTAAGAAAATGTATTGCTTCCAAATGACACATCCTTTTAAAAACAAAGCCATATGATTTATATCAATCTGTTTATGTTGAGCAGAGCACTGACAAACTCATCACCGTCTTGCCAGGGGTTAGGAGCGATTGATTGACAGGCTTCTAAACCACTGAAGAAGACGCTCGGCTAAGTAGGCGGGTTTTTAATTTTCCTGTTGAAGGGATCCGTTTGTTGCTATGGTTGAAAATGTCTCCTTAACAACCGGACTAAAAGTGGAGTGAACTTGGGTTGTATTACCAAACAGTACGTAAGTACAAAATGCAGTACCTTTCTAAAACGTATCTCTACAATATAATCACATACATTACAACGGGCAAGTAAGAATTCAAGTTATTTTGGAAGTGAAAACAACAGCATGTAGTCGGCTATTGCTACCTAGCCAAATTGCTAACGTTAGCCTGCTAGCTACCCATCAAAACAAAGCTACCGGTACATAAAAAAAACACACAAAAAAACATGTTAAGCCAGACTTTGGCAAGCAACATAGCTACGCATTTAACTTTAGCTGGCACACGTTCTCATCCATGCACTGGGTAGGTTGACCTAACGTACCAATAGTTCATCAGTAACGTTAGCTAGCTAAGTTAGCTTGCTACAAAGTTGCTGATTCGTTTAGCTAGCTATTAATAACAAGCTAGTTAAGCCTTAACCAATGTCTCTGTATTTCAGCTGTGGGGTGGAATGGCAGAGACAGTAGAGAGCAAGAAAGAAGAGGCAGACTACAAAAGGCTGCACAGCTTTCCTCTTATCAGGGTGAGGTGTGTGTGTGTGTGTGTGTGTGTGTGTGTGTGTGTGTGTGTGTGTGTGTGTGCGTGCGCGTGCGTAATAATGACATGTTTCCCTCCGCAGCACACAGACATGCCAGAGGAGATGAGAGTTGAGACCATGGAGCTCTGTGTCACAGCCTGCGAGAAGTTCGCTACCAACAACGAGGTGTGTGTGTAAAATGCAGAGCTATGACACCTGGAAAGTTTGTTTGGATATGACTAGCAGCGTGACATCAGTACCTATGGTGAGTTACTGTACTTGACAAATATCTCTCTCTCTCTCTCTCTCTCTCCCTTTTCACTCCCCCCACCTCCCACTCCATCCCCCTCTCCCTCTCTCAGAGTGCAGCGAAGATGATCAAGGAGTCGATGGATAAGAAGTTTGGCAGCTCGTGGCACGTGGTGATCGGCGAGGGCTTCGGCTTCGAGGTGACACACGAGGTCAAGAACCTGCTCTACATGTTCTTTGGAGGAAGCCTGGCCGTGTGTGTCTGGAAGTGCTCCTAGCATCAACAACCACACTAGATCTATATATCTGTGTGTCTATCTACACTAATATATAATATATATACACAAAAGTATAGTGGATTCGGCCATTTCAGCCACACCCGCTGACAGGTGTATAAAATCGAGCACACAGCCATGCAATCTCTATAGACAAACATTGGCAGTAGAATGGCCTTACTGAAGAGCTCAGTGACGTTCAACGTGGCACCGTCATAGGATGCCACCTTTCCAACAAGTCAGTTCATCAAATCTCTGCCCTGCTAGAGCTGCCCCGGTCAACTGTAAGTGCTGTTATTGTGAAGTGGAAACGTCTAGGAGCAACAATGGCTCAGCCGTGAAGTGGTAGGCCACACAAGCTCACAGAATGCGACCGCTGATGCGTGTAGCGTGTAAAAACCATCTGTCCTCAGTTGCAACACTCACTACTATCTATCTGTCCATGGATCATCTCTCTCTCTCTGTCGGTTAGCTTTCTCTTTCTTATTCTCTCCCGTCTGAATTGATTTGCCGTATTCTGTCCAATTTGACTTGTTCTTAAAGTGCTGTGTGTGAATTCACTTCGACACAAATTAAATGCAGCCAGGGTCTCCAATATCCGTGTGTGTGTGTGTGTGTGTGTGTGTGTGTGTGTGTGTGTGTGTGTGTGTGTGTGTGTGTGGGTGTGGGTGTGGGTGTGGGGGGGGGGGGGGGGACACACTTTCTTCTCATTGACTCCATTTAATATGATTTTGTATTTTATAATTGTAAGTATGTGTAAATACTTTGATGCCGATTTAGATTTTTAAAATATTTTTCAGTTTTTTATAATGCTATGTCTGATTGTTAGGTGAAGAGGACAGAAACAACAGACCAGCCCAATACAGATACAGTACATACAACTGTTGTTGACAAACAATTTGTTAGTATTTGTAGCTGACAGGTTGATACTGGCAATGTGATTGATTTTCTGTTTGAAATGAACTGATTGTGAAATAAAACCTGAATTGTACTGAGAAACATACTCACTACGAGTGTTACTGTCTAGTTTTCTGTGAGGTAGAGCCTCTCTTTCACATCTCTTTCTCTATCTCATTCCTCTCTTCTTTCTATCTTCTTTAAATGGTACATAGAGAGGGGGGGTAACCAATTTTGGGAAGGGGAGACAGAGACTTGATGATTTGTTTTGTGGAAGACATGTTCTTGGGATTACAGAATGTCCTAACACTCATTAGTTACTAGAGACCTGGTTGGTTGCTATAGGGACATGGTTACATGAGGATAGAATATGGTTGCTATAGGGACATGGTTACATGAGGATAGAATATGGTTGCAATAGGGACATGGTTACATGGGGATAGAATATGGTTGCTATAGGGACATGGTTACATGGGGATAGAATATGGTTGCTATAGAGACATGGTTACATGGGGATAGAATATGGTTGCTATAGGGACATGGTTACATGGGGGTAGAATATGGTTGCTATAGGGACATGGTTACATGGGGATAGAATATGGTTGCTATAGGAACATGGTTACATGGGGATAGAATATGGTTGCTATAGGGACATGGTTATATGGGGATAGAATATGGTTGCTATAGGCAGCAGCTTGAGAAAGGACTTGGACTTTTTTTGCCCTCAGAGCAGCCTCAATTCGTCAGGGCATGGACTCTACAAGGTGTTGACAGCATTCCACAGGGATGCTGGCCCATGTTGACTCCAATACTTTTCATAGTTGTGTCAAGTTGGCTGGATGTCCTTTGGGTGGTGGACCATTCTTGATACACACAAGAAACTGTTGAGTGTGAAAAACCCAGCAGCGTTGCGGTTTTTGACACAAACCAGTGCGCCTGTCACTTACTGCCATACCCCGTTCAAAGGCACTTAAATGTCTTGTCCATTCACCCTCTGAATGGTACACATACACAATCCATGTCTCAATGCTTAAAAATCCTTCTTAAACCTGTCTCCTCCCGTTCATCTACAATGATTTAAGTGAATTTAACAAGTGACATCAATAAGGGATCATAGCTTTCACCTGGATTTACCTGGTCATGTCATGGAAAGAGCAGGTGTTCATAATGTTTTGTCCACTCAGTGTATATAGGGGATAGAAGTCATTTTCTTTATGGGAGGATATCAGGGAGACATATTTGACAAAATAATTTATCTGAAAAGAGACTATAGGGGAGGTGAGAATGCAAGATTTTGACAGGAGGGGAAAGTGACACAATTTTGACGAAGGAAAATACAAGGATTTTGACAGAGAAAGAAAGCAGGATTAGTGAAAGGAGGGAAAAGAACGAGGGAGATTTTGGCAGAGGGGAAAGCGAGAGAGGGACAGATTTTGTTGTTGACAGATTATTACATGGGTAGTGTGTGTTGCAATCTGGACAGAAGCAGCTGCTTACTCAAAGACTGACCTCTGATCAGGTCACCTTGTCCTCTGACAACACACACAATGTCTCTCGTTAGACTCTGTGTCGTCTCTCTCCGTCTCTCTCTTTCACACACACAAGAACCTACTGATGTAACAATAGCTATAATAGCCAACATGTTTTGAGACTTCCCAGTAAACATTTAGCCACCCTCAGGTACCCTGTTTGATCCTCATGTATTATTCAGGTCCGATGCCCTTTATCTCCTCCCCTGTGTGTGTATGTGTGTGTCTTTATATATCTCATCCCCTGTGTCTCTCTGCTCTGCTGAAATATTAATAAAGAACCAAAGAGTCAGACTGAGACTGCCCTACAACCTCTCAACAGTACATTACAATACATTACAGTACAGCCTACATACTGATAACCAAAGAGTCACACTGAGACTGCCCTACAACCTCTCAACAATACATTACAGTACAGCCTGCACATTGATAGACATTGTCATAGTAATACCACATATAATTCCAAAAGTGTAGTCTAGAATTAAGCTGTTATTTACTGTTGCAGGTAAATAAATCGTGAAGAGCTGCACAGTTGTGGATCTCAGGGCAATTATTGCTGATTGAACTATGCAAAAAAACGATCTATACAAATAAAATGAATTGAATGAATGCACCATTACTGGTTAATACCACAGAAATGAATCTATGATATCCGTATGGTTTATAGTTGACATGGCTAAATAGTCTATACTACACTCTGATATATTGGTATATCTGTACTAAGATCTCTATATGGTATATAGAGCTGTCCGGTATGGACAAAAATCCTAAATCCATTTCCTGAATTGATACGGTAATGATAAATACAGCGATAAGTTTCTAACATGAATGTTCACCACAGTGTTTTTTTATTACCCTTTAAACTACTATTACTGGTCTGATTGTCCCATTAACAATCACCCATTAGCAAACTTATTTAACTTTAAACTTCACATTTCTCTAGTATAGGCTACTATTATCATAAAGAACGATATCAGCAAACTGCCTACAATAAGAGGTCGGTATGGTTGCTGTCGATCATTTCCTGTTTATCTTCCCAGCTCTAGTATATGCCTGATACAGCTAAATAGTCTATACTAGATATCGATATACTGCTCTATCTATACCAGGATCACAATATAATCTATGGTTGATATAGCTAAATAGTCTATACTAAATAATTCTATACTGCTCTATCTATACCAGGATCTCTATATAATCATTGGTTGATACAGATAAATAGTCTATACTAGATAATGATATACTGCTCTATCTATACTAGTATCTCTATATAATCTATGGTTGGCACAGCTAAATAGTCTATACTATATAATGATATACTGCTATATCTCTGTTTGGTTGTAGGCTTCAAATGTCTGTGACAAGAGGTTCATTTTTACTTCATACTGCCATGTTAGAAACCGTTGCTGCTGTATCTTAGCAACCTCTCCACTGGACAGAGCGGTAGATGCTGGACTGGCCATGACCGGTGTGTGTGTGTGTGTGTGTGTGTGTGTGTGTGTGTGTGTGTGTGTGTGTGTGTGTGTGTGTGTGTGTGTGTGTGTGTGTGTGTGTGTGTGTGTGTGTGTGTGTGTGTGTGTGTGTGTGTGTGTGTGTGTGTGTGTGTGTGTGTGTGTGTGTGTGTGTGTGTTTCTTGTTAGAGAAAACTCACAGAATTCAATAACTGCATACAAAACAGGTAAAGAAAAAGAGAGAGTCGGCTCTTAGAATGTGAACGAACTTTAGAAGTAATGTAAGGAATATAAATAAAGGGTTGGAGAGAGAGAGAGAGAGAGAGGAGAGAGAGAGAGAGGGGGGAGAATGAGAGAAGAGAGAGAGAGGGAGAGAAAGAGAGAAGAGAGAGAATGAGAGGAGAGAGAGAGGGGATAGAGAGAGAGAGAGGGAGAGAGAGAGAGAGGAGAGGGGGAGAATGAGAGAAGAGAGAGAGGGAGAGAGAGAGAAGAGAGAGAATGAGAGGAGAGAGAGAGGGGAGAGAGAGAGAGAAAATGAGAGGAGAGAGAATGAGAGGAGAGAGGGAGAGGTAGAGATAGAGAGAATGAGAGGAGAGAGAGAGAGCGAGAGGGGGTGTGTGTAAAGAGAAAGCAAGGGATGATTTTTTTTCATCCTGTCCGTGCCAGTAGGCCTCTATTGAGAATTGATTAAGCATAATCCAATATTAATGTGACTGTGTGCATCCATGTGTGTGTTTGTCCGAAGAAGCATAGTGAAAGGTACATCGGAGTCTGAGCCGTATGGGAGCCGTTACATCATCAGCTCTAATGGAGGGAAGAAGAAAAGGAGAGGGGAAGGATACAGTTGGATGGGAAAGAGAGGAGAAGAAATATTCCTCCTTTAGAGTGTCACACACGCATCCACACACACACGCACACACACACATCCACACACACACGCATCCACACACACACGCACACACACACACCCACGCGCACACGCGCACACGCACGCACGCACGCACGCACCCACGCACGCACGCACACACGCACCCACCCACGCACGCACACACACACACGCACAGACACACACTGCAGTGTTACACTGAGCTGGCATACAAATGTTTGTTTGTCTTTTATTAACTTGGTTAATCATCTCATAAATCCCTGTGTGTCTTCTGTGTTTGAGTGTGTGTGTGTGTGTGTGTGTGTGTGTGTGTGTGTGTGTGTGTGTGTGTGTGTGTGTGTGTGTGTGTGTGTGTGTGTGTGTGTGTGTGTGTGTGTGTGTTGTGTGTGTGTTAGGATCTGTTTCTTTACATGATGTTAATGCTACAGTACATGATGAAAGTACAGTGGGACAGACAGACAGACAGACAAACAGATATACATTATATATACAAAAGTATGTGGAGGGACCAACTCCATATTAATGCCCATGATTTTGGAATGAGATGTTCGACAAGCAGGTGTCCATATACTTTTGGCCGTGTAGTGTATATAGAGGGGCAGATAGAAAGAGAGAAATACTGAAAGGTAGACATACAAACAGACAAACAGACAGACAGACAGACAGACAGACAGACAGACAGACAGACAGACAGACAGACAGACAGACAGACAGACAGACAGACAGACAGACAGACAGACAGACAGACAGACAGACAGACAGACAGACAGACAGACAGACAGACAGACAGAAAGAGGGATGAGTAAACAACTTTATTGCTCTAACAGCATGCCACTCGGGTCACCCTAACCTGGCACACCTCCCTGCCTATGCCAGGGGACAAAGAGATAGAGTGATGGAAGGGATAGAGAGATAGAGAGAAAACAGATGAATATAGGTTGACCAGATATCAGAGCTCTGTCTCATTCCGGGGAGTGAGGAAACAAGAAAGAAACAAGAAAGAAGAAGGAGGAGAACATTGGGGGGGAAACCTTTAAAGAAAGAAAGGTGAGTAACGAGGGAAGGAGAAAGGAGAGAGGAGAGAGGAGAAAGAGAGGTGGTAAAATGATACCTACTTCACTCATTCGTTTCAGTGACCTTCTATAGAAGGGGGATGTGGTCGTGCCTGGGAGAGTCTGTGCTTTGTCCTGAGTTGACCGTTGTCTATTACTGCAAACCAAATGGCACCCTATTCCCTACAGAAAGAGGTAGTTGTATTGGGGTGGTATCTAGGGACAGAAAGAGGTAGTTGTATTGGGGTGGTATCTCGGTAAAGAAAGAGGTAGTTGTATTGGGAGGTATCTAGGTAGTTGTATTGGAGGGTATCTAGGTAGTTGTATTGGAGGGTATTTAGGTAGTTGTTTCGGGGGTATCTAGGTAGTTGTATCGGGGGGTATCTAGGTAGTTGTATCGGAGGGTATCTAGGTAGTTGTTTCGGGGGTATCTAGGTAGTTGTATCGGAGGGTATCTAGGTAGTTGTTTCGGGGGTATCTAGGTAGTTGTATCGGGGGTATCTAGGTAGTTGTATCGGAGGGTATTTAGGTAGTTGTTTCGGGGGTATCTAGGTAGTTGTTTCGGGGGTATCTAGGTAGTTGTATCGGGGGTATCTAGGTAGTTGTTTCGTGGGTATCTAGGTAGTTGTATCGGGGGTATCTAGGTAGTTGTATCGGAGGGTATCTAGGTAGTTGTTTCGGGGGTATCTCGGTAGTTGTTTCGGGGGTATCTAGGTAGTTGTTTCGGGGGTATCTAGGTAGTTGTTTCGGGGGTATTTAGGTAGTTGTTTCGGGGGTATCTAGGTAGTTGTATCGGGGGTATCTAGGTAGTTGTATCGGAGGGTATCTAGGTAGTTGTTTCATAGGTATCTAGGTAGTTGTATCGGGGGTATCTAGGTAGTTGTTTCGGGGGTATCTAGGTAGTTGTATTGGAGGGTATCTAGGTAGTTGTTTCGGGGGTATCTAGGTAGTTGTATCGGAGGGTATTTAGGTAGTTGTATCGGAGGGTATTTAGGTAGTTGTTTCGGGGGTATCTAGGTAGTTGTATCGGAGGGTATTTAGGTAGTTGTATCGGAGGGTATTTAGGTAGTTGTATTGGAGGGTATCTAGGTAGTTGTATCGGGGGGTATCTAGGTAGTTGTATCGGAGGGTATCTAGGTAGTTGTATCGGAGGGTATCTAGGTAGTTGTATCGGAGGGTATCTAGGTAGTTGTATCGGAGGGTATCTAGGTAGTTGTATTGGAGGGTATCTAGGTAGTTGTATTGGAGGTATCTAGGTAGTTGTATTGGAGGGTATCTAGGTAGTTGTATTGGAGGGTATCTATGCCAGAATAGAGGGCTGCTCTGACTTTCGAATGGTCGAGTCTCTAGAGACTTCTTTCTATCTCTCACTCCACGCTGTTTCTGAGACTCTTTCCTTCCCTCGTTCCTCTAACTTTCTCTCTCATTCTCCCACATTCACCCCCCAACCTCTCCTCCTCATCCTCCTCCTTTCTCTCTCTCCAATCCTCCCTCATCCTTTCACCTATATTTATCCAGTTTTTCTCCTCTTCCTCCTACTCTCTCTTCCTTCTATCTCCTCCTTTACATATTTTTGTCTCTGTCTTTCTCAACTCTTTCTCTCCCTCAGGACGATGAGGTGGTATACGCGCCGTCGCTCTCGGACTGTCTGCCTATCGCTGGCCATTGCCTCCCTCTCTCTCCACCTCCTCCTCGCCGTCCTATCCCGCTCCGTCTACCAGAACCCCTGTGATGCCCCCTCCCCTCGTCAGACACACCTCCACACCCTCCGAGCCCTGGTGGATACCAACTACACCTCCAGGATGTCGGACAACCACGCCAGCTATGCCAAGATACCCCCGGACACCAGAAAAGTGGACTCTTCCCATATGGACAGCAATGGCCCTCAAAAATTGGCCGAAAAGGACGCTGTCACAACCAAAATGGCCGTCAAGGTAGGTCATGGACGTAAGGAGGAAGGGCCTGTAGACTCACTCAACATGACGGTAAGGGTAGGAAAGTTTGGCTCGATGGGGATGAAGCCTATGGGGTCCAGGATGTCGAAATTAGAGGCTCTTTTTAGCCACCCGCTCTACAACATGCCAACCCCGCCCATCCATGAAGATGATTGGCTGCTGAAGGTGAAGCCCAAAGGGAAGGCGCGCGAGACGAGCACACAGATGTGGTGAGTTTAGGGAAGTAGCGTGATTGTTCTGAAAAAACAGACAAGCTTTTTAAGTGCATCAAGGACACATGCTGCATGATCCTTTAGTTCATTATGGCAAATATCCCTCCTGTTTCTCCTAGCATTACCTCCTCTTCCTCCTCTTCCTCTGAACGACTTTTCTCTTGTCCTCTTCTCCTGTCAGTCATCTCCTCCTCTGAACTACTTCTCTCTTGTCCTCTTCTCCTGTCAGTCACCTCCTCCTCTGAACTATTTCTCTCTTGTCCTCTCCTCCTGTCGTCTCCTCCTCTGAACTACTTCTCTCTTGTCCTCTTCTCCTGTCAGTCACCTCCTCCTCTGAACTATTTCTCTCTTGTCCTCTCCTCCTGTCGTCTCCTCCTCTGAACTACTTCTCTCTTGTCCTCTCCTCCTGTCGTCTCCTCCTCTGAACTACTTCTCTCTTGTCCTCTCCTCCTGTCGTCTCCTCCTCTGAACTACTTCTCTCTTGTCCTCTCCTCCTGTCGTCTCCTCCTCTGAACTACTTCTCTCTTGTCCTCTCCTCCTGTCGTCTCCTCCTCTGAACTACTTCTCTCTTGTCCTCTCCTCCTGTCGTCTCCTCCTCTGAACTACTTCTCTCTTGTCCTCTCCTCCTGTCGTCTCCTCTGAACTACTTCTCTCTTGTCCTCTCCTCCTGTCGTCTCCTCCTCTGAACTACTTCTCTCTTGTCCTCTCCTCCTGTCGTCTCCTCCTCTGAACTACTTCTCTCTTGTCCTCTCCTCTTGTGTCTCCAACCCTCCTCTCTTCTCCTCCTCTTCCTCCTTTGAACTACTTCTCTCTTGTCCTCTCCTCCTGTCGTCTCCTCCTTTGAACTACTTCGCTCTTGTCCTCTCCTCTTGTGTCTCCAACCCTCTTCTCCTCTCCCTCTCTTTCCCCCTCCACCCTCCCCAGGGTGAGTGACAGTGACATCGGCGATGACTCAGCCCATTGGAACAGGAGCAGTGACATCCACCCCCCCTGGCTGAGGTTCCATCTTGGTATCTCCCGTTGGCAGCTCTACCCCCACCTGGACCCCAACATGGCATCTCTTGCTCAGCAGCTCAGCACACACCGTATCGTCAGCGCAGGTGTGTGTGTGTGTGTGGCGGAATAGGGGGAAGTTCCCCCTTGACACTGGTCTTGGATCAGTTTAGCAATTTCCCCACTAAGGGGGTTAAGGTTAGAATTGGGGGAGGGGAAGCTGATCCTAGATGTCTGTCAAAGGGAAACTTCACACTGGAGTGTGTGTGGGTGGTGTGGGTGGTGTGCGTGGGTGGTGTGTGTGTTGGGGAGGGATCTTGGGAGCCTGATTGTTGGGGGGTGGGAGATATGGGGGCGTTATGTCCTGTACACACAGAGGATGAAGAGCACCATCTCCCATAGTTGGGAGGTAGTCTCTGTTGTGATGTTTAGAGTCAGGTATGGGGAGACCACTAGTGGATTAACGTAGAACTGCAGGATGAAAACAAACACTGGATGACGTTATTTAGTTTCAAACAAGGTAACCCTGTGTGTGTGTGTGTGTGTGTGTGTGTGTGTGTGTGTGTGTGTGTGTGTGTGTGTGTGTGTGTGTGTGTGTGTGTGTGTGTGGTGTGTGTGTGTGTGTGTGTGTGTGTGTGTGTGTGTGTGTGTGTGTGTGTGTGTGTGTGATAGAGAGAGCTCAGTGTGTACTCAGTATGTGAATGTCAAGTGTTGCTATGGTAACCCGTCTCTCTCTATCTCTCTCAGTGCAGAAGTCTGGAGGGACACAGCTCAAGCTGGTGATGTCATTTCCTAACTACGGACAGGCCATGCTCAAACCAATGAAGTGAGAGACTTACACACGCACGCACACACGTACAGCACCAGTCAAAAGTTTGGACACACCTACTCATTCAAGGGTTTTTCTTAATTTGTACTATTTTCTACATTGTAGAATAATAGTGAAGACATCAAAACTATGAAATAACACTCGTGGAATCATGTAGTAACCAAAAAAGTGTTAAACAAATCAAATTATATTTTATATTTGAGATTCTTCAAAGTAGCCACTCTTTGCCTTGATGACAGCTTTGCGCACTCTTGGCATTCTCTCAACCAGCTTAATGAGGTAGTCACCGGGAATATATTTTAATTAACAGGTGTGCCTTGTTAAATGTTAATTTTAGAGAATTTCTTTCCTTCTTAATGCGTTTGAGCCAATCAGTTGTGCTGTGACAAGGTAGGGGTGGTATACAGAAGATAGTCCTATTTGGTAAAAGACCAAGTCCATATTATGGCAAGAACAGCTTAAATAAGCAAAGAGAACGACAGTCCATCATTACTTTAAGAAATTAAGGTCAGTCAATCCGTAGAATTTATAGAACTCTGAAAGTTTCTTCAAGTGCAGCCGCAAGAACCATCAAGCACAGAGTTCAAGTAACAGACACATCTCAACATCAACTGTTCAGAGGAGACTGTGTGAATCAGGCATTGATGGTTGAATTGCTGCAAAGAAACCACTGCTAAAGGACACTAATAATAAGAAGCGACTTGCTTGGCCCAAGAAACACGAGCAATGGACATTAGACCGGTGGAAATCTGTCCTTTGGTCTGATGAGTACAAATTTGAGATTTTTGGTTCCAACCGCCGTGTCTTTGTGGGACGCAGAGTAGGTGAACGGATGATCTCCGCATGTGTGGTTCCCACCGTGAAGCATGGAGGAGGAGGTGTGATGGTGTGAGTGTGCTTTGCTGGTGACACTGTCAGTGATTTATTTAGAATTCAAGGCACACTTAACCAGCATGGCCACCACAGCATTCTGCAGCGATACGTCATCCCATGTGGTTTGTTCTTAGTGGGACTATAATTTTGTTTTTCAAAAGGACAATGACCCAAAACACACCTTTAAGATGTGTAAGGGCTATTTGACCAAGTAGGAGAGTGATGGAGTGCTGCATCAGATGACCTAGCCTCCACAATCACCCGACCTCAACCCAATTGTGATGGTTTGGGGTGTATAGTCTGAATATCTGTGTTCCTGTGTTGACTGTGTATCGTCTGTATAGCTGTGTTCCTGTGTTGACTGTATCTCTGTCAGACAAGAGCGTGATGAGGAGACCAACTTCAACCTCTACTACTTCTCTGACTTTGAGAGACACAACGCAGAGATCGCTGCATTTCACCTGGACAGGTAAACGATGAGTCTGTTTCTCACCTTGATAGCAACAGCCAGGGGAGTATATAGCATACCACACCACTGACTGAAATGGTGGAGAATGATGAGAAGACATTGAGAAGCATTAAACATGGACTCCTCTCTCTCTCTCTCTCTCTCTCTCTCTCTCTCTCTCTCTATCCCCCTCTCCCATCTGCCTCTGCCTCTCTCTCCTCTCCCTCTATCTACACCCCCCCACCTCTCCCATCTCTCTCCCCTGTCCCTCCTCTTCTCTCCACTCACCTCCTCTCTCTCAGGGTGTTGGGTTACAGACGGATCCCCCCAGCGGTAGGGAGGCTGGTTGACGTGGTAACAGAGATCAAAGACATCACCACTGACCACAAACTGGCCCGGACCTTCTTCACCTCTCCTGGTCTGTTTATCATTATATCACTCCTTCCTTCCTTCACTCTATCCCTCTATCACACTCACCCCACCTCCCTCTCTCTCACTCCTCTTTCTTTGCCAACTCTCTCCTTATATTACATGTTTCACATCTCTGTTTTCTCTAGTGGGGAATATGAAAATAGATGCTGCATATTATTTAGAGGAAAGGCAATTTTTGCTGAATTAATTTCTTTCATTTTCAATCTTTCTCTCTGTCAGCTCTTGAATTGCTACCTCTCCTGTCATCTACACTGATGATGAAGAGAAGAGTGCACTCAAACTCTCCTCTCCCCCCTCCATCCCCCTTTATCTCCCCTAGTGAATAATGTGTGTTTCTATGGCCAGTGTTCCTACTACTGCAGTACGGAGCACGCTGTGTGTGGTCGACCCCAGAACCTGGAGGCCTCCCTGGCCATGATGCTGCCGGACCCCTCCCTGGCCACCAGACGTACCTGGAGGTCTCCCTGGAAACGCTCCTACAGCCGCAGCAAACTGGCAGTGTGGGTATAGAGTCTATAGCTATATCTATAGATAGATAATAACTCTAACCCTAGCCTCAACTCCAACCCTAGCCTCAACTCTAACTCTAACCGTAGTCTCAACTCCAACCCTAGCCTCAACTCTAACCCTAGCCTCAACTCTAAAACTAGACTCAACCCTAAAACTAGACTCAACCCTAACTCTAACCCTAGCCTCAACCATAACTTGAACCCTCAACCCTAACTCTAACCCTAGTCTCAACTCTAACCCTAGCCTCAACTTTAACTCTAACCCTCAACCCTAACTCTAACCCTCAACCCTAACTCTAACCCTAGCCTCAACTCTAACCCTAGCCTCAACTCTAACCCTAGCCTCAACTCTAACCCTAGCCTCACCCCTAACTCTAACCCTCAACCCTAACTCTTAACCTAGTCTAAACGCTAACTCTAACCCTAGCCTCAACTCTAACTCTAACCCTCAACCTTAACTCTAACTCTAAACCTAGCCTAAACCCTAACTCTAACCCTAGCCTCAACTCTAGCTCTAAACCTACACTCAACCCTAACTCTAACCCTAGCCTCAACCCTAACTCTAACACTCAAACCTAACTCTAACCCTAGCCTCAACCCTAATTCTAACCCTAACTCTAACCCTCAACCCTAACTCTAACCCTCAACCCTAACTCTAACCTTCAACCCTAACCCTAGCCTCAACCCTAATTCTAACCCTCAACCCTAACTCTAACCCTCAACCCTAACTCTAACCCTAGCCTCAACCCTAATTCTAACCCTCAAACCTAACTCTAACCCTCAACCCTAATTATAACCCTCAATCCTAACTCTAACCCTCAACCCTAACTCTAACCCGAGCCTCAACCCTAATTCTAACACTAAACCCTAATTCTAACCCTCAACTCTAACTCTAACCCTAGCCTCAACCCTAATTCTAACCCTCAACCCTAATTCTGACCCTAAACCCTAATTCTAACCCAAGCCTCAACCCTAATTCTAACCCTAAACCCTAACTCTAACCCTAGCCTCAACCCTAATTCTAACCCTCAACTCTAACTCTAACCCTCAATCCTAACTCTAAAACTACCCTCAACTCTAACCCTGTTGTCACGTTGCAGGTGGGAGAAAGACCCAGACTACTGTGACAGAGTGAAGAAGACCCCACCATACAACAAGGGAACCAGACTGGTGGACCTGATAGACATGACTATACTAGACTTCCTCATGGGTAGGTCTGGGTTGGGGAGGGAGGGAGACTGGTGGACCTGATAGACATGACTATACTAGACTTCCTCATGGGTAGGTCTGGACTGGGGAAGGAGACTGGTGGACCTGTTAGACATGACTATACTAGACTTCCTCCTGGGTAGGTCTGGGTTGGGGAGGGAGGGAGACTGGTGGACCTGTTAGACATGACTATACTAGACTTCCTCATGGGTAGGTCTGGACTGGGGAAGGAGACTGGTGGACCTGTTAGACATGACTATACTAGACTTCCTCCTGGGTAGGTCTGGGTTGGGGAGGGAGACTGGTGGACCTGATAGACATGACTATACTCAAATCAAATCAAATCAAATGTATTTACATAGCCCTTCTTACATCAGCTGATATCTCAAAGTGCTGTACAGAAACCCAGCCTAAAACCCCAAACAGCAAGCAATGCAGGCGTAGAAGCACGGTGGCTAGGAAAAACTCCCTAGAAAGGCCAAAACCTAGGAAGAAACCTAGAGAGGAACCAGGCTATGAGGGGTGGCCAGTCCTCTTCTGGCTGTGCCGGGTGGAGATTATAACAGCACATGGCCAAGATGTTCAAATGTTCATAAATGACCAGCATGGTCAAATAATAATAATCATTGTAGTTGTCGAGGGTGCAACAAGTCAGCAACTCAAGAGTAAGTGTCAGTTGGCTTTTTCATAGCCGATCTTTGAGAGTATCTCTACCGTTCCTGCTGTCTCTAGAGAGTTGAAAACAGCAGGTCTGGGACAGGTAGCACGTCCGGTGAACAGGTCAGGGTTCCAGCAGGTCTGGGACAGCAGGTCTGGGACAGGTAGCACGTCCGGTGAACAGGTCAGGGTTCCAGCAGGTCTGGGACAGCAGGTCTGGGACAGGTAGCACGTCCAGTGAACAGGTCAGGGTTCCATAGCCGCAGGCAGAACAGTTGAAACTGGAGCAGCAGCACGGCCAGGTGGACTGGGGACAGCAAGGAGTCATCATGCCAGGTAGTCCTGACGGATGGTCCTAGGGTTCAGGTCCTCCGAGAGAGAGAAAGAAAGAGAGAAAGAGAGAATTAGAGAGAGCATATTTAAATTCACACAGGACACCGGATAAGACAAGAGAAATACTCCAGATGTAACAGATTCAACCTAGCCCCCCGATACATAAACTACTGCAGCATAAATACTGGAGGCTGAGACAGTAGGGGTCAGGAGACACTGTGGCCCCATCCGATGAAACCCCAGACAGGACCAAACAGGCAGGATATAACCCCACCCACTTTGCCAAAGCACAGCCCCCACACCACTGGAGGGATATCTCCAACCACCAACCTACCATCCTGAGACAAGGCCGAGTATAGCCCACAAAGATCTCCGCCACGGCACAACCCAAGGGGGGGCGCCAACCCAGACAGGAAGACCACGTTAGTGACTCAACCCACTCAAGTGACGCACCCCTCCCAGGGACGGCATGGAAGAACACCAGTAAGCCAGTGACTCAGCCCCGTAATAGGGTTAGAGGCAGAGAATCCCAGTGGAGAGAGGGGAAACTGGCCAGACAGAGACAGCAAGGGCGGTTCGTTGCTCCAGCCTTTCCATTCACCTTCACACCCTTGGGCCAAACTACACTTAATCATAGGACCTACTGAAGAGATGAGTCTTCAGTACAGACTTAAAGGTTGAGACTGAGTCTGCGTCTCTCAAATGGGTAGGCAGACGATTCCATAAAAATGGAGCTCTATAGGAGAAAGCCCTGCCTACAGCTGTTTGCTTAGAAATTCTAGGGACAATTAGGAGGCCCACGTCTTGTGACCGTAGCGTACGTGTAGGCATGTACGGCAGGACCAAATCGCAAAGATAGGTAGGAGCAAGCCCATGTAATGCTTTGTAGGTTAGCAGTAAAACCTTGAAATCAGCCCTTGCCTTAACAGGAAGCCAGTGTAGGGAGGCTAGCACTGGAGTAATATGATCACATTTTTTGGTTCTTGTCAGGATTCTAGCAGCCGAATTTAGCACTAACTGAAGTTTATTTAGTGCTTTATCCGGGTAACCGGAAAGTAGAGCATTGCAGTAGTCCAACCTAGAAGTAACAAAAGCATGGATTAATTTTTCTGCATCATTTTTGGACAGAAAGTTTCTTATTTTTGCAATGTTACGTAGATGGAAAAAAGCTGTCCTTGAAACAGTCTTGATATGTTCTTCAAAAGAGAGATCAGGGTCCAGAGTAACGCCGAGGTCCTTCAAAGTTTTATTTGAGACGACTGTACAACCATCCAGATGAATTGTCAGATTCAACAGAAGATCTCTTTGTTTCTTGGGACCTAGAACAAGCATCTCTGTTTTGTCCGAGTTTAAAAGTAAAAAGTTTGCAGCCATCCACTTCATTATGTCTGAAACACAGGCTTCTAGCGAGGGCAATTTTGGGGCTTCACCATGTTTCATTGAAATGTACAGCTGTGTGTCATCCGCATAGCAGTGAAATTTAACCTGTTGGGGCTAACCAGGTTAACCTGAAAGGCTGGAGCAACGAACCGCCATTATGTTTTCGAATGACATCCCCAAGAGGTAAAATATATAGTGAAAACAATAGTGGTCCTAAAACGGAACCTTGAGGAACACCGAAATTTACAGTTGATTTGTCAGAGGAAAAACCATTCACAGAGACAAACTGATATCTTTCCGACAGATAAGATCTAAACCAGGCCAGAACTTGTCCATGTAGACCAATTTGGGTTTCCAATCTCTCCAAAAGAATGTGGTGATCGATGGTATCAAAAGCAGCACTAAGATCTAGGAGCATGAGGACAGATGCAAAGCCTCGGTCTGACGTCATTAAAAGGTCATTTACCACCTTCAAAAGTGCAGTCTCAGTGCTATGATGGGGTCTAAAACCAGACTGAAGCGTTTCGTATACATACTAGACGTCCTCATGGGTAGGTCTGGGCTGGGGAAGGAGACTGGTGGACCTGATAGACATGACTATACTAGACTTCCTCATGGGTAGGTCTGGGCTGGGGAGGGAGGGAGACTGGTGGACCTGATAGACATGACTTTACTAGACTTTCTCATGGGTAGATCTGGGTCAGGACATAATAACATATTAGAACTATGATAGTAATGATACTGTAATAATAATACCTTTCTATTGTGCTGTTCATGGAGACCAGTCTTTTCAATTAGCAGAAAGAGGAAAAAGCAGAAAATAAAACACAAACAAACGAGTTCAACACAAATTATTTTGTTCCAGGTAATATGGACCGACACCACTATGAGACGTTTGAGAAGTTTGGCAGCAACACTTTCCTTCTGCACTTAGACAATGGGAGGGCGTGAGTATCCTGACAATGAAATTGATGATCTGTTTTTTTTAATGGTGTGTGCATGCATGTGTGTGTGTCTGAAATTGACGCTATGTCTGTGTGCTGACTACAGGTTTAACTAACGTTAGTTGATTGTAACACTGACACTGTCTGTGTGCTTACTACAGGTTTAACTAACGTTAGTTGATTGTAACACTGACACCGTCTGTGTGCTGACTACAGGTTTAATAACGTTAGTTGATTGTAACACTGACACTGTCTGTGTGCTGACTACAGGTTTAATTAACGTTAGTTGATCGTAACATTGAGACTGTGTGTGCGGACTACAGGTTTGGACGTCACTCTAAAGATGAACCCTCTATCCTGACACCTCTGGAGCAGTGCTGCAGGTATAACATGGGGTGCATAATTAAGCACCCCCAAGACTCGATGTCCGCACCCCCGCAGGAATCTAAGTAGCATAATAAAAACATCTCCATAAAAATCAATCTGTTTCAGATAGCGATATCTGTTTTTGCATGGGCTGCGTCTCAATCCACCCCATCCACCGATGTCAGCCTTCCGCATCTACAGTGGGAGGTGGCAGAGCTACAGCGGTATTTTTCAGACCAGCAGACATCCAGAAATTTGTATTTCTCAAAACATAGATAGCATCCGAACGGTTTGGCATACAAAGTAATTTGACCACTCTATGGAAAGATGAGACTCACGAACACGATGGTGTTTTAACAAAAGGGGTTAAAAAATACAATCATTTCCTTATAACGCTCAGATATAGGATAGACACTTGAAAACAAACTTCCTTCTGCTGTATTGTTTTTCCATGTATGAATCTGTTATTCAATGTGTTTCTGTAGACAAAAAAAAAATGTTTTATATACCAAGAGGTCCTAAAATTCTAAATAAAATAACTAAATGACTCTTGGTATGACCATCTTAAAACAATTCAGTATGTTATCTTAGTAGAACCCCTACCACCGCCTCACGATCATAATTTATTTATCTTCTTTCTCATAACTCTCACTCCATCACCCTCTCTCTCTCCAGGATCCGTCGCTCCACCCTCCTACATCTGCGTCTCCTCTCCCTGCCCCAGTACCGTCTCAGTGATGTCATGAGGGACTCTCTTTCCCATGATCCTCTATTCTCCGTGGCCCCCCTCCTCTCGGAGCTGCACCTCTCCGCCCTGGACCGTCGCCTAGTGACCGTGCTCCAAACCGTGAGCCGTTGCCAGGAGCGACAACGTAGTCGCCATGGAGAAGGCGATGATGTCATCTATGAGGATGTCACTGATTACAAGACTTTGGTTAAACACGTGACACCTGCACGGTAGTGTGGTCACGCCCCCTCGACAACAGCACTTCAACCGCCTGAAGAAATTATGTCATGGCGCAATCACCATGGTGATGATGATTTGTGTGTGACGTCATTGCATCGGCAAGTCACAAGAGTGACATATTTACACTTGGAGTTCTTGGCATCATTCGTTTGTCTCCTAACTGTTAGAGAGGTTAGCTGTGTCCGAAGTGTCACCCAAACAGTACAGTATGTAGGGAATAGGATGCCATTTCAGACACATACTATGTGTAGGTTTAGCGTGGTGTATGGATGGGATGGGATGTGATGTTTAAATCACTGTGTACATTTATTATTAGGCCTCATTAAATAAATCTGATTATATTGTGTTATTCAATACATGGAACGTACCTAGTGAAATCAAGCTCAGTTTTAGCATATACTTTTATTTAAGAGTATAGTTCAACCCTAAATCAAAGTCATTCTAATTGAGTAATGATATTGCATTTTACAAAACCATTTTACAAATAAACAAACAATTATAATATTAATAGCAACATGTGATTGAAGGGCCCGATTCAGACTTGAGATGAGTAGACTCAACATTGTGACTTAATGTCACACGTGTCGTAGTGGAGAGAAGACCAAGGCGCAGCGGGAATGTGGATACTCATCTTTTTAATCAAAACACGAGAAAAGCATCCACAGGGAAAAAAACAATAAACATTACTCACGACGGCAACAGTGTAGCAGGCTAACAAACGCAGTGCTCACAAACAATTACCCACAAACACACAGACAAACACACCCTACTAATATAGGACTCCCAATCAAAGGCAACTCAACACACCTGCCTTCAACTGGGAGTCCCACCCCAATTAACTATACATAGAAAACCAAAGCTAGACAGAACGTAGACACACATACCAAAACACAAAAACCTCTGCCACGCCCTGACCAAAACTAATACAATTACTCCCTCTGCTGGTCAGGACGTGACACTTAAGTCCATGTGAAGTCAAATTATCTCCAGTATGAATAGGGCCCGAAGTGAAGAACAGTGTGGTTGTACAGTCTTGTACATTAATTGGTAATGAAGTTACAGCAATGATTTCCCAATTTGTTGTGCCGTCACCCACAGCGACTCAAAAGACTATGGGCAACATTTTCCTCTCGCTAAACCTCACGCAAAGAGTTAAAGAAATACTGCTTTATGACGAGTTTGGTATTCAAATCAAATTTATTTTTATATAGCCCTTCGTACATCAGCTGATATTCTCAAAGTGCTGTACAGAAACCCAGCCTAAAACCCCAAACAGCAAGCAAAGCATGTGAAAGAAGCACGGTGGCTAGGAAAAACTCCCTAGGAAAAACTCCCTAGAAAGGCCAAAAACCTAGGAAGAAACCTAGAGAGGAACCAGGCTATGAGGGGTGGCCAGTCCTCTTCTGGCTGTGCAGGGTGGATATTAAAACAGAACATGGTCAAAATGTTAAAATGTTAAAATGTTCATAAATGACCAGCATGGTCAAATAATAATAATCATAGTAGTTGTCGAGGGTGCAACAAGCACGTCCGGTGAACAGGTCAGGGTTCCATAGCCGCAGGCAGAACAGTTGAAACTGGAGCAGCAGCACGGCCAGGTGGACTGGGGACAGCAAGGAGTCATCATACCAGGTAGTCCTGAGGCATGGTCCTAGGGCTCAGGTCCTCCGAGAGAAAGACAGAAAGAGAGAAAGAGAGAATTAGAGAGAGCATATTTAAATACACACAGGACACCGGATAAGACAAGAGAAATACTCCAGATGTAACAGACTGACCCTAGCCCCCCGACACATAAACTACTGCAGCATAAATACTGGAGGCTGAGACAGGAGGGATCAGAAGACACTGTGGCCCCATCCGATGATACCCCCGGACAGGGCCAAACAGGCAGGATATAACCCCACCCACTTTGCCAAAGCACAGCCCCCACACCACTAGAGGGATGTCTCCAACCACCAACTTACCGTCCTAAGACAAGGCCGAGTATAGCCCACAACGATCTCCGCCATGGCACAACCCAAGGGGGGGGGGGGGGGGGGCGCCAACCCAGACAGGAAGACCACGTCAGTGACTCAACCCACTCAAGTGACGCACCCCTCCCATGGACGGCATGGAAGAACACCAGTAGGCCAGTGACTCAGCCTCTGTAAAAGGGTTAGAGGCAGAGAATCCCAGTGGAAAGAGGGGAACCGGCAAGGCAGAGACAGCAAGGGCGGTTCGTTGCTCCAGCCTTTCCGTTCACCTTCACACTCCTGGGCCAGACTATACTTAATCATAGGACCTACTGAAGAGATAAGTCTTCAGTAAAGACTTAAAGGTTGAGACTGAGTCTGCGTCTCTCACATTGGTAGGCAGACCATTCCATAAAAATGGAGCTCTATAGGAGAAAGCCCTACCTCCAGCCGTTTGCTTAGAAATTCTAGGGACAATTAGGAGGCCTGCGTCTTGTGACCGTAGCGTACGTGTAGGTATGTACGGCAGGACCAAATCGGAAAGATAGGTAGGAGCAAGCCCATGTAATGCTTTGTAGGTTAGCAGTAAAACCTTGAAATCAGCCCTTGCCTTAACAGGAAGCCAGTGTAGGGAGGCTAACACTGGAGTAATATGATCAAATTTTTTGGTTCTAGTCAGGATTCTAGCAGCCGTATTTAGCACTAACTGAAGTTTATTTAGTGCTTTATCCGGGTAGCCGGAAAGTAGAGCATTGCAGTAGTCCAGCCTAGAAGTAACAAAAGCATGGATTAATTTTTCTGCGTCATTTTTGGACAGAAAATTTCTGATTTTTGCAATGTTACGTAGATGGAAAAAAGCTGTCCTTGAAACAGTCTTGATATGTTCTTCAAAAGAGAGATCAGGGTCCAGAGTAACGCCGAGGTCCTTCACAGTTTTATTTGAGACGACTGTACAACCATCCAGATTAATTGTCAGATTCAACAGAAGATCTCTTTGTTTCTTGGGACCTAGAACAAGCATCTCTGTTTTGTCCGAGTTTAAAAGTAGAAAGTTTGCAGCCATCCACTTCTTTATGTCTGAAACACAGGCTTCTAGCGAGGGCAATTTTGGGGCTTCACCATGTTTCATTGAAATGTACAGCTGTGTGTCGTCTGCATAGCAGTGAAATTTAACATTATGTTTTCGAATGACATCCCCAAGAGGTAAAATATATAGTGAAAACAATAGTGGTCCTAAAACGGAACCTTGAGGAACACCGAAATTTACAATTGATTTGTCAGAGGACAAACCATTCACAGAGACAAACTGATATCTTTCCGACAGATAAGATCTAAACCAGGCCAGAACTTGTCCATGTAGACCAATTTGGGTTTCCAATCTCTCCAAAAGAATGTGGTGATCGATGGTATCAAAAGCGGCACTAAGATCTAGGAGCACGAGGACAGATGCAGAGCCTCGGTCTGACGTCATTAAAAGGTCATTTACCACCTTCACAAGTGCAGTCTCAGTGCTATGATGGGGTCTAAAACCAGACTGAAGCGTTTCGTATACATTGTTTGTCTTCAGGAAGGCAGTCAGTTGCTGTGCAACAGCTTTTTCTAAAATTTTGGAGAGGAATGGAAGATTCGATATAGGCCGATAGTTTTTTATAATTTCTGGATCAAGATTCGGCTTTTTCAAGAGAGGCTTTATTACTGCCACTTTTAGTGAGCTTGGTACACATCTGTCTTGTTCCCTTTCAGAAATACAAAGTAAAGCTTTTAGCAACAGCTCAGTCTCAAGCCATGAGCCATGTAGAAATAGGCCAAGATCCTATATTATACTATATTAAACTATATATTAGACCCTATATTATACTATATTAAACCCTATAGTAGAGCCTATAGTATACTATATTAAACACTATAGTAGACCCTATAGTAAACCCTATAGTATACTATATTAAACCCTATAGTAGACCCTATATTATACTATACTAAACCGTATATTATACTATATTAAACCCTATAGTAAACCCTATAGTACACTATATTAAACACTATAGTAGACCCTATATTATACTATACTAAACCGTATAGTATACTATATTAAACCCTATAGTAGACTCTATAGTATACTTTATTAAACCCTATAGGGTTAAACCCTATAGTATACTATATTAAACCCTGTAGTATACTATATTAAACCCTATAGTAGACCCTATAGTATACTATATTAAACCCTATAGTATACCCTATAGTATACTATATTAAACGCTATAGTATACTATATTAAACCCTCTAGTATACTATATTAAACCCTATAGTAGACCCTATAGTATACTTTATTAAACCCTATAGGGTTAAACCCTATAGTATACTATATTAAACCCTGTAGTATACTATATTAAACCCTATAGTAGACCCTATAGTATACTATATTAAACCCTATAGTATACCCTATAGTATACTATATTAAACCCTATAGTATACCCTATAGTATACTATATTAAACCCTATAGTATACTATATTAAACCCTATAGTAGACCCTATATTTAGCAATAAAAAGTAAACATGTCTAAAAAGTGTCTTCTGCTGACAATGCAGTTTTTCAAGGATTTTCCTGACGTTTGCAGAGATCATATTTGCGGTGAATGCTGCGGATGTTGGCTTAAATCAACTTTAAAATTCAAGTGTAGTATGCTTGTCGACTATGTGCTTTCGAATGAATCCCAAGCAGAGTCATCTTGTGTTCAGCACTTCTTGTTGTGTTCAGGTCATCTTGCTTCCGGGTGTGTTGACAGTGCTATAAACCACAGAGATGAGAAAGGAGATGCAACATGTCATCATCAATCCTCACTTCTAGGGTCTCATTTAAAGTCATTGTTTCAAGTTTTATTAGTCATATGTACAGGATACACATGGTATACACTGTCCAACTAAATGCTTACTGGAAGGTTCCTTCTCAATAATGCAACACCAATAATACACAATAACAGATAACAATACGAACATAAAGTAAATGTCTCAGAAGAATAGAACAAAGATTTTAGAATAAGTATAATACAGGGGGCCTCCCGGGTGGTGCAGTGGTCTAAGGCGCTGTGGCGCAGTGGTCTAAGGCACTGCATCGCAGTGCTAGGTGTGCCACCAGAGAATCTGGGTTTGAGCCCAGGCTCTGTCGCAGCCGGCCGCGACTGGGAGGTCCATGGGGCGACTCACAATTGGCCCAGCGTCGTCTGGGTTAGGGAGGGTTTGGCTGTCAGGGATATCCTTGTCTCATCGCGCACTAGCGACTCCTGTGTCGGGCCGGGCACAGTGCACGCTGACCAGGTCGCCAGGTGTACAGTGTTTCCTCCGACACATTGGTGCGGCTGGCTTCCGGATTGGATGTGCGTTGTGTCAAGAAGCAGTGCGGCTAGGTTGGGTTGTGTTTCGGAGGATGCATGGGAGTTGCAGCGATGAGACAAGACTGTAACTACTACCAATTGGGGAGAAAAAAGGGGCACATTTTAAAAAAAAAGTATAATACAGGAAGAAAAATAAAATAAAGTTACAAATAAAATAAAAACTAAAAAAAGAACAATAACGAGGCTATACGGGGTACAGGTTAGTCGAGGTAACTGAGGTAATATATACTACTGTAAAGTGCAAATAGTCTGGTTAACCATTTGTTTAATTGTTCAACAGTCTTATGGCTTGGGGTAGAAGCTGTTAAGGAGTCTTTGGGTCTTAGACTTGGCTCTTCGGTACCGCTTGCCATGCCAGTGCAGAGAGAACAGTCTATGACTTAGGTGGCTGGAGACATTGACAATGTTTTGGGTCTTCCTCTGACAGCGCCTAGTATAGTCCTGGATGACAGGAAGCTTGGCCCCAGTGATGTACTGGGCCGTACGCACTACCTTCTGTAGCGCCTTACGGTCAGATGCCGAGCAGTTGCCATACCAGGCAGTAGTGCAACCGGTCAAGATGCGCTCAATGGTGCAGCTGTGGAACTTTTTGAGGATCTGGGGACCCATGCTAAATCTTGTTAGTCTCCTGACGGGGAATAGGTGTGGCCGTGCCCTCTTCACAACTGTCTTGGTGTGTTTGGACCATGATAGTTTGTTGGTGATGTGGACACCAAGGAACTTGACGCTTTCGACCCACTCAACTACAGCCCTGTCGATATGAATGGGGGCGTGTTCGGCCGTCCTTTTCCTGTAGTCCACAGCTCCTTTGTCTCGCTCACGTTGAGGGAGAGGCTGTAGTCCTCGCACCACCCTGTAACAGCCGTCGAAGGGAGTAGACCAAGGCGCAGCGGGTTGAGTGCTCATCTTAAACTTTTATTGAACACTTAACGAAAAAACAAGAAAATGAATGACAGCTTGACAGTTTGCAGGCTCACAACTAGCATTGCAAAACCAACTTCCCACAAAAGACAGGTGAAAAAAGGGCTACCTAAGTATGACTCCCAATCAGCAACAACGATGTACAGCTGTTCCTGATTTAGAGCCATACCAGGCCAACACAAAGAAATACACAACATAGAAAAACAAAAACATAGAACCATACCCAAAAACCCCCATAACACAAAACAAACACACCCCTGCCACGCCCTGACCAAACAACAATAACAAATAACCCCTTATACTGGTCAGGACGTGACACACACTGCCAGGTCTCTGACCTCCTCCCCATATGCTGTCTCAGCGTTGTTGGTGATCAGGCCTACCGCTGTTGTGTCATCGGCAAACTTAATGGTGTTGGAGTATGCTTGGCCATGCATTCGTGGGTGAACAGGGAGTACACGAGGGGACTAAGCACGCACCCTTGAGGGGCCCAGTGTTGAGCAGATGTGGCAGATGTGTTGGGGGGGGGGGGGGGGGGGGGAGTATGCAAATTGGAGTGGGTCTAGGGTTTCCGGGATAATGGTGTTTTTGTGAGCCATGAACAGCCTCTCAAAGCACTTCATGGCTACAGAGGTGAGTGCTACAGAGCGATAGTCATTTAGACAGGTTACCTCTGCGTTCTTGGGCACAGGGACTATGGTGGTCTGCTTGAAACATGTAGGTATTACAGAGAGGTTCAAAATGTCAGTGAAGACACTTGCCAGTTGGTCCGCGCATGCTGTGAGTATACGTCCTGGTAATCCGTCTGGCCCCGCGGTCTTGTGAATGTTGACCTGTTTAAAAGGTCTTCCTCACATCTGCTACAGAGAGCGTGATCACACAGTCGTCCAGAACAGCTGGTGCTCTCATGCAAGCTTCAGTGTTGCTTGCTTCAAAACGAGCATAAAAGGCATTTAGCCTGCCTTGGCAGCTCGTGCCTGGGTTTCGCTTTGTAGTCTAATAGTTTGCAAGCCCTTCCACATCCAATGACCTTCAGAGCCACTTTGCCTGTTTGATGGTTCGAAGGCATAGAGGGATTTCTTATAAGCGTCTGGATTAGTTTCCCGCTCCTTGATAGCGGCAGCTCTAGCCTTTAGCTCAGTGCGGCTGTTGCCTGTAATGCAAGGATTCTGCTTGGGATATGTACATACGGTCACTGTGGGGATGACGTCATCGATGCACTTATTGAGTGGCTGAGGTGGTATACTCCTCAATGGCATCGGATGAATCCGGGAACATATTCCTGTCTGTGCTATTAAAACAGTCCTGTAGCTTAGCATCCACGTTATCTGACCACCTCTGTATTGAGCGACTCACTGGTACTTCCTGCTTTAGTTTTTGCTTGTAAGCAAATCATCATCAAATCAAATGTATTTATAAAGCCCTTCTTAAATCAGCTGATGTCACAAAGTGCTGTACAGAAACCCAGCCTAAAACCCCAAACAGCAAGCAATGCAGGTGTAGATGCACGGTGGCTAGGAAAAACTCCCTAGAAAGGCCAGAACCTAGGAAGAAACTTAGAGAGGAACCAGGCTATGATGGGTGGCCAGTCCTCTTCTGGCTGTGCTGGGTGGAGATTATAACAGAACATGGCCAAGATGTTCATAGATGACCAGCTGGGTCAAATAATAATAATCACAGTGCAGGAACGAGGAGGATAGAATTAGGCTCAGATTTGCCAAATGGAGAGCGAGAGAGAGCTTTGTACATATCTCTGTGTGGAGTAAAGGTGGCACATGTGACATGCTGGTAGAAATGAGGTAAAAACTGATTTAAGTTTTGCTGTATTATAGTCCCCGGCCACTAGGCGCACCGCTTCTGGATGACGATGTTATTTTTTGCTCATGGCCTTATACAGCTCGCTGAGTGTGATATTAGTGCCAGCATAGGTTTGTGGTGATAAATAGACTATGAAAAATATGACTCTTGGTAGATAGGGTGGTCTACAGCTTATCATTAGGTACTCTACCTCAGGTGAGCAAAACCTTGAGACTTCTTTAATATTAGACATCCCGCACCAGCTGTTATTGACAAATAGACACAGACCACCACCCCTCGTCTTACCGGAGGTAGCAGTTTTGTCTTGCCGATGCACGGAAAACCCAGCCAACTGTGTATTATCTATGTCGTTGTTCAGCCACGACTCGGTGAAACATAAGATATTACCGTTTTTAATGTTCTGTTGGTAGGATTGTCTCAAATGGAGCTCATCCAGTTTATTCTCCAGTGATTGCACGTTGGCCAATACGACAGATAGTAGAGGCGGGTTACCCACTCGCCGACAAATTCTCACAAGGCACCTGGATCTGCGGCCCCTGTATCTCTGTCTCCTCTTCATGCGAATGACGGGATTTGGGCCTGGTCCAGCAGCAGCAGTATATCCTTTGCGTCAGACTCATTAACGAAAAAACCTTTGTCCAGTTCGAGGTGAGTAATTGCTGTTCTGTTCTCCAGAAGCTCTTTTCGGTCATAAGAGACGGTGGCAGAAACATTATGTACAAAATAAGTTACAAACAACATGAAAAAAACAGCACAATCGGTTAGGAGCCACAATCAGTTAGGAGTGAAGTTTAAAACTGTCATTTATTTACAAATACTTACAAATGACAGTGAGAGTCTCGTCAGCAGTGGAGATTCTCATATCCTTTTGCAATACAGGAGTAGCTGCCTGCATCCTCTCTGCTGACTGGGTCTAGGAACCTTGGGTGTTCACAAGTTGTCCGTTCTTGTACCAGATGTAGGTGGGGTTGGGGTTATCAGTCAGAGCACAGATGGTTCTACAGGTCAGTATCACCGCCTTCCCATCTGTCACCATGGCAGAAGACGCCTTCACCTGCAGACCTGGGATTAAAAATACCGTATTACAATTCTAATCATATAAAGCAAAACATTCATATTATACAGACTGTCATTCCCACTAAGGTCAAAATACTTGAATGTAACTGATTAGGCATCACATAATGGTGTACCTGTGACAGACAGCCGGACACGCTTCGCTCTTTGGAGGACATTATACCAATCGAGTTGCGTCTGAGTCTTGAATGTGAACCAGTACTCAGCTGAATCTCTCTCTCTCAGGTCTGTGATTCTCAGGGTGCAGTCTCTCTCTTCAGTCCCAAGGTACTCAGCATGACCTGCATACTCTGGCACCGAGCTCAGCATTTTAGGCGTCTCATTATATTTCTCGTGGATATACCAGTTTGGTTCTGAGACTACATGATTACTTGGATGTTGATATGTGCAGGGCAGTTCCACTGTTGACCCCTTCAAGGCACAGATACTCACGTTGAAACAGGTCTTACCCAGAACACCTAAAATACCAAAGTAACCCATCAGAGTTTTATCAATTAGTCAATTATCATTAAATCAGTTCATTCAGGACTGAACAATAACACTTTAGTGATAGTAAGAATTGTGGTAAGATGCAAACTTAAAAAATATGAATAATCCTAATAATCTTTTACAAAAAATACTGTAGTTACCGACTCACACACTGCAGGAGAGTGCAGATCCTCATGGCCTTTTACAGCATAGGAGTAACTGTGTAAAATAACTGATAACAGAGTATTGTTGAACGGTGGGTTCATCTAGACATTGTCCATTCCTGTACCAGATGTAGGTGGGGTTGGGGTTGTCACTCAGAGGACAGGTGGTTCTACCGGTCAGCGTTACCCTCTGTCCACACTTTGTGGCCGAGGTTGTTGAGTTGAGTGTCATTAGAATCCATAGAAAAGTGTCACTCAGTGAGGTGTGAAAGACTTATCCTTAATTGTTTTATGACATTTTTGAATTGGGTATGTAGGTCTATGGTAAAGCTAGCTTGCCTTGGTTAGTCTAGTGTACTGTAGGTAGATATATACAGTGCCTTCAGAAAGTATTCATACCCCTTGACTTACTCCACATTTTGTTGTTTTACAGCCTAAATTGTAAATGGATTAACTAGATTTTTTCTCGCCCATCTACACACAATACCCCATAATGAAAGTGAAAACATGTTTCTAGAAATATTTGCACATTTATTTACAGCTGTGAGTCTTTCTGGGTAAGTCTAAGAGCTTAGCACACCTGGATTGTACAATTTGCACATTATATATTTTTTTAAATCTTCAAGCTCTGCCAAATTGTTTGTTAATCATTGCTAGACAACAAGTCTCTCTCAGATCAGCCTTGGGAGGTTGAGTAACAAACAGAGCTGTGTCCCTGTTGCCCAACACACTTAACCTCACCACAGTACTTAGTAGCAGTGGCACCAATCCTAATAGTATAGGGTGAAAAGTAAAAAATAACCCACTGTAAGCAGACCCTCAGATTGTTTAATATCATTCTTATTTCACATTTATTTAACCAGGTAGGTCAGTCGAGAACAAGTTCTCATTTACAACTGCGGCCTGGCCAAGACAAAGCCGTGCGACAAAAACAACAGAGTTACACATAAACAAACGTACAGTCAATAACACAATCATGGAGCATTAACCTGCAATACCTAAAACAGGTTAGGCCACATGCCCCAAGGCAATAGTAATGAAAAGACAGTTCTGCTTTAAAATAATGAAAATATAGTCAGTTTTAGGCAACACAGACACAATTTCACAGTTCACAGAATAGCCTACTGTAACCTACCTCACGTGCACGTGTAGCCTAGATTGAAGACAACCAATGAAAACATAGCAATACAATCTAGCAGTTTTACAGCATTTAACTCAGATATCACAATAACAAACTAAAATAAAGAACAACACCCGTTACTGTGTTCATGGAGTCTGTAGGAGGGCTGGCAGGGACTAAAATAATAGAAGTAACGTTAGTCTGCAACGCTGTCACAGCTTTGAATGGTTAATTAGCCCTACATGAAAAGTCTTTAGATGTCCTCTTCTTTCAGGACCTTAACAGAAAGTTAAATTACTTCCACGGGAAACTCACAGCTCTATTCTGATGTCGGTGACAATTAGTTGATGTCCATCACTCCGGTGGGTAACTAGCTAACTTCACTCTGGCTGGTAACTTTAGTGGTAGCTACCTCCATCGATTGAATTTATGTTAAACTCGAAGGCGGGAAATGACAGTCATTCTGTGGTATGGAACAATCCTCTTCCAGAAATAGTACGTCCTCTTACTCCAATTTATGTTACCTTCTGAATTCGGCTCCTCTCTACTCGTTATCGTTCACCTCCTTCTGCAACATACCCGCCAACGCACTCACTCGCGCCACCTCTCCCCGGTCCTTTCAGCCGGTCGTGACGTCACCTGGCTCATAGTGGTCTTGGAAAGTCCCTGAACAAAGCAGCAGTGCGGCTGGGCAGGGTTGTGTGTGTTTCGTGGGGACGCATGGCTCTCGACCTTCGCCTCTCCGGAGTCCGTATGGAAGTTGCAGCGATGGGACAAGACTGTAACTACCAATTGCTGAGAAAAAGTGGTAAAAGTAAAACAATATATATATATAAGTCCCTGAACAGAAGAGCCAAAGCCATATCCCTAGACTCCACCACAAGTGGTACTCAGTGATGTGTTGTGTTGGATTTGCCACAAACATAACGCTTTGTATTCAGAACAAAGTACATTTCTTTGTCACATTTGTTTTGTAGTTTTACTTTAGTGCCTTATTGCAAACAGGATGCATATTTTGGAATATGTTTTATTCCTTTCAGGCTTCCTTCTTGTCACTCTGTCATTTAGGTTAGTATTGTAGATTAACTACAATGTTGTTGATCCATCCTCGGTTTTCTCCAATCACAACCATTATACTCTAACTGTTTTAAAGTCACCATTAGCTCATGTTGAAATCCCTGAGCAGTTTCCTTCCTCTCCGGCAATTGAGTTAGGAAGGACGCCTATATTGTTATAGTGACTGGGTATATTGATACACCATCCAAAGTGTAATTAATAACTTCACCACACTCAAAAGGGATATTCCATTTATTTGTATTTTTTTCCACCTACCAATAGGTGCCCTTCTTTGCGAGGCATTGGAAAGCCTCCCTGGTCTTTGTAGTTGAATCCGTGTTTGAAATTCCGTGTTCAACAGAGGGACCTTACAGATCATTAATTGTATGTGTCTGGTACAGAAATGAGGTAGTCATTCAAAAATCATGTTAAACACTGTTATTGCACAGAGAGTGAGTCGATGCAACTTATGTGACTTAAGCACATTTGTACTCCTGACCATATTTATGCTTTCCTTAACAAAGGGGTTGAATACTTATTGACACAAGACATTTCAGCTTTTCATTTTTTATTTATTTGTAAAACTTTCTAAAAACATAATTCCACTTTGAAATTATGGGGTATTGTGTGTAGGACACAAAATCTCAATGTAATCAATTTTAAATTCAGGCTGTGATAACAAAATGTGAAAAAAAGTCGAGGGGTGTGAATCCTTTCTGAAGGCACTATATGTAGATTGAACAATACAGAGAAAGAGAGTAACCAATGAATGAACCCATACCTGCCACAGACCAGAGACAGTTCACCAACACACTTTCTGCTGTTCTCAAGGCCATTGTTTGTCTTCCTCCCTGCAGACTTAGACACATAAAGGTAGACAACTAAAACACTTGATAACTGGTGAAATAACTACACCTGATACTTAGCACACAGCATGATTATTAATGTGTTGGTCTGAATCTGTTTTATTCTCAGAACCCTGACTATAGCATTGAGACCAAGGGCCCTATAATTATCAGAATATATAGTTTATCACTAAAAACATATGATTAAACACAATGTTTCAAGATATTATCATGTGTACTTACAGAGTAAAGGGAATGGGTATTGTACAGTAAATTGACTTACTAGCTAGCAGTGCATTACTATATAGATAAACAATTGTTCTGTGCTCGAATAAACATTATAATCAGTCCTTTTCAATGCAACAAACTTAAACAAATCTAACTTTGCAAGATTAAGTCAGAGATTTTGTTGTAGGCTCATCCAGAGCGCAACTGAGTAGAAGTATATTAGCAGGAGTAGCCCACGAGCGAGCGGTCTTTCACTCGCACTTTTCAGATCAGAGCACAGAGCCGCACGTGTGCACATTTGTTGATATTCTTTACTAGTTAACGAGTTATTCGCCCAGTTATAGATAAGTATAGGTCAGCAATGTTACTGTTTGCTACAAGAGCACAAAACATGTAGGCTACACTTCAAGAGGTCTTTAAAACCTCTTAAGGATAAGGATCGGACCCTTTTTTTTAAAATTTTCGCCTAAAATGACATACCAAATCTAATTGCCTGTAGCTCAGGACCTGAAGCAAGTATATGCATATTCATGATACCATTTGAAAGGAAACACTTTGAAGTTTGTGTAAATGTGAATCTGGTAAAGTGGTAAAGATCTGGTAAAAGACAATACAAAGACAAAGACAAAAACATGCATTTCTGGGGGGGGGGCAGTCTTGTATCAAGACTGCCCAAATGTGCCCAATTGGTTTATTAAACCATTGTCGTGTCTTTGGCTATGCCGGATTAAGTGATATGACATGCTAACCTATAAAATTCTTTCTCTGTAATTAATATTACCTGATTAAGCTAATCATGTAAATGTAATTAACTAGAAAGTCGGGGGACCACAGAAGAACGTTTATAGAGCTGTTATCTTCCGAATAAACTCTTAAAATACTTAGTAATATTTTACATCGATAGCAGTCAATATTAACCCTTATCTTATTTTCAGTCTCATAATGAAAGTAGTAAATTCTTGGCTATCTTCACGAACCCTGGCTAACAAGTTGAATCAGCAATACAAAATTGGGTTTAATTATTTATTTACTAAATACCTAACTAATCACACAGAATTACAAATACACAGAATACAATGATGTCATACAGAATTCACCCCTGGTGAACGGAACCTGTATGAAAGCTGGTTACACAAAGGAAAGGGGGTTGGGCTTGAATGAAAGAGCGGGAAGATTTAGGAACAAAGAAACAGCAGCTATGCTATTGTAAATAAATTATCTTATGCATTCTAAATTACCGCCCATTTGGAAAAGGAAAATGCAATAAATATTTACTCTGAGCTGCGCTTCGGTAGATTGGTCGTAGATGCTGGCCGGGTTGGCCAACAGATATTCCTGTTACTCGGAAGAATGTCTCTGGTGGTCAATTGGATACGTGGTGGTATCTTCGTCCGTCTGTTAGACTGGATCCGTCGTCCGTCCTTTCCTAGCCCACGTAGGCAGCGGCCGCTGCTAACTCAACGGCTAGGAAGTAGCACTTCTGTAGTGAATAAGCTCAAAGTTCATACCAGTTCATACCATAGCTCACGCCGAGGTTGGCTTAGTTGACATGTGTGTCCTTCTAACGTAGAGGCTGCAGACCTCCCGTACTGGAACAACGTGGTTATCTTTTCGTCGAAGGCTTATATAGTGGAGAGGGGGAAGGAGGTGTTTCATCGTTTATAACCCCTGTCTCTTCACAGGGGTGGGCCACTGATCAAGCAGGGCACTTTCCTTATGAAAACCCAAATCTCTCATTTGGAAGCTAAAATTACATTTAATCTCCTAACAAACAATTTCAATATCAAACATTTCAATTGCATAACAATTCCATGTTACTCTGATAACTAGAGAGTGTATACTTTCTCAGGTACCGTTTATGTCGTCCTGTCATCAGTCATAATGTCTCAGATGACAAGCGAACTGACATACATAGTCATTACGTTCTCAAGCATATTTCCAACTGGTTTTATTACCAAAATATGGTTCCTTTTCCCCATTTGTTTGATGTTCCCAGACTCTCTATATTTAACACAGGCTATTCAAGTCCTTCAGTAGGGTCAGAGAGGGGAAGGGAGAAAGGTATTTATGGGGGAGGGGTCATAAACCTTACCCACAGGCCAACGTCATGACACCATTTTCAAGTTCATAACTGTGCACTCTCCTAAAACAATAGCATGGTATTATTTCACTGTAATAGCTACTGTAAATTGGACAGTGCAGTTAGATTGAGAAGAATTTAAGCTTTCTGCACATATCAGATATGTCTATGTCCTGGGAAAATGTATTATTAGTTAAAACGTCATGCTAATCACATTAGCGCACATTAGCACAACCGTCCCACCGATCCCGTAGAGGTTAAAAAGCCAGCCTTAATTAAAGGGGCAGTGTTGTATTTTGAGACAGCCTTGAATATGCAAATAAGCCAATGGGTAGCCTACAATGTCTAATTCTCTGTATGGTAATAATAATTCATTTTATTTTTGTACGTGGTTTCTTGCAACACAATGCAATTTACAGTCACCTTTGGCCCATGGTGTCACAGACAAAGTTTAATATTAACTAATTAATGTCAAGCCTTTCATAAGGTAAACACATTTTTAAAAGTCTCATGCAATGTAGGCCTGCATTGAACACCACATATAGGCTACTGTAAGCTATATCATAGAAATCAACAGCTATTTCCATATGAAAATGTTAATGTGATTTGCTCCATTGGTTTTGTTGGTAGGCCTACATTATGCTCCAATAACCACAATAGCTGGCTAGTAGGCTATATGTGGTGTTCAATACAGGCCTACATTACATGAGACTTTTAAAAGTGTTTTTACCTTATGAAAGGCTTGACATTCATTAATTAATATTTTTCTTGGTCTTTAACTGTAAGGGTAAAGCCTCAGTGTTCACTGTGAATGCGTGCTGGAAGTTGCACACAATTCTCACAATGTTCAAGTTTCCACTCACAAGACCTAAAATTAGCTCTGTGCCCCAAAAAATTAGAGGGAACATGGGTCAGGACACAAGTAGCTGATACAGAACTATACATCCTTTTTAAGACAGTCTATACCGAGTTTACAAAACATTAGGAACACCTGCTCAGGTGACCAGGGGAAAGCTATGATCCCTCATTGATGTCACTTGTTATATCCACTTTAATCAGTGTAGATGAAGGGGAGGAGACAGGTTAAAGAAGAATGTTTAAGCCTTGAGACAATTGAGACATGAACTGTGTACATGTGCCATTCAGAGGGTGAATGGGCGAGACAAAATATTTATTAAGTGCCTTTGAACAGAGTATGGTAGTAGGTGCCAGGCACACTTGTTTGTATCAACGCTGCTGGGTTTTTCACTCTCACAGTTTACCTTGTGTATCAATAATAGTCCACCACCCAAAGGACATCCAGCCAACTGTGGGTAGCATTAGAGTCAACATAGGCCAGCATCCTTCGACACCTTGTAGAGCCCATGCCCCAATGAATTGAGGTTGTTCTGAGCGCAAATGGGGGGGAGGGGGGGGGGGGGGGGGGGGGGAGTGCAACTCAATATTAGAAGGTGTTCATTCTGCAGAACAAATCACCAAGAAAAATTAGAATGGTAATGTAAAAGGTACTTACAGAGTGAAGAGAGGAGTTTGGTAGTAGACCTTATACTGGCTGTGTGAAACAGAAGAGTGTGAGTTCTGTGGTTGACACCAACTAGTAAATGAGGTAAAACGGATTTAAGTTTCCCTGCATTAAAGTCCCTGGCCTCTAGGAGCGCTGCCTCTGGACGAACGCTTTCCTGTTTAATTGTGGCCGTATACAACTCAATGAGTGCGGTTTTAGTGCCAGCGTCGGTTTGTGGTGGTAAATAGACAGCTACGAAGAATAGAACGGTCTACAGTTTATTATGAGCAAAACCTTGATACTTCCTTAGATATCGTGCAGCAGCTGTTGTTTACAAATATACATAGACCCTCACCCCTTGTCTTACCAGAGGTCACTGTTCTATCCTGCCGATACAGTGTAAAACCCACCAGCTGTGTTATTCATGTCGTCGTTCGGCCACGACTCGGTGAATCATAAGATATTACAGTTTTTAATGTCCCTTTGGTAGGGCATTACGTGCTAGTTCATCTATTTTATTACCCAATGACTGTACGTTGGCTAATAGGACCGATTAGAAAAGGCAAATTACCCACTCGCCGCTGGATCCTCACAAGGCACCCCGATCTTCGTCCTCGATATCTCTGTCTCTTTCTCCTGTGAATGACGGGATGCGGACCTTGTTGGGTGTCTGGTGTAAATTGCTCTCGTCCGACACGTTAAAGAAAAAGTCATTTTTCAATACGAGGTGAGTAATCGCTGTCCTGATTTCTAGAAGCTCTTTTCGGTCATAAGAGATTGTGGCAGAAACATTATGTACAAAATAAGTTACAAATAACAGCGAAAAAACACACACAAGAGCACAATTGGTTAGGAGACTGTAAAATGGCACCCATTCTCTTCGATGCCATTTAAACAATGTGTAGCACTAGAAAACACGTGTTTCTCTGTTTATTGTTTTAAACCTGTTTTATACTCAAGACCATTACTATAATATTGAACGTTGGGACAAAGGGCAACAACATATCCTGGTCTCTTCTACATAATACAACTAAACATTTAAAAAATATATATTAAAAAAATTATGAATATGCAATCAGCAATGTAAAACAAATGAAGAAAACACGAAACCAAATTCCAGATGTATGTTTTACAATGACATTTACATGCAAGCATTCGTTCCGCAAAACAAATCACCAATAAAAAGTAGAATAGTAAGGTATAAGATATTATCAAGTATATTTACAGAATGAAGAGAGAGAAGTTTGGTAGGAGACCTTACTGGCCATGAGAAAACAGAAGAGTGAGGTCTGTGGTTGACATGACCTAGAAGTACTGATGGGCAGAGTTGGCTTCCTGCCCCCATGATTCCTCTTCCTAACAACCAACACATCATTCACTTTACAATAAAAATGTGTGTACATCTTTCTGGAGCACACTTAATATACAATAAGAAAAGTGTGAAGATATCCCTATTAATATCCTTTAAAATAAATACAACAACATCATTTGACCACACTAATAGTCCTATGTCTTCTTGTCACGACTCCCACCGAAGGTGGCTCCCCCTCCTGCTCGGGTGGCACAAAGAGCAGGCGGGCCAACTAGCTAATATAGCCCCGCTAATCAACCCAACTAAGGACAGGTGCAAACAATAACAGAAAGGGGGAAAACAAAAGGAATCAGTGGCAGCTAGTAGGCCGGTGACGACGACCGCCGAGCGCCACCCGAGCAGGAGGGGGCACCACCTTCGGTGGGAGTCGTGACACATCAGGCTAGTATCATCATTAGGCCTGCACCGGTGTATAGGGCCTGTATCATGGCTATTATAGGTTAGTATCATCATTAGGCCTGTACCGGTGTATAGGGCCTGTATCATGGTTATTATAGGTTAGTATCATCATTAGGCCTGTACCGGTGTATAGGGCCTGTATCATGGTAATTGTAGCCTAGTATCATCATTAGGCCTGTATCGGTGTATCGGTATATAGGGCTAGTTTACCACAAATGGTTAGGCTAACTATATCGTGGTTATTATAGGCTAGCGTACCGCGAATGGTTAGACCAACTATATGGTGGTTATTATAGGCTAGCATACTGGGAATGGTTAGACTAACTATATTGTGGTTATTATAGGCTAGCATACCGGAGAGGCAGCTATAGCTCTGAGGTAGATGCAGACGTCCATCCTACTTTTGTGTGAAATGTGTCTTTATTTTTGCCCTGTCATAAATGTTCCAGCCAAGGGCAATGTAAATATACATGTCCTTTTGCTAATACAGTCTTTTCACAATTGGTAAAAGTTGTATTTAGATGTATTTACATATATGTACATATATTTAGATGTTTTGAATTTTTTTCAGTCACACTGTGGCAAGAAAGGAGATCCATGAAGTGAACATGGACAGCATATCTAAGCCCAAGTCAAGTAAAGGTAAGGAGGACTCACCTAGGGAGCTGCTACACTAGCTAGCTAGCAAGCCATATGAATGATGCACTGAAATTAGCTACTCTTGAGGGGATCACTGTAGTGATGTAGTAAATTAATGTGACCAGGTGTGGAGGTGTAACCAGGGTGTAGTGATGTAGTAAATTAATGTCACCAGGTGTGGAGGTGTAACCAGGGTGTAGTGATGTAGTAAATTAATGTCACCAGGTGTGGAAGTGTAACCAGGGTGTAGTGATGTAGTAAATGAATGTCACCAGGTGTGGAGGTGTAACCAGGGTGTAGTGATGGAGTAAATTAATGTCACCAGGTGTGGAGGTGTAACCAGGGTGTAGTGATGTAGTAAATGAATGTCACCAGGTGTGGAGGTGTAACCAGGGTGTAGTGATGTAGTAAATTAATGTCACCAGGTGTGGAGGTGTAACCAGGGTGTAGTGATGTAGTAAATGAATGTTACCAGGTCTGGAGGTGTAACCAGGGTGTAGTGATGTAGTAAATTAATGTCACCATGTGTGGAGGTGAAACCAGGGTGTAGTGATGTAGTAATATAATGTCACCAGGTGTGGAGGTGTAACCAGGGTGTAGTGATGTAGTAAATTAATGTAACCAGGTGTGGAGGTGTAACGAGGGTGTAGTGATGTAGTAAATGAATGTGACCAGGTGTGTAGGTGTAACCAGGGTGTAGTGATGGAGTAAATTAATGTCACCAGGTGTGGAGGTGTAACCAGAGTGTAGTGATGTAGTAAATTAATGTCACCAGGTGTGGAGGTGTAACCAGGGTGTAGTGATGTAGTAAATTAATGTCAACAGGTGTAGAGGTGTAACCAGGGTGTAGTGATGTAGTACATTAATGTCACCAGGTGTAGAGGTGTAACCAGGGTGTAGTGATGTAGTAAATGAATGTCACCAGGTGTGGAGGTGTAACCAGGGTGTAGTGATGGAGTAAATTAATTTAACCAGGTGTGGAGGTCTAACCAGGGTGTAGTGATGTAGTAAATGAAGGTGACCAGGTGTGTAGGTGTAACCAGGGTGTAGTGATGTAGTAAATTAATGTGACCAGTTGTGGAGGTGTAACCAGGGTGTAGTGATGTAGTAAATGAATGTCACCAGGTGTGGAGGTGTAACCAGGGTGTAGTGATGTAGTAAATTAATGTCACCAGGTGTGGAGGTGTAACCAGGGTGTAGTGATGTAGTAAATTAATGTTACCAGGTGTGGAGGTGTAACCAGGGTGTAGTGATGTAATACATTTATGTCACCAGGTGTGGAGGTGTAACCAGGGTGTAGAGATGTAGTAAATTAATGTCACCAGGTGTGGAGGTGTAACCAGGGTGTAGTGATGTAGTAAATTAATGGCACTAGGTGGGGAGGTGGAGGTGTAACCAGGGTGTAGTGATGTAGTAAATGAATGTGACCAGGTGTGGAGGTGTAACCAGGGTGTAGTGATGTAGTAAATGAATGTGACCAGGTGTGTAGGTGTAACCAGGGTGTAGTGATGTAGTAAATTAATGTCACCAGGTTTGGAGGTGTAACCAGGGTGTAGTGATGTAGTAAATTAATGTCACCAGGTGTGGAGGTGTAACCAGGGTGTAGTGATGTAGTAAATTAATGTCACCAGGTGTGGAGGTGTAACCAGGGTGTAGTGATGTAGTAAATTAATGTCACCAGGTGTGGAGGTGTAACCAGGGTGTAATGATGTAGTAAATTAATGTCACCAGGTGTGGAGGTGTAACCAGGGTGTAGTGATGTAGTAAATGAATGTCACCAGGTGTGGAGGTGTAACCAGGGTGTAGAGATGTAGTAAATTAATGTTACCAGGTGTGGAGGTGTAACAAGGGTGTAGTGATGTAGTAAATTAATGTCACCAGGTGTGGAGGTGTAACCAGGCTGTAGTGATGTAGTAAATGAATGTCACCTGGTGTGGAGGTGTAACCAGGGTGTAGTGATGTAGTAAATTCATGTCACCAGGTGTGGACATGTAACCAGTGTGTAGTGATGTAGTAAATGAATGTCACCAGGTGTGGAGGTGTAACCAGGGTGTAATGATGTAGTAAATTAATGTCACCAGGTGTGGAGGTGTAACCAGGGTGTAGTGATGTAGTAAATGAATGTCACCAGGTGTGGAGGTGTAAGCAGGGTGTAGAGATGTAGTAAATTAATGTTACCAGGTGTTGAGGTGTAACCAGGGTGGAGTGATGTAATAAATTAATGTCACCAGGTGTGGAGGTGTAACCAGGGTGTAGTGATGTAGTAAATTAAGGTCACCAGGTGTGGAGGTGTAACCAGGGTGTAGTGATGTAGTAAATTAATGTCACCAGGTGTGGAGGTGTAACCAGGGTGTAGTGATGGAGTAAATTAATGTCACCAGGTGTGGAGGTGTCACCAGGGTGTAGTGATGTATTAAATTAATGTCACCAGGTGTGGAGGTGTAACCAGGGTGAAGTGATGGAGTAAATGAATGTGACCAGCTGTGGAGGTGTCACCAGGGTGTAGTGATGTAGTAAATTTATGTCACCAGGTGTGGAGGTGTAACCAGGGTGTAGGGATATAGTAAATGAATGTCACCAGGTGTGGAGGTGTAACCAGGGTGTAGTGATGTAGTAAATGAATGTGACCAGGTCTGGAGGTGTAACCAGGGTGTAGTGATGTAATAAATTAATGTCATCAGGTGTGGAGGTGTAACCAGGGTGTAGTGATGTAGTAAATTAATGTCACCAGGTGAGGAGGTGTAACCAGGGTGTAGTGATGTAAAAAATTAATGTCACCAGGTGTGGAGGTGTAACCAGGGTGTAGTGATATAGTAAATTAATGTCACCAGGTGTGGAGGTGTTACCAGGGTGTAGTGATGTAGTAAATTAATGTCACCAGGTTGTAACGGCTGTCTTCTGTGGAAATGGACCAAGGTGCAGCAGGTATGTGAATACTCATCTTTAATAAAAATAAAGGAGTAGAGCATCCACTTAACAATACAAACAAAATATAAGACAGGAACAGTTTTGCAGGCACACAACACGCAGTGCAAAAACAACTACCCACAAAACCAAGTGACAAACATACTCCTACATATATGACTCCCAATCAGGAACAACGATCCCCAGCTGTTCCTGATCAGGAGTCACAAGACCAACACAGAACAATCACACACACAAGACTGCCACGTCCTGACCCCAAAACTACAACAACAGCTCCATCTGCTGGTCAGGACGTGACAGTACCCCCCCCTCAAGGTGCAGACCCCGGAATGCACCTAACAACGAAAAAACACCAACAAACAAAATCCCCAACAAAACCCATAAACAATAACCCCTAAACAATAAGGGAGGGAAGGGAGGGTGGCTGCCGTCAACGACGGCACTGTGCTACACCCTCCCTCCCCAACCCACCTATCCTGGAGGTGGCTCCGGTGCAGGACGTGGACCCTGCTCCACCCTCGGCGTCGCCCACTTCTGTGGAGCCGATAGCTGCGCCAGGCAGACGGACCCCTCGAGCCGGGCCGGAGGACAGGAGGGCCCCTCGGGCTGGGCCGGGGGACAGGAGGGCCCCTCGGGCTGGGCCGGGGAGCAGGGGGCCCCTCGGGCTGGGCCGGGGAGCAGGGGGCCCCTCGGGCTGGGCCGGAGAGCAGGAGGGCCCCTCGGGCTGGGCCGGAGAGCAGGAGGGCACCTCGGGCTGGGTCGGAGAGCAGGAGGGCACCTCGGGCTGGGTCGGAGAGCAGGAGGGCCCCTCGGGCTGGGCCGGAAGGCATGCGGGCCACTCGGGCTGGGCCGGAAGGCATGCGGGCCACTCGGGCTGGGCCGGAAGGCATGCGGGCCACTCGGGCTGGGCCGGAAGGCATGCGGGCCACTCGGGCTGGGCCGGAAGGCATGCGGGCCACTCGGGCTGGGCCGGAAGGCATGCGGACCACTCGGGCTGGGCCGGAGGGCAGGAGGACCACTCGGGCTGATCCTGACAGGCCGGGCACCCTGGCAGATCAGGGCAGGCGGGCACCTCTGGCAGAACCGGGCAGTCCGGCCACTCTGGCAGAACAGGGCAGTCCGGCCACTCTGGCAGAACAGGGCAGTCCGGCCACTCTGGCAGAACAGGGCAGTCCGGCCACTCTGGCAGAACAGGGCAGTCCGGCCACTCTGGCAGAACAGGGCAGTCCGGCCACTCTGGCAGAACAGGGCAGTCCGGCCACTCTGGCAGAACAGGGCAGTCCGGCCACTCTGGCAGAACAGGGCAGTCCGGCCACTCTGGCAGAACAGGGCAGTCCGGCCACTCCGGCAGTTCAGGGCAGTCTGGCCACTCCGGCAGTTCATGGCAGTTCTGACGACTGTTGACTGGCGGGCAGCTCTGACGACTGTTGACTGGCGGGCAGCTCTGACGACTGTTGACTGGCGGGCAGCTCTGACGACTGTTGACTGGCGGGCAGCTCCGACGACTGTTGACTGGCGGGCAGCTCTGACGACTGTTGACTGGCGGGCAACTCTGGTGACTGTTGACTGGCGGGCAGCTCTGATGACGACTGTTGACTCCTGATGCGTGGGGCAGGTATTGGACGTACCAGCCTGGAGACACGCACCTCCATGCTAGTGTGTCTAGCGGGAAACACCGGACCGAAAGGGCGCACTGGCGGTCTTGAGTGCAGGGTTGGCATCACCCCTTCCGGCTCGATGCTCCCCTTGCCCTGGCACCTGCGGGGCGCTGGTACTGGGCGAAGTGGGCTGTGCGTCCGTATAGGCGAGATGGTGCGCACCTCAGCGTAACATGACGCCCTCCACCTCGTACGCACCTCCCTGTAGTCACGGGTAGCTGGCTTAAGGCTCTTCCCTGGCCTGGCCAAACTACCCGTGTGCCCCCCCCAAAAAAAATCTTGGGGCTGCCTCTCGGGTTCCCTTAGCTCCCTTAACTTGTCCGCCCAGAATTTTCTTTCGTCCTGCCAGGTCCATTCTTCCATTTTCTTCTCCTGTGGCTTCCTCCTCTTCTGCTGCTTGGTCCTTTGGTGGGTAGTTCTGTAACGGCTGTCTTCTGTGGAAATGGACCAAGGTGCAGCAGGTATGTGAATACTCATCTTTAATAAAAATAAAGGAGTAGAGCATCCACTTAACAATACAAACAAAATATAAGACAGGAACAGTTTTGCAGGCACACAACACGCAGTGCAAAAACAACTACCCACAAAACCAAGTGACAAACATACTCCTACATATATGACTCCCAATCAGGAACAACGATCCCCAGCTGTTCCTGATCAGGAGTCACAAGACCAACACAGAACAATCACACACACAAGACTGCCACATCCTGACCCCAAAACTACAACAACAGCTCCATCTGCTGGTCAGGACGTGACACAGGTGTAGAGGTGTAACCACAGTGTAGTGATGTAGTAAATGAATGTGACCAGGTCTGGAGGTGTAACCAGGGTGGAGTGATGTAATAAATTAATGTCACCAGGTGTGGAGGTGTAACCAGGGTGTAGTGATGTAGTAAATTAAGGTCACCAGGTGTGGAGGTGTAACAAGGGTGTAGTGATGTAGTAAATTAATGTCACCAGGTGTGGAGGTGTAACCAGGCTGTAGTGATGTAGTAAATGAATGTCACCAGGTGTGGAGGTGTAACCAGGGTGTAGTGATGTAGTAAATTAATGTCACCAGGTGTGGACATGTAACCAGTGTGTAGTGATGTAGTAAATGAATGTCACCAGGTGTGGAGGTGTAACCAGGGTGTAATGATGTAGTAAATTAATGTCACCAGGTGTGGAGGTGTAACCAGGGTGTAGTGATGTAGTAAATGAATGTCACCAGGTGTGTAGGTGTAACCAGGGTGTAGAGATGTAGTAAATTAATGTTACCAGGTGTTGAGGTGTAACCAGGGTGGAGTGAGTGTCACCGGTGTGGAGGGTCCAGGGGAGAGTGTAATGGTCACCAGGTGTGGAGGTGTAACCAGGGTGTAGTGATGTAGTAAATTAATGTCACCAGGTGTGGAGGTGTAACCAGGGTGTAGTGATGGAGTAAATTAATGTCACCAGGTGTGGAGGTGTCACCAGGGTGTAGTGATGTATTAAATTAATGTCACCAGGTGTGGAGGTGTAACCAGGGTGTAGTGATGGAGTAAATGAATGTGACCAGCTGTGGAGGTGTCACCAGGGTGTAGTGATGTAGTAAATTAATGTCACCAGGTGTGGAGGTGTAACCAGGGTGTAGGGATATAGTAAATGAATGTGACCAGGTGTGGAGGTGTCACCAGGGTGTAGTGATGTAGTAAATGAATGTGACCAGGTCTGGAGGTGTAACCAGGGTGTAGTGATGTAATAAATTAATGTCATCAGGTGTGGAGGTGTAACCAGGGTGTAGTGATGTAGTAAATTAATGTCACCAGGTGAGGAGGTGTAACCAGGGTGTAGTGATGTAAAAAATTAATGTCACCAGGTGTGGAGGTGTAACCAGGGTGTAGTGATATAGTAAATTAATGTCACCAGGTGTGGAGGTGTTACCAGGGTGTAGTGATGTAGTAAATTAATGTCACCAGGTGTAGAGGTGTAACCACAGTGTAGTGATGTAGTAAATGAATGTGACCAGGTCTGGAGGTGTAACCAGGGTGTAGTGATGTAATAAATTAATGTCATCAGGTGTGGAGGTGTAACCAGGGTGTAGTGATGTAGTAAATTAATGTCACCAGGTGTGGAGGTGTAACCAGGGTGTAGTGATGTAAAAAATTAATGTCACCAGTTGTGGAGGTGTAACCAGGGTGTAGTGATATAGTAAATTAATGTCACCAGGTGTAGAGGTGTAACCAGGGTGTAGTGATGTAGTAAATTAATGTCACCAGGTGTAGAGGTGTAACCAGGGTGTAGTGATGTAGTAAATGAATGTCACCAGGTGTGGAGGTGTAACCAGGGTGTATTGATGTAATAAATTAATGTCACCAGGTGTGGAGGTGTAACCAGGGTGTAGTGATGTAATAAATGAATGTCACCAGTTGTGGAGGTGTAACCAGGGTGTAGTGATGTAGTAAATTAATGTCACCAGGTGTGGAGGTGTAACCAGGGTGTAGTGATGTAGTAAATTAATGTCACCAGGTGTGGAGGTGTAACCAGGGTGTAGTGATGGAGTAAATTAATGTCACCAGGTGTGGAAGAGTCACCAGGGTGTAGTGATGTAGTAAATTAATGTCACCAGGTGTGGAGGTGTAACCAGGGTGTAGTGATGTAGTATATGAATGTGACCAGGTGTGGAGGTGTAACAAGGGTGTAGTGATGTAGTAAATTAATGTCACCAGGTGTGGAGGTGTAACCAGGCTGTAGTGATGTAGTAAATGAATGTGACCAGGTCTGGAGGTGTAACCAGGGTGTAGTGATGTAATAAATTAATGTCATCAGGTGTGGAGGTGTAACCAGGGTGTAGTGATGTAGTAAATTAATGTCAACAGGTGAGGAGGTGTAACCAGGGTGTAGTGATGTAAAAAATGAATGTCACCAGGTGTGGAGGTGCAACCAGGGTGTAGTGATATAGTAAATTAATGTCACCAGGTGTGGAGGTGTTACCAGGGTGTAGTGATGTAGTAAATTAATGTCACCAGGTGTAGAGGTGTAACCACAGTGTAGTGATGTAGTAAATGAATGTGACCAGGTCTGGAGGTGTAACCAGGGTGGAGTGATGTAATAAATTAATGTCACCAGGTGTGGAGGTGTAACCAGGGTGTAGTGATGTAGTAAATTAAGGTCACCAGGTGTGGAGGTGTAACAAGGGTGTAGTGATGTAGTAAATGAATGTCACCAGGTGTGGAGGTGTAACCAGGCTGTAGTGATGTAGTAAATGAATGTCACCAGGTGTGGAGGTGTAACCAGGGTGTAGTGATGTAGTAAATTAATGTCACCAGGTGTGGACATGTAACCAGTGTGTAGTGATGTAGTAAATGAATGTCACCAGGTGTGGAGGTGTAACCAGGGTGTAATGATGTAGTAAATTAATGTCACCAGGTGTGGAGGTGTAACCAGGGTGTAGTGATGTAGTAAATGAATGTCACCAGGTGTGTAGGTGTAACCAGGGTGTAGAGATGTAGTAAATTAATGTTACCAGGTGTTGAGGTGTAACCAGGGTGGAGTGATGTAATAAATTAATGTCACCAGGTGTGGAGGTGTAACCAGGGTGTAGTGATGTAGTAAATTAAGGTCACCAGGTGTGGAGGTGTAACCAGGGTGTAGTGATGTAGTAAATTAATGTCACCAGGTGTGGAGGTGTAACCAGGGTGTAGTGATGGAGTAAATTAATGTCACCAGGTGTGGAGGTGTCACCAGGGTGTAGTGATGTATTAAATTAATGTCACCAGGTGTGGAGGTGTAACCAGGGTGTAGTGATGGAGTAAATGAATGTGACCAGCTGTGGAGGTGTCACCAGGGTGTAGTGAAGTAGTAAATTAATGTCACCAGGTGTGGAGGTGTAACCAGGGTGTAGGGATATAGTAAATGAATGTGACCAGGTGTGGAGGTGTCACCAGGGTGTAGTGATGTAGTAAATGAATGTGACCAGGTCTGGAGGTGTAACCAGGGTGTAGTGATGTAATAAATTAATGTCATCAGGTGTGGAGGTGTAACCAGGGTGTAGTGATGTAGTAAATTAATGTCACCAGGTGAGGAGGTGTAACCAGGGTGTAGTGATGTAAAAAATTAATGTCACCAGGTGTGGAGGTGTAACCAGGGTGTAGTGATATAGTAAATTAATGTCACCAGGTGTGGAGGTGTTACCAGGGTGTAGTGATGTAGTAAATTAATGTCACCAGGTGTAGAGGTGTAACCACAGTGTAGTGATGTAGTAAATGAATGTGACCAGGTCTGGAGGTGTAACCAGGGTGTAGTGATGTAATAAATTAATGTCATCAGGTGTGGAGGTGTAACCAGGGTGTAGTGATGTAGTAAATTAATGTCACCAGGTGTGGAGGTGTAACCAGGGTGTAGTGATGTAAAAAATTAATGTCACCAGTTGTGGAGGTGTAACCAGGGTGTAGTGATATAGTAAATTAATGTCACCAGGTGTAGAGGTGTAACCAGGGTGTAGTGATGTAGTAAATTAATGTCACCAGGTGTAGAGGTGTAACCAGGGTGTAGTGATGTAGTAAATGAATGTCACCAGGTGTGGAGGTGTAACCAGGGTGTATTGATGTAATAAATTAATGTCACCAGGTGTGGAGGTGTAACCAGGGTGTAGTGATGTAATAAATGAATGTCACCAGTTGTGGAGGTGTAACCAGGGTGTAGTGATGTAGTAAATTAATGTCACCAGGTGTGGAGGTGTAACCAGGGTGTAGTGATGTAGTAAATTAATGTCACCAGGTGTGGAGGTGTAACCAGGGTGTAGTGATGGAGTAAATTAATGTCACCAGGTGTGGAGGTGTCACCAGGGTGTAGTGATGTAGTAAATTAATGTCACCAGGTGTGGAGGTGTAACCAGGGTGTAGTGATGTAGTATATGAATGTGACCAGGTGTGGAGGTGTAACAAGGGTGTAGTGATGTAGTAAATTAATGTCACCAGGTGTGGAGGTGTAACCAGGCTGTAGTGATGTAGTAAATGAATGTGACCAGGTCTGGAGGTGTAACCAGGGTGTAGTGATGTAATAAATTAATGTCATCAGGTGTGGAGGTGTAACCAGGGTGTAGTGATGTAGTAAATTAATGTCAACAGGTGAGGAGGTGTAACCAGGGTGTAGTGATGTAAAAAATGAATGTCACCAGGTGTGGAGGTGCAACCAGGGTGTAGTGATATAGTAAATTAATGTCACCAGGTGTGGAGGTGTTACCAGGGTGTAGTGATGTAGTAAATTAATGTCACCAGGTGTAGAGGTGTAACCACAGTGTAGTGATGTAGTAAATGAATGTGACCAGGTCTGGAGGTGTAACCAGGGTGGAGTGATGTAATAAATTAATGTCACCAGGTGTGGAGGTGTAACCAGGGTGTAGTGATGTAGTAAATTAAGGTCACCAGGTGTGGAGGTGTAACAAGGGTGTAGTGATGTAGTAAATGAATGTCACCAGGTGTGGAGGTGTAACCAGGCTGTAGTGATGTAGTAAATGAATGTCACCAGGTGTGGAGGTGTAACCAGGGTGTAGTGATGTAGTAAATTAATGTCACCAGGTGTGGACATGTAACCAGTGTGTAGTGATGTAGTAAATGAATGTCACCAGGTGTGGAGGTGTAACCAGGGTGTAATGATGTAGTAAATTAATGTCACCAGGTGTGGAGGTGTAACCAGGGTGTAGTGATGTAGTAAATGAATGTCACCAGGTGTGTAGGTGTAACCAGGGTGTAGAGATGTAGTAAATTAATGTTACCAGGTGTTGAGGTGTAACCAGGGTGGAGTGATGTAATAAATTAATGTCACCAGGTGTGGAGGTGTAACCAGGGTGTAGTGATGTAGTAAATTAAGGTCACCAGGTGTGGAGGTGTAACCAGGGTGTAGTGATGTAGTAAATTAATGTCACCAGGTGTGGAGGTGTAACCAGGGTGTAGTGATGGAGTAAATTAATGTCACCAGGTGTGGAGGTGTCACCAGGGTGTAGTGATGTAGTAAATTAATGTCACCAGGTGTGGAGGTGTAACCAGGGTGTAGTGATGTAGTAAATGAATGTGACCAGGTGTGGAGGTGTCACCAGGGTGTAGTGATGTAGTAAATTAATGTCACCAGGTGTGGAGGTGTAACCAGGGTGTAGTGATGTAGTAAATTAATGTCACCAGGTGTGGAGGTGTAACCAGGGTGTAGTGATGTAGTAAATTAATGTCACCAGGTGTGGAGGTGTAACCAGGGTGTAGTGATGTAATAAATTAATGTCACCAGGTGTGGAGGTGTAACCAGGGTGTAGTGATGTAGTAAATTAATGTCACCAGGTGTGGAGGTGTAACCAGGGTGTAGTGATGTAGTAAATTAATGTCACCAGGTGTGGAGGTGTAACCAGGGTGTAGTGATGTAGTAAATGAATGTCACCAGGTGTGGAGGTGTAACCAGGGTGTAGTGATGTAGTAAATTAATGTCACCAGGTGTGGAGGTGTAACCAGGGTGTAGTGATGTAGTAAATGAATGTGACCAGGTGTGGAGGTGTAACCAGGGTGTAGTGATGTAGTAAATTAATGTCACCAGGTGTGGAGGTGTAACCAGGCTGTAGTGATGTAGTAAATTAATGTCACCAGGTGTGGAGGTGTAACCAGGGTGTAGTGATGTAGTAAATTAATGTCACCAGGTGTGGAGGTGTAACCAGGGTGTAGTGATGTAGTAAATTAATGTCACCAGGTGTGGAGGTGTAACCAGGGTGTAGTGATGTAATAAATGAATGTCACCAGTTGTGGAGGTGTAACCAGGGTGTAGTGATGTAGTAAATTAATGTCACCAGGTGTGGAGGTGTAACCAGGGTGTAGTGATGTAGTAAATTAATGTCACCAGGTGTGGAGGTGTAACCAGGGTGTAGTGATGGAGTAAATTAATGTCACCAGGTGTGGAGGTGTCACCAGGGTGTAGTGATGTAGTAAATTAATGTCACCAGGTGTGGAGGTGTAACCAGGGTGTAGTGATGTAGTATATGAATGTGACCAGGTGTGGAGGTGTAACAAGGGTGTAGTGATGTAGTAAATTAATGTCACCAGGTGTGGAGGTGTAACCAGGCTGTAGTGATGTAGTAAATGAATGTCACCAGGTGTGGAGGTGTAACCAGGGTGTAGTGATGTAGTAAATTAATGTCACCAGGTGTGGAGATGTAACCAGTGTGTAGTGATGTAGTAAATTAATGTCACCAGGTGTGGAGGTGTAACCAGGGTGTAGTGATGTAATAAATTAATGTCACCAGGTGTGGAGGTGTAACCAGGGTGTAGTGATGTAGTAAATTAATGTCACCAGGTGTGGAGGTGTAACCAGGGTGTAGTGATGTAGTAAATTAATGTCACCAGGTGTGGAGGTGTAACCAGGGTGTAGTGATGTAGTAAATGAATGTCACCAGGTGTGGAGGTGTAACCAGGGTGTAGTGATGTAATAAATTAATGTCACCAGGTGTGGAGGTGTAACCAGGGTGTAGTGATGTAGTAAATTAATGTCACCAGGTGTGGAGGTGTAACCAGGGTGTAGTGATGTAGTAAATTAATGTCACCAGGTGTGGAGGTGTAACCAGGGTGTAGTGATGTAGTAAATTAATGTCACCAGGTGTGGAGGTGTAACCAGGGTGTAGTGATGTAGTAAATTAATGTCACCAGGTGTGGAGGTGTAACCAGGGTGTAGTGATGTAGTAAATTAATGTCACCAGGTGTGGAGGTGTAACCAGGGTGTAGTGATGTAGTAAATTAATGTCACCAGGTGTGGAGGTGTAACCAGGGTGTAGTGATGTAGTAAATGAATGTCACCAGGTGTGGAGGTGTAACCAGGGTGTAGTGATGTAGTAAATTAATGTCACCAGGTGTGGAGGTGTAACCAGGGTGTAGTGATGTAGTAAATTAATGTCACCAGGTGTGGAGGTGTAACCAGGGTGTAGTGATGTAGTAAATTAATGTCACCAGGTGTGGAGGTGTAACCAGGGTGTAGTGATGTAGTAAATTAATGTCACCAGGTGTGGAGGTGTAACCAGGGTGTAGTGATGTAGTAAATTAATGTCACCAGGTGTGGAGGTGTAACCAGGGTGTAGTGATGTAGTAAATGAATGTCACCAGGTGTGGAGGTGTAACCAGGGTGTAGTGATGTAGTAAATTAATGTCACCAGGTGTGGAGGTGTAACCAGGGTGTAGTGATGTAGTAAATTAATGTCACCAGGTGTGGAGGTGTAACCAGGGTGTAGTGATGTAGTAAATTAATGTCACCAGGTGTGGAGGTGTAACCAGGGTGTAGTGATGTAGTAAATTAATGTCACCAGGTGTGGAGGTGTAACCAGGGTGTAGTGATGTAGTAAATTAATGTCACCAGGTGTGGAGGTGTAACCAGGGTGTAGTGATGTAGTAAATGAATGTCACCAGGTGTGGAGGTGTAACCAGGGTGTAGTGATGTAGTAAATTAATGTCACCAGGTGTGGAGGTGTAACCAGGGTGTAGTGATGTAGTAAATGAATGTCACCAGGTGTGGAGGTGTAACCAGGGTGTAGTGATGTAGTAAATTAATGTCACCAGGTGTGGAGGTGTAACCAGGGTGTAGTGATGTAGTAAATTAATGTCACCAGGTGTGGAGGTGTAACCAGGGTGTAGTGATGTAGTAAATTAATGTCACCAGGTGTGGAGGTGTAACCAGGGTGTAGTGATGTAGTAAATTAATGTCACCAGGTGTGGAGGTGTAACCAGGGTGTAGTGATGTAGTAAATTAATGTCACCAGGTGTGGAGGTGTAACCAGGGTGTAGTGATGTAGTAAATTAATGTCACCAGGTGTGGAGGTGTAACCAGGGTGTAGTGATGTAGTAAATTAATGTCACCAGGTGTGGAGGTGTAACCAGGGTGTAGTGATGTAGTAAATTAATGTCACCAGGTGTGGAGGTGTAACCAGGGTGTAGTGATGTAGTAAATTAATGTCACCAGGTGTGGAGGTGTAACCAGGGTGTAGTGATGTAGTAAATGAATGTCACCAGGTGTGGAGGTGTAACCAGGGTGTAGTGATGTAGTAAATTAATGTCACCAGGTGTGGAGGTGTAACCAGGGTGTAGTGATGTAGTAAATGAATGTCACCAGGTGTGGAGGTGTAACCAGGGTGTAGTGATGTAGTAAATTAATGTCACCAGGTGTGGAGGTGTAACCAGGGTGTAGTGATGTAGTAAATTAATGTCACCAGGTGTGGAGGTGTAACCAGGGTGTAGTGATGTAGTAAATTAATGTCACCAGGTGTGGAGGTGTAACCAGGGTGTAGTGATGTAGTAAATTAATGTCACCAGGTGTGGAGGTGTAACCAGGGTGTAGTGATGTAGTAAATTAATGTCACCAGGTGTGGAGGTGTAACCAGGGTGTAGTGATGTAGTAAATTAATGTCACCAGGTGTGGAGGTGTAACCAGGGTGTAGTGATGTAGTAAATTAATGTCACCAGGTGTGGAGGTGTAACCAGGGTGTAGTGATGTAGTAAATGAATGTCACCAGGTGTGGAGGTGTAACCAGGGTGTAGTGATGTAGTAAATGAATGTCACCAGGTGTGGAGGTGTAACCAGGGTGTAGTGATGTAGTAAATTAATGTCACCAGGTGTGGAGGTGTAACCAGGGTGTAGTGATGTAGTAAATTAATGTCACCAGGTGTGGAGGTGTAACCAGGGTGTAGTGATGTAGTAAATTAATGTCACCAGGTGTGGAGGTGTAACCAGGGTGTAGTGATGTAGTAAATTAATGTCACCAGGTGTGGAGGTGTAACCAGGGTGTAGTGATGTAGTAAATTAATGTCACCAGGTGTGGAGGTGTAACCAGGGTGTAGTGATGTAGTAAATGAATGTCACCAGGTGTGGAGGTGTAACCAGGGTGTAGTGATGTAGTAAATTAATGTCACCAGGTGTGGAGGTGTAACAAGGGTGTAGTGATGTAGTAAATTAATGTCACCAGGTGTGGAGGTGTAACCAGGCTGTAGTGATGTAGTAAATGAATGTCACCAGGTGTGGAGGTGTAACCAGGGTGTAGTGATGTAGTAAATTAATGTCACCAGGTGTGGAGGTGTAACCAGTGTGTAGTGATGTAGTAAATGAATGTCACCAGGTGTGGAGGTGTAACCAGGGTGTAATGATGTAGTAAATTAATGTCACCAGGTGTGGAGGTGTAACCAGGGTGTAGTGATGTAGTAAATTAATGTCACCAGGTGTGGAGGTGTAACCAGGGTGTAGTGATGTAGTAAATTAATGTCACCAGGTGTTGAGGTGTAACCAGGGTGTAGTGATGTAATAAATTAATGTCACCAGGTGTGGAGGTGTAACCAGGGTGTAGTGATGTAGTAAATTAATGTCACCAGGTGTGGAGGTGTAACCAGGGTGTAGTGATGTAGTAAATTAATGTCACCAGGTGTGGAGGTGTAACCAGGGTGTAGTGATGGAGTAAATTAATGTCACCAGGTGTGGAGGTGTCACCAGGGTGTAGTGATGTAGTAAATTAATGTCACCAGGTGTGGAGGTGTAACCAGGGTGTAGTGATGTAGTAAATGAATGTGACCAGGTGTGGAGGTGTCACCAGGGTGTAGTGATGTAGTAAATTAATGTCACCAGGTGTGGAGGTGTAACCAGGGTGTAGTGATGTAGTAAATTAATGTCACCAGGTGTGGAGGTGTAACCAGGGTGTAGTGATGTAGTAAATTAATGTCACCAGGTGATGGAGGTGTAACCAGGGTGTAGTGATGTAGTAAATGAATGTCACCAGGTGTGGAGGTGTAACCAGGGTGTAGTGATGTAGTAAATGAATGTGACCAGGTGTGGAGGTGTAACCAGGGTGTAGTGATGTAGTAAATTAATGTCACCAGGTGTGGAGGTGTAACCAGGGTGTAGTGATGTAGTAAATTAATGTCACCAGGTGTGGAGGTGTAACCAGGGTGTAGTGATGTAGTAAATTAATGTCACCAGGTGTGGAGGTGTAACCAGGGTGTAGTGATGTAGTAAATTAATGTCACCAGGTGTGGAGGTGTAACCAGGGTGTAGTGATGTAGTAAATTAATGTCACCAGGTGTGGAGGTGTAACCAGGGTGTAGTGATGTAGTAAATGAATGTCACCAGGTGTGGAGGTGTAACCAGGGTGTAGTGATGTAGTAAATTAATGTCACCAGGTGTGGAGGTGTAACCAGGGTGTAGTGATGTAGTAAATTAATGTCACCAGGTGTGGAGGTGTAACCAGGGTGTAGTGATGTAGTAAATGAATGTCACCAGGTGTGGAGGTGTAACCAGGGTGTAGTGATGTAGTAAATTAATGTCACCAGGTGTGGAGGTGTAACCAGGGTGTAGTGATGTAGTAAATGAATGTCACCAGGTGTGGAGGTGTAACCAGGGTGTAGTGATGTAGTAAATTAATGTCACCAGGTGTGGAGGTGTAACCAGGGTGTAGTGATGTAGTAAATTAATGTCACCAGGTGTGGAGGTGTAACCAGGGTGTAGTGATGTAGTAAATTAATGTTACCAGGTGTGGAGGTGTAACAAGGGTGTAGTGATGTAGTAAATTAATGTCACCAGGTGTGGAGGTGTAACCAGGCTGTAGTGATGTAGTAAATGAATGTCACCAGGTGTGGAGGTGTAACCAGGGTGTAGTGATGTAGTAAATTAATGTCACCAGGTGTGGAGATGTAACCAGTGTGTAGTGATGTAGTAAATGAATGTCACCAGGTGTGGAGGTGTAACCAGGGTGTAGTGATGTAGTAAATTAATGTCACCAGGTGTGGAGGTGTAACCAGGGTGTAGTGATGTAGTAAATTAATGTCACCAGGTGTGGAGGTGTAACCAGGGTGTAGTGATGTAGTAAATGAATGTCACCAGGTGTGGAGGTGTAACCAGGGTGTAGTGATGTAGTAAATTAATGTCACCAGGTGTGGAGGTGTAACCAGGGTGTAGTGATGTAGTAAATTAATGTCACCAGGTGTGGAGGTGTAACCAGGGTGTAGTGATGTAGTAAATTAATGTCACCAGGTGTGGAGGTGTAACCAGGGTGTAGTGATGGAGTAAATGAATGTGACCAGGTGTGGAGGTGTAACCAGGGTGTAGTGATGTAGTAAATTAATGTCACCAGGTGTGGAGGTGTAACCAGGGTGTAGTGATGTAGTAAATGAATGTGACCAGGTGTGGAGGTGTAACCAGGGTGTAGTGATGTAGTAAATGAATGTCACCAGGTGTGGAGGTGTAACCAGGGTGTAGTGATGTAGTAAATGAATGTCACCAGGTGTGGAGGTGTAACCAGGGTGTAGTGATGTAGTAAATTAATGTCACCAGGTGTGGAGGTGTAACCAGGGTGTAGTGATGTAGTAAATTAATGTCACCAGGTGAGGAGGTGTAACCAGGGTGTAGTGATGTAAAAAATTAATGTCACCAGGTGTGGAGGTGTAACCAGGGTGTAGTGATGTAGTAAATTAATGTCACCAGGTGTGGAGGTGTTACCAGGGTGTAGTGATGTAGTAAATTAATGTCACCAGGTTGTAACGGCTGTCTTCTGTGGAAATGGACCAAGGTGCAGCAGGTATGTGAATACTCATCTTTAATAAAAATAAAGGAGTAGAGCATCCACTTAACAATACAAACAAAATATAAGACAGGAACAGTTTTGCAGGCACACAACACGCAGTGCAAAAACAACTACCCACAAAACCAAGTGACAAACATACTCCTACATATATGACTCCCAATCAGGAACAACGATCCCCAGCTGTTCCTGATCAGGAGTCACAAGACCAACACAGAACAATCACACACACAAGACTGCCACGTCCTGACCCCAAAACTACAACAACAGCTCCATCTGCTGGTCAGGACGTGACAGTACCCCCCCCTCAAGGTGCAGACCCCGGAATGCACCTAACAACGAAAAAACACCAACAAACAAAATCCCCAACAAAACCCATAAACAATAACCCCTAAACAATAAGGGAGGGAAGGGAGGGTGGCTGCCGTCAACGACGGCACTGTGCTACACCCTCCCTCCCCAACCCACCTATCCTGGAGGTGGCTCCGGTGCAGGACGTGGACCCTGCTCCACCCTCGGCGTCGCCCACTTCTGTGGAGCCGATAGCTGCGCCAGGCAGACGGACCCCTCGAGCCGGGCCGGAGGACAGGAGGGCCCCTCGGGCTGGGCCGGGGGACAGGAGGGCCCCTCGGGCTGGGCCGGGGGGCAGGAGGGCCCCTCGGGCTGGGCCGGGGAGCAGGAGGGCCCCTCGGGCTGGGCCGGGGAGCAGGGGGCCCCTCGGGCTGGGCCGGAGAGCAGGAGGGCCCCTCGGGCTGGGCCGGAGAGCAGGAGGGCACCTCGGGCTGGGTCGGAGAGCAGGAGGGCCCCTCGGGCTGGGCCGGAAGGCATGCGGGCCACTCGGGCTGGGCCGGAAGGCATGCGGGCCACTCGGGCTGGGCCGGAAGGCATGCGGGCCACTCGGGCTGGGCCGGAAGGCATGCGGGCCACTCGGGCTGGGCCGGAAGGCATGCGGGCCACTCGGGCTGGGCCGGAAGGCATGCGGACCACTCGGGCTGGGCCGGAGGGCAGGAGGACCACTCGGGCTGATCCTGACAGGCCGGGCACCCTGGCAGATCAGGGCAGGCGGGCACCTCTGGCAGAACCGGGCAGTCCGGCCACTCTGGCAGAACAGGGCAGTCCGGCCACTCTGGCAGAACAGGGCAGTCCGGCCACTCTGGCAGAACAGGGCAGTCCGGCCACTCTGGCAGAACAGGGCAGTCCGGCCACTCTGGCAGAACAGGGCAGTCCGGCCACTCTGGCAGAACAGGGCAGTCCGGCCACTCTGGCAGAACAGGGCAGTCCGGCCACTCTGGCAGAACAGGGCAGTCCGGCCACTCTGGCAGAACAGGGCAGTCCGGCCACTCCGGCAGTTCAGGGCAGTCTGGCCACTCCGGCAGTTCATGGCAGTTCTGACGACTGTTGACTGGCGGGCAGCTCTGACGACTGTTGACTGGCGGGCAGCTCTGACGACTGTTGACTGGCGGGCAGCTCTGACGACTGTTGACTGGCGGGCAGCTCCGACGACTGTTGACTGGCGGGCAGCTCTGACGACTGTTGACTGGCGGGCAACTCTGGTGACTGTTGACTGGCGGGCAGCTCTGATGACGACTGTTGACTCCTGATGCGTGGGGCAGGTATTGGACGTACCAGCCTGGAGACACGCACCTCCATGCTAGTGTGTCTAGCGGGAAACACCGGACCGAAAGGGCGCACTGGCGGTCTTGAGTGCAGGGTTGGCATCACCCCTTCCGGCTCGATGCTCCCCTTGCCCTGGCACCTGCGGGGCGCTGGTACTGGGCGAAGTGGGCTGTGCGTCCGTATAGGCGAGATGGTGCGCACCTCAGCGTAACATGACGCCCTCCACCTCGTACGCACCTCCCTGTAGTCACGGGTAGCTGGCTTAAGGCTCTTCCCTGGCCTGGCCAAACTACCCGTGTGCCCCCCCCAAAAAAAATCTTGGGGCTGCCTCTCGGGTTCCCTTAGCTCCCTTAACTTGTCCGCCCAGAATTTTCTTTCGTCCTGCCAGGTCCATTCTTCCATTTTCTTCTCCTGTGGCTTCCTCCTCTTCTGCTGCTTGGTCCTTTGGTGGGTAGTTCTGTAACGGCTGTCTTCTGTGGAAATGGACCAAGGTGCAGCAGGTATGTGAATACTCATCTTTAATAAAAATAAAGGAGTAGAGCATCCACTTAACAATACAAACAAAATATAAGACAGGAACAGTTTTGCAGGCACACAACACGCAGTGCAAAAACAACTACCCACAAAACCAAGTGACAAACATACTCCTACATATATGACTCCCAATCAGGAACAACGATCCCCAGCTGTTCCTGATCAGGAGTCACAAGACCAACACAGAACAATCACACACACAAGACTGCCACATCCTGACCCCAAAACTACAACAACAGCTCCATCTGCTGGTCAGGACGTGACACAGGTGTAGAGGTGTAACCACAGTGTAGTGATGTAGTAAATGAATGTCACCAGGTGTGGAGGTGTAACCAGGGTGTAGTGATGTAGTAAATTAATGTCACCAGGTGTGGAGGTGTAACCAGGGTGTAGTGATGTAGTAAATTAATGTCACCAGGTGTGGAGGTGTAACCAGGGTGTAGTGATGTAGTAAATTAATGTCACCAGGTGTGGAGGTGTAACCAGGGTGTAGTGATGTAGTAAATTAATGTCACCAGGTGTGGAGGTGTAACCAGGGTGTAGTGATGTAGTAAATTAATGTCACCAGGTGTGGAGGTGTAACCAGGGTGTAGTGATGTAGTAAATTAATGTCACCAGGTGTGGAGGTGTAACCAGGGTGTAGTGATGTAGTAAATTAATGTCACCAGGTGTGGAGGTGTAACCAGGGTGTAGTGATGTAGTAAATTAATGTCACCAGGTGTGGAGGTGTAACCAGGGTGTAGTGATGTAGTAAATTAATGTCACCAGGTGTGGAGGTGTAACCAGGGTGTAGTGATGTAGTAAATGAATGTCACCAGGTGTGGAGGTGTAACCAGGGTGTAATGATGTAGTAAATTAATGTCACCAGGTGTGGAGGTGTAACCAGGGTGTAGTGATGTAGTAAATGAATGTCACCAGGTGTGGAGGTGTAACCAGGGTGTAGAGATGTAGTAAATTAATGTCACCAGGTGTGGAGGTGTAACCAGGGTGGAGTGATGTAATAAATTAATGTCACCAGGTGTGGAGGTGTAACCAGGGTGTAGTGATGTAGTAAATTAATGTCACCAGGTGTGGAGGTGTAACCAGGGTGTAGTGATGTAGTAAATTAATGTCACCAGGTGTGGAGGTGTAACCAGGGTGTAGTGATGTAGTAAATTAATGTCACCAGGTGTGGAGGTGTCACCAGGGTGTAGTGATGTAGTAAATTAATGTCACCAGGTGTGGAGGTGTAACCAGGGTGTAGTGATGTAGTAAATGAATGTCACCAGGTGTGGAGGTGTAACCAGGGTGTAGTGATGTAGTAAATTAATGTCACCAGGTGTGGAGGTGTAACCAGGGTGTAGTGATGTAGTAAATTAATGTCACCAGGTGTGGAGGTGTAACCAGGGTGTAGTGATGTAGTAAATTAATGTCACCAGGTGTGGAGGTGTAACCAGGGTGTAGTGATGTAGTAAATTAATGTCACCAGGTGTGGAGGTGTAACCAGGGTGTAGTGATGTAGTAAATTAATGTCACCAGGTGTGGAGGTGTAACCAGGGTGTAGTGATGTAATAAATTAATGTCACCAGGTGTGGAGGTGTAACCAGGGTGTAGTGATGTAGTAAATTAATGTCACCAGGTGTGGAGGTGTAACCAGGGTGTAGTGATGTAGTAAATTAATGTCACCAGGTGTGGAGGTGTAACCAGGGTGTAGTGATGTAGTAAATTAATGTCACCAGGTGTGGAGGTGTAACCAGGGTGTAGTGATGTAGTAAATTAATGTCACCAGGTGTGGAGGTGTAACCAGGGTGTAGTGATGTAGTAAATTAATGTCACCAGGTGTGGAGGTGTAACCAGGGTGTAGTGATGTAATAAATTAATGTCACCAGGTGTGGAGGTGTAACCAGGGTGTAGTGATGTAGTAAATTAATGTCACCAGGTGTGGAGGTGTAACCAGGGTGTAGTGATGTAGTAAATTAATGTCACCAGGTGTGGAGGTGTAACCAGGGTGTAGTGATGTAGTAAATTAATGTCACCAGGTGTGGAGGTGTAACCAGGGTGTAGTGATGTAGTAAATTAATGTCACCAGGTGTGGAGGTGTAACCAGGGTGTAGTGATGTAGTAAATTAATGTCACCAGGTGTGGAGGTGTAACCAGGGTGTAGTGATGTAGTAAATTAATGTCACCAGGTGTGGAGGTGTAACCAGGGTGTAGTGATGTAGTAAATTAATGTCACCAGGTGTGGAGGTGTAACCAGGGTGTAGTGATGTAGTAAATTAATGTCACCAGGTGTGGAGGTGTAACCAGGGTGTAGTGATGTAGTAAATTAATGTCACCAGGTGTGGAGGTGTAACCAGGGTGTAGTGATGTAGTAAATTAATGTCACCAGGTGTGGAGGTGTAACCAGGGTGTAGTGATGTAGTAAATTAATGTCACCAGGTGTGGAGGTGTAACCAGGGTGTAGTGATGTAGTAAATTAATGTCACCAGGTGTGGAGGTGTAACCAGGGTGTAGTGATGTAGTAAATTAATGTCACCAGGTGTGGAGGTGTAACCAGGGTGTAGTGATGTAGTAAATTAATGTCACCAGGTGTGGAGGTGTAACCAGGGTGTAGTGATGTAGTAAATTAATGTCACCAGGTGTGGAGGTGTAACCAGGGTGTAGTGATGTAGTAAATTAATGTCACCAGGTGTGGAGGTGTAACCAGGGTGTAGTGATGTAGTAAATGAATGTCACCAGGTGTGGAGGTGTAACCAGGGTGTAGAGATGTAGTAAATTAATGTTACCAGGTGTTGAGGTGTAACCAGGGTGGAGTGATGTAATAAATTAATGTCACCAGGTGTGGAGGTGTAACCAGGGTGTAGTGATGTAGTAAATTAAGGTCACCAGGTGTGGAGGTGTAACCAGGGTGTAGTGATGTAGTAAATTAATGTCACCAGGTGTGGAGGTGTAACCAGGGTGTAGTGATGTAGTAAATGAATGTCACCAGGTGTGGAGGTGTAACCAGGGTGTAGTGATGTAGTAAATTAATGTCACCAGGTGTGGAGGTGTAACCAGGGTGTAGTGATGTAGTAAATGAATGTCACCAGGTGTGGAGGTGTAACCAGGGTGTAGTGATGTAGTAAATTAATGTCACCAGGTGTGGAGGTGTAACCAGGGTGTAGTGATGTAGTAAATTAATGTCACCAGGTGTGGAGGTGTAACCAGGGTGTAGTGATGTAGTAAATTAATGTCACCAGGTGTGGAGGTGTAACCAGGGTGTAGTGATGTAGTAAATTAATGTCACCAGGTGTGGAGGTGTAACCAGGGTGTAGTGATGTAGTAAATTAATGTCACCAGGTGTGGAGGTGTAACCAGGGTGTAGTGATGTAGTAAATTAATGTCACCAGGTGTGGAGGTGTAACCAGGGTGTAGTGATGTAGTAAATTAATGTCACCAGGTGTGGAGGTGTAACCAGGGTGTAGTGATGTAGTAAATTAATGTCACCAGGTGTGGAGGTGTAACCAGGGTGTAGTGATGTAGTAAATTAATGTCACCAGGTGTGGAGGTGTAACCAGGGTGTAGTGATGTAGTAAATTAATGTCACCAGGTGTGGAGGTGTAACCAGGGTGTAGTGATGTAGTAAATTAATGTCACCAGGTGTGGAGGTGTAACCAGGGTGTAGTGATGTAGTAAATTAATGTCACCAGGTGTGGAGGTGTAACCAGGGTGTAGTGATGTAGTAAATTAATGTCACCAGGTGTGGAGGTGTAACCAGGGTGTAGTGATGTAGTAAATGAATGTCACCAGGTGTGGAGGTGTAACCAGGGTGTAGTGATGTAGTAAATTAATGTCACCAGGTGTGGAGGTGTAACCAGGGTGTAGTGATGTAGTAAATTAATGTCACCAGGTGTGGAGGTGTAACCAGGGTGTAGTGATGTAGTAAATTAATGTCACCAGGTGTGGAGGTGTAACCAGGGTGTAGTGATGTAGTAAATTAATGTCACCAGGTGTGGAGGTGTAACCAGGGTGTAGTGATGTAGTAAATTAATGTCACCAGGTGTGGAGGTGTAACCAGGGTGTAGTGATGTAGTAAATTAATGTCACCAGGTGTGGAGGTGTAACCAGGGTGTAGTGATGTAGTAAATTAATGTCACCAGGTGTGGAGGTGTAACCAGGGTGTAGTGATGTAGTAAATTAATGTCACCAGGTGTGGAGGTGTAACCAGGGTGTAGTGATGTAGTAAATTAATGTCACCAGGTGTGGAGGTGTAACCAGGGTGTAGTGATGTAGTAAATTAATGTCACCAGGTGTGGAGGTGTAACCAGGGTGTAGTGATGTAGTAAATTAATGTCACCAGGTGTGGAGGTGTAACCAGGGTGTAGTGATGTAGTAAATTAATGTCACCAGGTGTGGAGGTGTAACCAGGGTGTAGTGATGTAGTAAATGAATGTCACCAGGTGTGGAGGTGTAACCAGGGTGTAGTGATGTAGTAAATTAATGTCACCAGGTGTGGAGGTGTAACCAGGGTGTAGTGATGTAGTAAATTAATGTCACCAGGTGTGGAGGTGTAACCAGGGTGTAGTGATGTAGTAAATTAATGTCACCAGGTGTGGAGGTGTAACCAGGGTGTAGTGATGTAGTAAATTAATGTCACCAGGTGTGGAGGTGTAACCAGGGTGTAGTGATGTAGTAAATTAATGTCACCAGGTGTGGAGGTGTAACCAGGGTGTAGTGATGTAGTAAATTAATGTCACCAGGTGTGGAGGTGTAACCAGGGTGTAGTGATGTAGTAAATTAATGTCACCAGGTGTGGAGGTGTAACCAGGGTGTAGTGATGTAGTAAATTAATGTCACCAGGTGTGGAGGTGTAACCAGGGTGTAGTGATGTAGTAAATTAATGTCACCAGGTGTGGAGGTGTAACCAGGGTGTAGTGATGTAGTAAATTAATGTCACCAGGTGTGGAGGTGTAACCAGGGTGTAGTGATGTAGTAAATTAATGTCACCAGGTGTGGAGGTGTAACCAGGGTGTAGTGATGTAGTAAATTAATGTCACCAGGTGTGGAGGTGTAACCAGGGTGTAGTGATGTAGTAAATTAATGTCACCAGGTGTGGAGGTGTAACCAGGGTGTAGTGATGTAGTAAATGAATGTCACCAGGTGTGGAGGTGTAACCAGGGTGTAGTGATGTAGTAAATTAATGTCACCAGGTGTGGAGGTGTAACCAGGGTGTAGTGATGTAGTAAATTAATGTCACCAGGTGTGGAGGTGTAACCAGGGTGTAGTGATGTAGTAAATTAATGTCACCAGGTGTGGAGGTGTAACCAGGGTGTAGTGATGTAGTAAATTAATGTCACCAGGTGTGGAGGTGTAACCAGGGTGTAGTGATGTAGTAAATTAATGTCACCAGGTGTGGAGGTGTAACCAGGGTGTAGTGATGTAGTAAATTAATGTCACCAGGTGTGGAGGTGTAACCAGGGTGTAGTGATGTAGTAAATTAATGTCACCAGGTGTGGAGGTGTCACCAGGGTGTAGTGATGTAGTAAATTAATGTCACCAGGTGTGGAGGTGTAACCAGGGTGTAGTGATGTAGTAAATTAATGTCACCAGGTGTGGAGGTGTAACCAGGGTGTAGTGATGTAGTAAATTAATGTCACCAGGTGTGGAGGTGTAACCAGGGTGTAGTGATGTAGTAAATTAATGTCACCAGGTGTGGAGGTGTAACCAGGGTGTAGTGATGTAGTAAATTAATGTCACCAGGTGTGGAGGTGTAACCAGGGTGTAGTGATGTAGTAAATTAATGTCACCAGGTGTGGAGGTGTAACCAGGGTGTAGTGATGTAGTAAATTAATGTCACCAGGTGTGGAGGTGTAACCAGGGTGTAGTGATGTAGTAAATTAATGTCACCAGGTGTGGAGGTGTAACCAGGGTGTAGTGATGTAGTAAATTAATGTCACCAGGTGTGGAGGTGTAACCAGGGTGTAGTGATGTAGTAAATTAATGTCACCAGGTGTGGAGGTGTAACCAGGGTGTAGTGATGTAGTAAATTAATGTCACCAGGTGTGGAGGTGTAACCAGGGTGTAGTGATGTAGTAAATTAATGTCACCAGGTGTGGAGGTGTAACCAGGGTGTAGTGATGTAGTAAATTAATGTCACCAGGTGTGGAGGTGTAACCAGGGTGTAGTGATGTAGTAAATTAATGTCACCAGGTGTGGAGGTGTAACCAGGGTGTAGTGATGTAGTAAATTAATGTCACCAGGTGTGGAGGTGTAACCAGGGTGTAGTGATGTAGTAAATTAATGTCACCAGGTGTGGAGGTGTAACCAGGGTGTAGTGATGTAGTAAATTAATGTCACCAGGTGTGGAGGTGTAACCAGGGTGTAGTGATGTAGTAAATTAATGTCACCAGGTGTGGAGGTGTAACCAGGGTGTAGTGATGTAGTAAATTAATGTCACCAGGTGTGGAGGTGTAACCAGGGTGTAGTGATGTAGTAAATTAATGTCACCAGGTGTGGAGGTGTAACCAGGGTGTAGTGATGTAGTAAATTAATGTCACCAGGTGTGGAGGTGTAACCAGGGTGTAGTGATGTAGTAAATTAATGTCACCAGGTGTGGAGGTGTAACCAGGGTGTAGTGATGTAGTAAATTAATGTCACCAGGTGTGGAGGTGTAACCAGGGTGTAGTGATGTAGTAAATTAATGTCACCAGGTGTGGAGGTGTAACCAGGGTGTAGTGATGTAGTAAATTAATGTCACCAGGTGTGGAGGTGTAACCAGGGTGTAGTGATGTAGTAAATTAATGTGACCAGGTGTGGAGGTGTAACCAGGGTGTAGTGATGTAGTAAATTAATGTCACCAGGTGTGGAGGTGTAACCAGGGTGTAGTGATGTAGTAAATTAATGTCACCAGGTGTGGAGGTGTAACCAGGGTGTAGTGATGTAGTAAATTAATGTCACCAGGTGTGGAGGTGTAACCAGGGTGTAGTGATGTAGTAAATTAATGTCACCAGGTGTGGAGGTGTAACCAGGGTGTAGTGATGTAGTAAATTAATGTCACCAGGTGTGGAGGTGTAACCAGGGTGTAGTGATGTAGTAAATTAATGTCACCAGGTGTGGAGGTGTAACCAGGGTGTAGTGATGTAGTAAATTAATGTCACCAGGTGTGGAGGTGTAACCAGGGTGTAGTGATGTAGTAAATTAATGTCACCAGGTGTGGAGGTGTAACCAGGGTGTAGTGATGTAGTAAATGAATGTCACCAGGTGTGGAGGTGTAACCAGGGTGTAGTGATGTAGTAAATGAATGTCACCAGGTGTGGAGGTGTAACCAGGGTGTAGTGATGTAGTAAATTAATGTCACCAGGTGTGGAGGTGTAACCAGGGTGTAGTGATGTAATAAATTAATGTCACCAGGTGTGGAGGTGTAACCAGGGTGTAGTGATGTAGTAAATTAATGTCACCAGGTGTGGAGGTGTAACCAGGGTGTAGTGATGTAGTAAATTAATGTCACCAGGTGTGGAGGTGTAACCAGGGTGTAGTGATGTAGTAAATTAATGTCACCAGGTGTGGAGGTGTAACCAGGGTGTAGTGATGTAGTAAATTAATGTCACCAGGTGTGGAGGTGTAACCAGGGTGTAGTGATGTAGTAAATTAATGTCACCAGGTGTGGAGGTGTAACCAGGGTGTAGTGATGTAGTAAATTAATGTCACCAGGTGTGGAGGTGTAACCAGGGTGTAGTGATGTAGTAAATTAATGTCACCAGGTGTGGAGGTGTAACCAGGGTGTAGTGATGTAGTAAATTAATGTCACCAGGTGTGGAGGTGTAACCAGGGTGTAGTGATGTAGTAAATTAATGTCACCAGGTGTGGAGGTGTAACCAGGGTGTAGTGATGTAGTAAATTAATGTCACCAGGTGTGGAGGTGTAACCAGGGTGTAGTGATGTAGTAAATTAATGTCACCAGGTGTGGAGGTGTAACCAGGGTGTAGTGATGTAGTAAATTAATGTCACCAGGTGTGGAGGTGTAACCAGGGTGTAGTGATGTAGTAAATTAATGTCACCAGGTGTGGAGGTGTAACCAGGGTGTAGTGATGTAGTAAATTAATGTCACCAGGTGTGGAGGTGTAACCAGGGTGTAGTGATGTAGTAAATTAATGTCACCAGGTGTGGAGGTGTAACCAGGGTGTAGTGATGTAGTAAATTAATGTCACCAGGTGTGGAGGTGTAACCAGGGTGTAGTGATGTAGTAAATTAATGTCACCAGGTGTGGAGGTGTAACCAGGGTGTAGTGATGTAGTAAATTAATGTCACCAGGTGTGGAGGTGTAACCAGGGTGTAGTGATGTAGTAAATTAATGTCACCAGGTGTGGAGGTGTAACCAGGGTGTAGTGATGTAGTAAATTAATGTCACCAGGTGTGGAGGTGTAACCAGGGTGTAGTGATGTAGTAAATTAATGTCACCAGGTGTGGAGGTGTAACCAGGGTGTAGTGATGTAGTAAATTAATGTCACCAGGTGTGGAGGTGTAACCAGGGTGTAGTGATGTAGTAAATTAATGTCACCAGGTGTGGAGGTGTAACCAGGGTGTAGTGATGTAGTAAATTAATGTCACCAGGTGTGGAGGTGTAACCAGGGTGTAGTGATGTAGTAAATTAATGTCACCAGGTGTGGAGGTGTAACCAGGGTGTAGTGATGTAGTAAATTAATGTCACCAGGTGTGGAGGTGTAACCAGGGTGTAGTGATGTAGTAAATTAATGTCACCAGGTGTGGAGGTGTAACCAGGGTGTAGTGATGTAGTAAATTAATGTCACCAGGTGTGGAGGTGTAACCAGGGTGTAGTGATGTAGTAAATTAATGTCACCAGGTGTGGAGGTGTAACCAGGGTGTAGTGATGTAGTAAATTAATGTCACCAGGTGTGGAGGTGTAACCAGGGTGTAGTGATGTAGTAAATTAATGTCACCAGGTGTGGAGGTGTAACCAGGGTGTAGTGATGTAGTAAATTAATGTCACCAGGTGTGGAGGTGTAACCAGGGTGTAGTGATGTAGTAAATTAATGTCACCAGGTGTGGAGGTGTAACCAGGGTGTAGTGATGTAGTAAATTAATGTCACCAGGTGTGGAGGTGTAACCAGGGTGTAGTGATGTAGTAAATTAATGTCACCAGGTGTGGAGGTGTAACCAGGGTGTAGTGATGTAGTAAATTAATGTCACCAGGTGTGGAGGTGTAACCAGGGTGTAGTGATGTAGTAAATTAATGTCACCAGGTGTGGAGGTGTAACCAGGGTGTAGTGATGTAGTAAATTAATGTCACCAGGTGTGGAGGTGTAACCAGGGTGTAGTGATGTAGTAAATTAATGTCACCAGGTGTGGAGGTGTAACCAGGGTGTAGTGATGTAGTAAATGAATGTCACCAGGTGTGGAGGTGTAACCAGGGTGTAGTGATGTAGTAAATTAATGTCACCAGGTGTGGAGGTGTAACCAGGGTGTAGTGATGTAGTAAATTAATGTCACCAGGTGTGGAGGTGTAACCAGGGTGTAGTGATGTAGTAAATTAATGTCACCAGGTGTGGAGGTGTAACCAGGGTGTAGTGATGTAGTAAATTAATGTCACCAGGTGTGGAGGTGTAACCAGGGTGTAGTGATGTAGTAAATTAATGTCACCAGGTGTGGAGGTGTAACCAGGGTGTAGTGATGTAGTAAATTAATGTCACCAGGTGTGGAGGTGTAACCAGGGTGTAGTGATGTAGTAAATTAATGTCACCAGGTGTGGAGGTGTAACCAGGGTGTAGTGATGTAGTAAATTAATGTCACCAGGTGTGGAGGTGTAACCAGGGTGTAGTGATGTAGTAAATTAATGTCACCAGGTGTGGAGGTGTAACCAGGGTGTAGTGATGTAGTAAATTAATGTCACCAGGTGTGGAGGTGTAACCAGGGTGTAGTGATGTAGTAAATTAATGTCACCAGGTGTGGAGGTGTAACCAGGGTGTAGTGATGTAGTAAATTAATGTCACCAGGTGTGGAGGTGTAACCAGGGTGTAGTGATGTAGTAAATTAATGTCACCAGGTGTGGAGGTGTAACCAGGGTGTAGTGATGTAGTAAATTAATGTCACCAGGTGTGGAGGTGTAACCAGGGTGTAGTGATGTAGTAAATTAATGTCACCAGGTGTGGAGGTGTAACCAGGGTGTAGTGATGTAGTAAATTAATGTCACCAGGTGTGGAGGTGTAACCAGGGTGTAGTGATGTAGTAAATTAATGTCACCAGGTGTGGAGGTGTAACCAGGGTGTAGTGATGTAGTAAATTAATGTCACCAGGTGTGGAGGTGTAACCAGGGTGTAGTGATGTAGTAAATTAATGTCACCAGGTGTGGAGGTGTAACCAGGGTGTAGTGATGTAGTAAATTAATGTCACCAGGTGTGGAGGTGTAACCAGGGTGTAGTGATGTAGTAAATTAATGTCACCAGGTGTGGAGGTGTAACCAGGGTGTAGTGATGTAGTAAATTAATGTCACCAGGTGTGGAGGTGTAACCAGGGTGTAGTGATGTAGTAAATTAATGTCACCAGGTGTGGAGGTGTAACCAGGGTGTAGTGATGTAGTAAATTAATGTCACCAGGTGTGGAGGTGTAACCAGGGTGTAGTGATGTAGTAAATTAATGTCACCAGGTGTGGAGGTGTAACCAGGGTGTAGTGATGTAGTAAATTAATGTCACCAGGTGTGGAGGTGTAACCAGGGTGTAGTGATGTAGTAAATTAATGTCACCAGGTGTGGAGGTGTAACCAGGGTGTAGTGATGTAGTAAATTAATGTCACCAGGTGTGGAGGTGTAACCAGGGTGTAGTGATGTAGTAAATTAATGTCACCAGGTGTGGAGGTGTAACCAGGGTGTAGTGATGTAGTAAATTAATGTCACCAGGTGTGGAGGTGTAACCAGGGTGTAGTGATGTAGTAAATTAATGTCACCAGGTGTGGAGGTGTAACCAGGGTGTAGTGATGTAGTAAATTAATGTCACCAGGTGTGGAGGTGTAACCAGGGTGTAGTGATGTAGTAAATTAATGTCACCAGGTGTGGAGGTGTAACCAGGGTGTAGTGATGTAGTAAATTAATGTCACCAGGTGTGGAGGTGTAACCAGGGTGTAGTGATGTAGTAAATTAATGTCACCAGGTGTGGAGGTGTAACCAGGGTGTAGTGATGTAGTAAATTAATGTCACCAGGTGTGGAGGTGTAACCAGGGTGTAGTGATGTAGTAAATTAATGTCACCAGGTGTGGAGGTGTAACCAGGGTGTAGTGATGTAGTAAATTAATGTCACCAGGTGTGGAGGTGTAACCAGGGTGTAGTGATGTAGTAAATTAATGTCACCAGGTGTGGAGGTGTAACCAGGGTGTAGTGATGTAGTAAATTAATGTCACCAGGTGTGGAGGTGTAACCAGGGTGTAGTGATGTAGTAAATTAATGTCACCAGGTGTGGAGGTGTAACCAGGGTGTAGTGATGTAGTAAATTAATGTCACCAGGTGTGGAGGTGTAACCAGGGTGTAGTGATGTAGTAAATTAATGTCACCAGGTGTGGAGGTGTAACCAGGGTGTAGTGATGTAGTAAATTAATGTCACCAGGTGTGGAGGTGTAACCAGGGTGTAGTGATGTAGTAAATTAATGTCACCAGGTGTGGAGGTGTAACCAGGGTGTAGTGATGTAGTAAATTAATGTCACCAGGTGTGGAGGTGTAACCAGGGTGTAGTGATGTAGTAAATGAATGTCACCAGGTGTGGAGGTGTAACCAGGGTGTAGTGATGTAGTAAATTAATGTCACCAGGTGTGGAGGTGTAACCAGGGTGTAGTGATGTAGTAAATTAATGTCACCAGGTGTGGAGGTGTAACCAGGGTGTAGTGATGTAGTAAATTAATGTCACCAGGTGTGGAGGTGTAACCAGGGTGTAGTGATGTAGTAAATTAATGTCACCAGGTGTGGAGGTGTAACCAGGGTGTAGTGATGTAGTAAATTAATGTCACCAGGTGTGGAGGTGTAACCAGGGTGTAGTGATGTAGTAAATTAATGTCACCAGGTGTGGAGGTGTAACCAGGGTGTAGTGATGTAGTAAATTAATGTCACCAGGTGTGGAGGTGTAACCAGGGTGTAGTGATGTAGTAAATTAATGTCACCAGGTGTGGAGGTGTAACCAGGGTGTAGTGATGTAGTAAATTAATGTCACCAGGTGTGGAGGTGTAACCAGGGTGTAGTGATGTAGTAAATTAATGTCACCAGGTGTGGAGGTGTAACCAGGGTGTAGTGATGTAGTAAATTAATGTCACCAGGTGTGGAGGTGTAACCAGGGTGTAGTGATGTAGTAAATTAATGTCACCAGGTGTGGAGGTGTAACCAGGGTGTAGTGATGTAGTAAATTAATGTCACCAGGTGTGGAGGTGTAACCAGGGTGTAGTGATGTAGTAAATTAATGTCACCAGGTGTGGAGGTGTAACCAGGGTGTAGTGATGTAGTAAATTAATGTTACCAGGTGTGGAGGTGTAACCAGGGTGTAGTGATGTAATAAATTAATGTCACCAGGTGTGGAGGTGTAACCAGGGTGTAGTGATGTAGTAAATTAATGTCACCAGGTGTGGAGGTGTAACCAGGGTGTAGTGATGTAGTAAATTAATGTCACCAGGTGTGGAGGTGTAACCAGGGTGTAGTGATGTAGTAAATTAATGTCACCAGGTGTGGAGGTGTAACCAGGGTGTAGTGATGTAGTAAATTAATGTCACCAGGTGTGGAGGTGTAACCAGGGTGTAGTGATGTAGTAAATGAATGTCACCAGGTGTGGAGGTGTAACCAGGGTGTAGTGATGTAGTAAATTAATGTCACCAGGTGTGGAGGTGTAACCAGGGTGTAGTGATGTAGTAAATTAATGTCACCAGGTGTGGAGGTGTAACCAGGGTGTAGTGATGTAGTAAATTAATGTCACCAGGTGTGGAGGTGTAACCAGGGTGTAGTGATGTAGTAAATTAATGTCACCAGGTGTGGAGGTGTAACCAGGGTGTAGTGATGTAGTAAATTAATGTCACCAGGTGTGGAGGTGTAACCAGGGTGTAGTGATGTAGTAAATTAATGTCACCAGGTGTGGAGGTGTAACCAGGGTGTAGTGATGTAGTAAATTAATGTCACCAGGTGTGGAGGTGTAACCAGGGTGTAGTGATGTAGTAAATTAATGTCACCAGGTGTGGAGGTGTAACCAGGGTGTAGTGATGTAGTAAATTAATGTCACCAGGTGTGGAGGTGTAACCAGGGTGTAGTGATGTAGTAAATTAATGTCACCAGGTGTGGAGGTGTAACCAGGGTGTAGTGATGTAGTAAATTAATGTCACCAGGTGTGGAGGTGTAACCAGGGTGTAGTGATGTAGTAAATTAATGTCACCAGGTGTGGAGGTGTAACCAGGGTGTAGTGATGTAGTAAATTAATGTCACCAGGTGTGGAGGTGTAACCAGGGTGTAGTGATGTAGTAAATTAATGTCACCAGGTGTGGAGGTGTAACCAGGGTGTAGTGATGTAGTAAATTAATGTCACCAGGTGTGGAGGTGTAACCAGGGTGTAGTGATGTAGTAAATTAATGTCACCAGGTGTGGAGGTGTAACCAGGGTGTAGTGATGTAGTAAATTAATGTCACCAGGTGTGGAGGTGTAACCAGGGTGTAGTGATGTAGTAAATTAATGTCACCAGGTGTGGAGGTGTAACCAGGGTGTAGTGATGTAGTAAATTAATGTCACCAGGTGTGGAGGTGTAACCAGGGTGTAGTGATGTAGTAAATTAATGTCACCAGGTGTGGAGGTGTAACCAGGGTGTAGTGATGTAGTAAATTAATGTCACCAGGTGTGGAGGTGTAACCAGGGTGTAGTGATGTAGTAAATTAATGTCACCAGGTGTGGAGGTGTAACCAGGGTGTAGTGATGTAGTAAATTAATGTCACCAGGTGTGGAGGTGTAACCAGGGTGTAGTGATGTAGTAAATTAATGTCACCAGGTGTGGAGGTGTAACCAGGGTGTAGTGATGTAGTAAATTAATGTCACCAGGTGTGGAGGTGTAACCAGGGTGTAGTGATGTAGTAAATTAATGTCACCAGGTGTGGAGGTGTAACCAGGGTGTAGTGATGTAGTAAATTAATGTCACCAGGTGTGGAGGTGTAACCAGGGTGTAGTGATGTAGTAAATTAATGTCACCAGGTGTGGAGGTGTAACCAGGGTGTAGTGATGTAGTAAATTAATGTCACCAGGTGTGGAGGTGTAACCAGGGTGTAGTGATGTAGTAAATTAATGTCACCAGGTGTGGAGGTGTAACCAGGGTGTAGTGATGTAGTAAATTAATGTCACCAGGTGTGGAGGTGTAACCAGGGTGTAGTGATGTAGTAAATTAATGTCACCAGGTGTGGAGGTGTAACCAGGGTGTAGTGATGTAGTAAATTAATGTCACCAGGTGTGGAGGTGTAACCAGGGTGTAGTGATGTAGTAAATTAATGTCACCAGGTGTGGAGGTGTAACCAGGGTGTAGTGATGTAGTAAATTAATGTCACCAGGTGTGGAGGTGTAACCAGGGTGTAGTGATGTAGTAAATTAATGTCACCAGGTGTGGAGGTGTAACCAGGGTGTAGTGATGTAGTAAATTAATGTCACCAGGTGTGGAGGTGTAACCAGGGTGTAGTGATGTAGTAAATTAATGTCACCAGGTGTGGAGGTGTAACCAGGGTGTAGTGATGTAGTAAATTAATGTCACCAGGTGTGGAGGTGTAACCAGGGTGTAGTGATGTAGTAAATTAATGTCACCAGGTGTGGAGGTGTAACCAGGGTGTAGTGATGTAGTAAATTAATGTCACCAGGTGTGGAGGTGTAACCAGGGTGTAGTGATGTAGTAAATTAATGTCACCAGGTGTGGAGGTGTAACCAGGGTGTAGTGATGTAGTAAATTAATGTCACCAGGTGTGGAGGTGTAACCAGGGTGTAGTGATGTAGTAAATTAATGTCACCAGGTGTGGAGGTGTAACCAGGGTGTAGTGATGTAGTAAATTAATGTCACCAGGTGTGGAGGTGTAACCAGGGTGTAGTGATGTAGTAAATTAATGTCACCAGGTGTGGAGGTGTAACCAGGGTGTAGTGATGTAGTAAATTAATGTCACCAGGTGTGGAGGTGTAACCAGGGTGTAGTGATGTAGTAAATTAATGTCACCAGGTGTGGAGGTGTAACCAGGGTGTAGTGATGTAGTAAATTAATGTCACCAGGTGTGGAGGTGTAACCAGGGTGTAGTGATGTAGTAAATTAATGTCACCAGGTGTGGAGGTGTAACCAGGGTGTAGTGATGTAGTAAATTAATGTCACCAGGTGTGGAGGTGTAACCAGGGTGTAGTGATGTAGTAAATTAATGTCACCAGGTGTGGAGGTGTAACCAGGGTGTAGTGATGTAGTAAATTAATGTCACCAGGTGTGGAGGTGTAACCAGGGTGTAGTGATGTAGTAAATTAATGTCACCAGGTGTGGAGGTGTAACCAGGGTGTAGTGATGTAGTAAATTAATGTCACCAGGTGTGGAGGTGTAACCAGGGTGTAGTGATGTAGTAAATTAATGTCACCAGGTGTGGAGGTGTAACCAGGGTGTAGTGATGTAGTAAATTAATGTCACCAGGTGTGGAGGTGTAACCAGGGTGTAGTGATGTAGTAAATTAATGTCACCAGGTGTGGAGGTGTAACCAGGGTGTAGTGATGTAGTAAATTAATGTCACCAGGTGTGGAGGTGTAACCAGGGTGTAGTGATGTAGTAAATTAATGTCACCAGGTGTGGAGGTGTAACCAGGGTGTAGTGATGTAGTAAATTAATGTCACCAGGTGTGGAGGTGTAACCAGGGTGTAGTGATGTAGTAAATTAATGTCACCAGGTGTGGAGGTGTAACCAGGGTGTAGTGATGTAGTAAATTAATGTCACCAGGTGTGGAGGTGTAACCAGGGTGTAGTGATGTAGTAAATTAATGTCACCAGGTGTGGAGGTGTAACCAGGGTGTAGTGATGTAGTAAATTAATGTCACCAGGTGTGGAGGTGTAACCAGGGTGTAGTGATGTAGTAAATTAATGTCACCAGGTGTGGAGGTGTAACCAGGGTGTAGTGATGTAGTAAATTAATGTCACCAGGTGTGGAGGTGTAACCAGGGTGTAGTGATGTAGTAAATTAATGTCACCAGGTGTGGAGGTGTAACCAGGGTGTAGTGATGTAGTAAATTAATGTCACCAGGTGTGGAGGTGTAACCAGGGTGTAGTGATGTAGTAAATTAATGTCACCAGGTGTGGAGGTGTAACCAGGGTGTAGTGATGTAGTAAATTAATGTCACCAGGTGTGGAGGTGTAACCAGGGTGTAGTGATGTAGTAAATTAATGTCACCAGGTGTGGAGGTGTAACCAGGGTGTAGTGATGTAGTAAATTAATGTCACCAGGTGTGGAGGTGTAACCAGGGTGTAGTGATGTAGTAAATTAATGTCACCAGGTGTGGAGGTGTAACCAGGGTGTAGTGATGTAGTAAATTAATGTCACCAGGTGTGGAGGTGTAACCAGGGTGTAGTGATGTAGTAAATTAATGTCACCAGGTGTGGAGGTGTAACCAGGGTGTAGTGATGTAGTAAATTAATGTCACCAGGTGTGGAGGTGTAACCAGGGTGTAGTGATGTAGTAAATTAATGTCACCAGGTGTGGAGGTGTAACCAGGGTGTAGTGATGTAGTAAATTAATGTCACCAGGTGTGGAGGTGTAACCAGGGTGTAGTGATGTAGTAAATTAATGTCACCAGGTGTGGAGGTGTAACCAGGGTGTAGTGATGTAGTAAATTAATGTCACCAGGTGTGGAGGTGTAACCAGGGTGTAGTGATGTAGTAAATTAATGTCACCAGGTGTGGAGGTGTAACCAGGGTGTAGTGATGTAGTAAATTAATGTCACCAGGTGTGGAGGTGTAACCAGGGTGTAGTGATGTAGTAAATTAATGTCACCAGGTGTGGAGGTGTAACCAGGGTGTAGTGATGTAGTAAATTAATGTCACCAGGTGTGGAGGTGTAACCAGGGTGTAGTGATGTAGTAAATTAATGTCACCAGGTGTGGAGGTGTAACCAGGGTGTAGTGATGTAGTAAATTAATGTCACCAGGTGTGGAGGTGTAACCAGGGTGTAGTGATGTAGTAAATTAATGTCACCAGGTGTGGAGGTGTAACCAGGGTGTAGTGATGTAGTAAATTAATGTCACCAGGTGTGGAGGTGTAACCAGGGTGTAGTGATGTAGTAAATTAATGTCACCAGGTGTGGAGGTGTAACCAGGGTGTAGTGATGTAGTAAATTAATGTCACCAGGTGTGGAGGTGTAACCAGGGTGTAGTGATGTAGTAAATTAATGTCACCAGGTGTGGAGGTGTAACCAGGGTGTAGTGATGTAGTAAATTAATGTCACCAGGTGTGGAGGTGTAACCAGGGTGTAGTGATGTAGTAAATTAATGTCACCAGGTGTGGAGGTGTAACCAGGGTGTAGTGATGTAGTAAATTAATGTCACCAGGTGTGGAGGTGTAACCAGGGTGTAGTGATGTAGTAAATTAATGTCACCAGGTGTGGAGGTGTAACCAGGGTGTAGTGATGTAGTAAATTAATGTCACCAGGTGTGGAGGTGTAACCAGGGTGTAGTGATGTAGTAAATTAATGTCACCAGGTGTGGAGGTGTAACCAGGGTGTAGTGATGTAGTAAATTAATGTCACCAGGTGTGGAGGTGTAACCAGGGTGTAGTGATGTAGTAAATTAATGTCACCAGGTGTGGAGGTGTAACCAGGGTGTAGTGATGTAGTAAATTAATGTCACCAGGTGTGGAGGTGTAACCAGGGTGTAGTGATGTAGTAAATTAATGTCACCAGGTGTGGAGGTGTAACCAGGGTGTAGTGATGTAGTAAATTAATGTCACCAGGTGTGGAGGTGTAACCAGGGTGTAGTGATGTAGTAAATTAATGTCACCAGGTGTGGAGGTGTAACCAGGGTGTAGTGATGTAGTAAATTAATGTCACCAGGTGTGGAGGTGTAACCAGGGTGTAGTGATGTAGTAAATTAATGTCACCAGGTGTGGAGGTGTAACCAGGGTGTAGTGATGTAGTAAATTAATGTCACCAGGTGTGGAGGTGTAACCAGGGTGTAGTGATGTAGTAAATTAATGTCACCAGGTGTGGAGGTGTAACCAGGGTGTAGTGATGTAGTAAATTAATGTCACCAGGTGTGGAGGTGTAACCAGGGTGTAGTGATGTAGTAAATTAATGTCACCAGGTGTGGAGGTGTAACCAGGGTGTAGTGATGTAGTAAATTAATGTCACCAGGTGTGGAGGTGTAACCAGGGTGTAGTGATGTAGTAAATTAATGTCACCAGGTGTGGAGGTGTAACCAGGGTGTAGTGATGTAGTAAATTAATGTCACCAGGTGTGGAGGTGTAACCAGGGTGTAGTGATGTAGTAAATTAATGTCACCAGGTGTGGAGGTGTAACCAGGGTGTAGTGATGTAGTAAATTAATGTCACCAGGTGTGGAGGTGTAACCAGGGTGTAGTGATGTAGTAAATTAATGTCACCAGGTGTGGAGGTGTAACCAGGGTGTAGTGATGTAGTAAATTAATGTCACCAGGTGTGGAGGTGTAACCAGGGTGTAGTGATGTAGTAAATTAATGTCACCAGGTGTGGAGGTGTAACCAGGGTGTAGTGATGTAGTAAATTAATGTCACCAGGTGTGGAGGTGTAACCAGGGTGTAGTGATGTAGTAAATTAATGTCACCAGGTGTGGAGGTGTAACCAGGGTGTAGTGATGTAGTAAATTAATGTCACCAGGTGTGGAGGTGTAACCAGGGTGTAGTGATGTAGTAAATTAATGTCACCAGGTGTGGAGGTGTAACCAGGGTGTAGTGATGTAGTAAATTAATGTCACCAGGTGTGGAGGTGTAACCAGGGTGTAGTGATGTAGTAAATTAATGTCACCAGGTGTGGAGGTGTAACCAGGGTGTAGTGATGTAGTAAATTAATGTCACCAGGTGTGGAGGTGTAACCAGGGTGTAGTGATGTAGTAAATTAATGTCACCAGGTGTGGAGGTGTAACCAGGGTGTAGTGATGTAGTAAATTAATGTCACCAGGTGTGGAGGTGTAACCAGGGTGTAGTGATGTAGTAAATTAATGTCACCAGGTGTGGAGGTGTAACCAGGGTGTAGTGATGTAGTAAATTAATGTCACCAGGTGTGGAGGTGTAACCAGGGTGTAGTGATGTAGTAAATTAATGTCACCAGGTGTGGAGGTGTAACCAGGGTGTAGTGATGTAGTAAATTAATGTCACCAGGTGTGGAGGTGTAACCAGGGTGTAGTGATGTAGTAAATTAATGTCACCAGGTGTGGAGGTGTAACCAGGGTGTAGTGATGTAGTAAATTAATGTCACCAGGTGTGGAGGTGTAACCAGGGTGTAGTGATGTAGTAAATTAATGTCACCAGGTGTGGAGGTGTAACCAGGGTGTAGTGATGTAGTAAATTAATGTCACCAGGTGTGGAGGTGTAACCAGGGTGTAGTGATGTAGTAAATTAATGTCACCAGGTGTGGAGGTGTAACCAGGGTGTAGTGATGTAGTAAATTAATGTCACCAGGTGTGGAGGTGTAACCAGGGTGTAGTGATGTAGTAAATTAATGTCACCAGGTGTGGAGGTGTAACCAGGGTGTAGTGATGTAGTAAATTAATGTCACCAGGTGTGGAGGTGTAACCAGGGTGTAGTGATGTAGTAAATTAATGTCACCAGGTGTGGAGGTGTAACCAGGGTGTAGTGATGTAGTAAATTAATGTCACCAGGTGTGGAGGTGTAACCAGGGTGTAGTGATGTAGTAAATTAATGTCACCAGGTGTGGAGGTGTAACCAGGGTGTAGTGATGTAGTAAATTAATGTCACCAGGTGTGGAGGTGTAACCAGGGTGTAGTGATGTAGTAAATTAATGTCACCAGGTGTGGAGGTGTAACCAGGGTGTAGTGATGTAGTAAATTAATGTCACCAGGTGTGGAGGTGTAACCAGGGTGTAGTGATGTAGTAAATTAATGTCACCAGGTGTGGAGGTGTAACCAGGGTGTAGTGATGTAGTAAATTAATGTCACCAGGTGTGGAGGTGTAACCAGGGTGTAGTGATGTAGTAAATTAATGTCACCAGGTGTGGAGGTGTAACCAGGGTGTAGTGATGTAGTAAATTAATGTCACCAGGTGTGGAGGTGTAACCAGGGTGTAGTGATGTAGTAAATTAATGTCACCAGGTGTGGAGGTGTAACCAGGGTGTAGTGATGTAGTAAATTAATGTCACCAGGTGTGGAGGTGTAACCAGGGTGTAGTGATGTAGTAAATTAATGTCACCAGGTGTGGAGGTGTAACCAGGGTGTAGTGATGTAGTAAATTAATGTCACCAGGTGTGGAGGTGTAACCAGGGTGTAGTGATGTAGTAAATTAATGTCACCAGGTGTGGAGGTGTAACCAGGGTGTAGTGATGTAGTAAATTAATGTCACCAGGTGTGGAGGTGTAACCAGGGTGTAGTGATGTAGTAAATTAATGTCACCAGGTGTGGAGGTGTAACCAGGGTGTAGTGATGTAGTAAATTAATGTCACCAGGTGTGGAGGTGTAACCAGGGTGTAGTGATGTAGTAAATTAATGTCACCAGGTGTGGAGGTGTAACCAGGGTGTAGTGATGTAGTAAATTAATGTCACCAGGTGTGGAGGTGTAACCAGGGTGTAGTGATGTAGTAAATTAATGTCACCAGGTGTGGAGGTGTAACCAGGGTGTAGTGATGTAGTAAATTAATGTCACCAGGTGTGGAGGTGTAACCAGGGTGTAGTGATGTAGTAAATTAATGTCACCAGGTGTGGAGGTGTAACCAGGGTGTAGTGATGTAGTAAATTAATGTCACCAGGTGTGGAGGTGTAACCAGGGTGTAGTGATGTAGTAAATTAATGTCACCAGGTGTGGAGGTGTAACCAGGGTGTAGTGATGTAGTAAATTAATGTCACCAGGTGTGGAGGTGTAACCAGGGTGTAGTGATGTAGTAAATTAATGTCACCAGGTGTGGAGGTGTAACCAGGGTGTAGTGATGTAGTAAATTAATGTCACCAGGTGTGGAGGTGTAACCAGGGTGTAGTGATGTAGTAAATTAATGTCACCAGGTGTGGAGGTGTAACCAGGGTGTAGTGATGTAGTAAATTAATGTCACCAGGTGTGGAGGTGTAACCAGGGTGTAGTGATGTAGTAAATTAATGTCACCAGGTGTGGAGGTGTAACCAGGGTGTAGTGATGTAGTAAATTAATGTCACCAGGTGTGGAGGTGTAACCAGGGTGTAGTGATGTAGTAAATTAATGTCACCAGGTGTGGAGGTGTAACCAGGGTGTAGTGATGTAGTAAATTAATGTCACCAGGTGTGGAGGTGTAACCAGGGTGTAGTGATGTAGTAAATTAATGTCACCAGGTGTGGAGGTGTAACCAGGGTGTAGTGATGTAGTAAATTAATGTCACCAGGTGTGGAGGTGTAACCAGGGTGTAGTGATGTAGTAAATTAATGTCACCAGGTGTGGAGGTGTAACCAGGGTGTAGTGATGTAGTAAATTAATGTCACCAGGTGTGGAGGTGTAACCAGGGTGTAGTGATGTAGTAAATTAATGTCACCAGGTGTGGAGGTGTAACCAGGGTGTAGTGATGTAGTAAATTAATGTCACCAGGTGTGGAGGTGTAACCAGGGTGTAGTGATGTAGTAAATTAATGTCACCAGGTGTGGAGGTGTAACCAGGGTGTAGTGATGTAGTAAATTAATGTCACCAGGTGTGGAGGTGTAACCAGGGTGTAGTGATGTAGTAAATTAATGTCACCAGGTGTGGAGGTGTAACCAGGGTGTAGTGATGTAGTAAATTAATGTCACCAGGTGTGGAGGTGTAACCAGGGTGTAGTGATGTAGTAAATTAATGTCACCAGGTGTGGAGGTGTAACCAGGGTGTAGTGATGTAGTAAATTAATGTCACCAGGTGTGGAGGTGTAACCAGGGTGTAGTGATGTAGTAAATTAATGTCACCAGGTGTGGAGGTGTAACCAGGGTGTAGTGATGTAGTAAATTAATGTCACCAGGTGTGGAGGTGTAACCAGGGTGTAGTGATGTAGTAAATTAATGTCACCAGGTGTGGAGGTGTAACCAGGGTGTAGTGATGTAGTAAATTAATGTCACCAGGTGTGGAGGTGTAACCAGGGTGTAGTGATGTAGTAAATTAATGTCACCAGGTGTGGAGGTGTAACCAGGGTGTAGTGATGTAGTAAATTAATGTCACCAGGTGTGGAGGTGTAACCAGGGTGTAGTGATGTAGTAAATTAATGTCACCAGGTGTGGAGGTGTAACCAGGGTGTAGTGATGTAGTAAATTAATGTCACCAGGTGTGGAGGTGTAACCAGGGTGTAGTGATGTAGTAAATTAATGTCACCAGGTGTGGAGGTGTAACCAGGGTGTAGTGATGTAGTAAATTAATGTCACCAGGTGTGGAGGTGTAACCAGGGTGTAGTGATGTAGTAAATTAATGTCACCAGGTGTGGAGGTGTAACCAGGGTGTAGTGATGTAGTAAATTAATGTCACCAGGTGTGGAGGTGTAACCAGGGTGTAGTGATGTAGTAAATTAATGTCACCAGGTGTGGAGGTGTAACCAGGGTGTAGTGATGTAGTAAATTAATGTCACCAGGTGTGGAGGTGTAACCAGGGTGTAGTGATGTAGTAAATTAATGTCACCAGGTGTGGAGGTGTAACCAGGGTGTAGTGATGTAGTAAATTAATGTCACCAGGTGTGGAGGTGTAACCAGGGTGTAGTGATGTAGTAAATTAATGTCACCAGGTGTGGAGGTGTAACCAGGGTGTAGTGATGTAGTAAATTAATGTCACCAGGTGTGGAGGTGTAACCAGGGTGTAGTGATGTAGTAAATTAATGTCACCAGGTGTGGAGGTGTAACCAGGGTGTAGTGATGTAGTAAATTAATGTCACCAGGTGTGGAGGTGTAACCAGGGTGTAGTGATGTAGTAAATTAATGTCACCAGGTGTGGAGGTGTAACCAGGGTGTAGTGATGTAGTAAATTAATGTCACCAGGTGTGGAGGTGTAACCAGGGTGTAGTGATGTAGTAAATTAATGTCACCAGGTGTGGAGGTGTAACCAGGGTGTAGTGATGTAGTAAATTAATGTCACCAGGTGTGGAGGTGTAACCAGGGTGTAGTGATGTAGTAAATTAATGTCACCAGGTGTGGAGGTGTAACCAGGGTGTAGTGATGTAGTAAATTAATGTCACCAGGTGTGGAGGTGTAACCAGGGTGTAGTGATGTAGTAAATTAATGTCACCAGGTGTGGAGGTGTAACCAGGGTGTAGTGATGTAGTAAATTAATGTCACCAGGTGTGGAGGTGTAACCAGGGTGTAGTGATGTAGTAAATTAATGTCACCAGGTGTGGAGGTGTAACCAGGGTGTAGTGATGTAGTAAATGAATGTCACCAGGTGTGGAGGTGTAACCAGGGTGTAGTGATGTAGTAAATTAATGTCACCAGGTGTGGAGGTGTAACCAGGGTGTAGTGATGTAGTAAATTAATGTCACCAGGTGTGGAGGTGTAACCAGGGTGTAGTGATGTAGTAAATTAATGTCACCAGGTGTGGAGGTGTAACCAGGGTGTAGTGATGTAGTAAATTAATGTCACCAGGTGTGGAGGTGTAACCAGGGTGTAGTGATGTAGTAAATTAATGTCACCAGGTGTGGAGGTGTAACCAGGGTGTAGTGATGTAGTAAATTAATGTCACCAGGTGTGGAGGTGTAACCAGGGTGTAGTGATGTAGTAAATTAATGTCACCAGGTGTGGAGGTGTAACCAGGGTGTAGTGATGTAGTAAATTAATGTCACCAGGTGTGGAGGTGTAACCAGGGTGTAGTGATGTAGTAAATTAATGTCACCAGGTGTGGAGGTGTAACCAGGGTGTAGTGATGTAGTAAATTAATGTCACCAGGTGTGGAGGTGTAACCAGGGTGTAGTGATGTAGTAAATTAATGTCACCAGGTGTGGAGGTGTAACCAGGGTGTAGTGATGTAGTAAATTAATGTCACCAGGTGTGGAGGTGTAACCAGGGTGTAGTGATGTAGTAAATTAATGTCACCAGGTGTGGAGGTGTAACCAGGGTGTAGTGATGTAGTAAATGAATGTCACCAGGTGTGGAGGTGTAACCAGGGTGTAGTGATGTAGTAAATTAATGTCACCAGGTGTGGAGGTGTAACCAGGGTGTAGTGATGTAGTAAATTAATGTCACCAGGTGTGGAGGTGTAACCAGGGTGTAGTGATGTAGTAAATTAATGTCACCAGGTGTGGAGGTGTAACCAGGGTGTAGTGATGTAGTAAATTAATGTCACCAGGTGTGGAGGTGTAACCAGGGTGTAGTGATGTAGTAAATTAATGTCACCAGGTGTGGAGGTGTAACCAGGGTGTAGTGATGGAGTAAATTAATGTCACCAGGTGTGGAGGTGTCACCAGGGTGTAGTGATGTATTAAATTAATGTCACCAGGTGTGGAGGTGTAACCAGGGTGTAGGGATGTAGTAAATTAATGTCACCAGGTGTGGAGGTGTCACCAGGGTGTAGTGATGTAGTAAATTAATGTCACCAGGTGTGGAGGTGTAACCAGGGTGTAGTGATGTAGTAAATTAATGTCACCAGGTGTGGAGGTGTAACCAGGGTGTAGTGATGTAGTAAATTAATGTCACCAGGTGTGGAGGTGTAACCAGGGTGTAGTGATGTAGTAAATTAATGTCACCAGGTGTGGAGGTGTAACCAGGGTGTAGTGATGTAGTAAATTAATGTCACCAGGTGTGGAGGTGTAACCAGGGTGTAGTGATGTAGTAAATTAATGTCACCAGGTGTGGAGGTGTAACCAGGGTGTAGTGATGTAGTAAATTAATGTCACCAGGTGTGGAGGTGTAACCAGGGTGTAGTGATGTAGTAAATGAATGTCACCAGGTGTGGAGGTGTAACCAGGGTGTAGTGATGTAGTAAATTAATGTCACCAGGTGTGGAGGTGTAACCAGGGTGTAGTGATGTAGTAAATGAATGTCACCAGGTGTGGAGGTGTAACCAGGGTGTAGTGATGTAGTAAATGAATGTCACCAGGTGTGGAGGTGTAACCAGGGTGTAGTGATGTAGTAAATTAATGTCACCAGGTGTGGAGGTGTAACCAGGGTGTAGTGATGTAGTAAATTAATGTCACCAGGTGTGGAGGTGTAACCAGGGTGTAGAGATGTAGTAAATTAATGTTACCAGGTGTTGAGGTGTAACCAGGGTGGAGTGATGTAATAAATTAATGTCACCAGGTGTGGAGGTGTAACCAGGGTGTAGTGATGTAGTAAATTAAGGTCACCAGGTGTGGAGGTGTAACCAGGGTGTAGTGATGTAGTAAATTAATGTCACCAGGTGTGGAGGTGTAACCAGGGTGTAGTGATGTAGTAAATTAATGTGACCAGGTGTGGAGGTGTAACCAGGGTGTAGTGATGTAGTAAATTAATGTGACCAGGTGTGGAGGTGTAACCAGGGTGTAGTGATGTAGTAAATTAATGTCACCAGGTGTGGAGGTGTAACCAGGGTGTAGTGATGTAGTAAATTAATGTCACCAGGTGTGGAGGTGTAACCAGGGTGTAGTGATGGAGTAAATTAATGTCACCAGGTGTGGAGGTGTCACCAGGGTGTAGAGATGTAGTAAATTAATGTCACCAGGTGTGGAGGTGTAACCAGGGTGTAGTGATGTAGTAAAATGAATGTCACCAGGTGTGGGAGGTGTAACCAGGGTGTAGTGATGGAGTAAAATAATGTCACCAGGTGTGGAGGTGTCACCAGGGTGTAGAGATGTAGTAAAATAATGTCACCAGGTGTGGAGGTGTAACCAGGGTGTAGAGATGTAGTAAATGAATGTCACCAGGTGTGGAGGTGTCACCAGGGTGTAGTGATGTAGTAAATGAATGTGACCAGGTGTGGAGGTGTAACCAGGGTGTAGTGATGTAGTAAATTAATGTCACCAGGTGTGGAGGTGTAACCAGGGTGTAGTGATGTAGTAAATTAATGTCACCAGGTGTGGAGGTGTAACCAGGGTGTAGTGATGTAGTAAATTAATGTCACCAGGTGTGGAGGTGTAACCAGGGTGTAGTGATGTAGTAAATTAATGTCACCAGGTGTGGAGGTGTAACCAGGGTGTAGTGATGTAGTAAATTAATGTCACCAGGTGTGGAGGTGTAACCAGGGTGTAGTGATGTATTAAATTAATGTTACCAGGTGTGGAGGTGTAACCAGGGTGTAGTGATGTAGTAAATTAATGTCACCAGGTGTGGAGGTGTAACCAGGGTGTAGTGATGTAGTAAATTAATGTCACCAGGTGTGGAGGTGTAACCAGGGTGTAGTGATGTAGTAAATTAATGTCACCAGGTGTGGAGGTGTAACCAGGGTGTAGTGATGTAGTAAATTAATGTCACCAGGTGTGGAGGTGTAACCAGGGTGTAGTGATGTAGTAAATTAATGTCACCAGGTGTGGAGGTGTAACCAGGGTGTAGTGATGTAGTAAATTAATGTCACCAGGTGTGGAGGTGTAACCAGGGTGTAGTGATGTAGTAAATTAATGTCACCAGGTGTGGAGGTGTAACCAGGGTGTAGTGATGTAGTAAATTAATGTCACCAGGTGTGGAGGTGTAACCAGGGTGTAGTGATGTAGTAAATGAATGTCACCAGGTGTGGAGGTGTAACCAGGGTGTAGTGATGTAGTAAATTAATGTCACCAGGTGTGGAGGTGTAACCAGGGTGTAGTGATGTAGTAAATTAATGTCACCAGGTGTGGAGGTGTAACCAGGGTGTAGTGATGTAGTAAATTAATGTCACCAGGTGTGGAGGTGTAACCAGGGTGTAGTGATGTATTAAATTAATGTCACCAGGTGTGGAGGTGTAACCAGGGTGTAGTGATGTAGTAAATTAATGTCACCAGGTGTGGAGGTGTAACCAGGGTGTAGTGATGTAGTAAATTAATGTCACCAGGTGTGGAGGTGTAACCAGGGTGTAGTGATGTAGTAAATTAATGTCACCAGGTGTGGAGGTGTAACCAGGGTGTAGTGATGTAGTAAATTAATGTCACCAGGTGTGGAGGTGTAACCAGGGTGTAGTGATGTAGTAAATTAATGTCACCAGGTGTGGAGGTGTAACCAGGGTGTAGTGATGTAGTAAATTAATGTCACCAGGTGTGGAGGTGTAACCAGGGTGTAGTGATGTAGTAAATTAATGTCACCAGGTGTGGAGGTGTAACCAGGGTGTAGTGATGTAGTAAATTAATGTCACCAGGTGTGGAGGTGTAACCAGGGTGTAGTGATGTAGTAAATTAATGTCACCAGGTGTGGAGGTGTAACCAGGGTGTAGTGATGTAGTAAATTAATGTCACCAGGTGTGGAGGTGTAACCAGGGTGTAGTGATGTAGTAAATTAATGTCACCAGGTGTGGAGGTGTAACCAGGGTGTAGTGATGTAGTAAATTAATGTCACCAGGTGTGGAGGTGTAACCAGGGTGTAGTGATGTAGTAAATTAATGTCACCAGGTGTGGAGGTGTAACCAGGGTGTAGTGATGTAGTAAATTAATGTCACCAGGTGTGGAGGTGTAACCAGGGTGTAGTGATGTAGTAAATTAATGTCACCAGGTGTGGAGGTGTAACCAGGGTGTAGTGATGTAGTAAATTAATGTCACCAGGTGTGGAGGTGTAACCAGGGTGTAGTGATGTAGTAAATTAATGTCACCAGGTGTGGAGGTGTAACCAGGGTGTAGTGATGTAGTAAATTAATGTCACCAGGTGTGGAGGTGTAACCAGGGTGTAGTGATGTAGTAAATTAATGTCACCAGGTGTGGAGGTGTAACCAGGGTGTAGTGATGTAGTAAATTAATGTCACCAGGTGTGGAGGTGTAACCAGGGTGTAGTGATGTAGTAAATTAATGTCACCAGGTGTGGAGGTGTAACCAGGGTGTAGTGATGTAGTAAATTAATGTCACCAGGTGTGGAGGTGTAACCAGGGTGTAGTGATGTAGTAAATTAATGTCACCAGGTGTGGAGGTGTAACCAGGGTGTAGTGATGTAGTAAATTAATGTCACCAGGTGTGGAGGTGTAACCAGGGTGTAGTGATGTAGTAAATTAATGTCACCAGGTGTGGAGGTGTAACCAGGGTGTAGTGATGTAGTAAATTAATGTCACCAGGTGTGGAGGTGTAACCAGGGTGTAGTGATGTAGTAAATTAATGTCACCAGGTGTGGAGGTGTAACCAGGGTGTAGTGATGTAGTAAATTAATGTCACCAGGTGTGGAGGTGTAACCAGGGTGTAGTGATGTAGTAAATTAATGTCACCAGGTGTGGAGGTGTAACCAGGGTGTAGTGATGTAGTAAATTAATGTCACCAGGTGTGGAGGTGTAACCAGGGTGTAGTGATGTAGTAAATTAATGTCACCAGGTGTGGAGGTGTAACCAGGGTGTAGTGATGTAGTAAATTAATGTCACCAGGTGTGGAGGTGTAACCAGGGTGTAGTGATGTAGTAAAATAATGTCACCAGGTGTGGAGGTGTAACCAGGGTGTTGTAGTGATGTAGTAAATGAATGTCACCAGGTGTGGAGGTGTAACCAGGGTGTAGTGATGTAGTAAATTAATGTCACCAGGTGTGGAGGTGTAACCAGGCTGTAGTGATGTAGTAAATTAATGTCACCAGGTGTGGAGGTGTAACCAGGGTGTAGTGATGTAGTAAAATAATGTCGCCCAGGTGTGGAGGTGTAACCAGGGTGTAGTGATGTAGTAAAATAATGTCACCAGGTGTGGAGGTGTAACCAGGGTGTAGTGATGTAGTAAATTAATGTCACCAGGTGTGGAGGTGTAACCAGGGTGTAGTGATGTAGTAAATTAATGTCACCAGGTGTGGAGGTGTAACCAGGGTGTAGTGATGTAGTAAAATAATGTCACCAGGTGTGGAGGTGTAACCAGGGTGTAGTGATGTAGTAAATTAATGTCACCAGGTGTGGAGGTGTAACCAGGGTGTAGTGATGTAGTAAATTAATGTCACCAGGTGTGGAGGTGTAACCAGAGTGTAGTGATGTAGTAAATTAATGTCACCAGGTGTGGAGGTGTAACCAGGGTGTAGTGATGTAGTAAATTAATGTCACCAGGTGTGGAGGTGTAACCAGGGTGTAGTGATGTAGTAAATTAATGTCACCAGGTGTGGAGGTGTAACCAGGGTGTAGTGATGTAGTAAATTAATGTCACCAGGTGTGGAGGTGTAACCAGGGTGTAGTGATGTAGTAAATTAATGTCACCAGGTGTGGAGGTGTAACCAGGGTGTAGTGATGTAGTAAATGAATGTCACCAGGTGTGGAGGTGTAACCAGGGTGTAGTGATGTAGTAAATTAATGTCACCAGGTGTGGAGGTGTAACCAGGGTGTAGTGATGTAGTAAATGAATGTCACCAGGTGTGGAGGTGTAACCAGGGTGTAGTGATGTAGTAAATTAATGTCACCAGGTGTGGAGGTGTAACCAGGGTGTAGTGATGTAGTAAATTAATGTCACCAGGTGTGGAGGTGTAACCAGGGTGTAGTGATGTAGTAAATTAATGTCACCAGGTGTGGAGGTGTAACCAGGGTGTAGTGATGTAGTAAATTAATGTCACCAGGTGTGGAGGTGTAACCAGGGTGTAGTGATGTAGTAAATTAATGTCACCAGGTGTGGAGGTGTAACCAGGGTGTAGTGATGTAGTAAATTAATGTCACCAGGTGTGGAGGTGTAACCAGGGTGTAGTGATGTAGTAAATTAATGTCACCAGGTGTGGAGGTGTAACCAGGGTGTAGTGATGTAGTAAATTAATGTCACCAGGTGTGGAGGTGTAACCAGGGTGTAGTGATGTAGTAAATTAATGTCACCAGGTGTGGAGGTGTAACCAGGGTGTAGTGATGTAATAAATTAATGTCACCAGGTGTGGAGGTGTAACCAGGGTGTAGTGATGTAGTAAATTAATGTCACCAGGTGTGGAGGTGTAACCAGGGTGTAGTGATGTAGTAAATTAATGTCACCAGGTGTGGAGGTGTAACCAGGGTGTAGTGATGTAGTAAATTAATGTCACCAGGTGTGGAGGTGTAACCAGGGTGTAGTGATGTAGTAAATTAATGTCACCAGGTGTGGAGGTGTAACCAGGGTGTAGTGATGTAGTAAATTAATGTCACCAGGTGTGGAGGTGTAACCAGGGTGTAGTGATGTAGTAAATTAATGTCACCAGGTGTGGAGGTGTAACCAGGGTGTAGTGATGTAGTAAATGAATGTCAGCAGGTGTGGAGGTGTAACCAGGGTGTAGTGATGTATTAAATTAATGTGACCAGGTGTGGAGGTGTAACCAGGGTGTAGTGATGTAGTAAATTAATGTCACCAGGTGTGGAGGTGTAACCAGGGTGTAGTGATGTAGTAAATTAATGTCACCAGGTGTGGAGGTGTAACCAGGGTGTAGTGATGTAGTAAATTAATGTCACCAGGTGTGGAGGTGTAACCAGGGTGTAGTGATGTAGTAAATTAATGTCACCAGGTGTGGAGGTGTAACCAGGGTGTAGTGATGTAGTAAATTAATGTCACCAGGTGTGGAGGTGTAACCAGGGTGTAGTGATGTAGTAAATTAATGTCACCAGGTGTGGAGGTGTAACCAGGGTGTAGTGATGTAGTAAATTAATGTCACCAGGTGTGGAGGTGTAACCAGGGTGTAGTGATGTAGTAAATTAATGTCACCAGGTGTGGAGGTGTAACCAGGGTGTAGTGATGTAGTAAATTAATGTCACCAGGTGTGGAGGTGTAACCAGGGTGTAGTGATGTAGTAAATGAATGTCACCAGGTGTGGAGGTGTAACCAGGGTGTAGTGATGTAGTAAATTAATGTCACCAGGTGTGGAGGTGTAACCAGGGTGTAGTGATGTAGTAAATTAATGTCACCAGGTGTGGAGGTGTAACCAGGGTGTAGTGATGTAGTAAATTAATGTCACCAGGTGTGGAGGTGTAACCAGGGTGTAGTGATGTAGTAAATTAATGTCACCAGGTGTGGAGGTGTAACCAGGGTGTAGTGATGTAGTAAATTAATGTCACCAGGTGTGGAGGTGTAACCAGGGTGTAGTGATGTAGTAAATTAATGTCACCAGGTGTGGAGGTGTAACCAGGGTGTAGTGATGTAGTAAATTAATGTCACCAGGTGTGGAGGTGTAACCAGGGTGTAGTGATGTAGTAAATTAATGTCACCAGGTGTGGAGGTGTAACCAGGGTGTAGTGATGTAGTAAATTAATGTCACCAGGTGTGGAGGTGTAACCAGGGTGTAGTGATGTAGTAAATTAATGTCACCAGGTGTGGAGGTGTAACCAGGGTGTAGTGATGTAGTAAATTAATGTCACCAGGTGTGGAGGTGTAACCAGGGTGTAGTGATGTAGTAAATTAATGTCACCAGGTGTGGAGGTGTAACCAGGGTGTAGTGATGTAGTAAATTAATGTCACCAGGTGTGGAGGTGTAACCAGGGTGTAGTGATGTAGTAAATTAATGTCACCAGGTGTGGAGGTGTAACCAGGGTGTAGTGATGTAGTAAATGAATGTCACCAGGTGTGGAGGTGTAACCAGGGTGTAATGATGTAGTAAATTAATGTCACCATGTGTGGAGGTGTAACCAGGGTGTAGTGATGTAGTAAATGAATGTCACCAGGTGTGGAGGTGTAACCAGGGTGTAGAGATGTAGTAAATTAATGTTACCAGGTGTTGAGGTGTAACCAGGGTGGAGTGATGTAATAAATTAATGTCACCAGGTGTGGAGGTGTAACCAGGGTGTAGTGATGTAGTAAATTAAGGTCACCAGGTGTGGAGGTGTAACCAGGGTGTAGTGATGTAGTAAATTAATGTCACCAGGTGTGGAGGTGTAACCAGGGTGTAGTGATGGAGTAAATTAATGTCACCAGGTGTGGAGGTGTCACCAGGGTGTAGTGATGTATTAAATTAATGTCACCAGGTGTGGAGGTGTAACCAGGGTGTAGGGATGTAGTAAATGAATGTGACCAGCTGTGGAGGTGTCACCAGGGTGTAGTGATGTAGTAAATTAATGTCACCAGGTGTGGAGGTGTAACAAGGGTGTAGTGATGTAGTAAATTAATGTCACCAGGTGTGGAGGTGTAACCAGGGTGTAGTGATGTAGTAAATTAATGTCACCAGGTGTGGAGGTGTAACCAGGGTGTAGTGATGTAGTAAATTAATGTCACCAGGTGTGGAGGTGTAACCAGGGTGTAGTGATGTAATAAATGAATGTCACCAGGTGTGGAGGTGTAACCAGGGTGTAGTGATGTAGTAAATTAATGTCACCAGGTGTGGAGGTGTAACCAGGGTGTAGTGATGTAGTAAATTAATGTCACCAGGTGTGGAGGTGTAACCAGGGTGTAGTGATGTAGTAAATTAATGTCACCAGGTGTGGAGGTGTAACCAGGGTGTAGTGATGTAGTAAATTAATGTCACCAGGTGTGGAGGTGTAACCAGGGTGTAGTGATGTAGTAAATGAATGTCACCAGGTGTGGAGGTGTAACCAGGGTGTAGTGATGTAGTAAATTAATGTCACCAGGTGTGGAGGTGTAACCAGGGTGTAGTGATGTAGTAAAATAATGTCACCAGGTGTGGAGGTGTAACCAGGGTGTAGTGATGTAGTAAATTAATGTCACCAGGTGTGGAGGTGTAACCAGGGTGTAGTGATGTAGTAAATTAATGTCACCAGGTGTGGAGGTGTAACCAGGGTGTAGTGATGTAGTAAATTAATGTCACCAGGTGTGGAGGTGTAACCAGGGTGTAGTGATGTAGTAAATTAATGTCACCAGGTGTGGAGGTGTAACCAGGGTGTAGTGATGTAGTAAATTAATGTCACCAGGTGTGGAGGTGTAACCAGGGTGTAGTGATGTAGTAAATTAATGTCACCAGGTGTGGAGGTGTAACCAGGGTGTAGTGATGTAGTAAATTAATGTCACCAGGTGTGGAGGTGTAACCAGGGTGTAGTGATGTAGTAAATTAATGTCACCAGGTGTGGAGGTGTAACCAGGGTGTAGTGATGTAGTAAATTAATGTCACCAGGTGTGGAGGTGTAACCAGGGTGTAGTGATGTAGTAAATTAATGTCACCAGGTGTGGAGGTGTAACCAGGGTGTAGTGATGTAGTAAATTAATGTCACCAGGTGTGGAGGTGTAACCAGGGTGTAGTGATGTAGTAAATTAATGTCACCAGGTGTGGAGGTGTAACCAGGGTGTAGTGATGTAGTAAATTAATGTCACCAGGTGTGGAGGTGTAACCAGGGTGTAGTGATGTAGTAAATTAATGTCACCAGGTGTGGAGGTGTAACCAGGGTGTAGTGATGTAGTAAATTAATGTCACCAGGTGTGGAGGTGTAACCAGGGTGTAGTGATGTAGTAAATTAATGTCACCAGGTGTGGAGGTGTAACCAGGGTGTAGTGATGTAGTAAATTAATGTCACCAGGTGTGGAGGTGTAACCAGGGTGTAGTGATGTAGTAAATTAATGTCACCAGGTGTGGAGGTGTAACCAGGGTGTAGTGATGGAGTAAATTAATGTCACCAGGTGTGGAGGTGTAACCAGGGTGTAGTGATGTAGTAAATTAATGTCACCAGGTGTGGAGAGTGTCAACCAGGGTGTAGTGATGTAGTAAATTAATGTCACCAGGTGTGGAGGTGTAACCAGGGTGTAGTGATGTAGTAAATTAATGTCACCAGGTGTGGAGGTGTAACCAGGGTGTAGTGATGTAGTAAATTAATGTCACCAGGTGTGGAGGTGTAACCAGGGTGTAGTGATGTAGTAAATTAATGTCACCAGGTGTGGAGGTGTAACCAGGGTGTAGTGATGTAATAAATTAATGTCACCAGGTGTGGAGGTGTAACCAGGGTGTAGTGATGTAGTAAATTAATGTCACCAGGTGTGGAGGTGTAACCAGGGTGTAGTGATGTAGTAAATTAATGTCACCAGGTGTGGAGGTGTAACCAGGGTGTAGTGATGTAGTAAATTAATGTCACCAGGTGTGGAGGTGTAACCAGGGTGTAGTGATGTAGTAAATTAATGTCACCAGGTGTGGAGGTGTAACCAGGGTGTAGTGATGTAGTAAATTAATGTCGACCAGGTGTGGAGGTGTAACCAGGGTGTAGTGATGTATTAAATTAATGTCACCAGGTGTGGAGGTGTAACCAGGGTGTAGTGATGTAGTAAATTAATGTCACCAGGTGTGGAGGTGTAACCAGGGTGTAGTGATGTAGTAAATAATGTCACCAGGTGTGGAGGTGTAACCAGGGTGTAGTGATGTAGTAAAATAATGTCACCAGGTGTGGAGGTGTAACCAGGGTGTAGAGATGTAGTAAATTAATGTCACCAGGTGTGGAGGTGTAACCAGGGTGTAGTGATGTAATAAATTAATGTCACCAGGTGTGGAGGTGTCACCAGGGTGTAGTGATGTAGTAAATTAATGTCACCAGGTGTGGAGGTGTAACCAGGGTGTAGTGATGTAGTAAATTAATGTCACCAGGTGTGGAGGTGTAACCAGGGTGTAGTGATGTAGTAAATTAATGTCACCAGGTGTGGAGGTGTAACCAGGGTGTAGTGATGTAGTAAATTAATGTCACCAGGTGTGGAGGTGTAACCAGGGTGTAGTGATGTAGTAAATTAATGTCACCAGGTGTGGAGGTGTAACCAGGGTGTAGTGATGTAGTAAATTAATGTCACCAGGTGTGGAGGTGTAACCAGGGTGTAGTGATGTAGTAAATGAATGTCACCAGGTGTGGAGGTGTAACCAGGGTGTAGTGATGTAGTAAATTAATGTTACCAGGTGTGGAGGTGTAACCAGGGTGTAGTGATGTAGTAAATTAATGTCACCAGGTGTGGAGGTGTAACCAGGGTGTAGTGATGTAGTAAATTAATGTCACCAGGTGTGGAGGTGTAACCAGGGTGTAGTGATGTAGTAAATTAATGTCACCAGGTGTGGAGGTGTAACCAGGGTGTAGTGATGTAGTAAATGAATGTCACCAGGTGTGGAGGTGTAACCAGGGTGTAGTGATGTAGTAAATTAATGTCACCAGGTGTGGAGGTGTAACCAGGGTGTAGTGATGTAGTAAATTAATGTCACCAGGTGTGGAGGTGTAACCAGGGTGTAGTGATGTAGTAAATTAATGTCACCAGGTGTGGAGGTGTAACCAGGGTGTAGTGATGTAGTAAATTAATGTCACCAGGTGTGGAGGTGTAACCAGGGTGTAGTGATGTAATAAATTAATGTCACCAGGTGTGGAGGTGTAACCAGGGTGTAGTGATGTAGTAAATTAATGTCACCAGGTGTGGAGGTGTAACCAGGGTGTAGTGATGTAGTAAATTAATGTCACCAGGTGTGGAGGTGTAACCAGGGTGTAGTGATGTAGTAAATTAATGTCACCAGGTGTGGAGGTGTAACCAGGGTGTAGTGATGTAGTAAATTAATGTCACCAGGTGTGGAGGTGTAACCAGGGTGTAGTGATGTAGTAAATTAATGTCACCAGGTGTGGAGGTGTAACCAGGGTGTAGTGATGTAGTAAATTAATGTCACCAGGTGTGGAGGTGTAACCAGGGTGTAGTGATGTAGTAAATTAATGTCACCAGGTGTGGAGGTGTAACCAGGGTGTAGTGATGTAGTAAATTAATGTCACCAGGTGTGGAGGTGTAACCAGGGTGTAGTGATGTAGTAAATTAATGTCACCAGGTGTGGAGGTGTAACCAGGGTGTAGTGATGTAGTAAATTAATGTGACCAGGTGTGGAGGTGTAACCAGGGTGTAGTGATGTAGTAAATTAATGTCACCAGGTGTGGAGGTGTAACCAGGGTGTAGTGATGTAGTAAATTAATGTCACCAGGTGTGGAGGTGTAACCAGGGTGTAGTGATGTAGTAAATTAATGTCACCAGGTGTGGAGGTGTAACCAGGGTGTAGTGATGTAGTAAATTAATGTCACCAGGTGTGGAGGTGTAACCAGGGTGTAGTGATGTAGTAAATTAATGTCACCAGGTGTGGAGGTGTAACCAGGGTGTAGTGATGTAGTAAATTAATGTCACCAGGTGTGGAGGTGTAACCAGGGTGTAGTGATGTAGTAAATTAATGTCACCAGGTGTGGAGGTGTAACCAGGGTGTAGTGATGTAGTAAATTAATGTCACCAGGTGTGGAGGTGTAACCAGGGTGTAGTGATGTAGTAAATTAATGTCACCAGGTGTGGAGGTGTAACCAGGGTGTAGTGATGTAGTAAATTAATGTCACCAGGTGTGGAGGTGTAACCAGGGTGTAGTGATGTAGTAAATTAATGTCACCAGGTGTGGAGGTGTAACCAGGGTGTAGTGATGTAGTAAATTAATGTCACCAGGTGTGGAGGTGTAACCAGGGTGTAGTGATGTAGTAAATTAATGTCACCAGGTGTGGAGGTGTAACCAGGGTGTAGTGATGTAGTAAATGAATCTCACCAGGTGTGGAGGTGTAACCAGGCTGTAGTGATGTAGTAAATTAATGTCACCAGGTGTGGAGGTGTAACCAGGGTGTAGTGATGTAGTAAATTAATGTCACCAGGTGTGGAGGTGTAACCAGGGTGTAGTGATGTAGTAAATTAATGTCACCAGGTGTGGAGGTGTAACCAGGGTGTAGTGATGTAGTAAATTAATGTCACCAGGTGTGGAGGTGTAACCAGGGTGTAGTGATGTAGTAAATTAATGTCACCAGGTGTGGAGGTGTAACCAGGGTGTAGTGATGTAGTAAATTAATGTCACCAGGTGTGGAGGTGTAACCAGGGTGTAGTGATGTAGTAAATTAATGTCACCAGGTGTGGAGGTGTAACCAGGGTGTAGTGATGTAGTAAATTAATGTCACCAGGTGTGGAGGTGTAACCAGGGTGTAGTGATGTAGTAAATTAATGTCACCAGGTGTGGAGGTGTAACCAGGGTGTAGTGATGTAGTAAATTAATGTCACCAGGTGTGGAGGTGTAACCAGGGTGTAGTGATGTAGTAAATTAATGTCACCAGGTGTGGAGGTGTAACCAGGGTGTAGTGATGTAGTAAATTAATGTCACCAGGTGTGGAGGTGTAACCAGGGTGTAGTGATGTAGTAAATTAATGTCACCAGGTGTGGAGGTGTAACCAGGGTGTAGTGATGTAGTAAATTAATGTCACCAGGTGTGGAGGTGTAACCAGGGTGTAGTGATGTAGTAAATTAATGTCACCAGGTGTGGAGGTGTAACCAGGGTGTAGTGATGTAGTAAATTAATGTCACCAGGTGTGGAGGTGTAACCAGGGTGTAGTGATGTAGTAAATTAATGTCACCAGGTGTGGAGGTGTAACCAGGGTGTAGTGATGTAGTAAATTAATGTCACCAGGTGTGGAGGTGTAACCAGGGTGTAGTGATGTAGTAAATTAATGTCACCAGGTGTGGAGGTGTAACCAGGGTGTAGTGATGTAGTAAATTAATGTCACCAGGTGTGGAGGTGTAACCAGGGTGTAGTGATGTAGTAAATTAATGTCACCAGGTGTGGAGGTGTAACCAGGGTGTAGTGATGTAGTAAATTAATGTCACCAGGTGTGGAGGTGTAACCAGGGTGTAGTGATGTAGTAAATTAATGTCACCAGGTGTGGAGGTGTAACCAGGGTGTAGTGATGTAGTAAATTAATGTCACCAGGTGTGGAGGTGTAACCAGGGTGTAGTGATGTAGTAAATTAATGTCACCAGGTGTGGAGGTGTAACCAGGGTGTAGTGATGTAGTAAATTAATGTCACCAGGTGTGGAGGTGTAACCAGGGTGTAGTGATGTAGTAAATTAATGTCACCAGGTGTGGAGGTGTAACCAGGGTGTAGTGATGTAGTAAATTAATGTCACCAGGTGTGGAGGTGTAACCAGGGTGTAGTGATGTAGTAAATTAATGTCACCAGGTGTGGAGGTGTAACCAGGGTGTAGTGATGTAGTAAATTAATGTCACCAGGTGTGGAGGTGTAACCAGGGTGTAGTGATGTAGTAAATTAATGTCACCAGGTGTGGAGGTGTAACCAGGGTGTAGTGATGTAGTAAATTAATGTCACCAGGTGTGGAGGTGTAACCAGGGTGTAGTGATGTAGTAAATTAATGTCACCAGGTGTGGAGGTGTAACCAGGGTGTAGTGATGTAGTAAATTAATGTCACCAGGTGTGGAGGTGTAACCAGGGTGTAGTGATGTAGTAAATTAATGTCACCAGGTGTGGAGGTGTAACCAGGGTGTAGTGATGTAGTAAATTAATGTCACCAGGTGTGGAGGTGTAACCAGGGTGTAGTGATGTAGTAAATTAATGTCACCAGGTGTGGAGGTGTAACCAGGGTGTAGTGATGTAGTAAATTAATGTCACCAGGTGTGGAGGTGTAACCAGGGTGTAGTGATGTAGTAAATTAATGTCACCAGGTGTGGAGGTGTAACCAGGGTGTAGTGATGTAGTAAATTAATGTCACCAGGTGTGGAGGTGTAACCAGGGTGTAGTGATGTAGTAAATTAATGTCACCAGGTGTGGAGGTGTAACCAGGGTGTAGTGATGTAGTAAATTAATGTCACCAGGTGTGGAGGTGTAACCAGGGTGTAGTGATGTAGTAAATTAATGTCACCAGGTGTGGAGGTGTAACCAGGGTGTAGTGATGTAGTAAATTAATGTCACCAGGTGTGGAGGTGTAACCAGGGTGTAGTGATGTAGTAAATTAATGTCACCAGGTGTGGAGGTGTAACCAGGGTGTAGTGATGTAGTAAATTAATGTCACCAGGTGTGGAGGTGTAACCAGGGTGTAGTGATGTAGTAAATTAATGTCACCAGGTGTGGAGGTGTAACCAGGGTGTAGTGATGTAGTAAATTAATGTCACCAGGTGTGGAGGTGTAACCAGGGTGTAGTGATGTAGTAAATTAATGTCACCAGGTGTGGAGGTGTAACCAGGGTGTAGTGATGTAGTAAATTAATGTCACCAGGTGTGGAGGTGTAACCAGGGTGTAGTGATGTAGTAAATTAATGTCACCAGGTGTGGAGGTGTAACCAGGGTGTAGTGATGTAGTAAATTAATGTCACCAGGTGTGGAGGTGTAACCAGGGTGTAGTGATGTAGTAAATTAATGTCACCAGGTGTGGAGGTGTAACCAGGGTGTAGTGATGTAGTAAATTAATGTCACCAGGTGTGGAGGTGTAACCAGGGTGTAGTGATGTAGTAAATTAATGTCACCAGGTGTGGAGGTGTAACCAGGGTGTAGTGATGTAGTAAATTAATGTCACCAGGTGTGGAGGTGTAACCAGGGTGTAGTGATGTAGTAAATTAATGTCACCAGGTGTGGAGGTGTAACCAGGGTGTAGTGATGTAGTAAATTAATGTCACCAGGTGTGGAGGTGTAACCAGGGTGTAGTGATGTAGTAAATTAATGTCACCAGGTGTGGAGGTGTAACCAGGGTGTAGTGATGTAGTAAATTAATGTCACCAGGTGTGGAGGTGTAACCAGGGTGTAGTGATGTAGTAAATTAATGTCACCAGGTGTGGAGGTGTAACCAGGGTGTAGTGATGTAGTAAATTAATGTCACCAGGTGTGGAGGTGTAACCAGGGTGTAGTGATGTAGTAAATTAATGTCACCAGGTGTGGAGGTGTAACCAGGGTGTAGTGATGTAGTAAATTAATGTCACCAGGTGTGGAGGTGTAACCAGGGTGTAGTGATGTAGTAAATTAATGTCACCAGGTGTGGAGGTGTAACCAGGGTGTAGTGATGTAGTAAATTAATGTCACCAGGTGTGGAGGTGTAACCAGGGTGTAGTGATGTAGTAAATTAATGTCACCAGGTGTGGAGGTGTAACCAGGGTGTAGTGATGTAGTAAATTAATGTCACCAGGTGTGGAGGTGTAACCAGGGTGTAGTGATGTAGTAAATTAATGTCACCAGGTGTGGAGGTGTAACCAGGGTGTAGTGATGTAGTAAATTAATGTCACCAGGTGTGGAGGTGTAACCAGGGTGTAGTGATGTAGTAAATTAATGTCACCAGGTGTGGAGGTGTAACCAGGGTGTAGTGATGTAGTAAATTAATGTCACCAGGTGTGGAGGTGTAACCAGGGTGTAGTGATGTAGTAAATTAATGTCACCAGGTGTGGAGGTGTAACCAGGGTGTAGTGATGTAGTAAATTAATGTCACCAGGTGTGGAGGTGTAACCAGGGTGTAGTGATGTAGTAAATTAATGTCACCAGGTGTGGAGGTGTAACCAGGGTGTAGTGATGTAGTAAATTAATGTCACCAGGTGTGGAGGTGTAACCAGGGTGTAGTGATGTAGTAAATTAATGTCACCAGGTGTGGAGGTGTAACCAGGGTGTAGTGATGTAGTAAATTAATGTCACCAGGTGTGGAGGTGTAACCAGGGTGTAGTGATGTAGTAAATTAATGTCACCAGGTGTGGAGGTGTAACCAGGGTGTAGTGATGTAGTAAATTAATGTCACCAGGTGTGGAGGTGTAACCAGGGTGTAGTGATGTAGTAAATTAATGTCACCAGGTGTGGAGGTGTAACCAGGGTGTAGTGATGTAGTAAATTAATGTCACCAGGTGTGGAGGTGTAACCAGGGTGTAGTGATGTAGTAAATTAATGTCACCAGGTGTGGAGGTGTAACCAGGGTGTAGTGATGTAGTAAATTAATGTCACCAGGTGTGGAGGTGTAACCAGGGTGTAGTGATGTAGTAAATTAATGTCACCAGGTGTGGAGGTGTAACCAGGGTGTAGTGATGTAGTAAATTAATGTCACCAGGTGTGGAGGTGTAACCAGGGTGTAGTGATGTAGTAAATTAATGTCACCAGGTGTGGAGGTGTAACCAGGGTGTAGTGATGTAGTAAATTAATGTCACCAGGTGTGGAGGTGTAACCAGGGTGTAGTGATGTAGTAAATTAATGTCACCAGGTGTGGAGGTGTAACCAGGGTGTAGTGATGTAGTAAATTAATGTCACCAGGTGTGGAGGTGTAACCAGGGTGTAGTGATGTAGTAAATTAATGTCACCAGGTGTGGAGGTGTAACCAGGGTGTAGTGATGTAGTAAATTAATGTCACCAGGTGTGGAGGTGTAACCAGGGTGTAGTGATGTAGTAAATTAATGTCACCAGGTGTGGAGGTGTAACCAGGGTGTAGTGATGTAGTAAATTAATGTCACCAGGTGTGGAGGTGTAACCAGGGTGTAGTGATGTAGTAAATTAATGTCACCAGGTGTGGAGGTGTAACCAGGGTGTAGTGATGTAGTAAATTAATGTCACCAGGTGTGGAGGTGTAACCAGGGTGTAGTGATGTAGTAAATTAATGTCACCAGGTGTGGAGGTGTAACCAGGGTGTAGTGATGTAGTAAATTAATGTCACCAGGTGTGGAGGTGTAACCAGGGTGTAGTGATGTAGTAAATTAATGTCACCAGGTGTGGAGGTGTAACCAGGGTGTAGTGATGTAGTAAATTAATGTCACCAGGTGTGGAGGTGTAACCAGGGTGTAGTGATGTAGTAAATTAATGTCACCAGGTGTGGAGGTGTAACCAGGGTGTAGTGATGTAGTAAATTAATGTCACCAGGTGTGGAGGTGTAACCAGGGTGTAGTGATGTAGTAAATTAATGTCACCAGGTGTGGAGGTGTAACCAGGGTGTAGTGATGTAGTAAATTAATGTCACCAGGTGTGGAGGTGTAACCAGGGTGTAGTGATGTAGTAAATTAATGTCACCAGGTGTGGAGGTGTAACCAGGGTGTAGTGATGTAGTAAATTAATGTCACCAGGTGTGGAGGTGTAACCAGGGTGTAGTGATGTAGTAAATTAATGTCACCAGGTGTGGAGGTGTAACCAGGGTGTAGTGATGTAGTAAATTAATGTCACCAGGTGTGGAGGTGTAACCAGGGTGTAGTGATGTAGTAAATTAATGTCACCAGGTGTGGAGGTGTAACCAGGGTGTAGTGATGTAGTAAATTAATGTCACCAGGTGTGGAGGTGTAACCAGGGTGTAGTGATGTAGTAAATTAATGTCACCAGGTGTGGAGGTGTAACCAGGGTGTAGTGATGTAGTAAATTAATGTCACCAGGTGTGGAGGTGTAACCAGGGTGTAGTGATGTAGTAAATTAATGTCACCAGGTGTGGAGGTGTAACCAGGGTGTAGTGATGTAGTAAATTAATGTCACCAGGTGTGGAGGTGTAACCAGGGTGTAGTGATGTAGTAAATTAATGTCACCAGGTGTGGAGGTGTAACCAGGGTGTAGTGATGTAGTAAATTAATGTCACCAGGTGTGGAGGTGTAACCAGGGTGTAGTGATGTAGTAAATTAATGTCACCAGGTGTGGAGGTGTAACCAGGGTGTAGTGATGTAGTAAATTAATGTCACCAGGTGTGGAGGTGTAACCAGGGTGTAGTGATGTAGTAAATTAATGTCACCAGGTGTGGAGGTGTAACCAGGGTGTAGTGATGTAGTAAATTAATGTCACCAGGTGTGGAGGTGTAACCAGGGTGTAGTGATGTAGTAAATTAATGTCACCAGGTGTGGAGGTGTAACCAGGGTGTAGTGATGTAGTAAATTAATGTCACCAGGTGTGGAGGTGTAACCAGGGTGTAGTGATGTAGTAAATTAATGTCACCAGGTGTGGAGGTGTAACCAGGGTGTAGTGATGTAGTAAATTAATGTCACCAGGTGTGGAGGTGTAACCAGGGTGTAGTGATGTAGTAAATTAATGTCACCAGGTGTGGAGGTGTAACCAGGGTGTAGTGATGTAGTAAATTAATGTCACCAGGTGTGGAGGTGTAACCAGGGTGTAGTGATGTAGTAAATTAATGTCACCAGGTGTGGAGGTGTAACCAGGGTGTAGTGATGTAGTAAATTAATGTCACCAGGTGTGGAGGTGTAACCAGGGTGTAGTGATGTAGTAAATTAATGTCACCAGGTGTGGAGGTGTAACCAGGGTGTAGTGATGTAGTAAATTAATGTCACCAGGTGTGGAGGTGTAACCAGGGTGTAGTGATGTAGTAAATTAATGTCACCAGGTGTGGAGGTGTAACCAGGGTGTAGTGATGTAGTAAATTAATGTCACCAGGTGTGGAGGTGTAACCAGGGTGTAGTGATGTAGTAAATGAATGTCACCAGGTGTGGAGGTGTAACCAGGGTGTAGTGATGTAGTAAATTAATGTCACCAGGTGTGGAGGTGTAACCAGGGTGTAGTGATGTAGTAAATTAATGTCACCAGGTGTGGAGGTGTAACCAGGGTGTAGTGATGTAGTAAATTAATGTCACCAGGTGTGGAGGTGTAACCAGGGTGTAGTGATGTAGTAAATTAATGTCACCAGGTGTGGAGGTGTAACCAGGGTGTAGTGATGTAGTAAATTAATGTCACCAGGTGTGGAGGTGTAACCAGGGTGTAGTGATGTAGTAAATTAATGTCACCAGGTGTGGAGGTGTAACCAGGGTGTAGTGATGTAGTAAATTAATGTCACCAGGTGTGGAGGTGTAACCAGGGTGTAGTGATGTAGTAAATTAATGTCACCAGGTGTGGAGGTGTAACCAGGGTGTAGTGATGTAGTAAATTAATGTCACCAGGTGTGGAGGTGTAACCAGGGTGTAGTGATGTAGTAAATTAATGTCACCAGGTGTGGAGGTGTAACCAGGGTGTAGTGATGTAGTAAATTAATGTCACCAGGTGTGGAGGTGTAACCAGGGTGTAGTGATGTAGTAAATTAATGTCACCAGGTGTGGAGGTGTAACCAGGGTGTAGTGATGTAGTAAATTAATGTCACCAGGTGTGGAGGTGTAACCAGGGTGTAGTGATGTAGTAAATTAATGTCACCAGGTGTGGAGGTGTAACCAGGGTGTAGTGATGTAGTAAATTAATGTCACCAGGTGTGGAGGTGTAACCAGGGTGTAGTGATGTAGTAAATGAATGTCACCAGGTGTGGAGGTGTAACCAGGGTGTAGTGATGTAGTAAATTAATGTCACCAGGTGTGGAGGTGTAACCAGGGTGTAGTGATGTAGTAAATTAATGTCACCAGGTGTGGAGGTGTAACCAGGGTGTAGTGATGTAGTAAATTAATGTCACCAGGTGTGGAGGTGTAACCAGGGTGTAGTGATGTAGTAAATTAATGTCACCAGGTGTGGAGGTGTAACCAGGGTGTAGTGATGTAGTAAATTAATGTCACCAGGTGTGGAGGTGTAACCAGGGTGTAGTGATGTAGTAAATTAATGTCACCAGGTGTGGAGGTGTAACCAGGGTGTAGTGATGTAGTAAATTAATGTCACCAGGTGTGGAGGTGTAACCAGGGTGTAGTGATGTAGTAAATTAATGTCACCAGGTGTGGAGGTGTAACCAGGGTGTAGTGATGTAGTAAATTAATGTCACCAGGTGTGGAGGTGTAACCAGGGTGTAGTGATGTAGTAAATTAATGTCACCAGGTGTGGAGGTGTAACCAGGGTGTAGTGATGTAGTAAATTAATGTCACCAGGTGTGGAGGTGTAACCAGGGTGTAGTGATGTAGTAAATTAATGTCACCAGGTGTGGAGGTGTAACCAGGGTGTAGTGATGTAGTAAATTAATGTCACCAGGTGTGGAGGTGTAACCAGGGTGTAGTGATGTAGTAAATTAATGTCACCAGGTGTGGAGGTGTAACCAGGGTGTAGTGATGTAGTAAATTAATGTCACCAGGTGTGGAGGTGTAACCAGGGTGTAGTGATGTAGTAAATTAATGTCACCAGGTGTGGAGGTGTAACCAGGGTGTAGTGATGTAGTAAATTAATGTCACCAGGTGTGGAGGTGTAACCAGGGTGTAGTGATGTAGTAAATTAATGTCACCAGGTGTGGAGGTGTAACCAGGGTGTAGTGATGTAGTAAATTAATGTCACCAGGTGTGGAGGTGTAACCAGGGTGTAGTGATGTAGTAAATTAATGTCACCAGGTGTGGAGGTGTAACCAGGGTGTAGTGATGTAGTAAATTAATGTCACCAGGTGTGGAGGTGTAACCAGGGTGTAGTGATGTAGTAAATTAATGTCACCAGGTGTGGAGGTGTAACCAGGGTGTAGTGATGTAGTAAATTAATGTCACCAGGTGTGGAGGTGTAACCAGGGTGTAGTGATGTAGTAAATTAATGTCACCAGGTGTGGAGGTGTAACCAGGGTGTAGTGATGTAGTAAATTAATGTCACCAGGTGTGGAGGTGTAACCAGGGTGTAGTGATGTAGTAAATTAATGTCACCAGGTGTGGAGGTGTAACCAGGGTGTAGTGATGTAGTAAATTAATGTCACCAGGTGTGGAGGTGTAACCAGGGTGTAGTGATGTAGTAAATTAATGTCACCAGGTGTGGAGGTGTAACCAGGGTGTAGTGATGTAGTAAATTAATGTCACCAGGTGTGGAGGTGTAACCAGGGTGTAGTGATGTAGTAAATTAATGTCACCAGGTGTGGAGGTGTAACCAGGGTGTAGTGATGTAGTAAATTAATGTCACCAGGTGTGGAGGTGTAACCAGGGTGTAGTGATGTAGTAAATTAATGTCACCAGGTGTGGAGGTGTAACCAGGGTGTAGTGATGTAGTAAATTAATGTCACCAGGTGTGGAGGTGTAACCAGGGTGTAGTGATGTAGTAAATTAATGTCACCAGGTGTGGAGGTGTAACCAGGGTGTAGTGATGTAGTAAATTAATGTCACCAGGTGTGGAGGTGTAACCAGGGTGTAGTGATGTAGTAAATTAATGTCACCAGGTGTGGAGGTGTAACCAGGGTGTAGTGATGTAGTAAATTAATGTCACCAGGTGTGGAGGTGTAACCAGGGTGTAGTGATGTAGTAAATTAATGTCACCAGGTGTGGAGGTGTAACCAGGGTGTAGTGATGTAGTAAATTAATGTCACCAGGTGTGGAGGTGTAACCAGGGTGTAGTGATGTAGTAAATTAATGTCACCAGGTGTGGAGGTGTAACCAGGGTGTAGTGATGTAGTAAATTAATGTCACCAGGTGTGGAGGTGTAACCAGGGTGTAGTGATGTAGTAAATTAATGTCACCAGGTGTGGAGGTGTAACCAGGGTGTAGTGATGTAGTAAATTAATGTCACCAGGTGTGGAGGTGTAACCAGGGTGTAGTGATGTAGTAAATTAATGTCACCAGGTGTGGAGGTGTAACCAGGGTGTAGTGATGTAGTAAATTAATGTCACCAGGTGTGGAGGTGTAACCAGGGTGTAGTGATGTAGTAAATTAATGTCACCAGGTGTGGAGGTGTAACCAGGGTGTAGTGATGTAGTAAATTAATGTCACCAGGTGTGGAGGTGTAACCAGGGTGTAGTGATGTAGTAAATTAATGTCACCAGGTGTGGAGGTGTAACCAGGGTGTAGTGATGTAGTAAATTAATGTCACCAGGTGTGGAGGTGTAACCAGGGTGTAGTGATGTAGTAAATTAATGTCACCAGGTGTGGAGGTGTAACCAGGGTGTAGTGATGTAGTAAATTAATGTCACCAGGTGTGGAGGTGTAACCAGGGTGTAGTGATGTAGTAAATTAATGTGACCAGGTGTGGAGGTGTAACCAGGGTGTAGTGATGTAGTAAATTAATGTCACCAGGTGTGGAGGTGTAACCAGGGTGTAGTGATGTAGTAAATTAATGTCACCAGGTGTGGAGGTGTAACCAGGGTGTAGTGATGTAGTAAATTAATGTCACCAGGTGTGGAGGTGTAACCAGGGTGTAGTGATGTAGTAAATTAATGTCACCAGGTGTGGAGGTGTAACCAGGGTGTAGTGATGTAGTAAATTAATGTCACCAGGTGTGGAGGTGTAACCAGGGTGTAGTGATGTAGTAAATGAATGTGACCAGGTGTGGAGGTGTAACCAGGGTGTAGTGATGTAGTAAATGAATGTCACCAGGTGTGGAGGTGTAACCAGGGTGTAGTGATGTAGTAAATTAATGTCACCAGGTGTGGAGGTGTAACCAGGGTGTAATGATGTAGTAAATTAATGTCACCAGGTGTGGAGGTGTAACCAGGGTGTAGTGATGTAGTAAATGAATGTCACCAGGTGTGGAGGTGTAACCAGGGTGTAGAGATGTAGTAAATTAATGTTACCAGGTGTTGAGGTGTAACCAGGGTGGAGTGATGTAATAAATTAATGTCACCAGGTGTGGAGGTGTAACCAGGGTGTAGTGATGTAGTAAATTAAGGTCACCAGGTGTGGAGGTGTAACCAGGGTGTAGTGATGTAGTAAATTAATGTCACCAGGTGTGGAGGTGTAACCAGGGTGTAGTGATGGAGTAAATTAATGTCACCAGGTGTGGAGGTGTCACCAGGGTGTAGTGATGTATTAAATTAATGTCACCAGGTGTGGAGGTGTAACCAGGGTGTAGGGATATAGTAAATGAATGTGACCAGGTGTGGAGGTGTCACCAGGGTGTAGTGATGTAGTAAATTAATGTCACCAGGTGTGGAGGTGTAACCAGGGTGTAGTGATGTAGTAAATTAATGTCACCAGGTGTGGAGGTGTAACCAGGGTGTAGTGATGTAGTAAATTAATGTCACCAGGTGTGGAGGTGTAACCAGGGTGTAGTGATGTAGTAAATTAATGTCACCAGGTGTGGAGGTGTAACCAGGGTGTAGTGATGTAATACATTAATGTCACCAGGTGTGGAGGTGAAACCAGGGTGTAGTGATGTAATACATTAATGTCACCAGGTGTGGAGGTGTAACCAGGGTGTAGTGATGGAGTAAATGAATGTCACCAGGTGTGGAGGTGTAACCAGGGTGTAGTGATGTAGTAAATTAATGTCACCAGGTGTGGAGATGTAACCAGTGTGTAGTGATGTAGTAAATGAATGTCACCAGGTGTGGAGATGTAACCAGGGTGTAATGATGTAGTAAATTAATGTCACCAGGTGTGGAGGTGTAACCAGGGTGTAGTGATGTAGTAAATGAATGTCACCAGGTGTGGAGGTGTAACCAGGGTGTAGAGATGTAGTAAATTAATGTTACCAGGTGTTGAGGTGTAACCAGGGTGGAGTGATGTAATAAATTAATGTCACCAGGTGTGGAGGTGTAACCAGGGTGTAGTGATGTAGTAAATTAAGGTCACCAGGTGTGGAGGTGTAACCAGGGTGTAGTGATGTAGTAAATTAATGTCACCAGGTGTGGAGGTGTAACCAGGGTGTAGTGATGTAGTAAATTAATGTCACCAGGTGTGGAGGTGTCACCAGGGTGTAGTGATGTAGTAAATTAATGTCACCAGGTGTGGAGGTGTAACCAGGGTGTAGGGATATAGTAAATGAATGTGACCAGGTGTGGAGGTGTCACCAGGGTGTAGTGATGTAGTAAATTAATGTCACCAGGTGTGGAGGTGTAACCAGGGTGTAGTGATGTAGTAAATTAATGTCACCAGGTGTGGAGGTGTAACCAGGGTGTAGTGATGTAGTAAATTAATGTCACCAGGTGTGGAGGTGTAACCAGGGTGTAGTGATGTAGTAAATTAATGTCACCAGGTGTGGAGGTGTAACCAGGGTGTAGTGATGTAATAAATGAATGTCACCAGGTGTGGAGGTGTAACCAGGGTGTAGTGATGTAGTAAATTAATGTCACCAGGTGTGGAGGTGTAACCAGGGTGTAGTGATGTAGTGAATTAATGTCACCAGGTGTGGAGGTGTAACCAGGGTGTAGTGATGGAGTAAATGAATGTGACCAGGTGTGGAGGTGTAACCAGGGTGTAGTGATGTAGTAAATTAATGTCACCAGGTGTGGAGGTGTAACCAGGCTGTAGTGATGTAGTAAATTAATGTCACCAGGTGTGTAGGTGTAACCAGGGTGTAGTGATGTAGTAAATTAATGTCACCAGGTGTGGAGGTGTAACCAGGGTGTAATGATGTAGTAAATTAATGTCACCAGGTGTGGAGGTGTAATCAGGGTGTAGTGATGTAGTAAAATATTGTCACCAGGTGTGGAGGTGTAACCAGGGTGTAGAGATGTATTAAATTAATGTTACCAGGTGTTGAGGTGTAACCAGAGTGTAGTGATGTAATAAATTAATGTCACCAGGTGTGGAGGTGTAACCAGGGTGTAGTGATGTAGTAAATTAATGTCACCAGGTGTGGAGGTGTAACCAGGGTGTAGTGATGTAGTAAATTAATTTAACCAGGTGTGGAGGTGTAACCAGGGTGTAGTGATGTAGTAAATGAATGTGACCAGGTGTGTAGGTGTAACCAGGGTGTAGTGATGTAGTAAATTAATGTGACCAGGTGTGGAGGTGTAACCAGGGTGTAGTGATGTAGTAAATGAATGTCACCAGGTGTGGAGGTGTAACCAGGGTGTAGTGATGTAGTAAATTAATGTCACCAGGTGTGGAGGTGTAACCAGGGTGTAGTGATGTAGTAAATTAATGTTACCAGGTGTGGAGGTGTAACCAGGGTGTAGTGATGTAATAAATTAATGTCACCATGTGTGGAGGTGTAACCAGGGTGTAGTGATGTAGTAAATTAATGTCACCAGGTGGGGAAGTGGAGGTGTAACCAGGGTGTAGTGATGTAGTAAATGAATGTGACCAGGTGTGTAGGTGTAACCAGGGTGTAGTGATGTAGTAAATGAATGTCACCAGGTGTGGAGGTGTAACCAGGGTGTAGTGATGTAGTAAATTAATGTCACCAGGTGTGGAGGTGTAACCAGGGTGTAGTGATGTAGTAAATTAATGTCACCAGGTGTGGAGGTGTAACCAGGGTGTAGTGATGTAGTAAATGAATGTCACCAGGTGTGGAGGTGTAACCAGGGTGTAGTGATGTAGTAAATTAATGTCACCAGGTGTAGAGGTGTAACCACAGTGTAGTGATGTAGTAAATGAATGTGACCAGGTATGGAGGTGTAACCAGGGTGTAGTGATGTAATAAATTAATGTCACCAGGTGTGGAGGTGTAACCAGGGTGTAGTGATGTAGTAAATTAATGTCACCAGGTGTGGAGGTGTAACCAGGGTGTAGTGATGTAGTAAATTAATGTCACCAGGTGTGGAGGTGTAACCAGGGTGTAGTGATGTAGTAAATGAATGTCACCAGGTGTGGAGGTGTAACCAGGGTGTGGTGATGTACTAAATTAATGTCACCAGGTGTGGAGGTGTAACCAGGGTGTAGTGATGTAATAAATTAATGTCACCAGGTGTGGAGGTGTAACCAGGGTGTAGTGATGTAGTAAATTAATGTCACCAGGTGTGGAGGTGTAACCAGGGTGTAGTGATGTAGTAAATGAATGTCACCAGGTGTGGAGGTGTAACCAGGGTGTAGTGATGTAGTAAATTAATGTCACCAGGTGTAGAGGTGTAACCACAGTGTAGTGATGTAGTAAATGAATGTGACCAGGTGTGGAGGTGTAACCAGGGTGTAGTGATGTAATAAATTAATGTCACCAGGTGTGGAGGTGTAACCAGGGTGTAGTGATGTAGTAAATTAATGTCACCAGGTGTGGAGGTGTAACCAGGGTGTAGTGATGTAGTAAATTAATGTCACCAGGTGTGGAGGTGTAACCAGGGTGTAGTGATGTAGTAAATTAATGTCACCAGGTGTGGAGGTGTAACCAGGGTGTAGTGATGTAGTAAATTAATGTCACCAGGTGTGGAGGTGTAACCAGGGTGTAGTGATGTAGTAAATTAATGTCACCAGGTGTGGAGGTGTAACCAGGGTGTAGTGATGTAGTAAATTAATGTCACCAGGTGTGGAGGTGTAACCAGGGTGTAGTGATGTAGTAAATTAATGTCACCAGGTGTGGAGGTGTAACCAGGGTGTAGTGATGTAGTAAATTAATGTCACCAGGTGTGGAGGTGTAACCAGGGTGTAGTGATGTAGTAAATTAATGTCACCAGGTGTGGAGGTGTAACCAGGGTGTAGTGATGTAGTAAATTAATGTCACCAGGTGTGGAGGTGTAACCAGGGTGTAGTGATGTAGTAAATGAATGTCACCAGGTGTGGAGGTGTAACCAGGGTGTAGTGATGTAGTAAATTAATGTCACCAGGTGTGGAGGTGTAACCAGGGTGTAGTGATGTAGTAAATTAATGTCACCAGGTGTGGAGGTGTAACCAGGGTGTAGTGATGTAGTAAATGAATGTCACCAGGTGTGGAGGTGTAACCAGGGTGTAGTGATGTAATAAATTAATGTCACCAGGTGTGGAGGTGTAACCAGGGTGTAGTGATGTAGTAAATTAATGTCACCAGGTGTGGAGGTGTAACCAGGGTGTAGTGATGTAGTAAATTAATGTCACCAGGTGTAGAGGTGTAACCACAGTGTAGTGATGTAGTAAATGAATGTCACCAGGTGTGGAGGTGTAACCAGGGTGTAGTGATGTAATAAATTAATGTCACCAGGTGTGGAAGTGTAACCAGGGTGTAGTGATATAGTAAATTAATGTCACCAGGTGTAGAGGTGTAACCAGGGTGTAGTGATGTAGTAAATTAATGTCACCAGGTGTGGAGGTGTAACCAGGGTGTATTGATGTAATAAATTAATGTCACCAGGTGTGGAGGTGTAACCAGGGTGTAGTGATGTAATAAATTAATGTCACCAGGTGTGGAGGTGTAACCAGGGTGTAGTGATGTAGTAAATTAATGTCACCAGGTGTGGAGGTGTAACCAGGGTGTAGTGATGTAGTAAATGAATGTCACCAGGTGTGGAGGTGTAACCAGGGTGTAGTGATGTAGTAAATTAATGTCACCAGGTGTAGAGGTGTAACCACAGTGTAGTGATGTAGTAAATGAATGTGACCAGGTGTGGAGGTGTAACCAGGGTGTAGTGATGTAATAAATTAATGTCACCAGGTGTGGAGGTGTAACCAGGGTGTAGTGATGTAGTAAATTAATGTCACCAGGTGTGGAGGTGTAACCAGGGTGTAGTGATGTAGTAAATTAATGTCACCAGGTGTGGAGGTGTAACCAGGGTGTAGTGATGTAGTAAATTAATGTCACCAGGTGTGGAGGTGTAACCAGGGTGTAGTGATGTAGTAAATGAATGTCACCAGGTGTGGAGGTGTAACCAGGGTGTAGTGATGTAATAAATTAATGTCACCAGGTGTGGAGGTGTAACCAGGGTGTAGTGATGTAGTAAATTAATGTCACCAGGTGTAGAGGTGTAACCAGGGTGTAGTGATGTAGTAAATTAATGTCACCAGGTGTGGAGGTGTAACCAGGGTGTATTGATGTAATAAATTAATGTCACCAGGTGTGGAGGTGTAACCAGGGTGTAGTGATGTAGTAAATTAATGTCACCAAATGTGGAGGTGTAACCAGGGTGTAGTGATGTAGTAAATTAAGGTCACCAGGTGTGGAGGTGTAACCAGGGTGTAGTGATGTAGTAAATTAATCTCACAAGGTGTGGAGGTGTAACCAGGGTGTAGTGATGTAGTAAATTAATGTCACCAGGTGTGGAGGTGTAACCAGGGTGTGGTGATGTACTAAATTAATATCACCAGGTGTGGAGGTGAAACCAGGGTGTAGTGATGTAATACATTAATGTCACCAGGTGTGGAGGTGTAACCAGGGTGTAGTGATGGAGTAAATGAATGTCACCAGGTGTGGAGGTGTAACCAGGGTGTAGTGATGTAGTAAATTTATGTCACCAGGTGTGGAGGTGTAACCAGGGTGTAGTGATGTAGTAAATTAATGTCACCAGGTGGGGATGTGGAGGTGTAACCAGGGTAGAGTGATGTAGTAAATGAATGTGACCAGGTGTGTAGGTGTAACCAGGGTGTAGTGATGTAGTAAATTAATGTCACCAGGTGTGGAGGTGTAACCAGGGTGTAGTGATGTAGTAAATTAATGTCACCAGGTGTGGAGGTGTAACCAGGGTGTAGTGATGTAGTAAATTAATGTCACCAGGTGTGGAGGTGTAACCAGGGTGTAGTGATGTAGTAAATTATTGTCACAAGGTGTGGAGGTGTAACCAGGGTGTAGTGATGTAGTAAATTAACGTCTCTGGGCTCGGTGGGACGTTTGCGTCCCACCCTAGTCAACAGCTAGTGGAATCCCGTGGCGCGATATTCAAATACCTTAGAAATGCTATTACTTCAATTTCTCAAACATATGACTATTTTACACCATTTTAAAGACAAGACTCTCGTTAAACTAACCACACTGTCCGATTTCAAAAAGGCTTTACAACAAAAGCAAAACATTAGATTATGTCAGCAGAGTACCCAGCCTGAAATAAGACACCCATTTTTCAAGCTAGCATATAATGTCACAAAAACCGAAACCACAGCTAAATGCAGCACTAACCTTTGATGATCTTCATCAGATGACACTCCTAGGACATTATGTTACACAATACATGCATGTTTTGTTCAATCAAGTTCATATTTAAGTCAAAAACCAGCTTTTTACATTAGCACGTGACTTGCATGTGACTAGCATTCCCACCGAACACTTCCGGTGAATTTACTAAATTACTCACGATAAACGTTCACAAAAAACATAACAATTATTTTAAGAATTACAGATACAGAACTCCTTTATGCAATCGCGGTGTCCGATTTTAAAATAGCTTTTTGGTGAAAGCACATGTTGCAATATTCTGAGTAGATAGCCCGGCCATCACAGTCTAGCTATTTTGACACCCACCAAGTTTGGTACTCACCAAACTCAGATTTACTATAAGAAAAATTGGATTACCTTTGCTGTTCTACGTCAGAATGCACTCCCAGGACTTCTACTTAAACAACAAATGTTGGTTTGGTTCCAAATAATCCATAGTTATATCCAAATAGCGGCGTTTTGTTCGTGCGTTCAAGACACTATCCGAAGGGTAACGAAGGGTGACGCGCCCGGCGCGTTTCGTGACAAAAGATTTCAAAATATTCCATTACCGTACTTCGAAGCATGTCAAACGCTGTTTAAAATACATTTTTATGCGATTTTTCACGTAAAATAGAGATAATATTCCGACCGGGAGTCGTTGTTTTCGTTCAAAGACTGAGAAAGTAAAATGGACTCTTCACGTGCACGTGCGCCCGTCTCATTGTTCTCAGATCGACCACTTACCAAATGCGCTACTGTTTTTCAGCCATGGGCTGCAAAGTCATCATTCAACGTTCTGGCGCCTTCTGAGAGCCTATGGGAGCCTTAGAAAATGTCACGTTACAGCAGAGATCCTTTATTTTGGATAGAGATGACAAAGAAGGCCAAGAAATGGTAAGTGAGGGCGCTTCCTGTTTGGAATCTTCTCAGGTTTTGGCCTGCCGTATGAGTTCTGTTATACTCACAGACACCATTCAAACAGTTTTAGAAACTTAGGGTGTTTTCTATCCAAATCAAACAATTATATGCATATTCTAGTTACTGGGCAGGAGTAGTAACCAGATTCAATCGGGTACGTTTTTTTATCCGGCCGTGCAAATACTGCCCCCTATCCCCAACAGGATAATGTGACCAGGTGTGGAGGTGTAACCAGGGTGTAGTGATGTAGTAAATGAATGTGACCAGGTGTGGAGGTGTAACCAGGGTGTAGTGATGTAATAAAATAATATGACCAGGTGTGGAGGTGTAACCAGGGTGTAGTGCTGCTGGAGCTTTAATTAATAAAATACTATGTGATCTTAACTCACCTGTCCATCGTCTGCTGTGTCCCTTGTGTCAGAGGTGGATTTGGAGGCCTTCCTGTTTTACACGTCAACAAATGAATAAATGAATAATCAAGTTAATAAATCAAAATGATAATGTGAAATGAAAGTCTTGGAAAGGTTCCGTCCCCACTGGAGGCCATTTGGTAGGCCGTCCTTGTAAATAAGAATTGTTCTTAATAGACTTGCTTAGTTAAACAAAATAAATCACTCTGAAGGAGTTTGTTACACAGTTGCTGAGAGATGTGTGTAAACCACAGGCCTATGTTTCTATTCCTGCTGTTCTCAAGCCCGTTGCTGCGTCTCCCTTCCTGCAGCCATAGAAACATAAAGATAGACAACAAACACACTTTATAACTGGTGAATAACTACATCTGATCTAATTAAGCAGGAAAAATAACTTATCATAACAGATGTGTAGCACTGTCAGTAAAGTGTTTCTCTGTCGATTGTTTTGAACCTGTTTCATGACTATAACACTGATGGTACTTCACATGACCTGCATACTCTGTGTCCTGGCTTAGATCTGTAGTAACTCCAGACTCCCATTTGTTGAACCAGCATACTTCTGTGACGTTATTCCAGCTGGGATGTCTATAGGTACAGGTAATGTCCACTGTTGACCCCTTCAAGGCACATATACTCCTCTTGGTGTAAGTCACATTCAAACAGCTCTGACCATGAACACCTGAAACTAAATGTATCTGATCAATTCCTCAAATGATAATGAGATGATTTTCAAGTGTTTTAGACATATTGGACTGGTTCATTTAAAATGAATAAAATATATAGACCCACACAGTGCATTCGGAAAGTATTCAGAACCCTTGACTTTTTCCACATTTTGTTACGTTACAGCCTTATTCTAAAACGAATTCCAAAATTATAATTCTAAAACGGTATAACATGATAACATACCATCAGCCATCGTCTACCTTGTATATTATACTGCATCATTTCTGCTAGTGTTACAGATTTGTCTGTTTTTCCCCACATGTTCGACTATTGGTCCACAGCTCTTAATGATTGATACTTAAGATGATTATTATAGGTGAGTCCAGACTTACACACTGTAGGAGTGAGAAAATCCTCATGGTCTTTTACAGCACAGGAGTAGCTGTCTGCAGAGTAACGCCAGACCAATAGAGTATTACAGGAGTATTGTTGGGAAGTAGGGTCATGGAAGCTGTACCCCCATTCTGCATACTGTGTTTGAAATCTGAACTTGTACTCAGCTGAACCTCTCTCTCTCAGGTCTGTGATTCTCAGGGTGCAGTCTTTCTCTTCAGTCCCAAGGTACTCAGCACGACCTGCATTCTCTGTCACTGAGCTCAGGATTTTAGGTGCCTCATTACATTTCTCTTGGATATACCAGTTTGGTTCTGAGACTACATGATAACTTGGATGTTGATATGTGCAGGGCAGTTCCACTGTTGAGCCCTTCATAGCACAGATACTCTGATGGGTGTAAGTCACGTTGACAGTTCTGACCCAGAACACCTAAAACAGTAGTAGGCCCAATCATTTATTCAATTAGTTTCATGTATAATAATTGCACTCAACAAAAACATAAATGCAACAATGTGTACGATTTTACTGAGTTACAGTTCATATAAAAAAATCTGTCAATTGAAATGAATGAATTAGACCCTAATCTATGGATTTCACATGACTGGGAATACAGATACAATTTAAGTCAGAAGTTTACATACACTTAGGTTGGAGTCAATAAACTTGTTTTTCAACCACTCCACAAATGTTTTGTAAACAAACTATAGTGTTGGCAAATCGGTTAGGACATCTACTTTGTGCATGACACAAGTCATTTTTCCAACAATTGTTTACAGACAGATTATGTCGCTGTATCACAATTCCAGTGGGTCAGAAGTTTACATACACTAAGTTGACTGTGCCTTTAAACAGCTTGGAAAATTCCAGAAAATGATTTAATGGCTTTAGAAGCTTCTGATAGGCTAATTGACATCATTTGAGTCAATTGGAGGTGTACCTGTGGATGTATTTCAAGGCCTACCTTCGAACTCAGTGCCTCTTTGCTTGACATCATATGAAAATCAAAATAAATCAGCCAATACCTTAGAAAAAAAATTGTAGACCTCCACAAGTCCGGTTCATCCTTGGGAGCAATTTCCAAACGCCTGAAAGTACCACGTTCATCTGTACAAACAATAGTACGCAAGTATTAACACCATGAGACCACGCAGCCGTCATACCACTCAGGAAGGAGACGCATTCTGTCTCCTAGAGATGAATGTACTTTGGTGCGAAAAGTGCAAATCAATCCCAGAACAACAGAAAAGGACCTTGTGAAGATGCTGGAGGAAACAGGAACAAAAGTGAGTCCTATATCGACATAACCTGAAAGGCACCTCAGCAAGGAAGAAGCCACTGCTCCAAAACCGCCATAAAAATGCCAGACTACGGTTTGCAACTGCACATGGGGACAAAGATCATACTTTTTGGAGAAATGTCCTCCGGTCTGATGAAACAAAAATGGAACTGTTTGGCCATAATGACCATCATTATGTTTGGAGGAAAAATGGGGAGGCTTGCAAGCCGAAGAACACCATCCCAACCGTGAAGTACGGCGGTGGCAGCATCATGTTTTGGGGGTGCTTTACTGCAGGAGGGACTGGTGCACTTCAGAAAATAGATGCATCATGAGGAAAGGAAAATTTTGTGGATATCTTGAAGAAACATCTCAAGACATCAGTCAGGAAGTTAAAGCTTGGTTGCAAATGGGTCTTCCAAATGGACAATGACCCCAAGCATACTTCTGAAGTTGTGGCAAAATGGCTTAAGGACAACAAAGTCAAGGTATTGGAGTGGCCATCACAAAGCCCTGACCTGAATCCTATAGAAAATGTGTGGGCAGAACTGAAAAAGGAATGGGCCAAAATTCACCCAACTTATTTTGGGAAGCTGGTGGAAGGCTACCAGAAACGTTTGACTCAAGTTAAACAATTTAAAGGCAATGCTACCAAATACTAATTGAGTGTATGTAAACTTCTGACCCACTGGGTATGTGATGAAAGAAATAAAAGCTGAAATAAATCACTCTACTATTAGTAGTCAATATCTGGTGTGACCACCATTTGCCTCATGCAGTGCGAAATAAGATAAAGGATTTCATGAATTTTTCAATACATGTGTCGTGGAAATTACTACCAAGGACTCAGTCAAACTTAAATGCATCATTCTTTATTATCAGCAAGCTGGAGAGGGTGCAACAAACTTAATGCACCATAGTACAAATCGGTCAGGAGCTGTTTCGGGGCAGTCCCGTTAGTTCTCATATATACTGCTTACAAAGACAAGTTATATTTGAATGATTTACATTATTCATCATTAACGTTTGGTTCCTGCATGTAACTTATAGAACATATTCTGGACGTTCTGCCAAAAGGGCTGAGGGGGTCATGATCGTCTTCCCCTCATATGTCTACCCAGCACCTACAGGAACCAATGATTGTATGAGACAAGATGTACAATTCAAAGCTCTCTCTTCAGAAAACATTTCCCCCACATGAATATACACCTACTATTGGTGAAACATTTTATTATACATTATTTAATGGAAAATAGGAGTTAATGAAATAAGATACAGCTCTGAACACCCCCACCCCACCACACACACACACCACTCCTACTCCAAGACGCTTGATACATATGGATCCAGAGCTGCATATTATGCTACACAGGTTACTATGGCAATCAAATTTAGTAAACTGTTAGAGAATGGGAGACATGACTCTTTACAAGATGTTTTCTATTTAAAGTTTATTTAGGGATCTGGAACCGGTGCCAGAGAGGAGGGAGATGAAAGAAAACATGTTTGAGCTTTCTGGTGTTTTTTCAGTGACCCTGAATGAGCAAATCTCTTTCCACATAGACAGGAGTAAGATTTCTCTCCTGTGTGTATGAGTTTGTGTGTAGTCAGGTTTCCTGAATGATTGTAGCTCTTCCCACACTGATCACAGCTATAAGGCTTCTCTCCTGTGTGTATGCGTTGGTGTGCAATCAGATTGGAATCTCGAACAAAAGTCTTTCCACACTGATCACAGCTATAAGGCTTCTCTCCTGTGTGTATGCGTTGGTGTGCAATCAGATTGGAATCTCGAACAAAACTCTTCCCACACTGATCACAGCTATAAGGCTTCTCTCCTGCGTGTATGCGTTCGTGTACAGTCAGGGCTCCTGAATGATTGAAGCTCTTCCCACACTGAACACAGCTATAAGGCTTCTCTCCTGTGTGTATGCGCTGGTGTGTAATCATGGATCCTGAGTCACTGAAACTCTTCCCACACTGATCACAGCTATAAGGCTTCTCTCCTGTGTGTTTGTGTTTAGTCTGGGCTCCTGACTGATTTAAGTATTTCCCACAATCAAAGCAGGTATAAGGTCCCTCCCCTGAATTAATTCTCTGATGATATTTTAAGGTTTTAGATGCATGCTCTAGAGTGTGAATTTGCTTATGGATTGTCAAGTCTTGTTTAGCCAAACTCTTCCCACAGTCAGAGCAGCAGTGGTGAGGTTTCTTCCCTATACCTCTATGCTGGTGTTTCTTGAGGTGTTCTGGTCTGGAGAGACTCTTCTCTTTCTTGTCAGCATCATGATGTTGTTGAGGCTCCCCAGATGATAAGCCCCTCCCACTAAGAGAGCAACGATTAGGGATGTCCCCTGTGAAACAAAGACATTGAATAGTTAGGTTTTGCAAATATGGGTCCATAAACAAATGGGTCCTTCCATGAAATGAAGGCCTTTTGCGTACCTTACATATTTTTCCAGTAGAAATTGTGCACCAGTATTAGATTTTAAATCTGTTATTAAATAATATGAATAAAGACTTGCTAAAGTGACAAAATTCGGAATTTTCACAAGTCCCTCCGTCAACCCTGTGTAACTTCTAGATAGATTTTAACCCACCTAATACAATAATCATTCCAAGTTTTACCATCATTGAGTAAAGTCACAAGCGCAGAATAATACGATAATTGTGAAGTCAATTAATATAAGAGATTGATTTAAATGTTGACAAACTATGAAAGAACAATTTCCCTAATAAACATGTTTACATGGAAACATCTGAAATAAGGCTACCTGATGGGTCTTTGATAAACGCTGAAAATTGCCAATCAAAATAAACGTTCTACCACAGCGACTATGTTATTATTTTGAAGCAGTATAAAGTTTGTATGTGAAAACTACTTCTAAGCTGCACATTTTCAGTTTTTCCTGAACTCACTGGACTCGAGCAAAACAAGTTTGCTTGCGCTGCTTGTGTTAACACATACACAGATTAAATACACCTCTATAACGCTGATTAAAGTGTTCACATGTCCTAATCATTCTAAAGATTGCTCAGAAAAACCAGGTGTTTTTAAAGGCGTATGCTTACTTCGGTTATGACCTTACACCAATTAAGATAAGCAGAGTAAGGTGTTTACATGACTAATGACATACTCGGCCAACTGCCATAACTAGTTTAATGTCAAATTATGAGAATGCATGTAAAGCCCTAGTTATTTGGTGACTTTGACAGTCATTTCAGAACATCATTTATTTCATGTAATTAGTGATTCATTTACATCTGTCCCTCATTTTAAGGTCAACCCATGTTTTAATATGGTGAAACTGTTCCTCACATTTTTTGGGCAAAAGAAACATTGAACGTCAAATCATAGAGTAAAAGCAGGTTTGCTGGTTCTAGTCTTTTTATCAATTCTCTGGTGTTTTTTGTAGAAAACTGAGCAAGTGAACCATTTTACCCAGAAATTGGTATGGTAGAATACTTTTTTTTGTGAGGCTAGCATTAAATTTTCACTCCCCGTGGAACAAAACTAGCTTCCATTACCCTTGTCATAAGCAAATTTGTGGCTGATTTAAAGGACTATTTTACCACTGTAATCTGGTGGTTTTGTTGTTTTCAGTAGTCCCCTGTTACTTTATTTAGCACATTGGCACTTACTACAGTATTTATTTTCATATAACCTCTTGAGATGGGAAAACATGTTTTTATGAAGTTGAACATGTGCTCTTCATGAAAGAAAGTTAAAATTAGGTGAAATCAAAAGTTTTTGGGGGGGGACCAAGTTACACTTCTCAAAATTGGGTGGAACTACCAGATATTTTCATCAATATATGATTAACCAATTAATTGTTACAGAAGCAGACTAATCCACACACCATGGTTCTTACTTAATGAAATCATATCTCCATGTTCCTCTTCTCCTTCTCGTCTCTCAGTTCCACTCTGCCCCGGTGTTTTCCTGCAGTCGACCAGAACCAGTAGTAAAGTACGGTGAGGCGGTCGACCTGGGGACTCCTGGAGGGTGGAGGGGGACGAGCTAGCTTTGTCCTGTTGGCCACAAGAAGTTTACAGTTGATCATTAAACCAAATAATGTATTAATTCAGTCTAAACCTCTGATTTGGGTGCATCCCTCGAATATCTCATTTTACCTGAAATGTTCAATCGTTCACTACAACCCACAAATCTAAGAGCATTGGATTGGTGGGCATGGGCTAGTTTCCACCATATTTGTTATACCAGTCATTTCCTATCAAACAACGTGGAAGAGGAGAAGCAAGAGCGATAACTGGGCCCAAAATCTGGCTTCTGGCTTATTTGATCATATATACATTTTCGTAACGAGTTGGTTGTTAAGAGTGTATTGGTAAAAGTAGGACACAAGACATTCCGGCAACTTTGAGGGGAAAAAAACTGTATGGAAGTAGTACCTGGTCGTCACTAGTTACCACAAACAAAGCCATAAACCACACCCATTTCTACAACTGATCTTTTTAACTTGTTATGGATAGGGGGCAGTATTTTCACGGTCAGATAAAAAACGTACCCGATTTAATCTGGTTATTACCCCTGCCCAGAAACTAGAATATGCATATAATTATTAGCTTTGGATAGAAAACACTCCAAAGTTTCTAAAACTGTTTGAATGGTGTCTGTGAGTATAACAGAACTCAAATGGCAGGCCAAAACCTGAGAAGATTCTGTACAGGAAGTACCCTGTCTGACCATTTCTTGGCCTTCTTTGCCATCTCTATCCAAAACAGAGTATCTCTGCTGTAACGTGACACTTCCTGAGGCTCCCATAAGCTCTCAGAAGGCGTCAGAACGTTGAATGATGACTTTGCAGTCTCCGGCTGAAAAACAGTAGCGCATTTGGATAGTGGTCGATCTGAGAACAATGAGACTGGTGCGCGCGTGCACGAGACGACTCCATGTTTACATTTTCAGTCTTTGAACGAAAACAACGACTCCCGGTCGGAATATTATCGCTATTTTACGAGAAAAATCGCATAAAAATTGATTTTAAACAGCTTTTGACATGCTTCGAAGTACGGTAATGGAATATTTTGAAATTGTTTGTTACGATACGCGCTGTGGCCGTCACCCTTCGTTACCCTTCGGATAGTGTCTTGAACGCACGAACAAAACACCGCTATTTGGATATAACTATGGATTATTTGGAACCAAAACAACATTGGGATATGAAGTAGAAGTCCTGGGAGTGCATTCTGACGAAGAACAGCAAAGGTAATCCAATTTTTCTTATAGTAAATCTGAGTTTGGTGAGTACCAAACTTGGTGGGTGTCAAAATAGCTAGCCATGATGGCCAGGCTATCTACTCAGAATATTGCAAAATGTGCTTTCACCGAAAAGCTATTTTAAAATCGGACACCGCGATTGCATAAAGGGGTTCTGTATCTATAATTCTTAAAATAATTGTTATGTTTTTTGTGAACGTTTATCGTGAGTAATTTAGTAAATTCACCGGAAGTGTTCGGTGGGAATGCTAGTTCTGAACGTCACATGCTAATGTAAAAAGCTGGTTTTTGATATAAATATGAACTTGATTGAACAAAACATGCATGTATTGTATAACATAATGTCCTAGGAGTGTCATCTGATGAAGATCATCAAAGGTTAGTGCTGCATTTAGCTGTGGTTTTGGTTTTTGTGACATTATATGCTAGCTTGAAAAATGGGTGTCTGATTATTTCTGGCTGGGTACTCTGCTGACATAATCTAATGTTTTGCTTTCGCTGTAAAGCCTTTTTGAAATCGGACAGTGTGGTTAGATAAAGGAGAGTCTTGTCTTTAAAATGGTGTAAAATAGTCATTTGTTTGAAAAATTGAAGTTTTCGGATTTTCGAGGAGTTTGTATTTTGCGCCACGCCCATCAATGGATATTGGAGCAGGTGTTCCGCTAGCGGAACGTCTAGATGTAAGAGGTTAAATGTGATTTTAACCCTAACCTTGAAAACTCTAACTTTATGCCTAATCCTAAATAAATACAAATACGATATAGATGTTCGACATTGTGGCAACTAGTGAAAACACGCATATCTGCCCTCTCATTGGCTATAATGGTCCCACCTGATCTTGCCTCTTCCCGATTGCCTTCCAGCTGCGTTTCAAACTCAACAACCCTCGGCCCTAAATCCTCAGCCCTTGAATTGCGTTTTACATCCGAGTGTACCTTAAAATGTCCCTTGCCCAAGCGAGGGAGAGTGAAGATCGGAGGCAACGTCCTTGGTGGAAGTCTTGAAGTTTAACTTAAAAACAACCAACCTAAAGCTATCAATGTACCTAGTAAGCTAACGTATCTAGCTAGCGTCGTGGAAATATTGGTCCAATAACAGTTCTCAGATACCGGAACATTCAATTTATATAGACTATTACAAAGCCAAGCTGGTCCAAGGATCATCTGACTTCGCCAGTCTCAGCACACTCCTTTTATACAGTTTCACCCTTACATAGTCACTCCTCTTATTGCAAAATACCCTTTGACATTGCGCCACCATTATCTTTTTGTCTCACTTCTACTTATTTACACCCATCTTAGATTATATTGGTGGCGTCACCATAGTACTATTACAAAATATATATATATATATATATATATATATATACAGTTGAAGTCAGAAGTTTACATACATTTAGGTTGGAGTCATTAAAACTAGTTTTCAAACCACTCTACAAATTTCTTGTTAACAAACTATAGTTTTGGCAAGTCAGTTAGGACATCTACTTTGTGCATGACACAAATAATTTTTTCAACAATTGTTTACAGACAGATTATTTCACTGTATCACAATTTCAGTGGGTCAGAAGTTTACACACACCAAGTTGACTGTGCCTTTAAACAGTTTGGAAAATTCCAGAAAATTATGTCATGGCTTTAGAAGCTTCTGATAGGCTAATTGACATAATTTGAGTCAATTGGAGGTGTACCTGTGGATGAATTTCAAGGCCTGTCTTCAAACCCAGTGCCTCTTTGCTTGACATCATGGGAAAATCAAAATAAATCAGTCAAGACCTCAGAAAAAAAATGTCAACCTCCACAAGTCTGGTTCATCCTTGGGAGCAATTTCCAAACGCCTGAAGGTACCACGTTCATCTGTACAAACAATTGTATGCAAGTATAAACAGGAAACAGGAACAAAAGTATCTATATCCACAGTAAAACGAGTCTTATATCAACATAACCTGAAAGGCCGCTCACCATAAAAAAGCCAAACTACGGTTTGCAACGGCACATGGGGACAAAGATCGTACTTTTTGGAGAAATGTCCTCTGATCTGATGAAACAAAAATAGAACTGTTTGGCCAAAATGACCATCGTTATGTTTGGAGGAAAAAGGGAAAGGCTTACATGCCGAAGAACACCATCCCAACCGTCAAGCACGGTGGTGGCAGCATCATGTTGTGGGGGTGCTTTGCTGCAGGAGGGACTGGTGCATGTCACAAAATAGATGGCATCATGAGGAAAGGAAAATTATGTGTATATATTGAAGCAACATCTTAAGACATCAGTCAGGAAGATAAAGCTTGGTCACAAATGGGTCTTCCAAATGAACAATGACCCCAAGCATACTTCCAAAGTTGTGGCAAAATGGCTTAAGGACAACAAAGTCAAGGTATTGGAGTGGCCATCATAAAGCCCTGACCTCATTCCTATAGAAAATAAGTGGGCAGAACTGAAAGATTGTGTGCGAGCAAGGAGGCCTACAAACCTGACTCAGTTACACCAGCTATGTCAGGAGGAATGGGCCATAATTCACCCAACTTATTGTGGGAAGCTTGTGGAAGGCTACCTGAAACGTTTGACCCAAGTTAAACAATTTAAAGGCAATGATTCCAAATACTAATTGAGTGTATGTAAACTTCTGACCCACTGGGAATGTGATGAAAGAAATAAAAGCTGAAATAAATCTCTCTCTACTATTACTCTGACATTTCACATTCTTAAAATAAAGTGGTGATCCTGACCTAAGACAGGGAATTTTTACTAGGATTAAATGTCAGGAATTGTGAAAAACTGAGTTTAAATGTATTTGGCTAAGGTGGATGTAAACTTCCGACATCAACTGTACCTCCTTAATACAGGTAAATGTCTAGTGGTTCCTGTAAATGATTAACTAATGTGCATGTCCAATGGCCTTCACAAGACCAGGCTAATGGTGCCTATAAATGATTAGCTCTATGGGAAACGTGGGACGTCAGCGTCCCACTCTATTCAACAGCCAGTGGAATCGCGTGGCGCGAAATACAAATACCTCAAAAATGCTATAACTTCAATTTCTCAAACATATGACTATTTTACACCATTTGAAAGATAAGACTCTCGTTAATCCAACCACGTAGTCCGATTTCAAAAAGGCTTTACAGCGAAAGCAAAACATTAGATTATGTCAGGAGAGTACCCTGCCAAAAATAATCACACAGCCATTTTCAAAGCAAGCATATATGTCACAAAAACCAAAACCACAGCTAAATGCAGCACTAACCTTTGATGATCTCATCAGATGACACTCCTAAGACATTATGTTATACAATACATGCATGTTTTGTTCAATCAAGTTCATATTTATATCAAAAAACAGCTTTTTACATTAGCATGTGATGTTCAGAACTAGCATACACACCGAAAACTTCTGGTGAATTTACTAAATTACTCAGCATAAACGTTCACAAAATACATAACAATTATTTTAAGAATTATAGATACAGAACTGCTTTGTGCAATCGCGGTGTCAGATTTTAAAATAGCTTTTCGGCAAAAGCACATTTTGCAATATTCTGAGTACATAGCTCGGCCATCACGGCTAGCTATTCAGACACTCGCCAACGTCGAGGCTCAGTAAACTCAGAATTACTATTACAAAAATTGGATTACCTTTGCTGTTCTTCGTCAGAATGCACTCCCAGAACTTCTACTTCAACAACAAATGCTGTTTTGGTTCCAAATAATCCATAGTTACTATCCAAATACCTCCGTTTTGTTCGTGCGTTCAGGTCACTATCCGAAGGGTGACACGGGGGCAAATTTCATGACAAAAAAATTCAAAATGTTCCTTTACCGTACTTAGAAGCATGTCAAACGCTGTTTAAAATAATTTTTTATGCGATTTTCCTCGTAAAATATCGACAATATTCCAACCGGACAACCTTGTATTCATTCAAACAGGTGAAGAAAAAAAATGGGTCGTCTCGTGACCTCGCATCTCCTGTCTCTGAGCCACTAGGCTGACCACTCACAAACAGAGCTCCTGAACCTTGCCCAGAGACAGCAGACACCCCAATCCACTTTATGGCGCCTTCAGAGAGCCAATGGAAGCCTTAGAAAGTGTCACGTAACAGCAGAGATACTGTATTCGATAGAGAGGCAACAGAAGGACCAGAAATTGTCAGACAGGCCACTTCCTGTACGGAATCTTCTCAGGTTTTGGCCTGCCATATGAGTTCTGTTATACTCACAGACACTATTCAAACAGTTTTAGAAACTTTAGAGTGTTTTCTATCCAAATATAGTAATTATATGCATATTCTCGTTTCTGGAAAAGAGTAGTAACCAGTTTAAATTGGGTACGTTTTTTATCCGGCCGTGAAAATACTGCCCCCTAGCCCCAACAGGTTAACTAATGTGCATGTACAATAGCCTTCACAAGACCAGGCATGACCCAGAAAGGTTAAGCCTGTACTGACTCAGCTTGCACATACACATTGGTTCTGCTTACACATATACTAATGTTTTAACCCTATATCGATTCTGCTTACTACTTCTAAGAAAACAGTATAGGTACTGGAAAATCCCCAATGTACTGGAAAATCCCCAATGTACTGGAGAAAAAACGCCACCTGACTCCTCAGGAGAAGAAATGGAGGATGCTGGACATTCAGTGGATTCTGAAAATGCAGTCAATAGTCCTGCACCCAAAAAGACATAGAAAGAATTGTCTTTGCGCGAACAACAGGTCAACATAATCGATGCTGTCTCTGCAAAGATAAACGAAAGAGCCGATGGTCTGGAGAAAATGATACACGAAAACACATAAAAAATAGTTGACCTCGAGACCTCTCTGAATCATGCATACAAGAGTATCGAAGAGCTTAAACTTGCAAACACTGCTACGTCTGAGAAATGCACTGCTCAGGAGAAGACCATCACAGACATGCAAGAGCACTTATCGGAAGCAGAGCGATACCGGAGAAGGTGGGGGCTACGGCTTTACGGTGTCCCGGAGGACCAGGATGAGAATGTGAAGCGCTTAGTAAGAGACATCTGTAACCGTGTGGCACCGGACTTCCCCGATGGATATATGGATATGGCTGTGGATGTCGCTCATCGTATTGGGAAGAAACAAGATGCCATCGTCAGCCGCTCGATCAACATCCAGTTTGCTTTTCGCACAGCGAGAGATGCAGTTTGGAAGAAAGCAAAGGAAAGCGCCTTTCTGAAAGAGAGAAAACTTTGATTCGGGGAGGACTTGATTGCAGCAGACAAGGCAGCAAAGGCAAAATTGTGGCCTCTTGTACAACAGGCCCGAAATCAAGGAAAGGGTGGATACTACAGGGGAATCAGAGCCTTTTTCACCAACGGAAAAGAAATACGACCGGTGTGATTTGTTCTGTCGGTAGGTTTACAAGGTAGCTCCTTCTCCACTGCAAACTGAACGTTCTAGTTTTGAAATATGGTGTTACTGTTTTACAGGTTAAGACTTCTGTTAATACATATATGAAGCAACTTTTTATAGAGAGGGTAAAGTTGAGATTGCATAGGATTTTTCTTTCTATTCTATAGATATGAACTTGAAGTTTATGTCAATCAATGCCAGTGAATACGAAACCTGTTGAAGAGAAAAACTTTTTTTTGTTTTGTAAGGACTGCAACGCAGATCTTGTATTCGTTCAAGAAACACATTCATGCAAAGAGGACTATAATTATTGGAAAAATCAGTGGGGCAATGTCCACAGGACAAATCATTCAGCTGGGGTTGCAATTTTAGCACACAATTTCAAAGGGAAATTTTTGTTTACTCAAATGGACTCCAATGGACATTGGCTAGTAGCGGTCATCAACCACATGGACAGATTATTTGTGTTGTGTATTGTATATGGATACTGTTCTAGTCCTCCAAATAACTTACTTCTAGAGGAAATTGAAGAAATTCTTAAAAGTCTTCTGAGAAAATATCCATCCAGTCAGATTATACACTGCTCAAAAAAATAAAGGGAACACTTAAACAACACAATGTAACTCCAAGTCAATCACACTTCTGTGAAATCAAACTGTCCACTTAGGAAGCAACACTCATTGACAATAAATTTCACATGCTGTTGTGCAAATGGAATAGACAACAGGTGGAAATTATAGGCAATTAGCAAGACACCCCCAATAAAGGAGTGGTTCTGCAGGTGGGGACCACAGACCACTTCTCAGTTCCTATGCTTCCTGGCTGATGTTTTGGTCACTTTTGAATGCTGGCAGTGCTTTCACTCTAGTGGTAGCATGAGACGGAGTCTACAACCCACACAAGTGGCTCAGGTGGTGCAGCTCATCTAGGATGGCACATCAATGCGAGCTGTGGCAAGAAGGTTTGCTGTGTCTGTCAGCGTAGTGTCCAGAGCATGGAGGCGCTACCAGGAGACAGGCCAGTACATCAGCAGACGTGAAGGAGGCCGTAGCAGGGCAACAACCCAGCAGCAGGACCGCTACCTCCGCCTTTGTGCAAGGAGGTGTAGGAGAAGCACTGCCAGAGACCTGCAAAATGACCTCCAGCAGGCCACAAATGTGCATGTGTCTGCTCAAACGGTCAGAAACAGACTCCATGAGGGTGGTATGAGGGCCCGACGTCCACAGGTGGGGGTTGTGCTTACAGCCCATCACGGTGCAGGACGTTTGGCATTTGACAGAGAACACCAAGATTGGCAAATTTGCCACTGGCGCCCTGTGCTCTTCACAGATGAAAGCAGGTTCACACTAAGCACGTGACAGACGTGACAGAGTCTGGAGACGCCGTGGAGAACGTTCTGCTGCCAGAGGTAGCAGAGGTAGCCTGACTGCCATTAGGTACCGAGATGAGATCCTCAAACCCCTTGTGAGACCATATGCTGGTGCGGTTGGCCCTGGGTTCCTCCTAATGCAAGACAATGCTAGACCTCATGTGGCTGGAGTGTGTCAGCAGTTCCTGCAAGAGGAAGGCATTGATGCTATGGACTGGCCCGCCCGTTTCCCAGACCTGAATCCAATTGAGCACATCTGGGACATCATGTCTCGCTCCATCCACCAACGCCACGTTGCACCACAGACTGTCCAGGAGTTGGCGGATGCTTTAGTCCAGGTCTGGGAGGAGATCCCTCAGGAGACCATCCGCCACCTCATCAGGAGCCTGCCCAGACATTGTAGGGAGGTCATACAGGCACATGGAGGCCACACACACTACTGAGCCTCATTTTGACTTGTTTTAAGGACATTACATCAAAGTTGGATCAGCCTGTAGAGTGGTTTTCCACTTTAATTTTGACTGTGACTCCAAATCCAGACCTCCATGGGTTGATAAATTGGATTTCCATTGATTATTTTTGTGTGATTTTGTTGTCAGCACATTGAACTATGTAAACAAAAAAGTATTTAATAAGATTATTTCTTTCATTCAGATCTAGGATGTGTTGTTTAAGTGTTCCCTTTATTTTTTTGAGCAGTATAGTTGGTGGAGATTTTAATATGGTTTATTCTAATGAGATTGATAGATTGTCTCATAGGCCTAACATTGGTGTGAACAAGTTGGTGAATTTCTGCCAAAGCCTGGACTTAATTGACATATGGAGAGTAAAAAACCCTGGAGAGATACAATACACATGGCGTAATAGAGATCGTTCCTTACAATCAAGAATTGATTTGTGGGTGATAACCTCTAGCCTTGAGCCCAACACTGTAGAGGTAAAAATACTGCCTGCAGTCCTGACGGATCATAAAGTCATATGGTTGACTGTAAGAATGTGCAGTATGGTAAGAAATACTCTGGTGGTTATTGGAAATTAAATAACTAATTGTTATTGCATGATGATTTAAAAAATGTGATTAATAATCTAATTTATGTTTACTGGAGATTAGCTACAGAATGCTGAATATGGGAAATATTGGGAACTGCTGAAATTTAAAATCCGCTCAGCCTGTATTACTTTTGGAAAACGGCTTGCTTTAAGAAGGAGATGTGAGGTAGCTGAACTCTAAAACAATTGCCGATATCACAGAGATTGAGCATCTTGATCTTAATGAGAAAGCTAAATTGAATGATTTACAGAATCAACTAGATACATTGTATGAGGAAAAGGCTAGAGGAGCTTTCATAAGAAATTTGGAAAAGAGGAGAGGGGAACTCAACACACTTCGGAAATGTAAGATTAATGGGGTTACCACTGAGGATAGAGAGTTGTTATCAGACTTTACCACTAAGTTTTATGAGAATCTTTACTCCTTAGATAACAATTTGAGTGACTCTAAGGATCTCCTTGATTCTATAGAGAATGTTAATTCGGTTAGTGAAGAACTCAATCAGTCTTGTTGCCAAGATCTATCCATTATGAACATCCATTACGGGGTTGCTCAGTTAAAAAAGAACAAATCTCCAGGTTGTGGTGGATTAACCTCTGAATTTTACAAAACCTTCTTTGAAGAAGTAGCACCTTTTTTACTTGAAACCTTTAAGGAGGCTATAAAGAAGGGAGAACTACCTGCCTCTCTGAAGCAAGGGGTTATTACTCTTATACCTAAACCACACAAGGATCTCCTAAGTACTGATAATTGGCGTCCAATCACACTCCTAAATAACGACTACAAAATTATAGCCTTAATCTTTGCAAAAAGGTTAAAGTCTTGCTTAAATGATCTGATTGATGAATGTCAATCAGGGTTTATGAAAGTGCACCATATATCTAATAATCTGAGGCTGGTGTTAGACTTGGTTGAGTATTGTGATCTATTAGATGACTCCCCTGTTATCCTATTTTTGGATTTTCAGAAAGCATTTGATACAGTAAGTCACAATTTTATCTTTGATTGTCTTAAGCATTTGAAATGTGGTCGTTTTTTTGTTGATGCTATTAGAACTCTGTATAATGGTGGCGATAGCTGTATCAAACTCTGTCATGGAACATCCTCAAGGTTTAACATTTACAAAGGAATACGACAGGTTGTCCAATTTCACCTTTTTATTTTTGTTAGTATCTCAAATGTTATGCTCATTGGTTCATAAAAGTCAATTTGAAGGCATTACATTCCAGGCCAGAGAGATCAAGATATCCCAACTGGCGGATGACACCTAACTTTTTTAGAAAAATGTGTCTCAAGCTAGATTAGCATTGGATATCGTGAAGCAGTTCTCCAAAATCTCAGGTTTGGCATTAAATCTTTCCAAATGTGAGATGTTTGTTTTGAAAGGAGCTGTCAATCCAGCAGATTGTAACATCTCTGAAAAAGATACTGTAACCTACCTTGGTGTAAAGATCACCAAAAATCTTAAGGCTATGAATAATCTTACATTTACGTAATTTAGCAGACTCTCTTATCCAGAGCGACTTACAAATTGGTGCATTCACCTTATGATATCCAGTGGAACAACATCTTTACAATAGTACATCTACGTCTTTTTTGGGGGGGAGGGTGGGGGGGGGGGGGGTTAGAAGGATTTCTTAATCCTATCCCAGGTATTCCTTAAAGAGGTGGGGTTTCAGGTGTCTCCGGAAGGTGGTGATTGACTCCGCTGTCCTGGCTTTGTGAGGGAGCTTGTTCCACCATTGGGGTGCCAGAGCAGCGAACAGTTTTGACTGGGCTGAGCGGGAACTGTGCTTCCTCAGAGGTATGGAAGCGAGCAGGTCAGAGGTGGATGAGCGCAGTGCCGTTCTTTGGGTGTAGGGACTGATCAGAGCCTGAAGGTACGGAGGTGCCGTTCCCCTCACAGCTCCGTAGGCAAGCACCATGGTCTTGTAGCAGATGCGAGCTTCAACTGGAAGCCAGTGGAGTGTGCGGAGGAGCGGGGTGACGTGAGAGAACTTGGGAAGGTTGAACACCAGACGGGCTGCGGCGTTCTGGATGAGTTGTAGGGGTTTAATGGCACAGGCAGGGAGCCCCGCCTACAGCGAGTTGCAGTAATCCAGACGGGAGATGACAAGTGCCTGGATTAGGACCTGCGCCGCTTCCTGTGTGAGGCAGGGTCGTACTCTGCGAATGTTGTAGAGCTTGAACCTACAGGATCGGGTCACCGCCTTGATGTTAGCGGAGAACGACAGGGTGTTGTCCAGGGTCACACCAAGGCTCTTAGCACTCTGGGAGGAGGACACAATGGAGTTGTCAACCGTGATGGCGAGATCATGGAACGGGCAGTCCTTCCCCGGGAGGAAGAGCAGCTCCGTCTTGCCGAGGTTCAGCTTGAGGTCGTGATCCGTCATCCACACTGATATGTCTGCCAGACATGCAGAGATGCGATTCGCCACCTGATTATCAGAAGGGGGAAAGGAGAAGATTAATTGTGTGTCGTCTGCGTAGCAATGATAGGAGAGACCATGTGAGGATATGACAGAGCCAAGTGACTTGGTGTATAGCGAGAATAGGAGAGGGCCTAGAACTGAGCCATGGGGGACACCAGTGGTGAGAGCACGTGGTGCGGAGACGGATTCTCGCCACGCCACCTGGTAGGAGCGACCTGTCAGGTAGGATGCAATCCAAGAGTGATGCCCAACTCGGAGAGGGTGGAGAGGAGGATCTGATGGTTCACAGTATCAAAGGCAGCAGATAGGTCTAGAAGGATGAGAGCAGAGGAGAGAGAGTTAGCTTTAGCTGTGCGGAGAGCCTCCGTGACACAGAGAAGAGCAGTCTCAGTTGAATGACCAGTCTTGAAACCTGACTAATTTGGATCAAGAAGGTCATTCTGAGAGAGATAGCAAGAGAGCTGGCCAAGGACGGCACGCTCAAGAGTTTTGGAGAGAAAAGAAAGAAGGGATACTGGTCTGTAGTTGTTGACATCGGAGGGATCGAGTGTAGGTTTTTTTGATAAGGGGTGCAACTCTCGCTCTCTTGAAGACGGAAGGGACGTAGCCAGCAGTCAAGGATGAGTTGATGAGCGAGGTGAGGTAAGGGAGAAGGTCTCCGGAAATGGTCTGGAGACGAGAGGAGGGGATAGGGTCAAGCGGGCAAGTTGTTGGGCGGCCAGCCGTCACAAGTCGCAAGATTTCATCTGGAGAGAGAGGGGAGAAAGAGGTCAAAGCATAGGGTAGGGCAATGTGAGCAGGACCAGAGGAGGAGAAGGTGGCAAAGAGCTTCCTAGGGTTAGAGGCAGATGCTTGGAATTTAGAGTTGTAGAAAGTGGCTTTAGCAGCAGAAACAGAGGAAGAAAATGTGGAGAGGAGGGAGTGAAAAGATGCCAGGTCCGCAGGGAGGCTAGTTTTCCTCCATTTCCGCTCGGCTGCCCAGAGCCCTGTTCTGTGAGCTCGCAATGAGTCGTCAAGCCACGGAGCAGGAGGGGAGGACCGAGCCTGCCGGGAAGATAGGGGACATAGAGAGTCAAAGGATGCATAAAGGGAGGAGAGGAGGGTTGAGGAGGCAGAATCAGGAGATTGGTTGGAGAAGGTTTGAGCAGAGGGAAGAGATGATAGGATGGAAGAGGAGAGAGTAGCAGGAGAGAGAGAGCGAAGGTTGCGACGGCGCAATACCATCTGAGTAGAGGCAGAGTGAGTAGTGTTGGAGGAGAGCGAGAGGGAAAAGGATACAAGGTAGTGGTCGGAGACTTGGAGGGGAGTTGCAGTGCGATTAGTGGAAGAACAGCATCTAGTAAAGATGAGGTCAAGCGTATTGCCTGCCTTGTGAGTAGGGGGGACGGTGAGAGGGTGAGGTCAAAAGAGGAGAGGAGTGGAAAGAAGGAGGCAGAGAGAAATGAGTCAAAGGTAGACGTAGAGAGGTTAAAGTCACCCAGAATTTTGAGGGGTGAGCCATCCTCAGGAAAGGAACTTATCAAGGCGTCAAGCTCATTGATGAACTCTCCAAGGCAACCTGGAGGGCGATAAATGATAAGGATGTTAAGCTTGAATGGGCTAGTGATTGTGACAGCATGGAATTCAAAGGAGGAGATAGACAGATGGGTCAGGGGAGAAAGAGAGAATGTCCACTTGGGAGAGATGAGGATTCCAGTGCCACCACCCCACTGACCAGATGCTCTCGGGGTATGCGAGAACACGTGGTCAGACGAGGAGAGAGCAGTAGGAGTAGCAGTGTTTTCTGTGGTAATCCATGTTTCCGTCAGCGCCAAGAAGTCGAGGGACTGGAGGGTAGCATAGGCTGAGATGAACTCTGCCTTGTTGGCCGCAGACCGGCAGTTCCAGAGGCTGCCGGAGACCTGGAATTCCACGTGGGTCGTGCGCGCTGGGACCACCAGGTTAGAGTGGCAGCGGCCATGCGGTGTGCAGCGTTTGTGGGGCCTGTGCAGAGAGGAGAGAACAGGGATATACAGACACATAGTTGACAGGCTACGGGAGAGGCTACACTAATGCAAAGGAGATTGGAATGAAAATGAACTAAACAACTGGGGAAGCGAGAGAGCAGGGCCTCCCTCACTAACCATTCACTGAAATACTCAAATGTAACTTTTCCAACTTCCACTTTAGAAATTATAATTGATGTAAACTACAGTGGTTCAATGTTTCCAGGAATAGGCTCAAACTTAGTTTATTCAGCTAGATAACTTGGTACAGTATTCTTCCGTGAAACCCACCCAGTGCACCGTGTCCTATGACGCCGTAGCTAACAGGCATGCTAGCATCCAATAACACACGGTTAGCACCAATACTTGGTTAAAACAAACTACCAATGGATCATTCGTGTCCGTGTCTAGTTCCTTTCATAACGCAGAAGTAATTAAACGTTGGCTAGCTAACACAAAGTCAGTCCTGCTAGCTACACAAGTGGACTACACAACTCGAAAGTTCAGAAAGTTAAGCTTACGTCTTCATTTGAACCTTGTAACTGAATCTGTCCAAAAAAAAGTATCCTCATGGTTAGGGAGGGATTTAAGTCTTCAAGGAAGGGTGCTTTTATCCAAAGCTGAGGGGCTATCTCGTGCATCCTATCTTTTTTCATCTATTGATATTCCCAAATCCACTTGCTGTACCTTAGATAGGCTTTTGTACAACTTCATATGGAAAAACAAGCCACATAAGATAAAAAGAGATGTTATCACCAACAGGGTTTGTGATGACGGTCTAAATGTCTTATATTTCACTCTCTTCAATCAGATATCAAAGGTCAACTGGATTAAAAGATACATAAAAAATCCTCATAGTTTCTGGAATATTATACCTCATTTTGTTTTCCAGAAGGAGGGCTTAATTTTTTACTACAATGTCCATATATTGTGGGTAAACTTCCTGTGAAACTGGCAGATTTTCACAAGCAGTCTTTAAAACCTGTTGGGGCTAGGGGGCAGTATTTTCACGGCCAGATAAAAAACGTACCCGATTTAAACTGGTTACTACTCTTCCCCAGAATTGAGAATATGCATATTATTAGTGGATTTGGATAGAAAACACTCTAAAGTTTCTAAAACTGTTTGAATGGTGTCTGTGAGTATAACAGAACTCATATGGCAGGCAAAAACCTGAGAGAAATCCAACCAGGATATGAAAATCTGGTTCCTGTAGTTTTCTCAAGTCCTTGCCTTTCTGACACTCAGTGAGTTAGGACTCAATTAGCACTTCCTAAGGCTTCCACTAGATGTCAACAGTCTTAGAAAGTTGTTTGAGCCTTTTGCGGTAAACACAGACCGAAGGAGAACGCTGGTAAGCAGGTGAATAGAAAATCACTTCAGATCATAGGGCGCGTTCACGTTAGAAGATACCTGCGTTCCAAAACGTTTTTCAAGACAACGCATGGGTCCGGTTGGAATATTATTGAAGTTTGAACTTAAAATGGCCCTAAAGATTGATGCTATACAACGTTTGACATGTTTGAACGAACGTAAATAGTACTTTTTTTAACCTTCCGTCTTGAAGGTTTCCTCATTTTGAGTAGCCTACTGAACGTGCAAACAACATGGAGTTATTTGGACATAAATGAACTTTATCGAACAAAACAACATTTATTGTGGACCTGGGATTCCTGGAAGTGCCTTCTGATGAAAATTATTAAATGTAGGTGAATATTTCTTATGCTATTTATGCGTTTAGATGACTCCAAGATGGCCGGTGTCTATAATTGCCTGCTGTATTTTTCTGAGCACAGTACTCAGATTATTGCAAAGTGTTCTCTCCCAATAAGGTAATTTGAAATCTGTCAATGCGATTGCATTCAGGAGATGTTAATCTACAATTCTTTGAATAACTGTTTAATATTTTATCAAGGTTTATAATGAGTAATTTTGTAATTTGTTGTGCTGATTCACCGGCAGTTTTGGAGGCAAAATATTTTCTGAACATCACGTGGCAATGTAAAATGCTGTTTTTGGATATAAATATGAACTTGATAGAACAAAAAATGCATGTATTGTTTAACATAATGTCCTAGGAGTGTCATCTGATGAAGATTGTCAAAGGTTAGTGCATAATTTTAGCTGGTTTTCTGCTTTTGGTGACGCCTGTTCTTGCATTGAAAATGGCTGTGTGTAATGTTTTGTCTATGTACTGTCCTAACATAATCTAACTTTATGCTTTCGCCGTAAAGCCTTTTTGAAATCGGACAACGTGGTTGGATTAATGAGATGTTTATCTATAAAATGGTGTAAAATAGTTGTATGTTTGAGAAATTTTTATTATGACATTTTGTTGTTTTCAAATTTGGCGCTCTGATTTTTCACTGGCTGTTGAATAGTGTGTCCCGAGGGTGGGACGCTAGCGTCCCACGTAGCCAATAGAAGTTACTGTGATGGGCTTTGTTGTATAAACACAACTTTTCACCTCATAAATGTTTTATATGGAACAATGGGTCGATATTACATAGAAACAAGATGTTATTTAACCATAAATGGTTCTCGAAAAACATTGTCCTTGTCAGCCAATTAGTTAATATTAGTGGGAATCTATTTACATGGAGAGAATTTATGGAAAGATACAACTTTGAGGTTTTTAAAGGTCTTTAAAGTTTTATGGAAGACTATACGTATTGCCGCCAACTACTGTACGGCGGGTGAACCACCAGTGGTTCTTTTTTACATCCGTTATTAGACAGTGGCAACGATGATGATTATGAACATGATCTTTTGCCTGCTAATGCCTGCAATGCAGTGAAGAAAACGATATGACAACAATAACGCCTAATGTAACTGGCCACTCTAACAGTACAACTGGCCCCAGCTTGGCCCCCCCCAGTTGAAATGGTCTAGAACCGCCACTGGGGTGTACAACAAATAAAAATATCCATCCAAATTATTTACATCGTAGGTAAAGAATTCATGCAGTACATCTCTCCATAATTGTGTCATATCTTCATGAAAATGTTCCATTATAAATCTACTGATGTCTTGCCACAGATTCTTTACATGAATACCATAAAAAAAAGATGCAACACTGTTTCTGGGTGGTCATTACAATTGGTTCAATTTGAATGTATCTATTTTTTTTTTAACTTCATTTAGTGGTTGGCAGGGTAATATGAATTAATAATTTTATAATAAACTTCCCTTAATTGTGTTAGTAAGTACGTATGTGTGAGACAACAGATATTATCAATAAAACGATTCCAATAAGGCATGACATAAGGTATATAGATAGATACAAAATCCTGTTGATACAAGGCAAGTATCGCTCTGTGGTTGAACGGATCAAAACAAAAACAAATCTTTACTACTATTGAGTCAACAGCGGTAATCGAAGGTAGGTTCTGAGGGTCTTAACATGTTCCTGAATAATAAAGCAACACCTGAGGGAATGGAGACTAAAACAATTGAAAACTCTTCAGACCCCTTGACTTTTTCCACATTTTGTTACGTTACAGACTTATTCTAAAATGGATAAAAAAAATATATGTTTTTTAAAAACGTTATAACAAGGTAAGATACCAGGCATTTTATACATTTTCTATTATACTGTATGGTCTTTTACAGCACAGGAGTAACTGTCTGCAGAGTAACGCAGACATGGTCCTAGGACCTGAGCCCTAGGACCATGTCTCAGGACTACCTGGCATGATGACTCCTTGCTGCCCCCAGTCCACCTGGCCGTGCTGCTGCTCCAGTTTCAACTGTTCTGCCTGCGGCTATGGAAACCTGACCTGTTCACCGGACGTGCTACCTGTCCCAGACCTGCTGTTTTCAACTCTCTAGAGACAGCAGGAGCGGTAGAGATACTCTCAATGATCGGCTATGAAAAGCCAACTGACATTTACTATTGAGGTGCTGACTTGTTGCACCCTCGACAACTACTGTGATTATTATTACTTGACCATGCTAGTAATTTATGAACATTTGAACATCTTGGCCATGTTCTGTTATAATCTCCACCCGGCACAGCCAGAAGATGGCTGGCCACCCCTCATAGAGTGGTTCCTCTCTAGGTTTCTTCCTAGGTGTTGGCCTTTCTAGGGAGTTTTTCCTAGCCACTGTGCTTCGACACCTGCCTTGCTTGCTGTTTGGGGTTTTAGGCTGGGTTTCTGTACAGCACTTTGAGACATCAGCTGATGTAAGAAGGGCTATATAAATACATTTGATTACAATTTGATATTATATCTTACATGTGACAGTCAGTTGTTCCATGGAAGCTGTACCCCCATTCTGCATACTGTGTTTTAAATCTGAACTTGTACTCAGCTGAACCTCTCTCTCTCAGGTCTGTGATTCTCAGGGTGCAGTCTTTCTCTTTAGTCCCAAGGTACTCAGCATGACCTGCATACTCTGGAACGAGCTCAGGATTTTAGGCGCCTCATTACATTTCTCTATACCAGTTTGGTTCTGAGACTACATGATAACTTGGATGTTGATATGTGCAGGGCAGTTCCACGGTTGAGCCCTTCACAGCACAGATACTCTGATGGGTGTAAGTCACGTTGACAGTTCTGACCCAGAACACCTAAAACAGTAGTAGGCCCAATCATTTATTCAATTATTATTGTACTCAACAAAAATATTAACGCAACATGGAACAATTTCTACAATTTTAATGAGTTACAGTTCATATATAGAAATCAGTCAATTGAAATAAATGAATTAGGCCCTAGAACATATTCTGGGCATTCTGCCACAACGTCTGAGGTGGTCATGACCGTCTCCCCCTCATATTCTGTATACTTCTGGCCCTTCTTTGGACACTGTGTTAACAACCCTCCAGACGAGCTTCAATGCCATTCAACTCTCCTTCCGTGGTCTCCAACTGCTAGTAAAACTAAATACATGCTTTTCAACTGATCGCTGCCTGCACCTGCACCGCCTGTCCAGCAGCACTTCTCTGGACGGTTCTAACTTAGAATTTGTGGACAACTACAAATACCTAGGTGTCTGGTTAGACTGTAAACTCTCCTTCCAGACTCACATCAATCATCTCCAATCCAAAGTTAAATCTAGAATTGGCTTCCTATTTCACAACAAAGCATCCTTCACTCATGCTGCCAAACATACCCTCGTAAAACTGACCATCCTACCAATCCTCGACTTCGGCAATGTCATTTACAAAATAGCCTCCAATACCCTACTCAACAAGCTGGATGCAGTCTATCACAGTGCCGTCCGTTTTGTCACCAAAGCCCCATATACTACCCACCACTGCGACCTGTACGCTCTCGTTGGCTGGCCTTCGCTTCATAATCGTCGCCAAACACATTGGCTCCAGGTCATCTACAAGACCCTGCTTGGTAAAGTCCCCCCTTATCTCCGCTCACTGGTCACCATAGCAGCACCCACCTGTAGCACGCGCTCCAGCAGGTATATCTCTCTGGTCACCCCTAAAGCCAACTCCTCCTTTGGTCATCTCTCCTTCCAGTTCTCTGCTGCCAATGACTGGAACGAACTACAAAAATCTCTGAAACTGGAAACACCTATCTCCCTCACTAGCTTTAAGCACCAGCTATCAGAGCAGCTCCCAGATCACTGCACCTGTACATAGCCCATCTATAATTTAGCCCAAACTACTACCTCTTCCCCTACTGTATTTATTTATTTAGCTCCTTTGCACCATATTATTTATATTTGAACTTTGAACTTTCTTCAAACTACAAATCTACCATTTCAGTGTTTTACTTGCTATACTTTATTTACTTTGCCACCATGGCCTTTTTTGCCTTTACCTCCCTTATATCACATAATTTGCTCATATTGTATATAGTCTTATTTTTTTTTCTACTGTATCATTGATTGCATGTTGTTTTACTCCATGTGTAACTCTGTGTTTTTGTATGTTGTCGAACTGCTTTGCTTTATCTTGGCCAGGTCGCAATTGTAAATGAGAACTTGTTTTCAACTTGCCTACCTGGTTAAATAAAGGTGAAATAAATAAATAAATGAAATACAGTATACTATATTAAACCCTATAGTAGACCATATAGTATACTATATAGTATACTATGTTAAACCCTATAGTGTACAGTATTAAACACTTTAGTAGACCCTATAGTACACTATTTTAAACCCTATAGTATACTATACTAAACCCTATAGTAGACTCTATAGTATAATATCTTAAACCCAAAAGCAGACACTATGTATACTATATTAAACCCTATAGCAGACACTATAGTATACTATATTAAACCCTGTAGTAGATCCTATTGTCACGTTTGTCGTAGAGAGGAGCGGACCAAAGTGCAGCGTGATTATCGTTCCACATGGTTCATTGAACTGTGAAACTATGCAATACATACAAATAAACTTCAAAAACAACAAACCGTGATGCAGAGGTGAAACATACACTACTCAAAAACAATCTCCCACAAATCCAGGTGGGAAAAACACATACTTAAGTTTGATCTCCAATTAGAGATAACGATGACCAGCTGCATGTAATCGGAGACTATCCCAAAATTTCACAACATTGGTTGGACAGTGGAGTACAGAGGTACTTCCTGGTTATTGGAGCAAGATAGGTGGACATTGGCGTAGTGAATGTCACCCTGCTTGTCTGTGCTGCAATAGGGGCCATGGCCATGCCTGAGATGTTGTCACACACTGGACTGAGTCTCCCTGGAGGAGAAAAGACAGACAATATAAGCATACCTTGGGGCTATTCCATTGGTTCCATTGTGCCAGGCAAGATTAATCGAGCACTGATTAAAAGATCTGAAAGAAAACAAAGTTAGTAACAAATCTAAATAATAAAGTGAAAGATAAGTCTTAGAAAGATGGTCACCTGAACCACATGAAGACAGAGGGTGAGAATCACAACTACAATTCCTATAGCTACATTGTTCTGTACGTCCCATCAGCTCCACTAACACCTGCTAATGGGTTTTACAATAAATAGGTCAAGATCTTTTTGGAGAAAACTTATTCTAGAAGAGGCCTCTGGTCCATATAAAAAACAACACTTAAATGAAGTGAGAAGCAGATGTGGTTGAGCAGATAATGGTTTTAATATACTGATCTACTGAATTCATGAATACACACCTAGTATTGTTGAAACATTATTCTACATTATACAATTATTTAATGGATAATAGGATTTCATGAAATAAGATACAGCTCTGAACACCCCCACCCACCTCAACATCGCCCACTACACACAAACGGTTCACTATGACATTTTCCATGATGACATTAAGCCATTTAGATCAAAATGAGAATACATGGATAGGGGACCTGATCCTAGATCAGCACTCCTATTCCAACACACTTGATACATATGGATCCAGAGCTGCATATTATGATACATAGGTTACCATGGTAATTAGACTTAGTAAACTGTTTGAGAATGGGAGATAGAAAACATCTTGTAAGAGTAGTCTATTGAAACTTTAATTAGGGATCTGGAACCGGTGCCGGAGAGGAGGGAGATAAAAGATGACACATTTGTGCTTTCTGGTGTTTTATCAGTGACCCTGAATGAGCAAATCTCTCCACTGTGGTGGACATTTTAATATTCTATTATTCTACTATACTGTTAAATTAGACATACTATACTGTTTTTACTTAGAGAATTGTCTATTGTTATATGTTACTATTTTACTGAGAGAATTGTCTATTGTTATGTTACTATTTTACTGAGAGAATTGTCTATTGTTTTATGCTACAATTTTTTGCAGATACAGGCGTGTCTTGTGTGACTTAGTCATAAATCTGAGCGTACAGATTTATGAGCTGTGTCACGTCCTGACCAATATAAGTCGTTATTTTCTATGGTAGAGTGGTCAGGGCATGACAGGGGGTGTTTTTTGTGTTTGTTCTATGTTCTCTATTTCTATGTTGGATTTCTAGTTTGTCTATATCTAGGTTGGGGTTTATTGGGTTGACCTTCAATTGGAGACAGCTGTACCTCGTTGCCTCTAATTGGAGGTCATATTTAGTAGGGGTGTTTTTTTCCTGTTGTTTGTGGGTAGTTGTTTCCTGTTTAGTGTATGTTCACCTGACGGAACTGTTGTCGGTTGTTTTTGGTTATAGTATTTCATTAAAGTAAAATATGAGCACTTCACACGCCGCGCCTTGGTCCCCTTTGTACAACCCATGTTACAGAACTACCCACCATGACTGGATCAAGCGTCGTGCCCAGGTAGAGATGGACACCTGGTCATACATGGAATGGATGGAGAGGAGAAACTGGACTTGGGCGCAAGTTATTGAAAAATATCGGAGCCTACCGGGGAAGAACGAGAGGCAGCCCCGCCCCAAAAATGTTGTGGGGGGCACACGGGTAGTTTGGCTGGGCCAGGGGTGAGCCCTGAGCCAACTCCCCGTGCCTATTGTGGTGAGCATGTGCCTGCCTCTCGCACTCTCTCTGGTACGCCTCCATAATCCAGTACGTCTTGTTCCTGCTCCCCGCACTCTCCTTTCAGTGCGCAGCCATAATCCGGTACAGCCAGTGCCTGCTGTGAGCGCTCGGCCATTAGTACGTCCTGTTCCTGCTCCCCGCATTAGCCCTGAGGTGCGTGTTACTAGTCTGGCACCTCGAAAGCCAGCCCCACGCACCAGGCCTCCAGTGCGCCTGCCCAGCCCAGTACGTCCTGATCCTGCTCCCCGCACTCGCCCTCCAGTGCGCCTCCATAACCTGGTACAGCCAGTACTTGCTGTGAGCACTCGGCCATTAGTGCGTCTTCCCAGTCCGGTGAGACCGATTCCTGCTCCCCGCACTCGCCCTCCAGTGCGCATCCATAACCCGGTACAGCCAGTGCCTGCTGTGAGCACTCGGCCTTCAGCGTGGTCTGCAACCCAGAGCCTTCAGCGGTGGTCTGCTACCCAGAGCCTTCAGCGGAGGTCTGCGTCCCAGAGCCTTCAGCGGAGGTCTGCGTCCCAGAGCCTTCAGCGGAGGTCTGCGTCCCAGAGCCTTCAGCGGAGGTCTGCGTACCAGAGCCTTCAGCGGAGGTCTGCGTCCCAGAGCCTTCAGCGGAGGTCTGTGTCCCAGAGCCTTCAGCGGAGGTCTGCGTCCCAGAGCCTTCAGCGGTGGTCTGCAACCCAGAGCCTTCAGCGGCGGATTTTAGCCCAGAGCCTTCAGCGGTGGTCTGCATCCCAGAGCCTTCAGCGGTGGTCTGCAACCCAGAGTCTTCAGCGGCGGCTTTTAGCCCAGAGTCTTCAGCGGCAGTTCAGCGGGCAGTGGGGGTACTACGCCCTGATCCAGAGCCGCCGCCATAGACATTTTGCACCCACCCTACCCTCCCTTTGTGTTTTTTTTGTTTTTTTGGGGGGGGGGGGTTGGTTTTGTTGCATTCGGAGTCTGCACCTTGGGGGTGGGGGGGTACTGTCACATCCTGACCAATATAAGTTGTTATTTTTTTGTTCTATGTTCTCTATTTCTATGTTGGATTTCTAGTTTGTCTATATCTAGGTTGGGGTTTATTGGGTTGACCTTCAATTGGAGGCAGCTGTTCCTCGTTGCCTCTAATTGGAGGTCATATTTAGTAGGGGTGTTTTTTCCTGTTGTTTGTGGGTAGTTGTTTCCTGTTTAGTGTATGTTCACCTGACGGAACTGTTGTCAGTGGTTTTTCTTATTTTTTTATATAGTGTTTCATTAAAGTAAAATATGAGCACTTCACACACCGTGCCTTGGTCGCCTTTGTACGACCCACGTTACAAGCTGCTTGGGTGCTACCGCAATATGTGACCTCCTGTGTTTACAATCGACAGAAATGTAACTGTGGGAAGTGCAGGGAGGAACAGAGTGGTGCTGATATCAGCCATCTTGATCTACACAGACAAGCTAAATTACTTCTTACAACTCTGTTTCCAGTGCCTGTTTCTGCACAGCTGCTAACTGTCAAAGATAAAAGGATGTACTTTCAACAAAAGGTGAAAGACAGCTCTGTTCATTGAGCTTTCAACACTGACTATTCTTAGTGATGGTTGATTGCTTCATTTCTGCAAATCTTATAAATATGTTGTTTGAAGTCTCTCTTCCTATAGAATGTCTCTAACACCACAAAGACAGGAGTAAGGATTCTCTCCAGCGTGTGGGCAGGAATTTAGTTTAATAAGTTCAACATCATTAGATACAGTCGCAAATATTTCTACTTTTTAAGAGAAACGGGGCTGGCAGATAGGATTTAGTTCCTCGATCCCTGTTGCTGGCCCACACTCTAGTACATTAGGTGGTGTAATGTACCATAAAGTTGGATGCCAACCACCGATAAACCCCAAAGAAGAATATGTATTTTCACTGTCAGAGTGAGTATCTGGTCATATAATGGATCATTAGATTTTCAAATCAGTGGAGGTGAACAAGTGCACAGTTTGGGAGGAAGTAGAGATACATTAGGTAATATGACAGATTTCCAAACATGATATAGTTGTAGACTACTTTGCTGACGGAAAAAACATCCTAACAAGTTTTTCAATCATGTTTATTTTTATCCAGCAGTTTAAACCGAACACAGGAATGTGGAGGATCAAAGATGATGAAAACAAGTCCTAGACATTTTATACAGCAGAGCAGGCCTATACTGTTAAATGGAAACCAGATTTACCGGATCCATCGTGGAAGCTATTGTTTTCTTCAGTGTTTCTTACTAAGACAAGAAATGTGTAGGCTACAGTACAGTTACTTTGTTGTCACAGAGTTCAGATAAGGATTAGGGGGTTGCCGTGATAGAATTCCAGTCTCAAGGCTGCAACTGATGAACCCCTAGACCAGAGCAATCAAACATCTATTTAGATATTCAAGCGCAATTACGTTATGACAGCATAACATCTCACATCTTTATTTAACTAGGCAAGTCAGATAAGAACACATTTTTATTTACAATGACGGCCTAGGTACAGTGGGATAACTGCCTTGTTCAAGGGCAGAACTACAGATGTTTACCTTGTCAGCTCGGGGATTCGATTTAGCAACCATTCAGTTACTTTCCCAACGCTCTAACCACTAGGCTACCTGCTGCCCCAGGCTAATCTTACTTCAGAAAGTTCCTGGATAAGATTCTACCTAATCTATACAGGTTGAGTAAAGCCAAGAAAACGTTCAACAACACCCCTTTCACTAAGAATCCTGCTGTCTGCTATCGTCTACTTTTACCTGACAGAAACTTGGAACAGAGTTCTATTTGAGTCCAGTTGTTCTCAAGGCTATTGTTGCATCTCCCTCCCTGCAGCATTAAACATAAAGAGAGACAACAAACACACTGTATAACTGGTGAAAAACTACACCTGATACTTCAATTAAGCAGGTAAAAGCACTTATTATAACAGATGTGTAGCGCTGTAAGACACATGAATCTCTGTTGATTGTTCAAAACATGTTTCATTCTCAGGACCATGACTACAACATTGAGTATTGGGACACAGGGCAACAACATATCCTGGTCTCTTCTACATAATTCAACTAAACATTTTAAAAAATACATATTTAAAAAAATGTGTATGCAATCAGCAATGTAAAACAAAACAAGAAAACATGAAACCACATTCGTATGTATGTTTTACAATGACATTTACATGCAAACATTCATTCCACATAACATACCACCAATTAAAAGAAGAATGGTAAGATATTATGAAGTGTATTTCCAGTGTGACGAGAGAGAAGTTTGGTAGGAGACCTTACTGGCCGTGAGAAAACAGAAGAGTGTGAGGTCTATGGTTGACATAACCTATAAGTACTGATGGGCAGAGCTGGCTTCCTGCCCTCATGATGCCTTTTCCTAACAACCAACACATCATTCGATTCACAATAAAATGTGTGAACATCTTTCTGGAGCACACTTAATATACAATAAGGAAAGTTCAAAGATATCACTATTAAAATCCTTTAAAATAAATGCAACAACATAATTTGACGACACTAATAGTCCTATGTCTTCTGTACTTCCATATGTCCCGTCAGCTACACTAAAACCTGGTGAAGGGTTTTAAAATAAATATGTGAACATCTTTTAGCACCAAACGAATTATACAAGAGGACCATTGTCCTTTTAAAAATGTATTATTAGATTTAAAAAACATAATGAATGTGATAAGCAGACGTTGTTGAGCAGATAATGGATTTAATTTATTGATCTATTGAATACATGAATACACACCTTGTATTGTTGAAACATTATTCTACATGATACAATTAATTCATGGATAAGAGGAGTTACTGAAATAAGATACAGCTCTGAACACCCCCACCGCCAACCCACAGCACTCCTACTCCAAGAAGCTCGATACATATGGTTCCAGAGCTGACTCTTTACAATATGTTTTCTGTTCAAACTTTATTTAGATATCTTGAACCGGTGACTGAGAGGAGGGAGAAGAAAGAAAACATGTTTGTGCTTTCTGGTGTTTTTTCAGTGACCCTGATTGAGCAAAGCTCTTTCCACATACACCTTACTCCTGTCTCTCTCCAGTGTGTATGGGTTGGTGTGTGCTCAGGGCTGCTGATTGATTAAAGCTCTTCCCACACTGATCACAACTATAAGGCTTCTCTCCTATGTGTATAAGTTGGTGTTTGGTCATGGTGAAATCTCGGGCAAAACTCTTCCCACACTTATCACAGCTATAAGGCTTCCTCCAGCATGAATCCGCTGGTGAATGACCAATTTCTCTGTTTAGCAAAACTCTTCCCATAGTCAGAGCAGTGGTTGTGAGGTTTCTTCCCTATAAGTCTCTGCTGGTGTTTATTGAGACGTTCTGATCTGGAGAGACTCTTCTGGAGAGACGTCTTGTCAGCATCATGTTGTTGTTGAGGCTCCCCTTATGATAAGCCCCTCCCACTGAGAGAGCAACGGTTAGGGCTGTCCCCTGTGAAACAAAGATAATGAATAGCAGGTTAACTGATGGGACCTTGATAAATGCAGAAAACTGCCTATCAAAATAAACGTACTACCACAGCATCCATGTTATTTTTGATTAGCATATTTGATTCCGATTTTGGACATATTAAGTTTGTATGTGAAAACTATTTCTAAGCTGCATACTTTCAGTTTTCCTGAACTCACTGCACTCGAGCAAAAGAAGGAAGCTTGCGATGCTTGTGCTAGAACATATGCAGATTAAATATGCCTCTATGAATCTGATGAAGGCCTTCACGTGTCCTAATATATTGACAAATTGCTCAGAACACCAGGTGTTTTTAACAGCGTCACTTTGATTGTCAACTTAAGCCAATTAAGATAAGCAGAGTAAGGTGTTTACATGACGAATGCCATACTCGGCCTACTGCCATAACTAGTATAATGTCAAATGATGAGTGTGCATGTAAACACACTCATTGTAGGAGAACTAGATATTTTGTTGCTTTGACAAAGTCCTTTCTGAAGATTATTATCAATGTGATTAGTGACCCTCATTTTAAGGTCAACCTTGTTACATGAACTGAACTCTCATTTTAATATGGTGAAACTATTCCTTAAAAAATATGTTTTCAAAAGAAACATCGAACATCTAATAGTCAAATCAGAGTAAAAGCAGGTGAGCTGGTTCTACTCTTTTTATCAAGTTACTGCTTTTTGTGGTGCAAAACTGAGCAATTCAACCCTCTCCCCATTCATAGACATGCAAGAAATGTTTTACAATTTCATTTTTTTGTGAAGATTGCATTCAATTGCCACTCCTTGTTTCACAAAGCAACCTTCCATTCCCCGGTCATAAGCAGTTTTATGGTTCATTTTAATTGACTATTTTACCCATGTAAGCTGGTGGTTATGTTTCACTATATTGGTATCACTCCGTGGTGGAGGGATACATTCGAGGTGAGGATTTACAGATTCCCTCCTGTGCACACCTGTGTCACGTCTGGGATACGGCCCTATATCTACACCCCATTGCCGCGACACACGGCCATGGGGTCTTTAATTTTCTCGGCGGACGTCCGTATGGTTTGAGGTACAAACTTTCTGAACTTCGCTTGGTAAGTCACTGGTAAGTGTAATATCTTGCGTGGAAGTATACTCCCTGGGTGTTTGCAGCCTGGAGCAGCTGGCCACATGGCTGCCTCTCCTCTTGATTGCTCCACTCGCTGCACGTGGTTGATCTGTGTCTTCCGCCCCTGGTTTGTCGTACTTGTTTCGTTAGTGTTACACTACGACTAACTTCGTAATTGTTTTGATTTTTAGTAATATGTTTTGTATAATTTATCATGAGAATGATTCTGGGTTTAACTATCCCTTTTAAACAAAAGTATATGCTGGGTTTGATTTCACTTAGTACGCTCCATGTATTAAATAACACAATATAATCAGCTTTATTTAATGAGGCCTAACAATAAATCTACACAGTGATTTAAACGTTTTCTCTTTCCGTCCTGAATGAGGTAAGTCACAGGTCCCAGTCTCCAGATTACTGTCGCATGAATCCATTTCTCTTTCCCTGTCGCACTTGTTCTTCCTCCTGGAAAATTTGAAGGTGTAGTCTACCATGGTCATGGTGTTTCTTTTGTTTGGCATGTTTTTATTCCACTGGTTTAGTTAAGTCAGGTCGGAGTATTTTGAAGCGTGTTCGGATCTGGCGCTTCAGGAAGAGCTCAGCAGGGGTCCGACGTGACTTTGTGGGGGGTACTGCGGAACATTGGCTCAGCGATGCTTGAGAAAGACAGTAGATTGTCTGTTGTCCTCAAACATTTTTTATCAGAGCACGCTTGAGTATCCGGACTGACCTTTCTGCTGCAGCATTCGAGGGAGGATGGTAAGCAGGAAGGGTCTGCTTGATTCCGTTGTTTTTTAAGAATTGTTTAAAATCAGAAGAGACCAGCTGGGGTCCATTATCAGAGACAATTTCTTTGCACAATCCATAGGCTGCAAACAGCCTTCGTAGGTTTTCAATGAAGTTCATTGATGTCATTGAAGTTATGTAAAAAAAAATTCCAACCACTTTGAATCACCATCGATTATCATCTCGTAAAGGAATGTTCTCAATGTTCTCACCTCACAAAGGAATATTCTCACCTCACAAAGGAATGTTCTCACCTCGCAAAGGAATGTTCTCACCTCGCAAAAAAACCTTCTCACCTCGCAAAGGAACCTTCTCACCTCGCAAAGGAACGGTCTCACCCAGCAAAGGAATGGTCTCACCTAGCAAAGGAATGGTCTCACCTAGCAAAGGAATCGTCTCACCCACCAAAGGAATGGTCTCACCTAGCAAAGGAATTTTCTCACTGCGTTTTCTTTAACGGCAGGTGAGTCAGAGCATCATGGTAACACAGTTCCGAGACCAGAGAGACAGCGGCCTCTGTGTCTAACTGCATGTCCAAATCCTTTCCATCCAATGTGACATTTATTGTAATGCCCTTTTCCCATTGGAAGAAGTGTAAACTGTATACACCCCAAAAAACTCTGAATCATCCTCCTTACTCTTGCCATTGCTCTCAGCAGCAACAACATACTGTGTCTGTCCTGCTCTGTGGTTCCTACATGAAGAGGCAATGTGTCCAAATTTAGAACAGACATGCATTTCTCATTGTTGAATCTGCAACCACGAGCAGAATGTTTTCCTCTGCACATGTAGCATGGTTGCTGACCAGAATTCTCTTGCCTTGTCATTTTTTTATACTGTTTCTCTCCATTGTCATTTCTGCCCTTGAACTGTCCTTTTCCTCTCCTGGGAAATGTTTGAGCATTTTTAGTCACTGCATTTACTGATTGAGCCTCTTTTGTTACTCTGAAATCTCCCTGGTGTTCTTGGAAGCTAACTCCATTGACAATGCCATCTCACATGCCTTTCTGAATGTTAGATCCTTCTCTGCTAGCATCTTGTGCTGCAAAGCTTCAGAGCACAGTCCACTTACAAACTGATCTCTCAATGCCTTTCCTAGATGGACCAAAAACACAATTAGCGGACAGCTATCGCAAAGCCATCGCATAATCAGACACATACTCTCCTTCCTTCTGGTTACATTTTTTCAAATGAAATTGCTCCGCAATCACCAGAGGTTTTGGTTTGTAGTGAGCTAGCAACACTAGCTTCAATTCTTCATACTGCAAAGTACTTGGTGTATCAGGTGTGATCAGTCTCTTTAATAGACCATATGTTTCTGCACCGATCACAGAAAGAAACACACTGACATTCTTGTCTTCTTTAATGTCATTTGCAAACATCCATAGCTCCAAAAGCTCAAGATAGCTTTCAAAATCCTCCCGCGATTCTTTGTACTCATCCACTCATGCCTTGCATAGTAGCCATTTTCCATCGCTACTGTTCTCTGGGCTAATATCCTCTGCGATAGTTCTGTATGTTCTTCCTGACAGGTGTGTGGCTGCTCCATTTACAATCCACACGTTTGTTCTTTTGATTACCTTTGTAGTATTTTAGGTTTCATCACCTATAGAACAACAAATAATAACAACTGGACAGGAGAGAGGAGCTCATTTGGGAAACTTTACTATTTCAAAAAATGGTAGTACAACACGGGCATGTTTGAGGCAACATGTTCTATAAAAGTTCAGAGGTTACAGGATTAACTGTAAGAGGCTTAACACAGTTGTTTTCCAGCTACTTGTGGGTACTCGGGTGAAGCTCATGGGAAATAAATAAGAAAAGTTTAAGTGGACTGGGGAAGAGGAAGAAAAATGAACAAAAAATGCTGTAAATGGCTGTTACTCCGTGCTGACATGATTACCATTCAAGTAAACAGTACCTTTCACGTAGGTGTTTATGTTTTAAGCTCATAAAAATGGTAACAACAATTCAGGTAAGTGATAATCGTATCTAGGCAGATTACCATGTTAATAGACCAATCTATTACACCATCCATTCACCAGACTAGAATAGACCTACACATAGTCTGTGTCTGAAATGGCATCCTATTCCCTATATACTCAGATGCCTCCATCCTCTCTAACAGTTAGAAGCCAAACAAATGATGTCAGGAATTCCAAATGTCATAGGGCTAGGGGGCAGTATTGACACGGCTGGATAAAAAACATACCCGATTTAATCTGGTTACCACTCCTACCCAGTAACTAGAATATGCATATACTTATTACATATGGATAGAAAACACCCTAAAGTTTCTAAAACTGTTTGAATGGTGTCTGTGAGTATAACAGAACTCAAATGGCAGGTCAAAACCTGAGAGATTCCTTTACAGGAAGTGGCCTGTCTGACCATTTCTTGAAATTCTTTTCCATCTCTATCTTTTACTAAGGATCTCTGCTCTAACGTGACACTTCCCACGTCGTCCATAGGCGCTCAGAGCCCAGGAAAAAACAGAATGTCGTCATTCCAGCCCCAGGCTGAAACACATTATCGCCTTTCTCAAGTGGCCGATCAAGGGACTCTGGGCTTATGCGCATGACCCGACCGCCCCCGCCTTTGTGATTTTTTCCTCTGTTTGCCGAAAAGGAGATTCCCTGTCGGAATATTATCGCTTTTCTACGAGAAAAATGGCGTAAAAATTGATTTTAAACAGCGGTTGACATATGCTTCGAAGTACGGTAATGGAATATTTAGAATTTTATTGTCACGAATTGCGCCATGCGCGCGACACTTCTTTACCATTTCGGATAGTGTCTGGAACGCACGAACAAAACGCCGCTATTCGGATATAACGATGGATTATTTTGGACCAAACCAACATTTGTTATTGAAGTAGCAGTCCTGGGTGTGCATTCTGACGAAGACAACAAAAGGTAATCAAACTTTTATAATAGTAAATATGATTATGGTGAGTGCTAAACTTGCCGGGTGTCTAAATAGCGAGCCCGTGATGCCTGGGCTATGTACTTAGAATATTGCAAAATGTGCTTTCACCAAAAAGCTATTTTAAAATCGGACATATCGAGTGCATAGAGGAGGTCTGTATCTATAATTCTTAAAATAATTGTTATGCTTTTTGTGAACGTTTATCGTGAGTAATTTAGTAAAATGTTAGCGAATTCCCCGGAAGTTTGCGGGGGGTATGCTAGTTCTGAACGTCACATGCTAATGTAAAAAGCTGGTTTTTGATATAAATATGAACTTGATTGAACAAAACATGCATGTATTGTATAACATAATGTCCTAGGAGTGTCATCTGATGAAGATCATCAAAGGTGAGTGCTGCATTTAGCTGTCTTCTGGGTTTTGGTGACATTATATGCTGGCTTGAAAAATGGGTGTCTGATTATTTCTGGCTTGGTACTCTGCTGACATAATCTAATGTTTTGCTTTCGTTGTAAAGCCTTTTTGAAATCGGACAGTGTGGTTAGATTAACGAGAGTCTTGTCTTTAAATAGCTGTAAAATAGTCATATGTTTGAGAAATTGAAGTAATAGGATTTTTAAGGTTTTGAAAATCGCGCCACAGGCTGCAAGTGGCTGTTACGTAGGTGGGACGCAAGCGTCCCACCTAACCCATAGAGGTCACTATTGGGGATTGTCTTTGCAATGATGTCTCACAAATCATCATCGCCATGGTGATGCTCCATGACATAATTTATTTGGATGGTTGAAGTGTTGTAGAGGAGTGGGCGTAGCAGCACTACACTCTTAAAAAAAAAGGTGCTATCTAGAACCTTAAAGGGTTCTTCGGCTGTCCCCATAGTAGAACCCTTTGAAGAACCCTTTTGAGTTTCAGGTAGAACCTCTTTGGTTCCAGGAAGAACTCTTTAGGGTTCCATGTAGAATCCTTTCTACAGACCAGATGCTTTTAAACTTTCTGTGGAGAAACCGTACCCGTCACATTAGGAAACTGTTGCATTGAACACTTATGAGTATGGTGGCTGAATTTTCTGGACATTCCTACCTTAAATAATACTTTTCAGATCAGTTTGATAAAACACTTACTAAGAAGACCCACTTCTACGTGGAACTGCATTCCTCATCATGTCTTTTCTACTTTTAGTGGCCTTAACTTCATGTTGGTTTGCAATTATAATATTGACAAAGTTCCAGTGAAGCTCCGCTTTTCATTGGCAGGTTTTCTAGTCATGGTCCTTCATTTCGAAGCGTAATTTCTCCCCACAATATATTATATCTGGAATAATCAGCACATATTGTATAACAATAAATCTTTGTTTTTAGAATATTGGTTCAGAAATAATATCCTATTGGTGAGACAACTTGTAAATGCAGAGGGTCTTTTACTTCATTATGACTCATTCTTTTCACTTTACAAGATCCCTATAACGCCTAAAGAGTTTACAATGGTTTTAGTCTCCATTCCCTCAGGTGTTGCTTTATTATTCAGGAACATGTTAAGACCCTCAGAACCTACCTTCGATTACCGCTGTTGACTCAATAGTAGTAAAGATTTGTTTTTGTTTTGGTCCATTCAACAACAGAGCGATACTTGCCTTGTATCAACAAGATTTTGTATCTATGTACCTTATGTTATGCCTTACTGGAATCGTTTTATTGATAATATCTGTTGTCTCACACATACGTACTTACTAACACAATTAAGGAAGTTTATTATAAAATGATTCATTCATATTACCCTGCCAACCACTATATGAAGAAGTTAAAAAAATAGAAGCACATTCAAATTGTACCTTTTGAAATGACCCCCCAGAAACCGTGTTGAATGTTTTTCTATGGTATTCATGTAAATAATCTGTGGCAAGACATCAGTAGATGTATAATGGAACAAATTCATGAATATTTTACACTATTAAGGAGAGACGTACTGCATGAATTCTTTACCTACGATAGAAATCATTTGGATGGATATTTTTCTTCTTCGTTCACTCGCCGTACAGTAGGTGGCGACAATACGCCAATAGGTGTAGTCTGCTATAAAACCCTAAAGAAGAACAAGACAACAGCAAATTGTTGACGAGGACAGCTAGCGACGAACAGTTCATATCATACAAAGAAACAGTAGCTTCCACAATGGATCGGGTAAGTCTGGTTTTAACATTATATGCCCGCTGTGTTTTATAAAATGTCTAGGCCTAGTTTTCATCATCTTTGAACCTCCACATTGCTGTGTTCTGTTTGGGGCGGCAGGTAGCCTAGTGGTTAGAGCATTGGGTCAGTAACCGAATCCCCGAGCTGACAAGGTAAACATCTGTCGTTCTGTCCCTGAACAAGGCTGTTAATCCGTTGTTCCGTCATTGTAAATAAGAACTGACTTGCTTAGTTAAATAAAGGTTACATTAAAAAAGTAGCCCACAACTATATCATTTGTATTTATTATGGATCCCCATTAGCTACCAAGGCAGCAGCTACTCTTTCTGGGGTCCAGCAAAATTAAGGCAGTTCATACAATCATGTTTAGGAATCTGTGACTATGACCTAATTCTCTCCTTCCTCCCGAAGTGTGCAAATGTTCACATTCCTTCACTGATTTCTTACGTATTAGCCATTATTTGACCCGATATTCAAGTGTCCGTTCTAACAAAGAAAATAAATGGCTGCAGTCCAAACACGTTGTTTTTCCCTCGGGGGTATCCCCGTCGAAACCGGATGCAGTTTGATTGCCATTTTACGGGAGGTCCAATTCCCTAACGTTGGCCCTCGATTTAGCTTGAAGGAGCGAGTGAACAACTTTGGACACCTGGTGGGTTGATATGACCCACAATTCAATGCAAACTGTAGTCACATGTTGCGAAGTGTCAAATGTAATCAACGGCATCTCAGAAAAAATATGAAGCTAGTTTGCAGAATATATACACACATAGATTTTTAGCATTTGCAAATTGGTTTAGTTTTGTAGTGAGGAGTGCAGTTCTGAAATGTATTGGAATAAATGACCAAACTATAAAACTAGCTGGCCAGTTATGGTAAACTGTAGCTAGTTTCGTGGAAATATTTGGTCAATCATATTTCACAAATACCGGAGCCTGTGAGTTCAAATATATTTTTTATTACTTCATAATAAAAGCCGAGCTGGAATCATGAAAACAACTGCCTTCCAGTCTTGGCACAGAATATTTATAAATTTGTCACACTCATAGTGACTCCTCTTAATGGCTTATCACCTCTTGCATTTAGCCACCGTTATCATATTGCCTTCATGTTAGGACATGCAATCTGTAGAGTCACATAAATAGTTTCAAACATGTAGGACCATAGCAACAGACCTTGGCACTCTACAGGATTAACCAATAGATGACATCCTGCTGACTCCACTGAAAGGGGAACCCCTGTTCTGGAAAAAACCCAAGAGGTGTAACCATAGTTTGCCATAACAGTTACAAGAATAACCATGTGCATGTCTAATGGTGTCCAATGACCTAGAGCACATAGACTGCACTAGTTTTGCTGGCTCCTTCTGAAATAAATAATTGCCACATATGTACTGAAAAATTCACAATACTAGCTACCTGGTAGGAGCGCTAGTATTGGGGATTTTCCAGTACATTGGAGGTTTTCCAGTACCTATACTGTTTTCTTAGAAGTAGTAAGCAGAATCGATATAGGGTTAACCATTAGTATATGTGTAAGCAGAACCAATGTGTATGTGCAAGCTGAGTCAGTACAGGCTTAACCATTCTGGGTCATGCCTGGTCTTGTGAAGGCTATTGGACATGCACATTAGTTAATCATTTATAGGCATCAGTAGACATGCACCTGTATTAGGAACATATGTATGTACGGGGGCAGCAGGTAGCCTAGTGGTTAGTGTTGGGCCAGTAACCAAAAGGTTGTTAGATCGAATCCCAGAGCTGAGAAGGTAAAAATCTGTTGTTCTGTTCCTGAACAAGGCAGAACAAGGATTTGGGATGCACCCAAATCAGAGGTTTTGACTGACTTAATACAATATTTGGTTTAATGATCAACTGTAAACTTCTTGTGGCCAACAGGACAAAGCTAGTCTGTCCCCCTCCACCCTCCAGGAGCCCCCAAGTCGACTGCCTCTCCGTACTTTACTGCTGGTTCTGGACGACTGCAGGAAAACACCGGGGCAGAGTGGAACTAAGAGACGAGAAGGAGAAGAGGAACATGGAGATTTGATTTCATTAAGTAAAAACCATCTGGATTAGATTAGTCTGCTTCTGTAACAATTAATTGGTTAATTATATATTGATGAAAATATCAGGTAGTTCCACCCACATTTGAGAAGTGTAACTTGGTCCCCCCAAAAACGTTTGATTTCACCTAATTTTAACATTCTTTCATGAAGAGCACATGTTCAACTTCATAAAAACATGTTTTCCCATCAAGAGGTTATATGAAAATACATACTGTAGTATGTGCTAAATAAAGTAACAGGGGACTACTGAAAACAACAAAACCACTAGTTCACATTGGTAAAATAGTCCTTTAAATCAGCCACAAATTTGCTTATGACTGGGGTAATGGGAGCTAGTTTTGTTCCACAGGGAGTGAAAATTGAATGCTAGCTTCAATTCTACCATACCAATTTATGGGTAAAATGGTTCACTAGCTCGGTTTTCCACAAAAAACACCAGAGAATCGATAAGACTAGAACCAGCTCACCTGCTTTTACTCTATGATTTGACTGTTCATTGTTTCTTTTGCCCAAAAAATGTGAGGAACAGTTTCACCATATTAAAACATGGGTTGACCTTAAAATGAGGGACAGATGTAAATGAATCACTAATTACATGAAATAAATGATGTTCTGAAATGACTGTCAAAGTAACCAAATAACTAGGGCTTTACATGCACACATCATTTCCTATTAAACTGATTATGGCAGTAGGCCGAGTATGGCATTAGTCATGTAAACATCTTCCTCTGCTGATCTAAATTGGTGTAAGGTCATAACCGAAGTAAGCATACGCCTTTAAAAACACCTGGTTTTCTGAGCAATCTTTAGAATGATTAGGACATGTAAACACTTTAATCAGTGTTATAGAGGTGTATTTAATCTGTGTATGTGTTAACACAAGCAGCGCAAGCTAACTTCTTTTGACCGAGTGCAGTGAGTTCAGGAAAAACTGAAAATATGCAGCTTAGTTTTCACATACAAACTTTATTGGTCCAAATTGCTTCAAAAAAAATTACACTTTCTGTGGTAGAAAGTTTATTTGGATTGGCTATTTTCAGCATTTATCAAAGTCCAGTCAGGTAGCCTGATTTCATATGTGTCCATGTAAACAGGTTTATTAGAGAAATTGTTCTTTCAAAGCATGTCAATGATTTAAAATGTAAAACTGGTGCACAATTTATACTGGAAAAATATGAAAGGGAAGCAAAAGACATTCATTTCATGGAAGGCCCCATCTGTTTATGGACCCATATTTGCAAAACCTAAATATTCAATGTCTTTGTTTCACAGGGGACATCCCTAATTGTTGCTCTCTTAGAGGGAGGGGCTTAGCATCTGGGGAACCTCAACAACATCATGATGCTGACAAGAAAGAGAAGAGTCTCTCCAGACCAGAACACCTCAAGAAACACCAGCATAGAGGTATAGGGAAGAAACCTCACCACTGCTGCTCTGACTGTGGGAAGAGTTTGGCTAAACAAGACTTGACAATCCATAAGCAAATTCACACTCTAGAGCATGCATCTAAATCCTTAAAATCTCATCAGATAATTCATTCAGAGGGACCTTATACCTGCTTTGATTGTGGGAAATACTTAAATCAGTCAGGAGCCCAGACTAAACACAAACACACAGGAGAGAAATCTTATAGCTGTGATCAGTGTGGGAAGAGCTTCAATCATTCAGGACACCTGACTACGCACCAACGCATACACACAGGAGAGAAGCCTTATAGCTGTGATCAGTGTGGGAAGAGCTTCAATCATTCAGGACACCTGACTACGCACCAACGCGTACACACAGGAGAGAAGCCTTATAGCTGTGATCAGTGTGGGAAGAGCTTCAATCATTCAGGAGCCCTGACTAGACACCATCGCATACACACAGGAGAGAAGCCTTATAGCTGTGATCAGTGTGGGAAGAGCTTCAATCAATCAGGAGACCTGACTAGACACCAGCGCATACACACAGGAGAGAAGCCTTATCGCTGTGATCGGTGTGGGAAGAGCTTCAATTATTCAGGACACCTGAATGTGCACCAACGCATACACACAGGAGAGAAGCCTTATAGCTGTGATCAGTGTGGGAAGAGCTTCAATCATTCAGGAGCCCTGATTACACACCAACGCATACACACAGGAGAGAAGCCTTATAGCTGTGATCAGTGTGGGAAGAGCTTCAATCAATCAGGAGACCTGACTACACACCAACGCATACACACAGGAGAGAAGCCTTATAGCTGTGATCAGTGTGGGAAGAGCTTCAATCAATCAGGGTCCCTGATTAGACACCAACGCACACACACTGGAGAGAAACCTTACTCCTGTCTTTGTGGCAAGAGCTTCAATCATTCAGGGTCACTGATAAAACACCAGGAAGCACAAATATGTTTTCTTTATCTACCTCCTCTCCGGCACCAGTTCCAGATCCCTAAATAAAGGTTCAATAGAAAACATCTTGTAGAGTCATATATCTCCCTTTCTCTAACAGTTTACTAATTCTGATTACCATGGTAACCTGTGTAGCATAATATGCATGTCTGGATCCACATGTGTCAAGTGTGTTGGAGTAGAAGTGCTGATCTAGTGCTGTGTGGGATGGGGGTTTTCAGAGCCATTAAATAATGTAGAATAATGTTTCAATAATAGTAGGTGTATATTCATGTGTCGGGGAAATGTTTTTTTTCTGGGGAGATTCATTTTACATCTTGTCTCATACAATCAGTGGTTCCTGTAGGTGCTGGGTAGAGATTTTTTTATTTCACCTTTATTTAACCAGGTAGGCAAGTTGAGAACAAGTTCTCATTTACAATGTTACACATGGAGTAAAACAACATACAATCAATGATGCAGTAGAAAAAAATAAGACTATATACAATGTGAGCAAAAGATGTGAGATAAGGGAGGTAAAGGCAAAAAAGGCCATGGTGGCAAAGTAAATAAAGTATAGCAAGTAAAACACTGGAATGGTAGATTTGTAGTTTGAAGAAAGTTCAAAGTTAAAATATAAATAATATGGTGCAAAGGAGCAAAATAAATGAATACAGTAGGGGAAGAGGTAGTTGTTTGGGCTAAATGATAGATGGGCTATGTACAGGTGCAGTGATCTGGGAGCTGCTCTGATAGCTGGTGCTTAAAGCTAGTGAGGGAGATAAGTGTTTCCAGTTTCAGAGATTTTTGTAGTTCGTTCCAGTCATTGGCAGCAGAGAACTGGAAGGAGAGACGACCAAAGGAGGAGTTGGCTTTAGGGGTGACCAGAGAGATATACCTGCTGGAGCGCGTGCTACAGGTGGGTGCTGCTATGGTGACCAGTGAGCGGAGATAAGGGGGGACTTTACCTAGCAGGGTCTTGTAGATGACCTGGAGCCAATGTGTTTGGCGACGATTATGAAGCGAAGGCCAGCCAACGAGAGCGTACAGGTCGCAGTGGTGGGTAGTATATGGGGCTTTGGTGACAAAACGTATGGCACTGTGATAGACTGCATCCAGCTTCTTGAGTAGGGTATTGGAGGCTATTTTGTAAATGACATCGCCGAAGTCGAGGATTGATAGGATGGTCAGTTTTACGAGGGTATGTTTGGCAGCATGAGTGAAGGATGCTTTGTTGCGAAATAGGAAGCCAATTCTAGATTTAACTTTGGATTGGAGATGATTGATGTGAGTCTGGAAGGAGAGTTTACAGTCTAACCAGACACCTAGGTATTTGTAGTTGTCCACAAATTCTAAGTTAGAACCGTCCAGAGAAGTGATGCTGGACAGGCGGGCAGGTGCAGGCAGCGATCAGTTGAAAAGCATGCATTTAGTTTTACTTGTGTTTAGGAGCAGTTGGAGACCACGGAAGGAGAGTTGAATGGCATTGAAGCTCGTCTGGAGGGTTGTTAACACAGTGTCCAAAGAAGGGCCAGAAGTATACAGAATATGAGGGGGAGACGGTCATGACCACCTCAGACGTTGTGGCAGAATGCCCAGAATATGTTCTAGGGCCTAATTCATTTATTTCAATTGACTGATTTCTATATATGAACTGTAACTCATTAAAATTGTAGAAATTGTTGCATGTTGCGTTAATATTTTTGTTGAGTACAATAATAATTGAATAAATGATTGGGCCTACTACTGTTTTAGGTGTTCTGGGTCAGAACTGTCAACGTGACTTACACCCATCAGAGTATCTGTGCTGTGAAGGGCTCAACCGTGGAACTGCCCTGCACATATCAACATCCAAGTTATCATGTAGTCTCAGAACCAAACTGGTATAGAGAAATGTAATGAGGCGCCTAAAATCCTGAGCTAGTTCCAGAGTATGCAGGTCATGCTGAGTACCTTGGGACTAAAGAGAAAGACTGCACCCTGAGAATCACAGACCTGAGAGAGAGAGGTTCAGATTTAAAACACAGTATGCAGAATGGGGGTACAGCTTCCATGGAACAACTGACTGTCACATGTAAGATATAATATCAAATTGTAATCAAATCAAATGTATTTATATAGCCCTTCTTACATCAGCTGATGTCTCAAAGTGCTGTACAGAAACCCAGCCTAAAACCCCAAACAGCAAGCAATGCAGGTGTAGAAGCACAGTGGCTAGGAAAAACTCCCTAGAAAGGCCAACACCTAGGAAGAAACCTAGAGAGGAACCACTCTATGAGGGGTGGCCAGCCATCTTCTGGCTGTGCCAGGTGGAGATTATAACAGAACATGGCCAAGATGTTCAAATGTTCATAAATTACTAGCATGGTCAAGTAATAATAATCACAGTAGTTGTCGAGGGTGCAACAAGTCAGCACCTCAATAGTAAATGTCAGTTGGCTTTTCATAGCCGATCATTGAGAGTATCTCTACCGCTCCTGCTGTCTCTAGAGAGTTGAAAACAGCAGGTCTGGGACAGGTAGCACGTCCGGTGAACAGGTCAGGTTTCCATAGCCGCAGGCAGAACAGTTGAAACTGGAGCAGCAGCACGGCCAGGTGGACTGGGGGCAGCAAGGAGTCATCATGCCAGGTAGTCCTGAGACATGGTCCTAGGACCATGTCTGCGTTACTCTGCAGACAGTTACTCCTGTGCTGTAAAAGACCATACAGTATAATAGAAAAGGTATAAAATGCCTGGTATCTTACCTTGTTATAACGTTTAAAAAAAAACATATATTTTTTTATCCATTTTAGAATAAGTCTGTAACGTAACAAAATGTGGAAAAAGTCAAGGGGTCTGAAAACTTTCCGAATGCACTGTAAGTGTCTATTTGTTTTTCCTTTTAAATGAACCAGTCCAATACATTTAAAACACTTAGTCTCATTATCGTTTGAGGAATTGATCAGATACATTTTGTGTCAGATGTTTGTTGTCAGAGCGGTTTGAATGTGACTCACACCAAGAGGATATCTGAACAAATGAACAAGTGGGAGTCTGGAGTTACTGCAGATCTAAGCCAGGACACAGAGTGTGCAGGTAGTGTGAAGTACCTTCCAACTACAGACAACGACTCCACCCTGAGAATCACAGACCTGAGAGAGAGTGACTCTGCTGAATACAAGTTTAGATTTACAACAACTGAGGTAAAATGGGGATACAGATTACCTGGAATAACTCATAATGTCACAGGTAATACTGTCCTTACAGTATTATATAATCTAGTCTGTCATATTATTGGTAGAAATAATGATGATTGTGCTATTTTGTCTTCATTTACCCCTTTTCAGACTTGCAGGTGAAGGAGACTCCTGGCACAGAGGAAGGGAAGGTGACACTGACCTGTAGCACCACCTGTCTTCTGACTGACAACCCCACCTACATCTGGTACAAGAACGGACAACATCTCACCAACCCAAACACCCAAGATAACTGCCTCTCCCTAGACCAAGTCAGCAGTGAGGACGCAGTCTGCTACTCCTGTAGTGTTAAAGGTTATGAGAATCGCTGTTCTCCTGTTATGTTCGTTGGGGAACCAAAGTCTTTGAAGAATGCAGTTGTAGGAATCATAGTTGTTCTCATTCTCATACTCTGTGTCTTTGGGGTCATGTGGTTCAGGTGAGTGAGAGGAATTTACCCTTATTTTACATTCAGTTTTTTTAATCATTGTTCTTGATAGATTCTTATTGATTCATTCATTCATCCATTCATCTGTTAATTAATTCCTTCATTAACAAAACAGGAAGAAGGCCTCCATATCCACCTCTGACACAAGAGACAGAAGAGACACAGTAGAGAATGGACAGGTGCGTGTTGGAATCAGTTGACTGAGAACTACAGTGGTCTGTGAAAGGGAAAGGGGGATAACTAGTCAGTTGTACATCTGAATGCATTCAGAGAGGTGTGGAGGGCTGCCTTAATCGACATCCATGTCTTCGGCGCCCTGAAGAGATCAAATCAAATTTTATTAGTCACATGTGCCAAATACAACAGATACTTACAGTGAAATGCTTACTTACAAGTCCCTAACTAACAATGCAGTAAAAAAAAAAAGAATTAGAAATAAAAGTAACAAGTAATTAAAGAGCAGCAGTAAAAAAATTACACTAGCGAGACTATATACAGGGGGTACCGGTACAGATTCAATGTGCGGGGACACCGGTTAGTCAAGGTAATTGAGGTAATATGTACATGTAGGTAGAGTTATTAAAGTGGCTATGCATAGCTAATAACAGAGAGTAGCAGCAGTGTAAAAGGGGGGGGGACAATGCAAATATTCTGGGTAGCCATTTGATTCAAGAGTCTTATGGCTTGGGGGTAGGAGCTGTTTAGAAGCCTCTTGGACCTAGACTCGGCGCTCCGGTAGCACTTGCCCTGTGGTAGCAGAGAGAACAGTCTATGACTGGGGTGGCTGGAGTCTTTGACAATTTTTAGGGCCTTTCTCTGATACCGCCTGGTACATAAGATATAAAACATAAGATATAAAAGTTTTAATGTCCCATTGGTAGGATTTACGTGCTTTCAGTTTATCCATTTATTTTCCAGTGATTGAACTAGCAGGACGGAAGGCAAAGGCAGATTAGCCACTTGTCGCCTGATCCTCACAAGGCACCCTGATCTTTTTCCGCAAAATCTCTGTTTCCTTCTCCAGTGAATGACGGGAATCTGGGCCTGGTCGGGTAGTATATCCCTCCCGTTCCAACTCATTGAAGAAAAACTCTTTGTCTAATCTAAGTGACTAATCGCAGTTCTGATGTCCAGAAGCTCTTTTCGGTCATAAGAGACGATAGCAGCAACATTATGTACAAAACAAGTTAGGAACAACGCGAAAAAACAAACAAAATAGCATGGTTGGTTAATAAGAGCCGGTAAGACGGCAGCTATCCCCTCCAGTGCCATCACTTCATTTTGATGCAGCACTCCATCACTCTTGTTATTGGTCAAATAGTCCTGACACAGCCTGATGTGGTTTGGGTCATTGTCCTGTTGAAAAACAAATGATAGTCCCACTAAGTGCAAACCAGATGGGATGGCGTATCGCTGCAAAATGCTGTGGTAGCCATGATGTTTAAGTGTACCTTGAATTCTAAATAAATGACCGACAATTTCACCAGGAAAGCACCCCCACACCTCCTCCTCCATGCTTCATGGTGGGAACCACACATGGGGAGATCATCCGTTCACCAACTATGTCTCACAAAGACCAAAAATGGAACCAAAAACCTCAAATGTGGACTCATCAGACCAAAGGACAGATTTCCACCCGTCTAAAGTCCATTGCTCGTGTTTCTTGGCCCAAGCAAGTGTCTTCTTATTATTGGTGTCCTTTAGTAGTGGTTTCTTTGCAGCAATTCGACCATGAATGCCTGATTCCTCTGAACAGTTGATGTTGAGATATGTCTGTTAGTTAAACCCTGTGAAGCATGTATTTGGGATGCAGTCTGAGGTGCAGTTAACTCTAATGAACTTATCCTCTGCAGGTAACTATGGGTCTTCCTTTCCTCTGGGGGTCCTCATGAGAGCCAGTTTCATCATAGCGCTTGATGGTTTTTGCGACTGCACTTGAAGAAACTCAAAGTTCTTGACATTTTCCATATTGACTGACCTTCATGACTTAAAGTAATGATGGACTGTTGTTTCTCTTTGCTTATTTGAGCTGTTCTTTCCATAATATGGACTTGGGTCTTTTACCAAATTGGGCTATGTTCTGTATACCACCCCGACCTTGTCACAACACAACTGGAATCCAAAAAGGGTTCTCCTATGGGGACAGCCGAAGAACCCTTTTGGAATCCTTTTTTCTAAGAGACTACCCTGCATGTGTCACAGGTGTAACCAAGGTCTTATAATGAGTGACATCATCCTCGTCTCCTCCATGGCAGCTACACTGTTGCTCCTGGCAACGGCTCAAGGTTCTGAGCATGGTCGCTAGGCGGGTTAGTTATAAATACTGTACATTTGGCTGTAGTTTAGTTTAGAAAAAAGACTTACGCAGTGGTGAAAGGACTTAAGTGAAAATACTTTATAGTACTACTTAAATAGTTTTTTGGGGGGTATCTGTACGTTACTATTTATATATTTGACAACTTTTACTTCACTACATTCCTAAAGAAAATTATGTTCTTTTTACTCCATACATTTTCCCTGACACCCAAAAGTACTGGTTACATTTTGAATGCATAGCAGGACTGAAAATGGTTCAATTCACACACTTATCAAGAGAACATCCCTGGACATCCCTACTGCCTCTGATCTTGCGGACTCACTAAACACAAATGTTTTGTTTGTAAATGATATCTGAGTGTGCCCCTGCCTATCCGTAAATTTAAAAAACAAGAAAATTGTGCCGTCTGGTTTGCTTAGGACATTTTAATTATTTATACTTTTACTTTTAATTCTTAAGTATATTTGAGCAATTACGTTTACTTTTGATACTTAAGTATATTTAAAAGTAAAAACTTTTAGACTTTTACTCAAGTAGAATTTTATTGGGTGACTTTCAATGAATCTTCTATTATGGCATCTTTACTTTTACTCAAGTATGACACTTGGGTACTTTTTCCACCACTGGACGTACGTTTATTTTTGATTAGAAAATTACTTGTGAATTAGGTTTGATGCACCTATTGCAGTGACTTGCATACATAGCTCTTTGTCCTATCTGTGCTGGTAGTGTACAGCAGCTGCCATTAAATCACCAGCGAAAGACCAGAACAAGTCATTCCCAGACACTCCCTCACTACAGATTGGCGTGTTGAGATACTCCCTCTCTGCGCATGTGTTCTAAGTGGCTGCCAGGTAAAAGTAGACGATAGCAGAAAACAGGATTCTTAGTAAAAGGGGGTGTTGTTGAACGTTTAGGAATCTGTGGCTATGACCTAATTATCTCTCCTTCCTCACAAAGTCTTCATAGTCCTTCACTGATTTAGAACACATTATCCATTATTTGACCAAATACTCAAGTGACTGCTCTAACAAAGAAAATAAATGTCTTCAAAAACGGAAAGAAATCGAAGAGAGGCAAGATTGTAGTGGAAATATTTGGTCAATCATATTTCACAAATACCGGAGCATGTGAGTTCAAATATACTTTTTATTATTTCATAATAAAAGCCGAGCTAGTTCATGAATACAACTGCCTTCCAGTCTTGGCACACACGTTTTATACATTTGTCCTCCTCAGTTCACACTCACAGTAACTCCTCTTAATGGCTCATCCCCTCTGGCATTTAGCCACCGTTATCATATTGCCTTCATATTAGGGCATGGAACCCGTAGAGCCACAGAAATAGACAAAAATAGACATTCTTCGCTTTAAGCCAGGTTTATGCATGTTGGACCATAGTAACAGACCTCGGCACTCTACAGGAATAACCATACATGTCATCCTGCTAAATCATCTGAAAGGGACATCCCAGTTCTGGAAAATACCCAAGAGGTGTAACCATAGCAACAGTACATAATTGGCCATAACACGGTTACAGGAATAACCAGTTGTGTCAAACCCCCAGACAGGTGCATGTCTAATGGTGTCTAATGACCCAGAGCACATATAGAGTGCACTAGTTTTGCTGGCTCCTTCTGAAATATATCATTACCACATAGGTACTGGAAAATTCACAATAAGACCAGGTGGGACCATTATAGCCAATGAGAGGGCACATTTGTGTGTTTCGACTAGTTGCCACAGAGTCATAATAAAATCTGATTAGTCGAATTCTCCTTGTGTTCAGTATTAAAGGGCACTATTTAATATAACAGAGATTTAAAATTGAATATTGGTGCACAATTTCTACTGAAATATATCAAAGGGTCGCAAAAGGCATTCATTTAATCTGTTTATGGACATATTTGCAAAACCTAACTATTCAATGTCTTTGTTTCACAGGGAAAGCCCTAATCGTTGCTCTCTCAGTGGGAGGGGCTTATCATCTGGGGAGCCTCAACAACATCATGATGCTGACAAGACAGGGAAGAGTCTCTCTAGATCAGAACACCTCAAGAAACGCCAGCAGTACGTATAGGGAAGAAACCTTACCACTGCTGTTCTGACTGTGGGAAGAGTTTTGCTAAACAGAAGGAATTGATATTTCACCAGCGGATTCACACCGGTGTGAAACCGTACCACTGCTCTCAGTGTGGGAAGGGTTTCTCTGCATCTAAAACCTTAAAATCTCATCAGAGAATTCATACAGGGGAGAGCCCTTACCCCTGCTTTGATTGTGGAAAATACTTCAATCAATTAGGAGCCCAGATTACACACCAATGCATACACACTGGAGAGAAGTCTTATAGCTGTGATCAGTGTGGGAAGAGTTTTGCTCACGATTCTACCCTGACTGCAAACCAACACACACACAGGAGAGAAGCCTTACAGCTGTCATCAGTGTGGGAAGAGCTTCAGTCATTCAGGAGACCTGACGAAGTCTCTCACTGTTGGCGCTTGCTATAGACCTCCCTCTGCCCCCAGCTGTGCCGTCGATACCATATGTGAATTGATTGCCCCCCATCTATCTTCTGAGCTCGTGCTACTAGGTGACCTAAACTGGGACATGCTTAACACCCCGGCCATCCTACAATCTAAGCTTGATGCCCTCAATCTCACACAAATTATCAATGAACCTACCAGATACAACCCCAAATCCGTAAACACAGGCACCCTCATAGATGTCATCCTAACTAACTCACCCTCCAAATACACCTCTGCTGTTTTCAATCAAGATCTCAGCGATCGCTGCCTCATTGCCTGCATCCGTAATGGGTCTGCGACCAAACGACCACCTCTCATCACTGTCAAACGCTCCCTAAAACACTTCTGCGAGCAGGCCTTTCTAATCGACCTGGCCGGGGTATCCTGGAATGACATTGACCTTGTCCCGTCAGTAGATGATGCCTGTCAATTCTTTAAAAGTGCCTTCCTCACCATCTTAAATAAGCATGCCCCACTCAATAAATGTACAACTAGGAATAGATATAGTCCTTGGTTCACTCCAGACCTGTCTGCCCATGACCAGCACAAAAACATCCTGTGGCGTTCTGCATTAGCATCGAATAGCCCCCGTGATATGCAACTTTTCAGGGAAGTTAGAAACAAATATACACAGACAGTTAGAAAAGCTTAGGCTAGCTTTTTCAAACATGCATCCTGTAGTACTAACTCAAAAAAGTTCTGGGACACTGTAAAGTCCATGGAGAATAAAAGCACCTCCTCCCAGCTGCCCACTGCTCTGAGGCTAGGAAACACTGTTACCACCGATAAATCCACTATAATTGAGAATTTCAATAAGCATTTCTCTACGGCTGGCCATGCTTTCCACCTGGCTACCCCTACCCCGGTCAACTGCCCGGGCACCCTCCACAGCAACCCGCCAATGCCCCCACCATTTCTCCTTCACCCAAATCCAGATAGCTGATGTTCTGAAAGAGCTGCAAAATCTGGACCCATACAAATCAGCCGGGCTAGACAATCTGGACCCTCTCTTTCTAAAATTATCTGCCGAAATTGTTGCAATCCCCTATTACTAGCCTGTTCAACCTCTCTTTCGTATCGGCTGAGATTCCCAAAGATTGGAAAGCTGCCGCAGTCATCCCCCTCTTCAAAGGGGGTGAAACTCTAGACCTAAACTGATACAGACCTATATCTATCCTACCATGTCTTTCTAAGGTCTTCGAAAGCCAGGTTAACAAACAGATTACCGAACATTTCGAATCCCACCGTACCTTCTCCGCTATGCAATCTGGTTTCAGAGCTGGTAATGGGTGCACCTCAGCCACGCTCAAGGTCCTAAACGACATCATAACCGCCATCGATAAGAGACATTTCTGTGCAGCTGTATTCATCAACCTGGCCAAGGCTTTCAACTCTGTCAATCACCACATTCTTATTGGCAGACTCGACAGCCTTGGTTTCTCAAATGATTGCCTCGCCTGGTTTACCAACTACTTCTCTGATAGAGTTCAGTGTGTCAAATTGGAGGGCCTGTTGTCCGGACCTCTGGCAGTCTCTATGGGTGTGCCACAGGGTTCAATTCTTGGGCCGAATCTCTTCTCTGTATACATCAATGATGTTGCTCTTGCTGCTGGTGATTCTCTGATCCACCTCTACGCAGACGACACCATTTTGTATACTTCTGGCCCCTCTTTGGACACTGTGTTAACTAAGCTCCAGACGAGCTTCAATGCCATACAACTCTCCTTCCGTGGCCTCTAACTGCTCTTAAACGCAAGTAAAACTAAATGCATGCTATTCAATCGATCACTGCCCTCATCTGCTCGCCCGTCCAGCATCACTACTCTGGACGGCTCTTACTTAGAATACGTGGACAACTACAAATACCTGGGTGTCTGGTTAGACTGTAAACTCTCCTAACAGACTCACTCTAAGCATCTCCAATCCAAAATTAAATCTAGCATCGGCTTCCTATATCGCAACAAAGAATCCTTCACTCATGCTGCCAAACACACCCTCGTAAAACTGACCATCCTACCGATCCTCGACTTCGGTGATGTCATCTATAAAATAGCCTCCAACACTCTACTCAACAATCTGGATGCAGTCTATCACAGTGCCATCCGTTTTGTCACCAAAGCCTCATACACTATCTCTGCTAGGTAAAGCCCCGCCTTATGTCAGCTCACTGGTCACCATAGCAGCAACCACTCGTAGCACGCGCTCCAGCAGGTATATCTCACTGGTCACCCCCAAAGCCATTTCCTCCTTTGGTCGTCTTTCCTTCCAGTTCTCTGCTGCCAATGACTGGAACGAACTGCAAAAATCTTTGAAGCTGGAGACTCATATCTCCCTCATTAGCTTTAAGCACTAGCTGTCAGAGCAGCTCACAGATCACTGCACCTGTACATAGCCCATCTGTAAACAGCCCATATATCTACCTACCTCATCCCCATACTGTATTTATTAATTTATCTTGCTCCTTTCCACCCCAGTATCTCTACTTGCACATTCATCTTCTGTACATCTACCATTCCAGTGTTTTTAATTGCTATATTGTAATTACTTAGCCACCATGGCCTATTTATTGCCTTAACTTACCTCATTTGCAATCACTGTATACAGACTTTTTGTTTTATTTTGTTCTACTGTATTATTGACTGTATGTTTTGTTTATTCCATGTGTAACTCTGTGTTGTTGTATGTGTCGAATTGCTATGCTTTATCTTGGCCAGGTCGAAATTGTAAATGAACTTGTTCTCAACTAGCCTACTTGGTTAAATAAAGGTGAAATAAAAAAATAAACACCAAAGCATACACACAGGAGAGAAGACTTATAGCTGTGATCAGTGTGGGAAGAGCTTCAATCAATCAGGAGACCTGACTAGACACCAGTGAATACACACAGGAGAGAAATCTTATAGCTGTGATCAGTGTGGAAAGAGTTTTGCTCTAGATTTCAACCTGACAACACACCAGTGAATACACACTTGAGAGAAGCCTTACTCCTATCTATGTGGAAAGAGATTTGCTCATTCAGCATCACTGAAAAACCACCAGAAAGCACAAACATGTCTTTCATCTCCCTCCTCTCTGGCACCGGTTCCAGATCCCCAAATAAAGTTTCAATAGAAAACATATTGTAAAGAGTCATCCATCTCCCCTTCTCTATAAGTTTACTAAGTCTGATTACCATGGTAACCTGTGTAGTATGATATTCAGCCCTGGATCCATATGTATCAAGTGTGTTGGAGTAGTGGTGCTGATCTAGGATCAGGTCCCCTATCCATGTATTCTCATTTTGATCTAATTGGCTTAATATCATCATGGAAAATGTCATAGTGAACCGTTTGTGTGTAGTGGGGGATGTTGAGGTGGGTGGGGGTGTTCAGAGCTGTATCTTATTTAAATAACTCATATTATCCATTAAATAATTGTATAATGTAGAATAATGTTTCAACAATACTAGGTGTGTATTCATGAATTCAGTAGATCAGTATATTAAAACCATTATCTGCTCAACCACATCTGCTTCTCACTTCATTTAAGTGTTGTTTTTTATATGGACCAGAGCCCTCTTCTAGAATAAGTTTTCTCCAAAAAGATCTAGACATATTTATTGTAAAACCCTTTACCAGGTTTTAGTGCAGCTGATGGGACATACAGCAGAATGCAGCTATAGGAATTGTAGTTGTGGTTTTCATCCTCTGTCTCTCTGGGTTTATGTGGTTCAGGTGACCATCTTTATAAGACTTATCTTATTTTGATTGTTATTCAATGACTCGTGATTAATTAATTAGTGTAAAAAAGTTTTGGAATGTACAGGTGAGTTGAGGTCAAAAGGTATTTGTTTTCTTTCAGATCTTTTTATCAGTGCTCGATTAGTCTTGACTGGCACAATGGAACCAATGGAATAGTCCCAAGGTATGCTTATATTGTCTGTCTTTTGTCCTCTAGGGAGACTCAGTCCAGTGTATGACAACGTCTCAGGCATGGCCATGGCCCCTATTGCAGCACAGACGAGCAGGGTGACGTTCACTACGCCAATGTCCACCTCTCTTAATAACCAGGAAGTAACTCTGTACTCCACTGTCCAACTGCACCAACACAAGAAAGAGGATGAGGATGTCCAGTATGATGTTGTGAAATTCAACTGCCCCAGTGCTGCCACCTGGTGGGCAAGTCAAGCCATTACAACATCTCAGATAATTTTTTAATTAGATGGTTCTAGCGCTTGACAGTTAGGAATGCATACAGACCAGCAGTTGGTTGGTTTAAATGTATTAACATCTACATGATTACTCAAAATGAGAACCCAGAAGTGAAGATTGGTGATGACATGTTGCATCTCCTTTCTTCCAGGCTGTATCACATCCGGCCGTCATTGGGAGGCGCACAATTGGCCCAACGTCATCCGGGGTAGGCCGTTATTGTAAATAAGAATTTGTTCTTAACTGACTTGCCTAGTTAAATAAAGGTTAAATAAAAATAAATAAATAACAGATCTCCGGCACAAGAAGCTTGGGAGGACCCCTCTGTGCTATATAGAACAGTCAACAAACCCAGAACCAAAAAGACCACAATCAACAGACCTGAACACAACAAGACCTGAATTCAGGATGGGCTTCCTCTCACTACCATATTTGGAAACGCCAAGCGGATGCTTCACATTTCTACATCCGGTGAAATATCTGTCTCATTGTTCTGTGATACTACAACAGAACAATTAGACATTTCACCGGATGTAGAAATGTTCCAAATGGTACCTTGTTCCCTCTAGTGCACTATGTAGGGAATAGTTGCCATTTTGGATGCACTCTGAACACCAGAAGACCTGAACACAAGATGATTCAATCAAAGTTGCATTATGGACAGGCATACTGCACTTTAATTTTTAAGGTAATAACACTTAAGCCAAACTCCATAGCATTTACCATGAATGTGATTGTAAATGTCAGGGAAATTGTCTTTAAAAGCTGCGTTGTCAGGAGCACAGAAGAAAGAAGTCTCTATTTTTATTCAGACTTTTTATTGTTAAAATAGGGTTTAATATAGTATACTATAGGCTCTACTATAGCATTTAATATAGAATACTATAGGGTCTACTATAGGGTTTAATATAGTATACTATAGGGTTTAATATAGTATACTATAGGGTTTACTATAGGGTTTAATATAGTATACTATAGGGTCTACTATAGGGTTTAATATAGTGTACTATAGGGTTTAATATAGTATACTATAGGGTTTAATATAGTATACTATAGGGTTTACTATAGGGTTTAATATAGTATACTATAGGGTCTACTATAGGGTTTAATATAGTATACTATAGGGTCTACTATAGGGTTTAATATAGTGTACTATAGGGTTTAATATAGTATACTATAGGGTTTAATATAGTATACTATAGGGTTTACTATAGGGTTTAATATAGTATACTATAGGGTCTACTATAGGGTTTAATATAGTATACTATAGGCTCTACTATAGAGTTTAATATAGTGTACTATAGGGTTTAATATAGTATACTATAGGGCTTGGACAATTTCTACATGGGTTGTGGGCTCATGGCTTGGGACTGTGCTGTGGCTAAAAGCTTTGCTTTGTATATCGAAAGAGAACAAGATAATTTACCTAACTCATCATTGTGCAGTTTTTTTTTGCTCTTTGTGTGTGTTTTAGCGAGAGGAAACTGTTGCCCATAATGTTGTCAGGGGTCATGGCACAACAAACTGATAAATAATTTCTGTAACTTCATTAATGTACAAGACTATACACCCACACTTCGGACCCTATTCAGACTTGAGGACTTAACATCGACTTAAGTCCCAAAATATTTCCTAATGTCCATGTTTTATTGACTTATTAAGTCCATGTTACGTCATCATATCTCAATTCCGAATCGGGCCCTCCATACACAACATGCAATTAACATTGTAATTGTTTTGATTTTTAGTAAAATGTTTTGTAAAATCAATATCATTTAACATGAGAAGGATTTTCGGTTAAACCATCCCTTTTTAAACAAAAATATGCTGGGCTTGATTTCACTTAGTCCACTCCATGTATTAAATAACACAATATAATCAGCTTTATTTAATGAATTCTAACAATACATCTTTACAGAGATTTCAACATTTTCTCTTTCCGTCCTGAATGAGATAAGTCACAGGTCCCAGTATCCAGATTACTGTCGCCTGAATCCATTTCTCTTTCCCTGTCGAACTTGTTCTTCCTCCTGGAAAATTCGATGGTGTAGTCCACCATTGTCATGGTGTTTATTTTGTTTGGCATGTTTGTCTTCCACTGTTTTAGCTAAGTCAGGTCGGAGTCGGTTGAAGAGTGCTCGGATCTGGCGCTTCAGGAAGAGCTCAGCAGGGATCCGACATGTGACACTGGGGGGTACTGCGGAACATTGGCTAAGCGATCAGAGCTCGCTTGAGTATCTAGACTGACCTTTCTGCTGTGCCATTCGAGTCAGGATGGTAAACAGGAACAAGGGTCTGCTTGATTCTGTTGTTTTGTAGGAATTGTTTGAAATCAGTAGAGACCAACTGGAGTCCATTATCAGAGACAATTTATTTGCACAATCCATTGGCTGCAAACAGCCTTCTTAGGTTTTCGATGAAGTTCGTAGATGTCATTGAAGTTATGTGAAAAACTTCCAAGCACTTTGAATGGCTATCGATTATCACCTCGTAAAGGAATGTTCTCACCTAACAAAGAAATGTTCTTCCCTAATAAAGGAATGTTCTTACCTAACAAAGGAATGTTCTTACCTAACAAAGGAATGTTCTCACCTCGCATTGGAACGTTCTCACCTCGCAAAGGAATCTTATCACCTAGCAAAGTAATGTTCTCATTGAGCAAAGGAATCGTCTCACCTAGCAAAGGAATCGTTTCACCTGCAACGGAATCTTCTCACCGAGCATAGGAATTTTCTCACTGTGTTTTCTTTCATGGCAGGTGAGTCAGAGCATCAGGGTAACACAGTTCCGAGACCAGAGAGACAGCGGCCTCTGTGTCTAACTGCATGTCCAAATCCTTTTCATCCAATGTCACATTCATTGTAATGCCCTTTTTCCCATTGGAAGTAGTGTAAACTGTATATACACTTCTAACAACTTTGAATCTTATTCCCCCTCAGGAGACTGAAAAGATTCGGTGTGGGTGCTCTGAACCTAAAAATGTTCTATAGCTGCACCATCGGCCTTCGACCGCAAGGCACTACAGTGGGTAATGCGTACAGTGAAGTACATCACTGGGGCCAAGCTTCCTGCCATCCAGGACCTCTATACCAGGCGGTGTCAGAGGAAGGCCCTAAAAATGGTCAAAGTCTCCAGCTATCCTAGTCTTGGACTGTTGTCTCTGCTACCGCATGGCAAGCGGTATCGAAGCACCAAGTCTAGGTCCAAAAGGCTTCTTAACAGCTGCTACCCCCAAGCCATAAGTCTCCTGAACAGCTAATCAAATAGCTACAAAGACTATTGCTCCTCTTTACACTGCTGCTACTCTGTGTTTATTATCTATGCATAGTCACTTTAACTCTAACTACATGTACATATTACCTCAATTACCTCGACTAACCGGTGCCCCCGCACATTGATTCTCTGTACCGGTACCCCCTGTATATAGCCTCACTTCTGTTATTTTACTGCTACTCCATTATTTGTTAAATTTTTTTACTTAACATTTATTTTTCTTACAACTTCACTGTTGGTTAAGGGCTTGTAAGTAAGCGTTTCACTTTAAGGTCTACACTTGTATTTGGCGCATGTGACAAATAAAGTTCGATTTGATTTATACCACCCCTAACTTGTCACAACACAACTGATTGGCAACACATAAAGGAGGAAAGAAATTCCACAAATTAACTTTTAACAAGGCACACCTGTTAATTGAAATGCATTCCAGGTGACTACCTCATGAAACTGGTAGAGAATGCAAAGAGTGTGCAAAGCTGTCATCAAGGCAAAGGGTGGCTACTTTGAAGAATCTAAAACATAACATATATATTGGTTTGTTTAACACTTTTTTGGTAACTACATCATATTTTTTATGTCTTCACTATTATTCTACAATGTATTAGTAGGTCTGTCCAAACTTTTCACTGGTACTGAATGTCGGTTGACATTTGGGATGCAGCTATCCTCTCTAACAGTTAGAAGCCAAACAAATGATGCCAGGAACTCCAAATGTCCTTTTGTCAGTCTTGTGGCTTGCCGATGCAACAACGTCACACAATTATTCAACGCCATGGTGATGCACCAGGACTATTTCTTTTGACGGTTGAAGTGTTGTCGTCGAGTGGGCGTGGCAACCCTACACTTTTAGAAAATAAAGGTGCTATCTAGAACCTTAAAGGGTTCTTTGACTTTCTCCATAAGATAACCCTTTGAAGAACCCTTTTCACTTCCAAATAGAAACTTTTTGGTTCCAGGTAGAATCCTTTTGGGTTCCATGTAGAACACTTTCTACAAGGCGTTCTACATGGAACCCAAAAGGGTTCTCCTATGGGGACAGCCGAAGAACCCTTTTGGAATCATTTTTTCTAAGAGTGTACCCTGCATGTGTCACAGGTGTAACCATGGTCTTATAATGAGTGACATCATCCTCGCCTCCTCCATGGTGGCAACACTGTCGCTCCTGGCAACGGCTCAAGGTTCTGAGCATGGTCGCTAGGCGACAGTCCAGGGAGGAGAGATGCAGCTCGGAGAGGGGCCCCAGAGAAAAGAGGATCATGGAAAAGAGAGTCCCTCATGACATCACAAATTGTACTAGGGCAGGGAGAGGAGACGCAGACAGACGCAGTAGGGTGGAGCGACGGATCTTGGAGAAGGAGAAAGAGAGCGAGAGAGAAATGGAGGGAAAGTTGAGAAAGAAGGATTTTTTCTCCATTTATCATGTTCTCTTTCACTAGCTGAGTATATATGTTCATGATAACACAACTTATTGCACCTTAATGTTTAATCATGTACCATGTTTTACCTGCAGCACTGCTCCAGAGGTGTCAGGATAGAGGGTTCATCTGTAGAGTGGCCTCCAAACTTGTAGTCAGCACACAGACAGTGTCAATGTTACAATCAACTAACGTTAGTTAAACCTGTAGTCAGCACACAGACAATGTCAGGGTTACAATCAAATAACGTTGGTTAACCTTTCTGGGCTAGGGGGCAGTATTTTCACGGCCGGATGAAAAACAAACCCAATTTAAACAGGTCACTACTCTGACCCAGAAACTAGAATATGCATATTATTAGTAGATTTTGATAGAAAACACTCTGAAGTTTCTAAAACTGTTTGAATGGTGTCTGTGAGTACAACAGAACTCATATGGCAGGCAAAAACTTGAGAAAAATACAAACAGGAAATGAAAATCTGGTGCCTGTAGTTTTTTCAAGTCATTGCAAATCGAACACACAGTGAGTTAGGTTTCATTGCACTTCCTAAGGCTTCCACTAGATGTCAACAGTCTTTAGAAAGTTGTTCGAGGCGTCTATGATGAACAGAGACCGAACAAGAAGGCTGGGAAGTTGGTGACCCAGGGAAGGACATCAGTTCATTGGCGCGCATTCACGTGAAGAGGTAGCTGTGTTCCAAAACGTTTTTCAAGACAATGGAATCGTCCGGTTGGAATATTACTGAAGTTTCACGTTAAAATGGCCCTAAAGATTGATGCTATACAACGTTTGACATGTTTGAACGAACGTAAATAGATATTTTTTTTGACTTTTCGTCGTGACATTTTCCTCGCGCGTCCTACATTTTGAGTAGCTTACTGAACGCGCTAACAACATGGAGTTAGTTGGACATAAATTATTAACTTTATCGAACAAAACAACATTTATTGTGGACCTGGGATTTCTGGAAGTGCCTTCTGATGAAGATTATTAAAGGTAAGTGAATATTTATAATGCTATTTATGCATTTAGATGACTCCAAAATGGCGGGTATCTGTATTGCCTAGTGTATTTTTCTGAGCGCAGTACTCAGATTATTGCAAAGTGTGCTTTCCCAGTAAAGTTATTTTGAAATCTGTCAATGCGGTTGCATTCTGGAGGTGTTAATCTATAATTCTTTGAATAACAGTTTCATATTTTATCAACGTTTATAATGAATATTTTTGCAAATTGTTGTGCTGATTCACCGACAGTTTTGGGGGAAATACATTTTCTGAACGTCACGCGCCAATGTAAAATGCTGTTTTTGGATATAATAAAAATAATAATAATAATATTCCACCCGGACGATTCCAATGTCTTGAAAAACGTTATGGAACACAGCTACCTCATCACGTGAACGCGCGCCACAAAACTCATGTCATTTTCTGAGTCACCAACTTCCCGGCCTTCTTGTTCGCTCTCTGTTCACTGCAAAAGCCTGAAACTAGGTTCTAAAGACTGTTGACATCTAGTGGAAGCCTTAGGAAGTGCAAAATGAACCCTAAGTCACTGTGTGTTCGATAGGCAATGACTTGAAAAGACTACAAGCATCAGATTTCCATTTCCTGTTTGGATTTTTCTCAGGTTTTTGCAAGCCATATGAGTTCTGTTATACTCACAGACATCATTCAAACAGTTTTAGAAACTTCAGAGTGTTTTCTATCCAAATCTACTAATCATATGCATATTCTAGTTTCTGGGCCCGAGTAGTAGGCCATTTAATTTGGGTACGTTTTTCATCCGGCCGTGAAAATACTGCCCCCTACCCAAGAGAGGTTAGCAAAGGACATTTTAAATATTCATACTTTTACTTTTAATACTTAAGTATATTTGAGCAATGATATTTATTTAGTTACATAAGTATATTTAAAACCAAATACTTTTAGACTTTTACTCAAGTAGAATTTTACTGGGTGACTATCACTTGTACTTGTCATTTACAATTATGGTATCTTTATTTTGACTCAAGTACGACAATTGGGTACTTTTTCCACCACAATTTTTACCGGAGAATTACTTGTGAATTAGGTTTGATGCACCCATTGCAAAGACTTGCATAAACAGCTCTTTGTCCTGTCTGTGCTGTTAATGTACAGCAACCGCCATTTTAGCAGCAGCCAAAGACCGGAAGTAGTAATTCTCAGACACCTCTCACGAGAGGCCTATTCAAGATACTCCCTCTTTGCGCATGTGTTCCAAGTGACTGCCAAGCAAAGGTAGAAGATAGCAGACAACAAGATTCTTAACGTTTTCTTGACTTTATACTCGACTTTTATAGATCACGTAAAATGTTATCCAGGAACTTTCTGAAGTAATATTAGGCTACATGAGACGTTTATTTGTTTCAACTTAATTCCGTTTTGATATTGAAGTAGATGTTTGATTGCTCTGGTCTAGGGACGCATCATTTGCAGCCTTGGGAATCGAATTTTCTCTCCGCAACTCCCTAGTCATGATCTCTACACTACAACAAAGTAGTCTAACTGTACTGTAGACTACAACATTTCATTCCATACAAAGAAACAATATCTTCCACAATGGATCGGGTAAGTCTGGCTTTAACAGTATATGCTTGCTGTGTTGTACAAAATGTCTAGGCCTAGTTTTAATCGTCTTTGATCCTCCACATTCCTGTTGGGTTTAAACGTCTCGACCAAAAAAACAACGGTAAAACTTGTTGGGATTTTTCTTCTTCGTCAAAGTAGCTTACTACTATATCATGTTTAGGAATCGGTGATTATGAACGAATTATCTCTCCTTCCTCCACAAAGTGTTCACATTCCTTTCGAACACATTAGCCATTATTTGACCAGATACTCAAGTGGCCGTTCTAACATAGAATATAAATGTTTTCAACAATGGTAGGCAATCGGTAGAGAGGCAAGATCAGGTGGGACCATTATAGCCAATGAGAGGGCAGACATGCGTGTTTCCACAGCCACAGGCGTCTATATCGCATTTTTATTTATTTCGGGTTAGGAATAACGTTAGAAGTGTTGTTAAGTGTTGTTAAGGTTAGGGTTAAAATCACATTTTAATAAGATCAATAAGATCAATGGTAGAAATGGGCGTGGTTTGTGGCTTTGTTTGCGGTAACTAGTGACGTCCAGGCACTACTCCCATATGAAGTGTCCTACTTTTATCAATACTCTCCTAACAACCTAATCGTCACGAAATGTATATTAGATCAAATAAGGCAGAAGCCAGATTTTGGGCCCAGTTATCCCTCTCGCTTTACCTCTTCATCGCTGTTTGAAAGGAAATGACTGGTATGAGATATGGTGGAAACTAGCCCATTCCTCCACCAAACCAATACTATTAGATTAGTGGGAAGTAGTGAATGATTGAACATTTGAGGAAAAAGGAGATGTTCTAGGAATGCACCCAAATCAGAGGTTTAGACTAAATTAATACAATATTTGGTTTAATGTTAGTCTATGTTAAATACTTCCAACAGGACAAATCTAGCCCGTCCTTCTCCATCCACACTGAGTCCCCAGGTAAATCGCCTCCCTGTACTTAACTGCTGGGTCTGGTCGACTGCAGGAAAACAACGGGGCAGAGTGGAACTGAGAGAGGAGAAGAGGAACATGGAGATTTGATTTCATTAAGTAAGAACCATGGTGTGTGGATTAGATTACAGTCTGCTTCAGTAACAATTTAATTGATGACAATATCTGGTCGTTCCAACCAATTTTCATTTTATTTTTATTTATTACCCCTTTATTTAACCAGGTAGGCAAGTTGAGAACAAGTTCTCATTTACAATTGCGACCTGGCCAAGATAAAGCAAAGCATTTCGACAACATACAACAACACAGAGTTACACATGGAGTAAAACAAACATACAGTCAATAATACAGTAGAAAAATAAGTCTATATACAATGTGAGCAAATGAGGTGAGATAAGGGAGGTAAAGGCAAAAAGGCCATGGTGGCAAAGTAAATACAATATAGCAAGTAAAACACTGGAATGGTAGATTTGTAGTGGAAGAAAGTGCAAAGTAGAAATAGAAATAATGCAAAGGAGCAAAATAAATAAATAAATACAGTAGGGGAAGAGGTAGTTGTTTGGGCTAAATTATAGATGGGCTATGTACAGGTGCAGTGATCTGTGAGCTGCTCTGACAGCTGGTGCTTAAAGCTAGTGAGGGAGATAAGTGTTTCCAGTTTCAGAGATTTTTGTAGTTCGTTCCAGTCATTGGCAGCAGAGAACTGGAAGGAGAGACGGCCAAAGGAGGAATTGGCTATGGGGGTGACCAGAGAGATATACCTGCTGGAGTGAATGCTACAGGTGGGTGCTGCTATGGTGACCAGTGAGCGGAGATAAGGGGGGACTTTACCTACCAGGGTCTTGTAGATCACCTGGAGCCAGTGGGTTTGGCGATGAGTATGAAGCGAGGGCCAGCCAACGAGAGCGTACAGGTCGCAGTGGTGGGTAGTACATGGGGCTTTGGTGACAAAACGGATGGCACTGTGATAGAATGCATCCAATATATTGAGTAGGGTATTGGAGGCTATTTTGTAAATGACATCGCCGAAGTCGAGGATCGGTAGGATGGTCAGTTTTACGAGGGTATGTGTCAAAGGAATTATTCTATCCCAATGATAATAATTAACAATCAATAAGCCTTGACTAATACCCAAAGTTTGTAAGACAATGGGTTAATAATTAGGCAAGGACTCAGCTTTCTGCAAGAGGTTCGTACAGTTTATTCAGAGAACGTTCTTCCCAACATTAACAAAGAAGTTAATTTTATCCTCTCCGCTTACGCACACACCTCCACACCAAAAGTAGATAACCTACGCACACACATACAAACAGTAGGTGAACAGTATCTCTCCCCGGACTTCCCACCACTGTTAATCACTATCGAAAGCTTTGGCCAGGTCAATGAATACGGCAGCACAGTATTGTTTCTTATCGATGGTGGTTACAATATCATTTAGGACCTTGAGCGTGGCTGAGGTGCACCCATGACCAGCTCTGAAACCAGATTGCATAGCGGAGAAGGTGCGGTGGGATTCGAAATGGTCGGTAATCTGTTTGTTGACTTGGCTTTCGAAGACCTTAGAAAGGCAGGGTAGGATAGATATAGGTCTGTAGCAGTTTGTGTCAAGAGTGTCCCCTCCTTTGAAGAGGGGGATCAAATCAAATCAATTGTATTTATATAGCCATTCTTACATCAGCTGATATCTCAAAGTGCTGTACAGAAACCCAGCCTAAAACCCCAAACAGCAAGCAATGCAGGTGTAGAAGCACGGTGGCTAGGAAAAACTCCCTAGAAAGGCCAAAACCTAGGAAGAAACCTAGAGAGGAACCAGGCTATGAGGGGTGGCCAGTCCTCTTCTGGCTGTGCCGGAGATTGGAGATTATAACAGAACATGGCCAAGATGTTCAAATGTTCATAAATGACCAGCATGGTCAAATAATAATAATCATAGTAGTTGTCGAGGGTGCAACAAGTCAGCAACTCAAGAGTAAGTGTCACTTGGCTTTTTCATAGCCGATCTTTGAGAGTATCTCTACCGCTCCTGCTGTCTCTAGAGAGTTGAAAACAGCAGGTCTGGGACAGGTAGCACGTCTGGTGAACAGGTCAGGGTTCCAGCAGGTCTGGGACAGCAGGTCTGGAACAGGTAGCACGTCCGGTGAACAGGTCAGGGATCCATAGCCGCAGGCAGAACAGTTGAAACTGGAGCAGCAGCACGGCCAGGTGGACTGGGGTCAGCAAGGAGTCATCATGCCAGGTAGTCCTGAGGCATGGTCCTAGGGCTCAGGTCCTCCGAGAGAAAGAAAGAGGGAAAGAGAGAATTAGAGAGAGCATATTTAAATTCACACAGGACACCGGAAAAGACAAGAGAAATACTCCAGATGTGACAGACTGACCATAGCCCCCCGACACATAAACTACTGCAGCATAAATACTGGAGGCTGAGACAGGAGGGGTCAGGAGACACTGTGGCCCCATCCGATGAAACCCCCGGACAGGGCCAAACAGGTAGGATATAACCCCACTTTGCCAAAGCAGAGCCTCCACAACACTGGAGGGATATCTCCAACCACCAACATACCATCCCGGGACAAGGCCGAGTATAGCCCACAAAGATCTCCGCCACGGCACAGCCCAAAGGGGGGCGCCAACCCAGACAGGAAGACCACGTCAGTGACTCAACCCACTCAAGTGACGCACCCCTCCCAGGGACGGCATGGAAGAACACCAGTAAGCCAGTGACTCAGCCCCCGTAATAGGGGTAGAGACAGAGAATCCCAGTGGAAAGAGGGGAAACCGGCCAGGCAGAGACAGCAAGGGCGGTTCGTTGCTCCAGCCTTTCCGTTCACCTTCACACCCCTGGGCCAGACTACACTTAATCATAGGACCTACTGAAGAGATATGTCTTCAGTAAGGACTTAAAGGTTGAGACTGAGTCTGCGTCTCTCACATGGGTAGGCAGACTATTCCATAAAAATTGAGCTCTATAGGAGAAAGTCCTGCCTCCAGCTGTTTGCTTAGAAATTCTAGGAACAATTAGGAGGCCCGCATCTTGTGACCGTAGCGTACGTGTAGGTATGTACGGCAGGACCAAATCGGAAAGATAGGTAGGAGCAAGCCCATGTAATGCTTTGTAGGTTAGCAGTAAAACATTGAAATCAGCCCTTGCCTTAACAGGAAGCCAGTGTAGGGAGGCTAGCACTGGAGTAATATGATCAAATGTTTTGGTTCTAGTCAGGATTCTAGCAGCCGTATTTAGCACTAACTGAAGTTTATTTAGTGCTTTATCCGGGTAGCCGGAAAGTAGAGCATTGCAGTAGTCCAACCTAGAAGTAACAAAGGCATGGATTAATTTTTCTGCATCATTTTTGGACAGAAATTTTCTGATTTTTGCAATGTTACGTAGATGGAAAAAAGCTGTCCTTGAAACAGTCTTGATATGTTCTTCAAAAGAGAGATCAGGGTCCAGAGTAACGCCGAGGTCCTTCACAGTTTTATTTGAGACGACTGTACAACCATCCAGATTAATTGTCAGATTCAACAGAAGATCTTTGTTTCTTGGGACCTAGAACAAGCATCTCTGTTTTGTCCGAGTTTAAGAGTAGAAAGTTTGCAGCCATCCACTTCCTTATGTCTGAGACACAGGCTTCTAGCGAGGGCAATTTTGGGGCTTCACCATGTTTCATTGAAATGTACAGCTGTGTGTCATCCGCATAGCAGTGAAATTTAACATTATGTTTTCGAATGACATCCCCAAGAGGTAAAATATATAGTGAAAACAATAGTGGTCCTAAAACGGAACCTTGAGAACACCAAAATTTACAGTTGATTTGTCAGAGGACAAACCATTCACAGAGTCAAACTGATATCTTTCTGACAGATAAGACCTAAACCAGGCCAGAACTTGTCCATGTAGACCAATTTGGGTTTCCAATCTCTCCAAAAGAATGTGGTGATCGATGGTATCAAAAGCAGCACTAAGATCTAGGAGCACGAGGACAGACGCAGAACCTCGGTCTGACGTCATTAACCTGTTGGGGATAGGGGGCAGTATTGACACGGCTGGATAAAAACGTACCCGATTTAATCTGGTTACTACTCCTGCCCAGTAACTAGAATATGCATATAATTATTGGCTTTGGATAGAAAACACCCTAAAGTTTCTAAAACTGTTTGAATGGTGTCTGTGAGTATAACAGAACTCCTATGGCAGGCCAAAACCTGAGAAGATTTCAAGCAGGAAGTGGCCTGTCTGAGAAGTAGTGTTTCATCTTGGCTCTTTTTATTGAAGACTCCGGATCTGTGCAATAACGTGACACTTCCTACGTCTTCCATAGGGACTCAGAGCCCGGGAAAACGTTGAACGATATCGAGGCAGGCTCTGGCTGAAACACTTTATCGCTTTTGGCAAGTGGCCACTCAGAGTACTATGGGCTTAGGCGCGTGCCCGCTTCGACCGAATGCTTTGTTTTCCTGTCTGTTTATCTAAACGCAGATTCCCGGTCGGAATATTATCGCTTTTTTATGAGAAAAATGGCATAAAAATTGATTTTAAACAGCGGTTGACATGCTTCGAAGTACGGTAATAGAATATTTAGAATTCTTTTGTCACGAATTGCGCCATGCTCGTAACCCTGATTTAGCCTTTAGGATAGTGTCTAGAACGCACGAACATAACGCCGCTGTTTGGATATAACGATGGATTATTTTGGACCAAACCAACATTTGTTATTGAAGTAGAAGTCCTGGGAGTGCATTCTGACGAAGACAACAAAGGTAAGAACATTTTTCTTATAGTAAATCTGACTTTGATGAGTGCTAAACCTGCTGGGTGTCTAAATAGCTAGCCCTGTGATGCCGGGCTATCTACTGAGAATATTGCAAAATGTGCTTTCAACGAAAAGCTATTTTAAAATCGGACATATCGAGTGCATAGAGGAGTTCTGTATCTATAATTCTTAAAATAATTGTTATGCTTTTTGTGAACGTTTATCGTGAGTAATTTAGTAAATTCACCGGCAGTGTTCGGTGGGAATGCTAGTCACATGCTAGTCACATGCTAATGTAAAAAGCTGGTTTTTGATATAAATATGAACTTGATTGAACAAAACATGCATGTATTGTATAACATAATGTCCTAGGGTTGTCATCTGATGAAGATCATCAAAGGTTAGTGCTACATTTAACTGTGGTTTGGGTTTATGTGACATTATATGCTAGCTTGAAAAATGGGTGTCTGATTATTTCTGGCTCGGTACTCTGCTGACATAATCTAATGTTTTGCTTTCGTTGTAAAGCCTTTTTGAAATCGGACAGTGTGGTTAGATTAACGAGAGTCTTATCTTTAAAATTGTGTAAAATAGTCATATTTTTGAAAAATTGAAGTAATAGCATATCTAAGGATTTGAATAACGCGCCACAGGATTCAACTGGCTGTTGAGTAGCCCATAGAGGTTAAAAGGTAATTTACCACCTTCACAAGTGCAGTCTCAATGCTATGATGGGGTCTAAAACCAGACTGAAGCGTTTCGTGTACATTGTTTGTCTTCAGGAAGGCAGTGAGTTTCTGCGCAACAGCTTTTTCAAACATTTTTGAGAGGAATGGAAGATTCGATATAGGCCGATAGTTTTTTATAATTTCTGGGTCAAGATTTGGCTTTTTCAAGAGATGCTTTATTACTAGAGGCCATGATTATTTTCATCATTGTGTCAAGAGATATAGTACTAAAACACTTTAGTGTCTCCCTTGATCCTAGGTCCTGGCAGGGTTGTGCAGACTCAGGACAACGGAGCTTTGGAGGAATATGCAGATTTAAAGAGGAGTCCGTAATTTGCTTTCTAATGATCATGATCTTTTCCTCAAAGAAGTTCATGAATTCATCACTGCTAAAGTGAGAGCCATCCTCTCTTGGGGAATGCTGCTTTTTAGTTAACTTTGCGACAGTATCAAAAAGAAATTTCGGATTGTTCTTATTTTCCTCAATTAATTTGGAAAAATAGGATGATCGAGCAGCAGTGAAGGCTCTTCGATACTGCACGGTACTGTCTTTCCAAGCTAGTCGGAAGACTTCCAGTTTGGTGTGGCGCCATTTCCGTTCCAATTTTCTGGAAGCTTGCTTCAGAGCTTGTGTATTTTCTGTATACCAGGGTTAGCTATACATGATGACAGCAGCTGCTTTCCAATCTTTGGAAGTGTACCAAAAAAAGTTTGATTTCACATCATTTTAACATTCTGTCATAAAAAGCACATGTTCAACTTAATAAAACACATGTTTTGCCATCTCAAGAGGTTAAATGAAATATAAATCCTATAGTAAGAGCCAATGTGCCAAATAAAGTAACAGGGTTGACCGTAACAGGGGACTAGTGAAAACAACAAAAACATTACATTGGTAAAATAGTCCTTTAAATCAGCCATGAATCTGCTTGTGACAGGGGGAATGGAAGCTAGTATTGTGCAACAGGGAGTGGTAATTGAATGAAATCGTAACAAAAAAAGTTATTGTTAAAACATTTCTAGCATGTCTGTGTATGGATAGAAGGGTTGAGATGCTCAGTTTTCCACCACAAAACAGAATTTACAAAAAGAGTAGAACCATCTCACCTGCTCATACTGTATGATTTGACTATTAGATGTTCAATGTTTCTTATGCAAAAAATATTTTTTTAAAGATTAGTTTAACCATATTAAAACGAGAGTTCAGTTCACGTAACAGGGTTGACCTTAAAATGAGGGACAGACGTAAATGAATCACTAATCACATGAAATAAATCATGTTCTGAAATGACTGTCATAGTAACCAAATAACTAGGGCTTTACATGCACACATCATTTCCTATTAAACTGATTATGGCAGTAGGCCGAGTATGGCATTAGTCATGTAAACATCTTACTCTGCTGATCTTAACTGGTGTAAGGTCATAACCGAAGTAAGGATACGCCTTCAAAAATACCTGGTTTTCTGAACAATCTTAGAATGATTAGGACATGTGAACACTTTAATCAGCGTTATAGAGGTGTATTTAATCTGTGTATGTGTTAACACAAGCAGCGCCAGCTACTTCTTTTGACCGAGTCCAGTGAGTTCAGGAAAAACTGAAAATGTGCAGCTTAGAAGTAGTTTTCACATACAAACTTTATACTGCTTCAAAATAATAACATAGTCGCTGTGGTAGAACGTTTATTTTGATTGGCAATTTTCAGCGTTTATCAAAGACCCATAAGGTAGCCTTATTTCAGATGTGTCCATGTAAACATGTTTATTTGGGAAATTGTTCTTTCATAGTTTGTCAACATTTAAATCAAACTCCTATACTAATTGACTATTCACATTAATTGTATTATTCTGCACTTGTAACTTTACTCAATGATGGTAAAACTTGGAGTAATTATTGTATTGTGTGGGTTAAAATCTTTCTAAAAGTTAAACAGGGTTGACGGAGGGACCTGTTAAAATGCTGAATTGTGTCACTTTAGCAAGTTTTCATTCAAATACAAATCTGATTAATTGAATTCTCCATGTGTTCTGTATTAACTGGCAGTTTAATATAAGTTTTAAAATTCAATATTAGTATGCAATTATTACAGGAAAAATGTCAAAGGGACCCAAAAGGCATTCATTTCATAGAAAGACATCTGTTTATGGATCCATATTTGCAAAACGTAATTATTCAATGTATTTTTTTTCACAGGGAACAGCTGTAATCATTGCTCTCTGTGGGAGGGGCTTATCATCTGTGGAGCCTCAACAACATCATGATGCTGACAAGAAAGAGAAGAGTCTCTCCAGCTCAGAACACTTCAAGAAACACCGGCAGAGACGAATAGGGAAGAAACCTCACCACTGCTGCTTTGACTGTGGGAAGAGTTTTGCTAAGCAGTTGGAATTGATTATTCATGAGCCGATTCACAATAGAGAGAAACCGTATCACTGCTCTCAGTGTGGGAAGAGTTTAGCTGCATCTAAAATCTTAAAATCTCATCAGAGAATTCATACAGGGGAGAGGACTTACACCTGCTTTGATTGTGGGAAATACTTCAGTCATTCAGGAGACCTGACTGCACACCAACGCATACACACAGGAGAGAAGCCTTTTAGCTGTGATCAGTGTGGGAAGAGCTTCAATCATTCAGGAAACCTGACTCAACACCAACGCATACACACAGGAGAGAAGCCTTATAGCTGTGATCAGTGTGGGAAGAGTTTCAATCAATCAGGAGCCCTGACTTCACACCAACGCATACACACAGGAGAGAAGCCTTATAGCTGTGATCAGTGTGGGAAGAGCTTCAATCGTTCAGGATCCCTGTCTACACACCAAGGCATACACACAGGAGTGAAGCCTTATAGCTGTGATCAGTGTGGGAAGAGCTTCAATCATTCAGGAACCCTGACTAAACACCAACGCATACACACAGGAGAGAAGCCTTATAGCTGTGATCAGTGTGGTAAGAGCTTCAATCAATCAGGAGCCCTGACTACACACCAACGTATACACACAGGAGAGAAACCTTATAGCTGTGATCAGTGTGGGAAGAGCTTCAATCACTCAGGAGCCCTGACTACACACCAACGCATACACACAGGAGAGAAGCCTTATAGCTGTGATCAGTGTCGGAAGAGCTTCAATAATTCAGGAGACCTGACTAGACACAGACGCATACACACAGGAATGAGGCCTTATAGATGTGATCAGTGTGGGAAGAGCTTCAATCACTCAGGAGCCCTGACTACACACCAACGCATACACACAGGAGAGAAGCCTTATAGCTGTGATCAGTGTGGGAAGAGCTTCAATCGTTCAGGAAACCTGACTATACACCAACGCATACACACAGGAGAGAAGCCTTATAGCTGTGATCAGTGTGGGAAGAGCTTCAATCAATCAGGTGCCCTGACTACACACCAACGCATACACACAGGAGAGAAGCCTTATAGCTGTGATCAGTGTGGGAAGAGCTTCAATCGTTCAGGAAACCTGACTATACACCAACGCATACACACAGGAGAGAAGCCTTATAGCTGTGATCAATGTGGGAAGAGCTTTAATCTTTCAGGATACCTGACTACACACCAACGCATACACACTGGAGAGAAACCTTATAGCTGTGATCAGTGTGGGAAGAGCTTCAATAATTCAGGAGACCTGACTACACACCAACGCATACACACTGGAGAGAAACCTTACTCCTGTTTATGTGGAAAGAGCTTTGCTCATTCAGGGTCACTGAAAAAACACAAGGAAAGACATGCATGTTTTCTTTCATCTCCCTCATCTCAGCCACCGGTTCCAGATTCCTAAAAAAAGTTTAAATGGAAAACAACCTGTTATCCATCTCCCATTCTCTAACAGTTTACTAAGTCTGATTACCATGGTAACCTGTGTAGCATAATATGCAGCTCTGGATCCATATGTGTCAAGCGTCTTGGAGTAGGAGTGCTGTGTGTGTGGTGGGGTGGGGGTGTTCAGAGCTGTATCTTATTTCATTAACTCCTATTTTTCATTAAATAATGGACAATAATGTTTCTCCAATAATAGGTGTATATTCATGTGTGAGGGAAATGTTGTCTGAAGGGAGAGCCTTGAATTGTACATCTTGTCTCATACAGTCATTAGTTCCTGTAGGTGCTGGGTAGAGATGTGAGGGGGAGACGGTCATGACCCCCTCAGACATTTTGACAGAACGTCCAGAATATGTTCTATAAGTTACATGCAGGAACCAAACGTTAATGATGAATAATGTAAATCAATATAACTTGTCTGTGTAAGCAGTGTATAAGAGAACTAACTGCCCGAAAGAGCTGCTGACGGACGTGTACTATGGTGCATTAAGTTTGTTGGAACCTCTCCAGCTTGCTGATATTAAAGAATGATTCATTTTTGTTTGACTTTGATTCTCTGCTGGTAATTTCCATGACGTTTTCAATACATCAATAAATGAAATCCATTATCTTATGTTAAGGAGATGTGTCGCACTGTATGAGGCAAATGGTGGTCACACAAGACACTGACAACCTTAAGGTATCTGTGACCAACAGATGCATATTTGTATTCCCAGTCATGTGAAATCCATAGATTAGGGTCTAATTCATTTATAATAATTGCCTGATTTCTTTATATAAACTGTAACTCAGTAAAATTGTAGAAATTGTTCAGTTTATATTTTTGTTGAGTGCAATAATAATTGAAACTAATTGAATAAATGATTGGGCCTACTACTGTTTTAGGTGTTCTGGGTAAGAACTGTTTCAACGTAACTTACACCCAACAGAGTATCTGTGCTGTGAAGGGCTCAACAGTGGAACTGCCTTGCACATATCAACATCCAAGTTATCATGTAGTCTCAGAGCTAAACTGGTATCTCCAAGAGAAATGTAATGAGGTGCCTAAAATCCTGAGCCCGGTGCCACAGTATGCAGGTCGTGCTGAGTACCTTGGGACTAAAGAGAATGACTGCAACCTGAGAATCTTAGACCTGAGAGAGGTTGATTCAGCTGAGTACAAGTTCAGTTTTAAAACACTGAAATTAATTTTAGTCTAAGGCTGTAACATAACAAAATGTGGAAAAAGTCAAGGGTTCTGAATACTTTCCGAATGCACTGTGTGGGTCTATATATGTTTTTCATTTTAAATGAATCAGTCCAATACGTCTAAAACACTTGAAATTAGTCTCATTATTGTTTGAGGATTTGATCAGATACATTTAGTTTCAGGTGTTCATGGTCAGAGCTGTTTTTAGCTAAATAAAAAGCAGCATTCCCCAAGAGAGGATGGCTTTCACTTCAGCAGTAATACATTTATGAACTTCTTTGAGGAAAAGATCATGATCATTAGAAAGCAAATTACGGACTCCTCTTTAAATCTGCGTATTCCTCCAAAGCTCCGTTGTCCTGAGTCTGCACAACTCTGCCAGGACCTAGGATGAAGGGAGACACTTAAGTGTTTTAGTACTATATCTCTTGATACATTGATGAAAATAATCATGGCCTCTAAACCTGCAAGCTGCATACTGGACCCTATTCCAACTAAACTACTGAAAGAGCTGCTTCCTGTGCTTGGCCCTCCTATGTTGAACATAATAAATGGCTCTCTATCCACCGGATGTGTACCAAACTCACTAAAAGTGGCAGTAATAAAGCCTCTCTTGAAAAATCAAAATCTTGACCCAGAAATTATAAAAAACTATCGGCCTATATCGAATCTTCCATTCCTCTCAAAAAATTTTGAAAAAGCTGTTGCGCAGCAACTCACTGCCTTCCTGAAGACAAACAATGTATACGAAACGCTTCAGTCTGGTTTTAGACCCCATCATAGCACTGAGACTGCACTTGTGAAGGTGGTAAATTACCTTTTAATGACGTCAGACCGAGGCTATGCATCTGTCCTCGTGCTCCTAGATCTTAGTGCTGCTTTTGATACCATCGATCACCACATTCTTTTGGAGAGATTGGAAATCCAAATTGGTCTACATGGACAAGTTCTGGCCTGGTTTAGATCTTATCCGTCGGAAAGATATCAGTTTGTCTCTGTGAATGGTTTGTCCTCTGACAAATCAACTGTACATTTTGGTGTTCCTCAAGGTTCCGTTTTAGGACCACTATTGTTTTCACTATATATTTTACCTCTTTTGGATGTCATTCGAAAACATAATGTTAAATTTCACTGCTATGCGGATGACACACAGCTGTACATTTCAATGAAACATGGTGAAGCCCCAAAATTACCCTAGCTAGAAGTCTGTGTTTCAGACATAAGGAAGTGGATGGCTGCAAACGTTCTACTTTTAAACTCGGACAAAACAGAGATGCTTGTTCTAGGTCCCAAGAATCAAAGAGATCTTCTGTTGAATCTAACAATTAATCTGGATGGTTGTACAGTCGTCTCAAATAAAACTGTGAAGGACCTCGGCGTTACTCTGGACCCTGATCTCTCTTTTGAAGAACATCAAGACTGTTTCAAGGACAGCTTTTTTCCATCTACGTAACATTGCAAAAATCAGAAACTTTCTGTCCAAAAATGATGCTGAAAAATGAATCCATGCTTTTGTTACTTCTAGGTTGGACTACTGCAATGCTCTACTTTCCGGCTACCAGGATAAAGCACTAAATAAACTTCAGTTAGTGCTAAATACGGCTGCTAGAATCCTGACTAGAACCAAAAAATGTGATCATATTACTCCAGTGCTAGCCTGCCTACACTGGCTTCCTGTTAACCTCTATGGGCTACTCAACAGCCAGTGTAATCCCGTGGCGCGATATTCAAATACCTTAGAAATGCTATTACTTAAATTTCTCAAACATATGACTATTTTACACCATTTTAAAGACAAGACTCTCGTTAATCTAACCACACTGTCCGATTTCAAAAAGGCTTTACAACGAAAGCAAAACATTAGATTATGTCAGCAGAGTACCCAGCCAGAAATAATCAGACACCCATTTTTCAAGCTAGCATATAATGTCACATAAACCCAAACCACAGCTAAATGCAGCACTAACCTTTGATGATCTTCATCAGATGACACACCTAGGACATTATGTTATACAATACATGCATGTTTTGTTGAATCAAGTTCATATTTATATCAAAAACCAGCTTTTTACATTAGCATGTGACTAGCATTCCCACCGAACACTTCCGGTGAATTTACTAAATTACTCATGATAAACGTTCACAAAAATCATAACAATTATTTTAAGAATTATAGATACAGAACTCCTATATGCACTCGCTATGTCCGATTTTAAAAGAGCTTTTTGTTGAAAGCACATTTTGCAATATTCTAAGTAGATAGCCCGGCATCACAGGGCTAGCTATTTAGACACCCACCAAGTTTAGCCCTCATCGAAGTCAGATTTACTATAAGAAAAATGTTATTACCTTTGCTGTTCTTCGTCAGAATGCACTCCCAGAACTTCTACTTCAATAACAAATGTTGGTTTGGTCCCAAATAATCCATAGTTATATCCAAATAGCGGCGTTTTGTTCGTGCGTTCAAGACACTATCCGAAGGGTAAATAAGGGTTATGCGCCCGACGTGTATCGTGACCAAAAAATTCTAAATATTCCATTACCGTACTTCGAAGCATGTCAACCGCTGTTTAAAATCCATTTTTATGCCATTTTTCTCGTAAAAAAGCGATAATATTCCGACCTGGAGTGGTTGTTTTCGTTCAAAGAGAGAGAAAGTAAACATGGTGTCAGCTCGGGCACGCGCCCCCCAGTCTCATTGTTCTCAGATCGACCACTTACAAAATGAGCTAATGTTTTTCAGCCAGGGCCTGCAAAGCCACCATTCAGCTTTCTGGCGCCTTCTGAGAGCCTATGGGAGCGTTAGAAAATGGCACGTCATGCCAGAGATCCCCTGTTTTGGTTAGAGATGATCAAGAAGGCCATGAAATGGTCAGAGGGAGCGCTTCCTGTTTGGAATCTTCTCAGGTTTTGGCCTGCCAAATGAGTTCTGTTATACTCACAGACACCATTCAAACAGTTTTAGAAACTTTAGGGTGTTTTCTATCCAAATCAAACAATTATATGCATATTCTAGTTACTGGGCAGGAGTAGAAACCAGATTAAATCGGGTACGTTTTTTATCCGGCCGTGCAAATACTGCCCCCTAGCCCCAACAGGTTAAGGCAAGGGCTGATTTCAAGGTTTTACTGCTAACATACAAAGCATTACATGGGCTTGCTCCTACCTATCTTTCCGATTTGGTCCTGCCGTACATACCTACACGTACGCTACGGTCACAAGACGCAGGCCTCCTAATTGTCCCTAGAATTTCTAAGCAAACAGTTGGAGGCAGGGCTTTCTCCTATAGAGCTCCATTTTTATGGAATGGTCTGCCTACCCATGTGAGAGACGCAGACTCAGTCTCAACCTTTAAGTCTTTACTGAAGACTCATCTCTTCAGTAGGTCCTATGATTAAGTGTAGTCTGGCCCAGGAGTGTGAAGGTGAACGGAAAGGCTGGAGTAACGAACCGCCCTTGCTGTCTCTGCCTGGCCGGTTCCCCTCTCTTCACTGGGATTCTCTGCCTCTAACCCTATTACAGGGGCTGAGTCACTGGCTTATTGGTGTTCTTCCATGCCATCCCTAGGAGGGGTGCGTCACTTGAGTGGGTTGAGTATCTGACGTGGTCTTCCTGTCTGGGTTGTGCCGTGGCGGAGATCTTTGTGGGCTATACTTGGCCTTGTCTCAGGATGGTAAGTTGGTGGTTGGAGATATCCCTCCAGTGGTGTGGGGGCTGTGCTTTGGCAAAGTGGGTGGGGTTATATCCTGCCTGTTTGGCCCTGTCCGGGGGTATCATCGGATGGGGCCACAGGGTCTCCTGACCCCTCCTGTCTCAGCCTCCAATATTTATGCTGCAGTAGTTTATGTGTCAGGGGGGCTAGGGTCAGTCTGTTACATCTGGAGTATTTCTCTTGTCTTATCCGGTGTCCTGTGTGAATTTAAATATGCTCTCTCTAATTCTCTCTTTCTCTCTTTCTTTCTTTCTCTCGGAGGACCTGAGCCCTAGGACCATGCCTCAGGACTACCTGGCATGATGACTCCTTGCTGCCCCCAGTCCACCTGGCCGTGCTGCTGCTCCAGTTTCAACTGTTCTGCCTGCGGCTATGGATCCCTGACCTGTTCACTGGACGTGCTATCTGTTCCAGACCTGCTGTCCCAGACCTGCTGGAACCCTGACCTGTTCACCGGACGTGCTACCTGTCCCAGACCTGCTGTTTTCAACTCTCTAGAGACAGCAGGAGCGGTAGAGATATTCTCAAAGATCGGCTATGAAAAAGCCAACTGACACTTACTCTTGAGTTGCTGACTTGTTGCACCCTCGACAACTACTATGATTATTATTATTTGACCATGCTGGTCATTTATGAACATTTGAACATCTTGGCCATGTTCTGTTATAATCTCCCATCTCCGGCACAGCCAGAAGAGGACTGGCCACCCCTCATAGCCTGGTTCTTCTCTAGGTTTCTTCCTAGGTTTTGGCCTTTCTAGGGAGTTTTTCCTAGCCACTGTGCTTCTACACCTGCATTGCTTGCTGTTTGGGTTTTTAAGCTGGGTTTCTGTACAGCGCTTTGAGATATCAGCTGATGTAAGAAGGGCTATATAAATACATTTGATTTGATTTGATTTTTGAATGTGACTTACACCAAGAGGAGTATATGTGCCTTGAAGGGGTCAACAGTGGACATTACCTTCACGTATAGACATCCCAGCTGGCACAACGTCACAGAAGTATCCTGGTTCAACAAATGGGAGTCTGGAGTTACTACAGATCTAAGCCAGGACACAGAGTGTGCAGGTCATATGAAGTACCATCAGTGTTATAGTCATGAGAATAAAACAGGTTCAAAACAATTGACAGAGAAACACTTTACTTACAGTGCTACACAACTGTTATGATAAGTTATTTTTCCTGCTTAATTTGATCAGCTGTAGTTATTCACCAGTTATAAAGTGTGTTGTCTATCTTTATGTTTCTATGGCTGCAGGAAGGGAGACGCAGCAACGGGCTTGAGAACAGCAGGAATAGAAACATAGGCCTGTGGTTTACACACAACTCTCAGCAACTGTGTAACAAACTCCTTCAGAGTGATTTATTTTGTTTAACTAAGCAAGTCTATTAAGAACAATTCTTATTTACAAGGACGGCCTACCAAATGGCCTCCAGTGGGGACGGAATCTTTCCAAGACTTTCATTTCACATTATCATTTTGATTTATTAACTTGATTATTCATTTATTCATTTGTTGACGTGTAAAACAGGAAGGCCTCCAAATCCACCTCTGACACAAGGGACACAGCAGACGATGGACAGGTGAGTTAAGATCACATAGTATTTTATTAATTAAAGCTCCAGCAGCACTACACCCTGGTGACATTCATTTACTACATCACTACACCCTGGTTACACCTCAACACCTGGTGACATTAATTTACTACACCTCCACACCTGGTGACATTCATTTACTTCATCACTACACCCTGGTTACACCTCCACACCTGGTGACATTAATTTACTACATCACTACACCTCCACACCTGGTGACATTAACTTACTACATCACTACACCCTGGTTACACCACCCCACCTGGTGACATTCTGAAATTATGGAAAGGATGATTGGAGAGAGAGAATTCGCCATCAGAGTAGGACTGCTGATCTGGGATCAGTTCGACTCTGTCCATATAACATTCGTTGTAAGGATTGGGCCAAGGTGCAGCGGGAACGTGTATACTCATCCTCTTTATTACTCAAAAGAAGGAAAAAACAAACAGATCATGTATACAAACCAATGACCGCCACTAACAGTCCTGTCAGGTGCACAGACACTAAACAGGAGACAACTACCCACAAATCCCATTACAAAAACACCCCTATACATAGGACCTTCAATCAGAGGCAACGAGGAACAGCTGCCTCCAATTGAAGGTCCAATCAACAAACCCTAAACATAGAAATAGAAAGACTGAACATAGAAATACACTAACATAGAACATAGACCAAAAACCCCGGAACACTCTAAACAAACACCCCTCTTACATAAGCACATAGACCAACAAACCCCGAGACACTCTAAACAAACACCCCCTGCCACGTCCTGACCAAACTACGATAACAAATAACCAAATAACCCCTTTTACTGGTCTGACCTTTGGTAAATTCTTAGTCTGGATTGTTGTCTTGTGTCAAAATGGACCCTGTACATTCATGAAATATGATTATTAAAGGAGGGTTCACCTGCTACCACTGTAGTAGTACCTAATACATATAGAAAACTTGTATCAGCTGTTGTAGATTCATTTTATGATGATGAGCATTTGCTCCAGTATTAAAGTTGCCTTGCAGTGGCCACCACCACTCCTCCAGCCACATCTGGAACTACAAGACAGACCAACAGAGAGACACGCACACTGAGTCTGAGAGCTGGGATAAATAGACAAATGTAAAACAAATGTTGCTTATTCATAGGTTGCACCTCAGACAGTGGGTCACGTCATGTCATTGTTATGAATGTTCTCCAAGCCTCCCCCTGCTGTCGGTGCTATAGACGTGCACAAAAGTCGTGATGGGTCAAGGCTAACGACTATATAATAACAAACGTTTTTTTCTTTTTTTTTTATCCAACCACAGGAGCTCACTCTCAATGTTCAAAATACACCAGAGAGCATCATTTAGCCACAGAGGATCAATAGTTTCAAAAAATAACTGTGGATTAAGTTTACATTTTATCACAAGCACATACAGGTAAGCTCTTTCTTAACAATGCAGAGTTCAATTTCTTTTTTTTTAATTGCTAAGGAAATAGTAACACTAAATAACAATAACGAGGCTATATACAAGGAGTACCGGTACCAAGTCAATGTGAAGGGGTAAAAGGTAGTTTAGGTAATTGTGGTAATATGTACATGTAGGTAGGGGTAAAAGGGACTAGGCAATCTGCACGTGTGTAATGTTGAGATGGAATTGTATACAAGGAGTATACTTCCTAACATCCTGCCAAATTTATGACCATATTAGAGACACATATTTCACTCAGATTAAACAAACTCAAAGAATTTGAAAACAAAATACAATTTTGATAAATTCACATATCTATTATGTGAAATACCACGGTGTGCAATCACAGCAGCAAGATTTGTGACCTGTTGCCACAAGAAAAGGCCAACCAGTGTGGTGGCTAATTTCTGCATTACCAAATGAGAAGAGTTACAAACACACCAGTCCGAGTTAAACTACATCTTTAATAATTAAGATACTTTTGCAAAAGTACTTGACCCCCAATAATGCACTCTTTCGAATGAACTATTGAATGAGGTAATTACACAATGGCTACAGAGATCTTTTATAACAACGATACACCCCCTTCAACTGTCACGTCCTGACCAGCAGAGGGTGTTGTTGTGTAGTTTTTGGTCAGGACATGGCAGAGTATGTCTGTGTATGTGTATTTCTATGTGGGTCTGTGTGGCTCCCGATCAGGGACAGCTGGTTATCGTTGTTCCTGATTGGGAGTCATATAATTAGAAGTATGTTTGTCACTTGGGTTTGTGGGTGGTTGAGTTAACACTGCTATTCGTTTGTTCGTAAGTAGCCTGTTGTGAGTGTTTATTGTTTTTCTGTGTATACTTTACTTATATTAAAAAGATGAGTATCCACATTCTGCATGCAGTTTGGTCTCTTCAACACGGCTTCAACATTTGTGACATCAACGTACATTGACAAACCACAGATACTTAGTAACAGTTCACAAAGGTTAAGTTTTGTATGACAGATATCCATAAAACACAGCAGACAGTAACTGCTATGTCAACCTGGTTCATTGAATAGCCCAGTATCTGGTCTCCTTAGAACCGTCCCTCCCTGGTACGGTATAGAACAAAAACACAATTTCATCCAATGGCATATATCAATTGTCTACTCTAGATACTCCCATCTCAAGCAAACCCCCTCTTGACCCTACTCCTGGACAGGCTCACTGGGGAGGGAGCCTCTAGGCCATATATTATCACAGGATAAGTGTGAGATCTAAGAGAGGACATACAAGGGTCCATTTACTGCCATAATCCTCCCCACAATAAAGAAAAAGAGGGAGTGACTTGCTCACAGACATTGTGGAGACAAGTCATTGGTTACCCATTAATCACGCCATCCCTTCACATGGTTTAAGAATAGGCAAAGACACATTCCCATGATGACAAATCTGACCTCTCCCCTCCCTGGGCCCCAAGTGTCTGAGCCCCAGCTAAGGTAGACGTGCAACTCCAATGGACACTTTCTAATGACAAGTACCTCAAATAAGCATATTATAATAATAAAACATCTTAATTATCTATGTTACCCAACTAATTCTGATTCGTCCATGACACCAGTGAAGAACAAACACCATTGTAAATACAACCTATATTGATGTTTATTTATTTTCCCTTTTGTACTTTAACTATTTGCACATCATTTCAACACTGTATATAGACATAATATGATTTGAAATGTCTTCATTCATTTGGAACTTTTGTGAGTGTAATGTTTACTGTTCATTTTTGTATTGTTTATTTCACTTTTGTTTATTATCTATTTCACTTGTAAACATATGATTCCCATGCCAATAAAGCACCTTAAATTGAAATTGAGAGAGAAAGAGAGATAAAGAAAAGAGAGAGAGCAGGGTTGTACACTGAGGTTAGATGGGAATTCAATACGTACATTCCAAAATGGTGACAAATACTGACATTTAATCAATTACAAATTATATGACCCTCCCCTGGACTAAATTTTTTTTTTAAACACTAAACCCTCCCCCTGACTGAAATTGAAATAGAATGACCCTCCCCCATTCTCCTCCGTGAAATACAGTAATTGCATACATTTCTGCCTGTCCCTAAAGCATAATGGATTTATACTATAGGATTGGGGGCGGAAATGCAAGATATTGGATGTCAACCACTAATAACGTCCACTGAAGAAGTACAACAATTTCGTCTTTGCAAATATATTTCGGTATGTGAGATAATTGACTTGTTCTCTGTAATATCGCATAGGTTTGGAATCGTGACATTATCTACCGTGGAGGAAAATAAGCAGGTTTCTCGACTCATCTGACTTTTCGTTTAGCAACCGCGTGACCCAGCATGACAACGTGAACCAGATTGTTCCACAGTCTGCTGGGTGAGGCGATATACGTTCCTCCATTCATTAACGAATGGGGTTCCTATATTCTCCTTTCTTTAAATATCTCTACCATGAACTCTTAAATTGAGATAGCTGTGTATTTTGCTACTGTATGGCCAGTGTGAGCCAGAATGCTAACTAGCCAGCTACATGTCAGTCTGTAGTTGTCCTTTCAAATGCGGTGGTCACTGGATAAACGAGCTCTGAGTTGAACATATGTCAGAAAACAAACTAGTAGCCAGTTGTTGTTGCCCATGGTGGAATCATATCAAACCCACAGGCTCGTGAAGCACATATGTCCCTACACGAACTCCCGAGTCAGCTAGCATCGCGAACTATCATTTCGCTAGTTAGCTAAGCTGTTTTATGACAAAACAGATGATATTAATCAAACACTAACGTTAGCTAGCAAGCCATCCTCGGCGACAATGTTATTGTGGCGCATGAATGTCATATTTGTGTTTAACTGTATGCTGTCATTGAAGTTAATGCTTACTATTAGGTTTCAAATCCGAAGTAAGATAAATTGTCCGTTATGTTTTGTGTTTCGTTAAGAACTCAGAATTTCGACTCCCGGAACACTTAAAACAAAGTAACTGTACTACTGTAGCCAACACACTTCTTGTCTAAGACAAGTTGTCTGATGAAGAAACAATAGATTCCACAACGGATCCGTTAAGTCTGGTTTCCTTTTAACAGTATAGGCCTGCTGTTGCTATATCAAATGCATAGGCCTATGTAACAGGTGTAAAATATACGAAAATCCATCATATTTATTTTAAGGTTATTCTGAGATACTATTTTATTGTAATTATTTTCTAAATTGTGTTAGTGCTGTGATGTCATCAACGGGAGCCATTATTTTACTTCTCAGTTTACTCAGTGTTGCATTGCTGTTTATATCAATATATATTAATGTGAATGGGGATAATGTTTGAGTGCAACTTTGCAAGGCTAACCCAGCTACCGTTAGCTTTGTTGCAGGAGAGGGTCTCTTTCAGGTTGTTAAGTCGCGTCAATTCGAATCTGGTATCGGAACAAAATAGTCAGCACACAGTAACTACTGATTTCTTTGTACTTTAATTAATGCAAACACTTGAAGGGTAAATAGGTGGTTCGTATATACGGGCTCCCTGTAACACCTCGCAGGGCAAAAGAGAGAACACATCCTTTGCTTTTCATTAAATACTCTGACAGAGATAGTTCCTGCTCACTGCTGGCCTGTCAGAGGGAGGATGAGCGTGGTTTAAACTTACTCATCCTATCGTTGGCGTGCAGGTTGGTCCCAACCTCGAGACGCCTCCTGTTGCCGGGCGTAGTTATTATCTTTGGCAGTCGATTTATCTTGTGGCTGCACAACGCACAGTTCTCTAAAACCCCGACACCCCTCCGCATATACATTTCACCCATATCCTGACGTTATCATTTAACAAGCTCTTCCACATCCCTGATTTACAGCATCTGCATTCTTTCCATATGACTCACCATCCCATGAGCCCCTTCCTCTCACACAGCAGTATGCTCTTATCATATAGAGAATAAACTTAATATTATAGCATAGCTTCTTTGTTATATTATATAGGTTATGCAAACAAATAGTTGGTCAAACCCTAACAAGGTGCAGACATCTTGAGGTTTCTGATGATTTTCTCAGGGCATTCTGCACTGTCTTTTATCAGGCAAATATACTTGTATGGGAGTCCAGATGGCAGCACTAACTTTTGCCTTGTATTTGTATCCATTTCTTCCAGGTATGTTGTGAAATGTGAGGATTTTGTATTTTATGTTTAATGTGCCTAGTTAGCTGTCGTTCATTTTGTTAGCTGTCTGGTCATGTCAAAAATGGCGTTGTTGCTTCATTAGTATGCCTCAGGTATAATGGTACAGTAGTACACTCTAAGAAATATTTAGCACAAATTATTAGTGTATTGGTGTACAACATTTTTAAAATGAAATATTTTTGTTGTTGATGCTTTTACTAATGAGTATGCTCAGAGCGTGATGAGGAGAGGCAAATATACTTGTATGGGAGTCCAGACGGCAGCATTAACTTTTGCCTTGTATTTGTATCCATTCCATGAAGTCATTAAAAGAGAGACAACCAGCAGAATTGTGTCCAGAGCCTTGTCTTCCACCTACACCTTACCAGAACACAACGCAGAACGGTACCGGTACAGAACCGGTTACATTGTTGCGGTGACCCAGATCAACGTGGATCATTATGAATCGCCGTTGATCAACACCAGCTTGGTCGCCGGGAGTTGCTATGCTATAATAAATTGGTTGGAATGAAATCTCTTAAACACACAAATAAATAACTCATGTTTTGTTTGGTATATCTCTTAGATTAACTGATAAATTTGAAATTGTTGATACATATATTCAATTTTATTTGTCTATTTTGATAGTGAATATGACTTACAGTTGAAGTCGGAAGTTTACGTACACTTAGGTTGGAGTCATTAAAACTCGTTTTTCAACAGCTCCACAAATTTCTTGTTAACCTCTCTCCGCTAGGTGGGACGCCAGCATCCGGTGAAATTGCAGAGCGCGAAATTCAAAAATACAATATTCGGAATATTAAACATTCGTAACATAAAAGTGTCCTACATCATTTAAAAGCTTAACTTCTTGTTAATCCAGCCGCTTCGTCAGATTTCAAAAAGGCTTTACAGCGAAAGCATACCATGCGATTATCTGAGGACAGCGCCCCGCACACAAAAGCATTGCATTCATTTTTCAACCAAGCAGAGTCATCCCTAAAGTCAGAAATGGCGATTAAATAAATCACTTACCTTTGAAGATCTTCTGGTTGCAATCATGAGAGTCCCAGTTACATCACAAATGGTCCTTTTATTCGTCGAAGTCCTTCTTTATACCCCAAAAAAGTCAGTTTAGCTGGCGCGCTTGACTCAGTAATCCACCGGTTTCCCTCGTTCAAAATGCATACAAAATGAATCCCAAACGTTACCAATAAATTTCTCCAAACAAGTCAAACAATGTTTATAATCAATCCTCAGGTACCCTATTATGTAAATTAATGATAACATTTAAGATGGAGAATAGTATGTCCATTACCAGAGATAAACAACAAGTAAGCGCTCTCATCCTGGTGCGTCATTACACTACAAGCCGAAATGGGAGCCTCCTGGGAAAAACTACAAATTCTAGCAAATTTTTCTAAAAACAAGCCTGAAACTTTTTCTAATGACTGTTGACATCTAGTGGAAGCCCTAGGAACTGCAATCTGGGAGGAATTCCTGTTATTTTCCCACTGACAGGCATTCTAATCAGGGGTGAGCTGGAAAAAAAAAATTCTGGATGGATTGTCCTCTGGTTTTTCGTCCTCGTCCTCGCCATATCAGTTCTGTTATACTCACAGACATTTCAACAGTTTTGGAAACTTTGGAGTGTTTTCTATCCAATACTACCAATTATATGCATATCCTAGCTTCTGGGCCTGAGTAACAGGCAGTTTACTTTGGGCACCTCATTCATCCAAACTTCCGAATTCTGCCCCCTAGAGCGAGGAAATTAACAAACTATAGTTTTGGCAAGTTGGTTAGGACTTTGTGCTTGACAAGTCATTTTTCCAACAATTGTTTACAGACAGATTATTTCATTTATAATACACTATCACAATTCCAGTGGGTCAGAAGTTTATGTACACTAAGTTGACTGTGCCTTTAAACAGTTTGGGAAGTTCCAGAAAATGATGTCAATTAGCCTATCAGAAGCTTCTAAAGCCATGACATCATTTAAGTCAATTGGAGGTGTACCTGTGGATGTATTTCAAGGCCTACCTTCAAACTCAGTGCCTCTTTCCTTGACATCATGGGAAAATCAAAAGAAATCAGCCAAGACCTCAGAAAAAGATTTGTAGACCTCCACAAGTCTGGTTCATCCTTGGGAGCCATTTCCGAACGCCTGAAGGTACCACGTTCATCTGTACAAACAATAGTATTCAAGTATAAACACCATGGGACTAGACAGCCGTCATACCGCTCAGGAAGGAGACTCATTCTGTCTCCTAGAGATGAACGTACTTTGGTGCGAAAAGTGCAAATCAATCACAGAACAACAGCAAAAGACCTTGTGAAGATGCTTGAGGAAACAGGTACAAAAGTATCTATATCCACAATAAAACTAGTCCTATATCGACATAACCTGAAAGGCCGCTCAGCAAAGAAGAAGCCACTGCTCCAAAACCGCCATTTAAAAAGCCAGACTACAGTTTGCAACTGCACATTGGGACAAAGATCGTACTTTTTGGAGAAATGTCCTCTGGTCTAATGAAACAAAAATAGAACTGTTTGGCCATAATGACCATTGTTATGTTTGGAGGAAGAAGTGGGATGCTTGCAAGCCGAAGAACACCATGCCATCCGTGAAGCACGAGGGTGGCAGCATCATGTTGTGGGGGTGCTTTGCGGCAGGAGGGACTGGTGCACTTCACAAAATAGATGCCATCATGATGAGAAATTATGTGGATATCTTGAAGCAACATCTCAAGACATCAGTCAGGAAGTTAAAGCTTGGTCGCAAATGGGCTTCGAAATGGACAATGACCCCAAGCATACTTCCAAAGTTGTGGCAAAATGGCTTAAACTGTTTAGGATAGGGGGCAGTATTTTCACGGCCGGATAAAAAAACGTACCCGATTTAATCTGGTTATTACTCCTGCCCAGAAACTAGAATATGCATATAATTGTTTGATTTGGATAGAAAACACCCTAAAGTTTCTAAAACTGTTTGAATGGTGTCTGTGAGTATAACATAACTCACAGCTGTGAGTAGCCTGCAATACTGTTCGTTCGTTGTGTTTTGTTTATTGTTTTGCTGGTTCACGTTAATTAAAATATGATGAATCCAACCCACGCTGCGCCTTGGTCTACTCCTTCAGACGGACGTTACAGGAGTGGCCATCACAAAGCGCTGACTTCAAGCCTAAAGAAAATTTGTGGGCAGAACTGAAAAAGCATGTGAGCCAGGAGGCCTACAAACCTGACTCAGTTACACCAGTCTGTCAGGAGGAATGGGCCAAAATTCTCCCAACTTATTGTGGTAAGACTACCCAAAATGTTTGACCCAAGTTAAACAATTTAAAGGCAATTCCACCAAATACTAATTGAGTGTACGTAAACTTCTGACCCACTGGAAATGTGATGAAAGAAATAAAAGCTGAAATAAATCACTCTATCTACCATTATTTTCTCGAGCGTCGTAGTGATTGGACCAAAATGCAGCGGGGATGTGAATGCTCATTTTCAAATTTATTAAATAAATGAACACTGAACAAAAAGAACGACAAAAACAGTCCTGTCAGGCACACAGCTAAACAAGAAACAACTACCCACAAAACCCATAGAAAAACACCCCTACTAAATAGGACCTTCAATTAGAGGCAACGAGGAACAGCTGCCTCCAATTGAAGGTCAAAACAATAAACTTAACATAGAAATAGAATAACTAGAAAATATAACATAGAAATACAAAACATAGAACACTACCCAAAAACCCTGACAACACAAAACAAACACACCCCTGCCACGTCCTGACCAAACTACAGTAAGAAATAACCCCTTATACTGGTCAGGACGTGACAATTGAGCTCAAATTAGGAAGGAAGGTGAGCGGAAGGACGATGGAGGCGCACATGCTCAGAGCTCCAGTGCAGGCCAGACATTCACTGACACACCCTTCCTTAATTTATCTGGTATGAAGTTGGTCATGCAGTCTGATGTGAGAGAGCCTCCATGTTTCAGAGGGGAGGGGTCTGACAAGTGCTCAGTACATGATGGGAGGAGCTCATGGACGCTTACCTGAGAAAGAGGGGCGTGCCGGTCATAGAACAGTCACAGGAGATCATGTCCAAGCTTCTGGGGAGAGCTAGAGACATCGTAAAGATAACACTCTGCAGCAATACATCTTTGAAACCTCACGAGAACCCCCAAAGTGATAATAGATATACTGAAATATCTTTTCAGTGAGTTGACATATTCATCCATGCCTCTTGCCAAACATTTTTTATAACACTTAGCAAGTACTAGGAGAAAATGCCATGGAGTACTGGATCCGTTGGAACAAGGCAGTAGATGTGGCCGACAAGTGTTTGAGGAGGCAGGGTCGGAGCATCGAGTACTCCAGCTGAGAGGTAACGATGATGTTTGTGAAACACTGCCCAGATCCTTCCCTTTCTGCGGTTTTAATTTTCAAAACAGCTGATAGGTGGACGGCAGCTGAGATACAAGAATGATTTTTCTCACAGGCATTCTTCACTGTTTTTTGTCTTTTATTAGGCAAATATACTTGTATGGGAGTCCAGGCGGCAGCATTAACTTTTGCCGTGTATTTGTATCCATTCCATGCAGGTATGTTGTGAAATGTGACGATTTTGTACTTCATGTTTAATGTGCCTAGTTAGCTGTCATTTATTTTGTTACCTGTCCGGTCATGTAAAAAATGGCGTTACTTCATTAGTATGCCTCAGGTATAATGGTTCAATAGTACACTCTCTAAGAAATATTTTGCACTTAGCAAATTATTATTGTATTGGTGTACAACATTTATAAAATGAAATGTGAGTCTTTTAAAAATATGAACATGTAAAATGCATTTTTTTTATGCTTTTACTACTGAGTTTGCTCAGAGCGTGATGAGGAGAGACAAATATACTTGTATGGCAGTCCAGACGGCAGCATTAACTTTGCCTTGTATTTGTATCCATTCCATGAAGTCATTAAAAGAGAGGCAACCGGCAGAATTGTGTCCAGAGCCTTGTCTTCCACCTACACCTTACCAGAACACAATGCAGGAAGGTACCGGTACAGAACCGATTACACCTAGTCCTTACATTTATAGGGTCCTAGACTACAGATTAACAATATATATACATTATGAGGTTTAATATTGTTCCACAGTGCTTTTCTAGGCTCTCTGCCACTTATGAAGAAACTGTCTGAGAAATGTGTGACTGTAAAGACAGAACTCTGCAGGGGAGTGTAAGAGATAGGAGACTAGTCAGACATTCCACTATAAATCAACGTGGACATTTACTGCTAAGCTTTTAGATAACACTAAAAGCCTTGTTTATATAGCTGTGTAGGCATGGTTTTGGTCTCATGAGTAAAAGATAATGACGTAGGCAGTGACATCACTAGGGCTGTATGCCGTGGAATATTGCCTCAGAAATATAACACTCTTACGAGAACTTGTGAATTCAATATGGAATTTAATACAGAGTATCAAAGCCTAGCCCATCCATGGAAGGACCCTATTACACACGTAACAGAGCAGAGCCCTTCCATGAAAAAGACTAAATTCTCATATTACAGAGTCCTACCTTTATAGGATTCTGTCTTTGCATAACATATTGAGTCCCCTCCCTCTATATGGAAATAGCTTTCCTTGACCTTTCTCCATTATTATCTTTCCATCTCAGTTCTTGCTTGTTAGCTCCCACATCTGACAGCTGTATAGGTTATAATGGTAGCAGGGCCTGGTCATATATGTTCCATTCCTTATATGGCTAGTCTGTCTCAGCTCTTCAAAGTGGACAGCCTAAATGCTGCTGATAATGGAAATGTAATCATAGTCATGAGTTTTTCTCCCACATGGAATTTGGGTTTGATAAAATAACTTGGGACCTTTTCTTTGATGCAGAACTTACTCGGAAACATGTGTAATGTTCCTGTTGTCAACTTCTGTCTGCAATTGCATTAATAAAGGTTTTTGAATGATTTAATTAAAGATATTGTCATAATGCTAATTTCACCAATGAGGCAATGATTGGCAAGTAACAAGGAAACGAACCCCAACAGCTTATCAAACTCAATTCCTGTACCCCTTCTCTCTCATACTGTATTAGTCTCTCTCTTTCCCTATCATACTGCATCAGTACATGCTCCAATGTCTCTGTTTCCTGGCAATAATCACATCTTCCTGTTGAATGATTTCCTATCACATTTCATAACTTATTCAGCTGGCTATGCCCCACTCTTAGCCTTGTAAGGATAGCCTCTTCTCTTCTGTCCATTCCTACAATCCTCCCCTACTTTACTCTGTACCTGGAATATGGGCAGCAGGTAGTCTAGTGGTTTATAGTGTTGGGCCTGTAACCCGAGCCGACTAGGTGAAAAATCTGTCAATGTACCCTAGAGCAACTTAATCCTAATTGCTCCTGTAAATCGCTCTAGATAAGTGTCTGCTAAATGACTAAAATGTCAACAATGAATAGATGCCTGCCTTATTGTTACTGTTCCACTGCTCCTGCCATCTCTGCCCACATCATTCCCTTAGCCTCTGCTTTGCTCATTGGCACCTCCACCTCCTGTCTCCTAAGGGCCTGTTTAGCTAGCACATCTACTTCCTCATTCCCTTCCACCCCCACATGGGCCGGGACCCAAGCAAAGCTTATTAGGACACACATCTGTCTCACCTGGGCATGAATTTGAATTCCTTCATATAGCAGGCCTTTTCTGCTTAATGAGCTAAATGATTACAGGCTCATCAACACAACAAATGAGTCAGAACATATAACTACTATGCGTGACTTCCTCCAACCACTGCAAGGTCAACAGTACGACCATCAGTCCCTGCAATACAAACCCATCTGCCTCTCCTGGTTGTCACCCACCCATCCAAAGCTTTTATTCTGTCCACGTTCATGCTCCCAACTTTTCTGTAGCACCCCTTTTGTGGGGTGAGACACATCATGTTCCTGTAAATTAACCCAATAAATAATTCCCAGCGATTGCCTGCTAATATGCAATGGCAATGAAAATACATTTCTTAAATGTCAGGCAGTCGTTACCACAGCCAGAAAGTCAAAAATGTATGTCGTGGAAGTTCATGGAAACAAAAATTTGCTTTTTTATTTAAAGGTTAGTGTGAGTCATAAGGTTAACCGTGTGGTTACGGTTAGGTTTAAGATTACATTTTAAGTAAATACATTTTTGAAATATGCCTGGTTCATGATTCGACTGCAGGAAAACACCGAGGCAGAGTGGAACTGAGAGAGGAGGAGGAGAAGATAAGGAAGATGGAGATTTGTTTTCATTAAATAAGAACCATGGTGTGTAGATTAGACTACAGTCTGCTTCTGTAACAGTAGCAGAGGTGCATAAAGATGGCGGCCCGCATGTACTTACCACAAATTGCCTCATTTTGCTGAGTTCACTGTATTGTACATTGCTCTCCTTTACTGTTGGTATGGTCATTAGCACAGTAAACATGATCCCAATTTTAGCTTCAAGATGCTGGCAATTTAAAAAAACGAAAAAGATAAAGTAACGTTGCATAGATGCGACAAGGAATACAACGTGGCTGCTATGAAAGTGAATTGTGTCTACGCGTGATCAGGGATGTGTTCGTTCCCCCAATTCTGTTAAAATGTTTCTTGAACAGAAGCAAATGGAACAAAATGGGGATGAACATACCTGAAATAAGCTAACATCAAGGCGGTGACCTGATCCTGTAGGTTCATGCTCTACAACATTCACAGAGTTCGACCCTGCCTCACACAGGAAGCGGCGCAGGTCCTAATCCAGGCACTTGTCATCTCCCGTCTGGATTACTGCAACTCGCTGTTGGCGGGGCTCCCTGCCTGTGCCATTAAACCCCTACAACTCATCCAGAACGCTGCAGCCCGTCTGGTGTTCAACCTTCCCAAGTTCTCTCACGTCACCCCGCTCCTCCGCACACTCCACTGGCTTCCAGTTGAAGCTCGCTTCTGCTACAAGACCATGGTGCTTGCCTACGGAGCTGTGAGGGGAACGGCACCACCGTACCTTCAGGCTCTGATCAGTCCCTACACCCAAAGAAGGGCACTGCATTCATCCACCTCTGGCCTGCTCGCCTCCCTACCTCTGCGGAAGGGTTCATGCAGATATCCAAGGGTTTGCGACATTCAGAAAATGACTGATGAGGTAATAATACATTAATAAGTGACTGTAAATCGATAAGATATGAAAATGTGAAGAAAGTTACATTCGGGAAATAGTGACTCTATAAACAACCTTTTCCCATGGTGCCCCGACTTCCTAGTTAATTACTGTTTACGTGATTAGTTTAAATCAGGTAATAATTACACATAGAGAATTTATTTGATATAACAGTCTTCACATTAACCTGTTATGGATAGGGGGCAGTATTTTCACGGCCGGATAAAAAACGTACCCGATTTAATCTGTTTATTACTCCTGCCCAGAAACTAGAATATGCATATAATTGTTTGATTTGGATAGAAAATACCCTAAAGTTTCTAAAACTGTTTGAATGGTGTCTGTGAGTATAACAGAACTCATATGGCAGGTCAAAACCTGAGAAGATTCCAAACAGGAAGTGCCCTCTCTGACCATTTCTTGGCTTTCTATAGCCTCTTTATCGAAAACAGAGGATCTCTGCTGTAACGTGACATTTTCTAAGACTCCCATAGGCTCTCAGAAGGCGCCAGAACGTTGAATGATGACTCTGCAGTCCCTGGCTGAAAAACAGTAGCGCATTTGGATAGTGGTCGATCTGAGAACAATGAGACGGGTGCACGCGTGCACGTGAAGAGTCCATTTTACATTTTCAGTCTTTGAACGAAAACAACGACTCCCGGTCGGAATATTATCGCTATTTTACGAGAAAAATCGCGTAAAAATTGATTTTAAAAAGCGTTTGACATGCTTCGAAGTACGGTAATGGAATATTTTGATTTTTTTTGTCACGATATGCGCCGGCGCGTCACCCTTCGTTACCCTTCGGATAGTGTCTTGAACGCACGAACAAAACACCGCTATTTGGATATAACTATGGATTATTTGGAACCAAACCAACATTTGTTGTTGAAGTAGAAGTCCTGGGAGTGCATTCTGACGAAGAACAGCAAAGGTAATCCAATTTTTCTTATAGTAAATCTGAGTTTGGTGAGTACTCAGAATATTGCAAAATGTGCTTTCACCGAAAAGCTATTTTAAAATCGGACACCGCGATTGCATTAAGGAGTTCTGTATCTATAATTCTTAAAATAATTGTTATGTTTTTTGTGAACGTTTATCGTGAGTAATTTATTAAATTCACCGGAAGTGTTCGGTGGGAATGCTAGTTCTGAACGTCACATGCTAATGTAAAAAGCTGGTTTTTGATATAAATATGAACTTGATTGAACAAAACATGCATGTATTGTATAACATAATGTCCTAGGAGTGTCATCTGATAAAGATCATCAAAGGTTAGTGCTGCATTTAGCTGTGGTTTTGGTTTTTGTGACATTATATGCTAGCTTGAAAAATGGGTGTCTGATTATTTCTGGCTGGATACTCTCCTGACATAATCTAATGTTTTGCTTTCGTTGTAAAGCCTTTTTGAAATCGGACAGTGTGGTTAGATAAAGGAGAGTCTTGTCTTTAAAATTGTGTAAAATAGTCGTTTGAAAAATTGAAGTTTTGGGATTTTCGAGGAATTTGTAATTCGTGCCACGCCCTATCATTAGATATTGGAGCGGCGTTCCGCTAGCGGAACATCTAGATGTAAGAGTTAATGAAAGATAGTGCGTACGATCCTGTACATCACTTGGGCCAAGCTTCCTGCCATCCAGGACCTAAATACTAGGCGTTGTCAGAGGAAAGCCCAAAAAATTGTCGGACTCCAATCACTTAAGTCATGGACGGTTTTCTCTGCTCTGGCACGGCAAGTGGTACCGAAGTACCAATTCTAGGACCCAAATGCTCCTTAACAGCTTCTACCCCCAAGCCATAAGACTCCTGAATAATTAATAAAATGGCCACTGGACTATATACATTGACACACCCCCCACCTCCATTTGTTTTGTACACTGCTGGTATTAGCTGTTTATTATCTATGCATAGTCACTTCACCCCTACCTACATGTACAAATTACCTCGACTAACGTGTACCCCCGCACATTGACTCGGTACCGGTACCCCTTGCATATAGCCTCGTTATTGTTATTTTATTGTGTTACTTTTTAATATTTTTACTATAATTTATTTGGTAAATATTTTCTTAACTCTTTCTTGAACTGCACTTTTGGTTAAGGGCTTGTAAGTAAGCATTTCACGGTAAGGTCTACACTTATTGTATTCGGCACATGTGACAAAAAGTTTTATTTGATTTATACCACCCCTAATTTGTTACAACACAACTGATTGGCAACACATTGAGGAAAGAAATTCCACAAATTCACTTTTAACAAGGCACACCTGTTAATTGAAATGCATTCCAGGTGACTACCTCTGAAGCTGGTTGAAAGACCCAATGCCAAGATTGTGCAAAGCTGTCATCAAGGCAAAGGGTGGCTACTTTGAAGAATCTAAAACATAACATATATTTTGGTTTGTTTAACACTTTTTTGGTTACTACATGATTTCATAGTTTTGATGTCTTCACCATTATTCTACAATGTATGAATAGGTGTGTCCAAACTTTTGACTGGTACTGAATGTCAGTTAACATTTGGGATGCAGCTATCCTCTCTAACAGTTAGAAGCCAAACAAATGATGCCAGAAACAGCAAATGTCCTTATGTCAGTCTTGTGGCTTGCCAATGCAATGATGTCACACAATTCATCAACGCCATGGTGATGCACCAGGACAATTTATTTTGACGGTTGAAGTGTTGTCGTCGAGTGGGCATGGCAACACTACACTTTGAGTAAAAAAGGTGCTATCTAGAACCTTAAAGGGTTCTTCGGCTTTCTCCATAAGATAACCCTTTGAAGAACCCTTTTCACTTCCATATAGAACTTTTTTGGTTCCAGGTAGAAGCCTTTTGGGTTCCATGTAGAACCCTTTCTACAAAGGCATTCTACATGGTACCCAAAGGGTTCTACCTGGAACCCAAAAGGGTTCTCCTATGGGGAGAGCTGAATAACCCTTTAAGGTTCTAGATAGCACCTTTTTTTTCTAAAAGTGTAGTGTTGCCACACCCACTCAACAACAACACTTCAACTGTCAAAATATTTTTTTTTCTAAGAGTGTACCGTGCATGTGTCACAGGTGTAACCAAGGTCTTGTAAATGTAAATGTAATGTAATGTCTTGTAATGAGTGACATCATCCTCGCCTCTTCCATGGCGGCAACACTGTCGCTCCTGGCGACGGCTCAAGGTTCTGAGCACGGTCGCTAGGCAACGGTCCAGGGCGGAGAGTTGCAGCTTGGAGAGGGGCCACGGAGAATAGAGGATCATGAAAAAGAGAGTCCCTCATGACATGACAGACTGTACTGGGGCAGGGAGAGGAGACGCAGGCAGAAGCAGTGGGGTGGAGCGACGGATCCTAGATAAGGAGAAAGAGAGCGAGAGAGAAATGGAGTAAAAGTTGATAAAAAAAGAGGAATCAATTATATTTTTCATTTATCATGTCTCCTCTAGCTGAATATATATATTCATGACAACACAAGTCATTGCATCTTAATGTTTAATCATGTACCATGTTTTACCTGCAGCACTGCTCCAAAGGTGTCAGGATAGAGGGTTCATCTGTAGAGTGGCCTCCAAACCTGTAGTCAGCACACAGACAGTGTCAATGTTACGATCAACTAACGTTAGTTAAACCTGTAGTCAGCACACAGTCTCAATGTTACAATCAACTAACGTTAGTTAAACCTGTAGTCAGCACACAGTCTCAATGTTATGATCAACTATTGTTAGTTAAACCTGTAGTCAGCACACAGACAGTGTCAATGTTACAATCAACTAACGTTAGTTAAACATGTAGTCAGCACACAGTCTCAATGTTATGATCAACTAACGTTAGTTAAACCTGTAGTCAGCACACAGACAATGTCAGTGTTACAATCAACTAACGTTAGTTAAACCTGTAATCAGCACACAGACAGTGTCAATGTTACAATCAACTAACGTTCGTTAGCTAGCATTCGAGGGCTGACTGTTCTCAAATATTTGTGCAGTATAAACATGACATTTTGGTAATTGGTGTAGTCTGACTACTGCAGTAGGCTACTGCTTGTCCATGTGGTAACTAACAGCAAGAAATCCAGACGAGAGAAACGTGAAAGCATCCAGGCAGCAGAGATGAGCTTGTCATTAGCTAGCTAACGTTAGCTATATTGTAGCTATAAAGCATTATGTTTACTGTTATTTTGAAATAACATCTTTATTTTATACAAGTTATATACATAGACAGAAGGGAGTTAGTTATAAATACAGTATATTTGGCTGTAGTTTAGTTTAGAAGAAAGACTTAAGTAAAAATACTTTAAAGTGCTACTTAAGTAGTTTTTTGGGGGGGAATCTGTACTTTAGTATTTATATTTTTGACTACTTTTACTTCACTACATTCCTAAAGAAAGTGATATACTTTTTACTCCATACATTTTCCCTGACACGCAAAAGTAAAATTTGAATGCTTAGCAGTACAGAAAATGGTTAAATTCACACACTTATCAAGAGAACATCCCTGGTCATCCCTACTTACTCTGATCTGGCAGACTCACTAAACACAATTGTTTTGTTTGTAAATTAAGTCTGAGGGTTGGAGTGTGCCTCTGCCTATCCGTAAATAAAAAAAAACAAGAACATTTTGCCGTCTGGTTTGCTTATTATAAGGACATTTTAATTATTCATACTTTTAATACTTAAGTATATTTGAGCAATTATATTTATTTTGATACATAAGTATTTTTAAAACCAAATACTTTTACTCAAGTAGAATTTTCACTTTTACTTGTCATTTTCTATTACGGTATCTTTACTTTGACTCAAGTATAACACTTGGGTACTTTTTCCACCGCTGGACTTAAGTTTATTTTTGACCGGAGAATTAATTGTGAATTAGGTTTGATGCACCCATTGCAAGACTTGCATAAACAGCTCTTTGTCCTGTCTGTGCTGGTAATGTACAGCAGCTGCCATTATAGCAGCAGCCAAAGACCGGAAGTAGTAATTCTCAGGCACCCCTCACGAGAGGCCTATTCAGATACTCCCTCTTTGCGCATGTGTTCCAAGTGACTGCCAGGCAAGGGTAGAAGATAGCAGACAACAAGATTCTTAGCGAAAGGGGGTGTTGAACGTTTTCTTGACTTTACTCGAATTTTATAGATCACGTAAAATGTTATCCACGAACTTTCTGAAGTAATATTAGGCTACATGAGACGTTTATTCGTCCTAACTTAATTCCGTTTTGATATTGAAGTAGATGTTTGATTGCTCTGATCTAGGGGCGCATCATTTGCAGCCTTGGGAATCCTATTTTCTCTCCGCAACTCCCTAGTCATTATCTCTACACTACAACAAAGTAGTCTAACTGTACTGGAGCCTACAACATTTCATTCCATACAAAGAAACAATAGCTTCCACAATGGATCGGGTAAGTCTATATCCCTGCTGTTTTGTACAAAATGTCTAGGACTAGTTTTCATCGTCTTTGATCCTCCACATTCCTGTTGGGTTGGGTTTTAACATATCGACAAAAAAAAACATAACGGTAAAACTTGTTGGGATTTTTTTTCTTCTTCAAAGTAGCCTGCTACTTAAATGTATATTCGATCAAATAAGGCAGAAGCCAGATTTTGGGCCCAGTTATCCGTCTCGCTTCACCTCTTCATCGCTGTTTGATAGGAAATGACTGGTATGAGATATATGGTGGAAACTAGCCCATGCCTCCATCAATCTAATACTCTTAGATTTGTGGGTTGTAGTGAACGATTGAACATTTGAGGAAAAAGGAGATGTTCGAGGGATGCACCCGAATCAGAGGTTTAGACTGAATTAATACAATATTAGGTTTAATGTTAATCTATGTTGAATACTTCCAACAGGACAAATCTAGTCCGTCCCCCTCCATCCACCCTGAGTCCCCAGGTCGATCGCCTCCCTGTACTTTACTGCTGGGTCTGGTCGACTGCAGGAAAACACCAGGGCAGAGTGGAACTAAGAAAGGAGAAGAGGAACATGGAGATTTAATTTTATTAAGTAAGAACCATGGTGTGTGGATTAGACTAGACTGCTTCTGTAACAATTAATTGATCAATTATATATTGATGAAAATATCTGGTCGTTCCACCCAATTTTAAGAAGTGTACCTTGGTAAAAAAAAAAGTTTGATTTTACATCGTTTTAACATTCTGTCATAAAGATGACGTGTTCAACTTAATAAAACACGTTTTGCCATCTCAAGAGGTTAAATGAAATATAAATCCTATAGTAAGAGCCAATGTGCTAAATAAAGTAACAGGGTTGACCGTAACAGGGGACTAGTGAAAACAACAAAAACATTACATTGGTAAAATAGTCCTTTAAATCAGCCATGAATCTGCTTGTGACAGGGGGAATGGAAGCTAGTATTGTGCAACAGGGAGTGGTAATTGAATGCAATCTTAACAAAAAAAGTTATTGTTAAAACAGTTCTAGCATGCCTGTGTAAAGGGGTTGAGATGCTCAGTTTCCCACCATAAAACAGCAGTAAATTGATAAAAAGAGTAGAACCAGCTCATCTGCTTTTACTCTGATTTGACTATTAGATGTTCAATGTTTCTTATGCAAAAAAATATTTTCAAAACATTTTTTCAAAGAATAGTTTCACCATATTAAAACAAGAGTTCAGTTCATGTAACAGGGTTGACCTTAAAATGAGGGACAGATGTAAATTCATCAGTAATTACATGAAATAAATAATGTTCAGAAATGACTGTCAAAGTAACCAAATAACTAGGGCTTTACATGCACACTGTCGTGTCTTTGGCATCATAAAACTGAAGATTAATCTTTATCACAAATTCTCTGTAATTATTATTATTACGTGATTAAACTACTTAATCATGTAACTGTAATTAACTAGGAAGTCGGGGCACCAAGGAAAATATTCAGATTAAAGTTATAATTTTCCTAATATAACTTTCAGATATTTTAATATCTGATCACTTAGTCTTCTGATTAAGGATTTATTCTTTACCTCATGTTAGTCTCATTCCAAACGTCGTAAATTGTTGGTTATCTGCACGAACCCAGTCTTCACTATGAGTCATCCATACATCAATTGTCTTAAAATCATTTTTTTTACTAACTAAGTGCTCACAGAAATGCATCACACAAACAAACAAAGTAGATATGGTTACAAAGAAATGATAGTGGATGTGGGCTAGTGGGGGTCAGCTGAGAAGGCACTACAGAGTTGATAATTATAACAATTGAAATGCTAATCCTTTGCACATGAACGCTCAATAGTTGCAATCAATATATTTACGCTCAATGTGTCATCGGGATCTCTGTTGAAAAGTTTGTTTCTGTTGGAGAGTTTGTCCGCCCTCTCTTTCTATCTGTCGTGGTTAGGATGTATAGTTCAGAGTGAAATTCATTCATGTCGTTATAGGATAGATGTTTCGGCGGTTGTCGGTCTTCGCGTTCAATGATACCGAATTTGTAGCTGCAGACTAGTAATTAATATCAAAGACTTGTTCTTATTCTGTCGGTAAGAGTTTAACAACGTGGGATGGTTAAAAGATTCAGCAATCTACTCAGACCCTTATTTCCCTCTGTGATAGAGGTACTGGTATGGTCTCAAACCTTGGCCCTCTCGTGGAAATCGAGGTAGGCTGGTCTGGTGATAGAAAACCCAGGTGGGCGTTTTATTCGGAACATAGAAAAGGGCTGTCTCATGACGCCGGGTCCTGTCTGTGCCCCTGGAAACTTTAAACAGAAATACAATTCTCTCACATTAACATCATTACATATCATCACATCATTTCACAAGTTTCATCTTTACTCATTCATTTTGTACAACAATTAGATGTAAGCCTCATAACTGAGACTGTTGTATAAACAGGATTATGGTAATGTGGCGATATTGTCTCTCATGAGTTTCATAAAATTGTACCAAACGGACCAGTTCGTAGCTCGTTACTTCACTGATCTTTTATACATTCTTCAGAACACGAATATTGTTCGGACCTCAAGTTCTGGTCCTGTGTGGCTCAGTTGGTAGAGAATGGTGTTTGCAACGCCAGGGATGTGGGTTCGATTCCCACGGGGGACCAGTACGGAGAAGGAAAAAAATAATGTATGAAATGTGTGCATTCACTTCTGTAAGTCGCTCTGGATAAGAGCGTCTGCTAAATGACTAAAATGTAAATGTAGGTGGAAGAAATTCCTTTGTTCTCTCTATGAAAACTCACTCTCTCTATACTGTCTGGCCATGAGGCAGGATTCTCCTCCAGGAATTTACGACCTGAGGTTGCACCAGCCTGGGTGTAGGAGAGACAGAGAGAGGGGGATGGTGCAGAGGGAGGGGGAATAGTGCTCGCTGTACCCAAAGAGTGCAACGTCATGACAACGCCAATCATTTCCTATTAAACTGATTATGGCAGTAGACTGAGTATGGCATTAGTCATGTAAACATCTCACTCTGCTGATCTTAATTGGTGTAAGGATACGCCTTTAAAAATACCTGGTATTCTGAACAGTCTTTAGAATGATTAGAACACTTCAATCACAGTTATAGAGGTGTATTTAATCTGTGCATGTGCTAACACAAGCAGCGCAAGCTAACTTCTTTGTGCAGTGCATTCAAGAAAAACAAGTATGCAGCTTAGAAATAGTTTTCACATACACACTTTATTTGTCCAAACTCAGAATCAAATATGCTTTAAAAAATGACATGGTCGCAGTTGTAGAAAGTTTATTTTGATTGACTACTTTTTGCATTTATCAAAGTCCCATCAGGTAGCCTGATTTCATGTGTGTCCATGTAAACAGGTTTATTAGGGAAATTGTTCTTTCAAAGCATGTAAACATTTAAATCAAACTCTTATACTAATTGACTATTCACAATCATATTATTCTGCGCTTGTAACTTTACTCAAAATGCTAAAATGTCATTTAGAAAGTCTTTATTCATATTAAAAATCGGATTAACCTAATTCTCCAAGTGTTCTGTATTAAAGGGCACTTTATTTAATATAACAGAGATTTAAAATTGAATATTGGTGCACAATTATTACTGGAAAAATATCTAACGGACACAAAAGGCATTTATTTCATATAACGCCCCATCTGTTTATGGACCCATATTTGCAAAACCTAACTATTCAATGTCTTTGTTTCACAGAGGACAGCTGTAATTGTTGCTCTCTCAGTGGGAGGGGCTTATCATCTGGGGAGCCTCAACAACATCATGATGCTGACAAGAAAGAGAAGAGTTTCTCCAGATCAGAACACCTCAAGAAACACCAGCATAGAGCTATAGGGAAGAAACCTCACCACTGCTGCTCTGACTGTGGGAAGAGTTTTGCTAAAGAGAAGGATTTGATCATTCAAAAACAGATTCACACCGGAGAGAAACCATACCACTGCTCGCAGTTTGGGAAGAGTTTCCCTGCATCTAAAACCTTAAAATCTCATCAGAGAATTCATCCAGGGGAGAGACCTTACACCTGCTTTGACTGTGGGAAATACTTAACTCAATCAGGAGACCTGACTACACACCAGTGCATACACACAGGAGAGAAGCCTTATAGCTGTGATCAGTGTGGTAAGAGCTTCAATAATTCAGGAGACCTGACTACACACCAGTCCATACACACAGGAGAGAAGCCTTATAGCTGTGATCAGTGTGGGAAGAGCTTCAATCAATTAGTACACCTGACCACACACCAACACATACACACAAGAGAGAAGCCTTATAGCTGTGATCAGTGTGGGAAAAGATTCAATAATTCAGGAGCCCTGACTACACACAAACGCATACACACAGGGGAGAAGCCTTATAGCTGTGATCAGTGTGGGAAGAGCTTCAATCATTCAGGAAACCTGACTAAACACCAACGCATACACACAGGAGAGAAGCCTTATAGCTGTGATCAGTGTGGGAAGAATTTCTCTACGTCTGGATGCCTGACTACACACCACCGAGTACACAGAGGAGAGAAGCCTTATAGCTGTGATCAATGTGGGAAGAGATTCAATAATTCAGGAGCCCTGACTACACACAAACGCATACACACAGGGGAAAAGCCTTATAGCTGTGATCAGTGTGGGAAGAGCTTCAATCATGCAAGATCCCTGATTATACACCAACGCATACACACAGGAGAGAAGCCTTATAGCTGTGATCTGTGTGGGAAGAGCTTCAATTATTCAGGATCCCTGATTATGCACCAACGCATACACACAGGAGAGAAGCCTTATAGCTGTGATCAGTGTGGGAAGAGCTTCAATTATTCAGGATCCATGATTATACACCAACGCATACACACAGGAGAGAAGCCTTATAGCTGTGATCAGTGTGGGAAGAGCTTCAGTCAATCAAGAGCCCTGACTACACACCAACACATACACACAGGAGAGAAGCCTTATAGCTGTGATCAGTGTGGGAAGAGCTTCAATCAATCAGGAGCCCTGACTACACACCAACGCATACACACAGGAGAGAAGCCTTATAGTTGTGATCAATGTGGGAAGAGCTTCAGTCGATCAGGAGACCTGATTTCACACCAACACATACACACAGGAGAGAAGCCTTATAGCTGTGATCAGTGTGGAAAGAGTTTTGTTCGAGATTACAGTCTGACTATACACCAACGCATACACACAGGAGAGAAGCCTTATAGCTGTGATCAGTGTGGGAAGAGCTTCAATCTTTCAGTACAGCTGAGTAGACACCAGCGCATACACACAGGAGAGAAGCCTTATAGCTGTGATCAGTGTGGGAAGAGCTTCAATCATTCAGGAGCCCTGACTACACACCAACGCATACACACAGGAGAGAAGCCTTATAGCTGTGATCAGTGTGGAAAGAGCTTCTATCATTCAGGAGCCCTGACTACACACCAACGCATACACACAGGAGAGAAGCCTTATAGCTGTGATCAGTGTGGGAAGAGCTTCAATCGTTCAGGAAACCTGACTACACACCAACGCATACACACAGGAGAGAAGCCATATAGCTGTGATCAGTGTGGGAAGAGCTTCAATCAATCAGGAAACCTGACTTCACACCAACGCATACACACAAGAAAGAAGCCTTATGGCTGTGATCAGTGTGGGAAGAACTTCAATCAATCAGTAAAGCTGAGTAGACACCAACGCATACACACAGGAGAGAAATCTTACTCCTGTCTATGTGGAAAGAACTTTGCTCATTCCGGGTCACTGAAAAAACACCAGAAATCACATACATGTTTTCTTTCATCTCCCTCCTCTCCGCCACCGGTTCCAGATTCCTAAATAAAGTTTAAATAGAAAACAACCTGTTATCCATCTCCCATTCTCTAACAGTTAACTAAGTCTGATTACCATGGTAACCAGTGTAGCATAATATGCAGCTCTAGATCCATATGTATCAAGCGTCTTTGAGTAGGAGTGCTGTGTGTGGTGGGGTGGGGGTGTTCAGAGCTGTATCTTATTTCATTAACTCCTATTATCCATTAAATAATGTAGAATAATGTTTCAACAATAGTTGGTGCATATCCATGTGTGATGGAAATGTTGTCTGAAGGGAGAGTCTTGAATTGTACATCTTGTCTCATACAATCATTGGTTTCTGTAGGTGCTGGGTAGATATGAGGGGGAGATGGTCATGACCCCCTCAGATTTTTTGGCAGAAGGCCCAGAATATGTTCTGTAAATTAAGATAGGAGACGGTGCCAGTCACATGCAGGAACCAAACATTATTGATGAATAATGAAAAATGTAAATCATGCAAATATAACTTGTCTGTGTAAGCAGTATATAAGAGAACTTAACGGGACTGCCCCGAAAAAGCTCCTGACCGACGTGTACTGTAGTGCATTAAGTTTGTTGGAACCGCTCTAGCTTGCTGACAATATATCATTATTCATTAAAGTTTGACTTTAGAGTCCCTGTTGTAATTTCCATGACACATGTATTCAATACAAAAATAAATAAAATCCATTGTCATGGAAATTACAACAGGGACTCAAAAGTCAAATCTGTCGTTCTGCCCCTGAACAAGGCAGTTAACCCACTGTTCCTAGGCCGTCATTGTAAATAAGAACTTGTTCTTAACTGACTTGCCTAGTTAAAGGTTAAAAAACAAAAATAATAATAATTTGACCCTAATCTATGCATTTCACATGACTGGGAGTACAGATATGCATCTGTTGGTCACAGATACCTTAAAAAAGGTAGTCAGTATCTGGTGTGACCACCATTTCACATAAGATACATGTATTCAATACAAAAATAAATCAAATCCATTATCTTATGTGAAATGGTGGTCACACCAGATACTGACTACCTTTTTTTTTTAAGGTATCTGTGACCAACAGATGCATATCTGTACTCCCAGTCATGTGAAATGCATAGATTAGGGTCAAATTATTATTATTTTTGTTTTTTAACCTTTAACTAGGCAAGTCAGTTAAGAACAAGTTCTTATTTACAATGACGGCCTAGGAACAGTGGGTTAACTGCCTTGTTCAAGGGCAGAACGACAGATTTTTACCTTATCAGCTCGGGAATTTGATCTAGCAACCTTTCGGTTACTCACCCAATGCTCTAACCACTAGGCTACCTGCCACCCCCTAATTCATTTATTTCCATTGACTGATTTCTTTATATGAACTGTAATTCAGTAAAATCTTAGAAATTGTTGCATGTTGTGTTTATATTGTTGTTCAGCGCAATAATAATTGAGGAAACAAATTGAATAAATGAATGGGCCTACTACTGTTTTAGGTGTTCTGTGTCAGAACTGTTTCAACGTGACTTACACCCATCAGAGTATCTGTGCCTTAAAGGGCTCAACAGTGGAACTGCCCTGTACATATCAACATCCAAGTTATCATGTAGTCTCAGAACTAAACTGGTATATCCAATAGAAATGAATGAGGTGTCTAAAATCCTGAGCTCAGTGCCAGAGAATGCAGGTCGTACTGAGTGCCTTGGGACTAAAGAGAAGGACTGCAACCTGAGAATCACAGACCTGAGAGAGAGAGATTCAGCTGAGTACCGTCAGCAGGCCGTCTTGCTCGGTTCCGGACTGTAGATTCATTCACTCCTCCGAACTGTGGGCCGTCTCCCTTGGTTCCGAACTGTAGGCCATCTCACTCGGTTCCGGGCTAGACACTCTTACCGGATACTCTGGACGGGGTACTGTTGTCGGATACTCTGGACGGGGCACTGTTGCCGAATATTCTGGACACTGGACTGTCGTCGGACACTCTGGACAGGGCACTGTTTCCGGACACTCTGGACTGGGCACTGTCGTCGGAAACTCGAGACTGGGATTACGCACTGGAAGCCTGATGCGTGGTGCTGGTACTGGAAGTGCCAGTTTGGGGACACGCACCTCAGGGCTAGTGCTGGGAGCGGGAACAGGCTGAGTTGGACTGGGTTGACGCACTGGAGGCCTGGTGCGTGATGCTGGCTGTGGATATACCAGGCCGTGGAGAAGCACTGGCGGTCTCGATCGCACCTCCTGCACAACCCGTCCTGGCTGGATGGAACTAGTAGCCCTGTACGAGTGGGGTGCTAGTACAGGGTGTACTGGGCTGTGCAGGGGCCTGATGGTTGCCGTGCATAGAGCGGGCGTAGGGTAGCCTGGTCCTCGGAGGCGCACCGGTGACCAGACTCGCTGCGCAGGCATCCTCCTACCGGGCTGGATGCCCACTCTAGCACGGCATCTGCGAGGGGCTAGGATAACTCGCACTGGACTGTGCGTGCATATGGGCGAGATCGTGCGCACTTCTGCAAAACTCGGCACCCTCCACTCCATACGATCCTGCATATAAGCACAGGTAGTTGGCTTAGGGCTCACCCTTGGCCCCCCAAAAGTTATTGGGGTTGCCTCTCGTGCTTTATCGGCGCGTATATGGCTTCATACCTTCACCACTCTGCCTTGGCTGCTTCAATCTCCTCCGGTGGGAGACGGTAATCCCCAGCCTCATGCCATGGTCCAGCCCCGTCCAGAATTTCCTCGCAGGTCCAATTCTCCTGATAGTCCATATACTTGTTCCGATGATCCTTACCCCGCTGCTTGGTCCTTGTTTGGTGGGAGATTCTGTAACGGTTGTCGTCGGATATAGACCAAAATGCAGCGGGGAAATGTGCACTCATCTTCTTTATTATAAACGGACAAGAAGGAGAACCAAAACAAACACGTACACAAAGAAACCACAACGACTAACCACAGGCTGGTAAGGCACAAGGCTATACACAGAACAATCTCCCACAAAGTACTCAATAAACACATACCTATATATAGGACTCTCAATCAGAGGCAACTAGAAAACACCTGCCTCCAATTGAGAGTCCAACCCCAATGAACAAAACATAGAAATACAAAAGACTAGACAGAACATAGAAATACACTAACATAGAACAGTGCCCAAAAACCCCCGGAATACATAAATCAAATACCCTACTAAACAAACCACCACACCGAACCACATAAAACAAATACCCTCTGCCACGTCCTGACCAAACTAGAATAACAAATATCCCCTATTACTGGTCAGGACGTGACAACTATTAACACAGGTAATATATTATATCTAATTCTACTAATACTATACTATTAACACAGGTAATATATAATATCTACTACTTCTACTACTATAACTACTAACACAGGTAATATATAATATCTACTGCAACTACTTATACAAATATATAAATTGTAATCCAGTACAATATCATATTGCAAGTTCTAATAATTATCATTCAGACCTGCAGGTGAAGGTGTCTTCCTCCACAGAGGAAAAGAAGAGAACACTGACCTGTAGCACCACCTGTCTTCTGACTGACAACCCCAACCCCACTTACATCTGGTACAAGAACGGACAACATCTCCATGACCCTACTTCCTAACAATACTCCTGTAATACTCTAGTGGTCTGGTGTTACTCTGCAGACAGTTACTCCTGTGCTGTAAGGGGTCAACAGTGGACATTACCTGCACGTATAGACATCCCAGCTGGCATTTCACACACCTCATGTTGTCTGTCCTCTCTCCTCATCAGGGAAACTCTAGTCCAGTGTATGACAACATCTCAGGCATGGCCATGGCCCCTGCTGCAGCACAGAGAGCGATCACAGACGAGCAGGATGACGTTAGCTACGCCAGCATCCAACACAGGAACCAGGAAGTTCCTCTGAACTCCACTTTCCCACCGTTTCACCCCCAGAAACAGGACCAGGATTTCCAGTATGCTACTGTGAAATTCAACAGCCCCAGTGCTGCTCAATAGACATTGGGCGGGATTCAATCCAGTCATGGGTTATAGGCTTTGCAGCTTTTAATGTAAAACGTTTTTTTTTTATGTTTTTTGAAAATGCTATATAATTTCTCAACTAGAATGACTTTGATTTTGGCTTGAACTATCCATTTAAATAAAAGTATAGGCCAAACTGTTCAGTCCATATTCTACTGTTCTATTATGGTGCAGTGGTGTCAGAGGGGAAAAAACAGTTAGTTTCTTACAGTAACTCATTTGTTGTTGTAATATCCCAAACGGACAGTTTCAGCATGAAAGATTCCAAGTTAAATAACACAATATAGTAAATGTACATTACACAGTGATTTAAACATGCCATCCCATCCATACACCACACTAAACCTACACAGAGTCTGTCTGAAATGTCATCTTATTCCCTACATACTGTCAGGTGACATTTCAGACACAGATATCCTCTAACTGTTAAGGGCCAAACAAATGATACCAGTGTAACAGGTTGAAGGTTGTAGCTGCTATGCCACCTTGTTTAATGAGGTGAGGTCCTCAATAAATGACTAAATACAACTAAACACAGGTTCTTCACATCAGGGGTGGTGCATGAAAATGACACAGAGACATTGACATAGAAAGCTTCTGTTTATGTTTTAGGCAACAATATATAGCAGCCATAAATCAATAATCAATGGAGTGCTCCACACAAACAAAATATAATTTGTCACTGTCACTCATACAACAAGCTGTCCAATGAAAATATTATACTTTAGTGGTCCAATAATTATAGACGTGTCTACCAGACGAGCTAAATCACTTCTATGCTCGCTTCGAGGCAAGCAACACTGAGGCATAAATGAGAGCATCAGCTGTTCCGGACGACTGTGTGATCACGCTCTCCGTAGCCGACGTGAGTAAGACCTTTAAACAGGTCAACATTCACAAGGCTTCGGGACAAGACAGATTACCAGGACGTGTACTCCAGGCATGTGCTGACCAACTGGCAGGTGTCTTCACTGACATTTTCAACATGTCCCTGATTGAGTCTGTAATACCAACATGTTTCAAGCAGACCACCATAGTCCCTGTGCCCAAGAACACGAAGGCAACCTGCCTAAATGGCTACAGACCCGTAGCACTCACATCCGTAGCCATGAAGTGCCTTGAAAGGCTGGTAATGGCTCATATCAACACCATTTTCCCAGAAACTCTAGACCCACTCCAATTTGCATACCTCCCAAACAGATCCACAGATGATGCAATCTCTATTGCACTCCACACTGCCCTCCCACCTGAACAAAAGGAACACCTGTGTGAGAATGCTATTTATTGACCACAGCTCAGCGTTCAACACCATAGTACCCTCAAAGCTCATCACCAAGCTAAGGATCCTGGGACTAAACACCTCCCTCTGCAACTGGATCCTGGACTTCCTGACGGGCCGCCCCCAGCTGGTGGGGGTAGGGTGCAACACATCTGGCACGCTGATCCTCAACACTGGAGCCCCCAAGGGGTGCGTGCTCAGTCCCCTCCTGTACTCCCTGTTCACCCACGACTGCATGGCCAGGCACGAGTCCAACACCATCATTAAGTTTGCAGACGACACAACAGTGGTTGGCCTGATCACTGACAATGACGAGACAGCCTATAGGGAGGAGGCCAGAGACCTGGCTAGGTGGTGCCAGAATAACAACCTATCCCTCAACGTAACCAAGACAAAGGAGATGATTGTGGACTACAGGAAAAGAAGGACCGAGCACACCCCCATTCTCATCAACTGGGCTGTAGTGGAGCAGGTTGAGAGCTTCAAGTTCTTTGGTGTTCACATCACCAACAAACTAGAATGGTCCAAACACACCAAGACAGTCGTGGAGAGGGCCCGACAAAGCCTATTCCCCCTCAGGAAACTAAAAAGATTTGGCATGGGTCCTCAGATCCTCAAAAGGTTCTACAGCTGCAACATCGAGAGCATCCTGACTGGTTGCATCACTGCCTGGTACGGCAATTGCTCGGCCTCCGACCGCAAGGCACTACAGAGGGTAGTGCGTACGGCCCAGTACATCACTGGGGCTAAGCTGCCTGCCATCCAGGACCTCTACACCAGGCGGTGTCAGAGGAAGGCCCTAAAAATTGTCAAAGACCCCAGCCACCCCTGTCATAGACTGTTCTCTCAACTACCGCATGGCAAGCGGTACCGGAGTGCCAAGTCTAGGACAAAAAGTATTCTCAACAGAGTCAATGTGGGGGGGCACCGTTGTCTTGGGCGTGGCCACGCTACCCTGCAGCGGTAACAGGTGTAACCGGGAGAGAGAGACAGAGACAGAGACAGAGATAGAAAGTAAAAGGAGGATCATTGTTTTACCTGCAGCATTGCTCCAGAGGTGTCAGGATAGAGGGCTCTCTGCAGAGTGGTGTCCAAACCTGTAGTCAGCACAGACACAGTACACAAGGTTGAAGATAACAAAGGATAAGCCAACACAATAATTCAAATGATCTACAGCCACTTTATCACTAGATTCCTGACCACTGGTCACATTTTCAATGCTAATCCTGTAGAATCAGCAACGACACCGGTCCAATTGTTTTTATTTTTGGACGCTCAGCAAATAATTATTACGTTTTCTCAACCTATATTTTTCATCCTAGCTCCACCCCCGAAACAGGAAGAGGATGTCCAGTACGGTGCTGTGGAACTCAACCTCCCCAGTGCTGCTCCATAGACTGTTCAAGTCAAATTAATGGCTGTTGCTGCTGTTAAGATGCCAGCAGAGAGAGCTGTGGTACAGTAAGGTTTTAGTGTGGCTGATGAGACATACAGAATTACAGTCTAACTAATAAGTCTATTAGTGTGGTCAAATTATGTTATTGCATTTGTTTTAAAGTATTTACATTTTTTAGCTTTTTAAATTTGAGCTCTGCATCTCCCTTCAGGTCCACAGTACATCTAGTTGGTGTCAACCACAGACCTCACACTCTTCTGTTTCACACAGCCAGTAAGGTCCCCCTACCAAACCTCTCTCTCTTCACCCTGTAAGTACACTTGATAAGACATTATACCTCACCATACATTTTTTTATTGGGGATTTCTTCTGCAGAACACATGCTTGAATGTGAATGGTATTGTAAAATGTACTCGAGTGTGGTTTGTTTTGTTGAGCATTGCTTTTGAAATACTTTATTTTTTATGTTTAGTTGTATTATGTAGAAGAGACCAGGATATGTTGTTGCCCTGTGTAGCAACACTCAATGTTATAGTCATGGTCCTGAGAATAAAAACAATCGACAGAGAAACACGTGTCTTACAGTGCTACACATCTGTTATAATAAGTGTTGTTTCCTGCTTAATTGAAGTATCGGGTGTAGTTATTCACCAGTTATAAAGTATGTTTGTTGTCTATCTTTATGTTTGTAAGGCTGTAGGGAGGGAGATGCAACATAGGGCTTGAGAACAGCAGGAATAGATAAATAATGGTTTACACACATCTCTCAGCAACAGTAAAACAAACTGCATCAGAGTTAGCCTAACCATTCTCAGTACGCTAGCCTATAATACCCACGATATAGTTAGCCTAACCATTCTCAGTACGCTAGCCTATAATACCCACAATATAGTTAGCCTAACCATTCCCAGTACACTAGCCTATAATACCCACAATATAGTTAGCCTTACCATTCCCAGTATGCTAGCCTATAATACCCACGATATAGTTAGAATCACCATTCCCGGTACGCTACCCTATAATAACCATGATATAGTTAGCCTAACCATTCCTGGTAAACTAGCCTATTATAACCACTATACAGGCCCTATAGACAGGTACAAATATCCAGTGGTGTAAAGTACTTAAGTAAAAATACTTTAAAATACAACTTAAGTTCTTTTGTGGAGTATCTGTACTTGACTTTACTATTTATATTTTTGACTACTTTTACTTTTACTTCACTACATTCCTAAAGAAAATGATATACTTTTTACTCCATACATTTTCCCTGACACCCAAAAGTACTCGTTACATTTTGAGTGCTTAGCAGGACAGAAAATGGTCCAATTCACACACTTATCAAGAGAACATCCCTGGTCATCCCTACTGCCTCTGATCTGGTGGACTCACTAAACACAAATGCTTTGTATTTAAATTATGTCTGAGAGTTTGATTGTGACCCTGGCTATCCGTAATTTAAAAAAAACAAGAAAATTATGCCGTTTGGTTTACTTAATATAAGGAATTTTTAATTATTTAAATTATTCATACTTTTACTTTTGATACTTAAGTATATTTTAGCAAATACATTTACTTAAGTACATTTCAAATCAAATATTTTTAGACTTTTACTCAAGTATTATTTCACTGGGTGACTTTCACTTTTACTTGAGTCATATTCTATTAAGGCATCTTACTTTTACTGAAGTATGAGAATTTAGTACTTTTTCCACCACTGCAAATATAAAAAATATGTATAAAAACAATCTCAGAGGTCAGCTTCAGGTGGTCCTCTCCCGAATTGAATGGTCTCACTTCTCTTGGTCAGGGCCTCATCCCTCTCTTTCACAACCTCAGAATTGGCACTTGGTAGGTGCAGGAATAATCTTTGAAGCTCTGAATGTGCTTAGATATGTTGATTCTTGACAGTGTTGGGTACATGCCTATCAATATCCATGTCTGATTTATATGCATTTATCGGCCACACCACGCCCAAATGAATGCTTATTGGTCAGTAGTGGCCATTTTGTTATGTCCACAATAATCGCATTATTGTGTGCATGTAACTGTACTCAGTCTCTCCTTTACTTTTAGCCTAGACAGACTGGCATGCATAGTATTGATATTAGCCCTCTGATTACAGTAAAGAGCAAGACAATAACAGCTTAAGCCTCCTGTTGTCACGTTTCCTTAAGGGCAGGAGGAAGGGGCAGAGTCAAGAGCAGGAGACTGAGGTCCAGTAGTGCCGAAGTTTTATTCACACTGAAACAATCGGTGGTCACTGCCCGTCGACATACAATTAATCCTGCACGAATACAGAACACAAAGGAACAAACTAAATACCCCCCCACTAATGACAGACAAGGAACAGGTGCGGACCTAGACAGACAAAACCCAAAGAACACAGAAACACAGATCGGTGGCAGCTAGTAGACCGGCAACGACGACCGCCGAGCGCCTCCCGACTGAGGAGGGGCGCCTCCTTCTGTGGATACTGTGACAGTACCCCTCTCCTGACACGCGGCTCCAGCTGCGCGCCGACGCCGGCCTCGGGGACGACCCGGAGGGCGAGGCGCCGGCCGATCCGGACGGAGACGGTGGAACTCCTGCAGCATAGCTGGATCCAAAATGTCCCCCACCGGAACCCAGCACCTCTCCTCCGGGCCGTACCCCTCCCAGTCCACGAGGTACTGCAGGCCCCCTACCCGATGTCGGGAGTCCAGGATGGCCTGGACTGTGTACGCCGGGGCCCCCACGATGTCCGGGGGGGGCGGAGGGACCTCCTGCACCTCAGCGTCCTGTAGCGGACCAGCTACCACCGGCCTGAGGAGAGACACATGAAACGAGGGGTTAAAACGGTAATATGAAGGGAGTTGTAACCTATAACACAACTCGTTTATTCTCCTCAGGACTTTGAACGGCCCCACAAATCGCGGACCCAGCTTCCGGCAGGGCAGGCGGAGGGACAGGTTCCGGCTCGAGAGCCAGACTCTGTCCCCCGGATTATACACGGGGGCCTCACTGCGGCGGCGGTCAGCGCTATCCTTATGTCGTCCTATCGCCCTCTTCAAACACTCCTGGACAGCACTCCAGGTCTCCTTAGAGCACTGTACCCATTCCTCCACCGCAGGGGCCTCCGTCTGGCTCTGCTGCCATGGCACCAGGACCGGCTGGTAACCTAATACAACCTGAAAAGGTGACAGGCTAGTAGAGGAGTGGCGCTGAGAGTTTTGGGCCATTTCAGCCCATGGCACGAACCTCGCCCACTCCCCTGGCCGGTCCTGGCAATACGACCTCAGAAACCTGCCCACATCCTGGTTAATGCGTTCTACCTGCCCATTACTCTCGGGGTGAAAACCCGAGGTCAGGCTGACCGAGACCCCAGCCTCTCCATAAACGACCTCCACACCCTGGAAGTGAACTGGGGACCCCGATCAGATACGATGTCCTCGGGCACCCCGTAGTGCCAGAAGACATGGGTGAATAGGGCCGCCGCGGTCTGTAGGGCCGTAGGAAGACCGGGCAAGGGGAGCAGACGGCAGGACTTCGAGAACCGATCCACAACAACCAGGATCGTAGTTCTCCCCTGAGATGGCGGTAGATCCGTGAGGAAATCCACCGAGAGGTGAGACCAAGGTCGCTGTGGAATGGGGAGGGGCTGTAGTTTCCCTCGAGGCAGGTGCCTAGGAGCCTTGCACTGGGCGCACACCGAACAGGAAGAGACATAGTGTCTTACATCCTCAACCAAGGTGGGCCACCAGTACTTTCCCTTCAGGCCCCGCACTGTCCGTTCCACCCCAGGATGACCCGAGGAGGGTAGAGTGTGGGCCCATCGGATCAGGCGATCGCGAACACCAAGCGGAACGAACTTCAGACCCGCGGGACATTGAGGTGGAGTGGGTTCTGACTGAACCGCCCGCTCGATGTCCGCATCCACCTCCCATACCAGCGGTGCCACCAGACAGGAAGCAGGGAGTATGGGAGTGGGATCGATGGTCCGCTCCTCGGTGTCGTAGAGACGCGACAGTGTGTCGGCCTTCCGGTTCCGTGAACCCGGAATGTATGAGAGAGTAAATTGGAACCTTGTAAAGAACATGACCCACCTGGCTTGACGAGGATTAAGTCTCCTCGCTCCCCGGATGTACTCCAGGTTACGGTGGTCGGTCCAGATGAGAAAAGGGTGACGTGCCCCCTCAAGCCAATGTCTCCACATCGTCAAAGCCTTGACCACGGCTAACAACTCCCTGTCCCCCACATCATAGTTGCGCTCCGCCGGGCTCAGCCTCTTGGAAAAGAATGCGCCGGGGCGGAGCTTCGGAGGAGCGCCCGAACTTTGCGACAGCACTGCTTCTACCCCAGCCTCGGACGCGTCCACCTCCACTATGAATGGCAAAGAGGGGTCCGGCTGCGCCAGCACCGGAGCGTCGGTAAACAGAACCTTCAGACGACGGAAGGCTCTATCCGCCTCTGCCGACCACCGCAGTTGCACCGGAACCCCCTTCATCAGTGAGGTAATGGGAGCTGCCACCTGACCAAAACCCCGGATAAACCTCCGGTAATAATTGGCGAACCCCAAGAACCGCTGCACCTCCTTCACCGTGGTAGGGGTCGGCCAATTACGCACAGCCGTAACGCGGTCATATTCCATCACCACCCCTGTGGTGGAAATGCGATATCCCAGAAAAGAGACGGCTCGTTTGGAGAACTCACATTTCTCAGCCTTGTTATGCTCCAGCAGCCGCACAAACACTTTACGCACCAGAACCACATGCGCGGCGGAGTAGATCAAGATGTCATCGATGTACACCACCACACCCTGTCCGAGCATGTCTCTGAGAACCTCGTCCACAAAGGATTGGAAGACCTCCCTCCTTCTTCTTCACAAAAAAGAAGCTTGAGGAGACGGGTGACTTGGATGGCCGAATGTATCCCTGTCTCAAGGACTCAGTGACGTATGTCTCGATAGCCACTGTCTCCTGAGACAGAGGATACACGTGACTCTTAGGAAGGGCCGCGTCAGCCTGGAGGTTTATCGCACAATCTCCTCGTCGATGAGGGGGTAATTGAGTCGCCTTCGTTTTACTGAAGGCGATAGCCAAATCGGCATATTCAGAGGGAATGTGCACGGTAGAGACTTGGTCTAGACTTTCCACCGTGGTTGCACCGATGGAAACTCCTATACACCTACCTGAGCACTCCCTCGACCACCCCTTAAGAGCCCTCTGCCTCCACGAAATCTGAGGGTTGTGAGTGGCTAGCCAGGGGATTCCCAGTACCACCGGAAACGCCGGGGAGTCAATGAGGAATAGGCTGATACGTTCCACATGACCCCCCCACGTCGCCATAACCAGTGGCACAGTAACCACCCCCACTTGGCCGGACCCTAGCGGTCGACTATCTAGGGTGTGCACAGGGAAGGGGTGGTCCAGCTGAACCAGGGGAATCCCTAACTTATTAGCGAGCCCACGGTCCATAAAACTCCCAGCTGCACCTGAATCGACTAGTGCCTTATACTGGAAGTGAGGGGGAAAAAAATCAGGAAAACAAACTGAGGTGTACATGTGGTCGACAGGGGGCTCTGGGTGTGGCTGGTGCTGACTCACCTGGGGGGGTCGATGTAGTGCTCTGCCTGCCATCCGAACTCCCGGGTGGACCCCTCCAGCACCGGTCCGCAGTGTGTCCTCTGCACCCACAGTGGGTGCAGGAGAGGCCCCCCCCTCCGGTCCTCCTAGAAGCAGCTCCTCCTATCTCCATGGGCAGTGGAGCAGGAGGGCTGGGAGGTGGAACGAACAGGCCCCGACTAGAACGTCCCCGGGCAGCCAGCAGGCTGTCCAGCCTGATGGACAAATCCACCAGCTGGTCTAGGGTGATGGTGTTGTCCCTACAAGCCACCTCCCGGCGGACATCCTCTTGGAGACTGCATCGATAGTGATCCATCAGGGCCCGCTCATTCCACCCCGATCCCGCGGCTAGAGTCCGGAACTCCAGGGCGAAGTCCTGAGCGCTCCTCGTCCCCTGTCTCAAGTGAAACAACCGCTCACCCGCCGCCTTGCCCTCCGGGGGATGATCAAATACCGCCCGGAAGCGACGGGTGAACTCCGGGTAGTCGCCCCGAGCCGAGTCTGGGCCATCCCAGACCGCATTGGCCCATTCCAGGGCTCTACCCGTAAGACAAGAGACGAGGACGCTCACTTTTTCTTCGTCGGAGGGAGAGGGGCGGACGGTCGCCAGGTACAGTTCTATCTGGAGCAAGAACCCCTTACACCCTGCGGCCGTCCCATCAAATTCCCTCGGAGGCGTGATCCGGAACCCGCTTGAGCCCGCTTCAGGGGGTGTCGGTAGGGGCGCCGGCTGAGGAACCGGAGCTGGTCTGGTGGGGGAAGCACCTCTCTCCCAGCTCTCCAATCGGGCTAGCACCTGGTCCATCGCCGAGCCCAGGCGGTGGAGGAGGCTGGCGTGTTGTGACACCTGCTCCGCCACTGACAGTGCTTCTGCTCCTGCTGACTCCATCGTTTAGTGGTGCGGGATTCTGTCACGTTTCCTTAAGGGCAGGAGGAAGGGGCAGAGTCAAGAGCAGGAGACTGAGGTCCAGTAGTGCCGAAGTTTTATTCACACTGAAACAATCGGTGGTCAGAAAGGCACAGATATATTATTACCGGGGCACAACACCCAAAAGGGAAAACAGGTAACCACGAACGAATACACACGGGGCGCAGCCCGGCAATATAATCATACAAAGTGCCACGCTGAAAAAACAACAACAGCGTACACTACACACTGCCCGTCGACATACAATTAATCCCGCACGAATTCAGAACACAAAGGAACAAACTAAATAATACCCCCCCACTAATGACAGACAAGGAACAGGTGCGGACCTAGACAGACAAAACCCAAAGAACACAGAAACATAGATCGGTGGCAGCTAGTAGACCGGCGACGACGACCTCCGAGCGCCGCCCGAACCGAGGAGGGGCGCCTCTTTCTGTTGATACTGTGACACCTGTTTGGAATTCATGCTGAAATAACTGCAGAAAATCAAATCAAATTGTATTCATCACGTGCCGAATACAACTGGTGTAGACTTTACTGTATAATGCTTGCTTACGAGCCCAGAGTTTAAAAATAAAATAGTAACACAAGGTCCAGAATAGTAACACAATGAATATGGGTCTATTCTCAATAGCTTACAAGGTCCAGAAAGGAACATTAGCAGGCTACTCATATGGTGTATTTTGATCACACCATCTCTCTCTCGCCCTCTTTCTCCTCTCTCTCGCTCTGTCTCTCTCTCAAATTTACAGCCAGGGGCTTATCCTCTTAGGGCTAGGGGGCAGTATTTACACCGCCGGATAAAAAACGTACCGATTTAATCTGGTTACTACTCCTACCCAGTAACTAGAATATGCATATACTTATTAGATATGGATAGAAAACACCCTAAAGTTTCTAAAACTGTTTGAATGGTGTCTGTGAGTATAACAGAACTCATATGGCAGGCAAAAACCTGAGAGATTCCTTTACATGAAGTGGCCTGTCTGACCATTTATTGGCTTTCTTTGACATCTCTTTCCAAAACAAAGGATCTCTGCGGTAACGTGACACTTCCCACGGCTCCCACAGGCTCTCAGAGCCCGGGAAAAAGCTGAATGTCGACATTCCAGCCCCAGGCTGAAACACATTATCACCTTTGTCAAGTGGCCGATCAGGAGACAGTGGGCTTAGGCGCATGCACTGGTTGACCCCGTCTTTCTTTTTTTTCCTCTGTTTACCGAAACGCAGATTCCCGGTCGGAATATTATCGCTTTTTTACGAGATAAATTGCATAAAAATTGATTTTAAACAGCGGTTGACATGCTTCGAAGTACGGTAATGGAATATTTAGAATTATTTTGTCACGAAATGCGCCATGCTCGTAACCCTGATTTACCATTTCGGATAGTGTCTAGAACGCACGAACAAAACACCGCTGTTTGGATATAACGATGGTTTATTTGGGACCAAACCAACATTTGTTATTGAAGTAGAAGTCCTGGGAGTGCATTCTGATGAAGAACATCAAAGGTAATCAAACTTTTGTAATAGTAAATCTGATTTTGGTGAAGGCTAAACTTGCTGGGTGTCTAAATAGCTAGCCCGTGATGGCTGGGCTATGTACTTAGAATATTGCAAAATGTGCTTTCACCAAAAAGCTATTTTAAAATCGGACATATCGAGTGCATAGAGGAGTTCTGTATCTATAATTCTTAAAATAATTGTTATGCTTTTTGTGAACGTTTATCGTGAGTAATTTAGTAAATTGTTAGTAAATTCCCCGGAAGTTTGCGGGGGGTATGCTAGTTCTGAACGTCACATGCTAATGTAAAAAGCTGTTTTTTGATATAAATATGAACTTGATTGAACAAAACATGCATGTATTGTATAACATAATGTCCTAGGGTTGTCATCTGATGAAGATCATCAAAGGTTAGTGCTGCATTTAGCTGTGGTTTGGGTTTATGTGACATTATATGCTAGCTTGAAAAATGGGTGTCTGATTATTTCTGGCTGGGTACTCTGCTGACATAATTTAATGTTTTGCTTTCGTTGTAAAGCCTTTTTGAAATCGGACAGTGTGGTTAGATAAAGGAGAGTCTTGTCTTTAAAATGGTGTAAAATAGTTATATGTTTGAGAAATTGAAGTAATAGCATTTTTAAGGTATTTGAATATCGCGCCACGGGATTAGACTGGCTGTTGCGTAGGTGGGACGATTTGGTGCCACCTACCCTAGATAGGTTATTTATTACAGAAACCGTTTACAACCAAACAGAAGCAAACAGAGCAAAATAAGAGTATCTATTGGAAAAATTCAGGTAGGTTCCCCCCGGTTTCGTTTGCTTCCAATTAGGAAATGTTTTACAACAGAATCAGCGTAATGAATATGCAGACAGACCAGCCATCGACAGTTGGTAGAAAATACTCCAAAATACGATTTAATCCATTAACTTTTTTCCACATATCCTTTCGACTCCAAAATTCCATAAAACTTTTCTAGACGCTCTTCAGCGGACAGAGACAAAAACTTGAATTATTGTAATTATTTTTCATGAGCTGTGGTCCTGGCAGAATTGTGTAACGCCATCAGGGCCGGATTAATGCAGAGGATTACCGGGGCTGAATCCAAAAAGGCAACAACATGTTTTAAATAATAATAAATAAATACATGTGCATACTGTACCAGTCAACAGTTAAGACACACCTAATCATTCAAGGGTTTTTCTTTAATTTGACTATTTTCTACATTGTAGTATAATAGCGAAGACATCAAAACTATGAAATAACACATGGAATCATGTAGTAACCAAAAAAGTGTTATTTTATATTTTTGATTCTTCAAAGTAGCCACCCTTTCCCTTGATGACAGCTTTGCACACTCTTGGCTTTCTCTCAACCAGCTTCATGAGGAATGCTTTTCAAACAGTCTTGAAGGAGTTCCCACATATGCTGACCACTTGTTGGCTGCTTTTCCTTCACTCTGCGGTCCAACTCATCCCAAACTATCTCAATTGGGTTGAGGTCGGGTGATTGTGAAGGACAGGTCACCTGATGCAGCCCTCCATCAATCTCCTTCCTGGTCAAATAGCCCTTACACATTCTGGAGGTATGTTTGGGTCATTGTTGAAAAACAAATGATTGTCCCACTAAACACAAACAAGATGGGATGGCGTATCGCTGCAGAATGCTATGGTTGCCATGCTGGTTAAGTGTGCATAAGAATTCGAAATCAATCACTCACAGTGTCACCAGCAAAGCACCATCACCCCTCCTCCTCCATGCTTCATGGTGGGAACCACACATGCAGAGATCATCCGTTCACCTACTCTGCGTCACACAAAGACAAGGTGGTTGGAACAAAAAGTCTCAAATTTGGACTCATCAGACCAAATTACAGATTTCCACCGGTCTAATGTCCATTGCTTGTGTTTCTTGGGCCAAGCAAGTCTCTTCTTCTTATTGGTGTGCTTTAGTAGTGTCACATCCTGACCAGTATAAGGGGTTATTTGTTATTGTAGTTTGGTCAGGACGTGGCAGGGGGTATTTGTTTAGAGTGTTTTGGGGTTTGTTGGGCTATGTGTTTAGGTAGAGGGGTGTTTGTTTAAATTGTTCCGGGGTTTTTGGTTATGTTCTATGTTAGTATATTTCTATGTTCTGGTCTTGTCTTTTTAGTCCTATGTTTAGGGTTATTGGATGGACCTTCAATTGGAGCTAGCTGTTCCTTGTTGCCTCTGATTGAAGGTCCTATATAGAGGGGTGTTTTGTAATGGGTTTTGTGGGAAGTTGTTTTTGCACTGCTGTGTTTAGCCTGCAATACTGTGCGTTCGTTTGGTTTCTTGTTTTGTCATTTAAGTGTTCCAATAAACGTTAAAATGAGCACTCAACCCGCTGCGCCTTGTTCTACTATATACGACGACCGTTACAGAACTTCCCACCACCAACGGACCAAGCAGCGGGGTAAGGAGCTGGAGAAGAGCTATCGGGGGTCGTGGACCTGGGAGGATAAACGAAGGAAGCTGGAGGAGAATGAGAGGCAGCCCAAATAAATATTTGGGGGGGGGCACACGGACAGATCGCGGAGCCGAGGATGGAACCAGAACCAGTTGGGGTGAAATTGGAGGTGAGCGAAGCAGAGACAGTAAAGGAGTTGATGGGAAAATTGGAGGAGAAAGCTATGCGAGAGCTGCTGTGTTGGTGTTTTAGGCATGACATTCGCCCTACGGAGCGTGTCCTTAACCTGTTGGGGCTAGGGGGCAGTATTTTCACGGCCGGATAAAAAACATACCCGATTTAAACTGGTTACTACTCTTGCCCAGAAATTAGAATATGCATATAATTAGTAGATTTGGATAGAAAACACTCTACAGTTTCTAAAACTGTTTGAATAGTGTCTATGAGTATAACAGAACTCATATGGCAGGCCAAAACCTGAGAAGATTCCATGCAGGAAGTGCCCTGTCTGACAATTTGTTGTCCTTCTGTTGCATCTCTATTGACATTACAGCATCTGTGCTGTTACGTGACACTTTAAGGCTTCCATTGGCTTTCTAAAGCCGCCAGAAAGTGGAATGGGGTGTCTGCTGTCTCTGGGCAAAGTACAGCAGCAGAGTTTGAAAGTGGCCTGCCTGGGGACAGTGAGACTGAGATGCACGGTCATGAGACTTCTCAATTTTTTTTCTTTCAGTCTTTGAATGAATACAACGTTATCCGGTTGGAATATTATCGCTATTTTACGAGAAAAATAGCATAAAAATTGATTTTACACAGCGTTTGACATGCTTCTAAGTACGGTAATGGAATATTTTGAATTTTTTGTCACGTAATGCGCTCGTGCGTTACACTTCGGATAGTGACCTGAACGCACAAACAAAACAGAGGTATTTGGATATAACTATGGATTATTTGGAACCAAAACAACATTTGTTGTTGAAGTACCTCCATACCTTCAGGCTCTGATCAGGCCCTACACCCAAACAAGGGCACTGCGTTCATCCACCTCTGGCCTGCTGGCCCCCCTACCTCTGAGGAAGCACAGTTCCCGCTCAGCCCAGTCAAAACTGTTCGCTGCTCTGGCACCCCAATGGTGGAACAAGCTCCCTCACGACGCCAGGACAGCGGAGTCAATCACCACCTTCCGGAGACACCTGAAACCCCACCTCTTTAAGGAATACCTAGGACAGGATAAAGTAATCCTTCTAACCCCCCCCCCCCCCCCCCTTAAAATATTTAGATGCACTATTGTAAAGTGGTTGTTCCACTGGATATCATAAGGTGAATGCACCAATTTGTAAGTCGCTCTGGATAAGAGCGTCTGCTAAATGACTTAAATGTAAATGTAAGTAGAAGTCCTGGGAGTGCATTCTGACAAAGAACAGCAAAGGTAATCCAATTTTTCTAATAGCAATTCTGAGTTTAGGTTGCCCCAAACTTGGTGGGTGTCAAATTAGCTAGCCAGTGATGGCCGAGCTATGGACTCAGAATATTGCAAAATGTGCTTTCGCCGAAAAGCTATTTTAAAATCTGACATAGCGTTTGCATGAATGAGTTCTGTATCTATAATTCTTAAAATAATTGTTATGTATTTTGTCAACGTTTATGATGAGTAATTTAGTAAATTCACCAGAAGTGTTCGGTGGGTATGCCAGTTCTGAACATCACATGCTAATGTAAAAAGCTGGTTTTTGATATAAATATGATCTTGATTGAACAAAACATGCATGTATTGTATAACATAATGTCCTAGGAGTGTCATCTGATGAAGATCATCAAAGGTTAGTGCTGCATTTAGCTGTGGTTTTGGTTTTTGTGACATTATATGCTAGCTTGAAAAATGGGTGTGTGATTATTTCTGGCTGGGTACTCTCCTGACATAATCTAATGTTTTGCTTTTGTTGTAAAGCCTTTTTGAAATCGGACAGTGTGGTTAGATTAACGAGAGTCTTGTCTTTAAAATGGTGTAAAATAGTCATATGTTTGAGAAATTGAAGTTATAGCATTTTTAAGGTTTTTGAATATCGCGCCACTCGATTCCACTGGCTGTTGACTAGGTGGGACGATTTCGTCCCACATACCCGAGAGAGGTTAATCTAACCACATTGTCTGATTTCAAAAAGGCTTTACAGCGAAAGCAAAACATTAGATTATGTTAGAGTACATAGCCCAAAATAATCACACAGCCATATTTTAAGCAAAAATATATGTCACATAAACCCAAAACACAGCTAAATGAAGCACTATCAGATGACACTCCTAGGACATTATGTTATACAATACATGCATGTTTTGTTCAATCAAGTTCATATTTATATCCAAGAACAGCTTTTTACATTGGCATGTGATGTTCAGAACATGCATTCCCACCCAAAACTTCTGGTGAATTTACTAAATTACTCATCATAAACGTTGACAAAATACATAACAATTATTTTAAGAATTATAGATACAGAACTCCTTTATGCAATCATTATGTCAGATTTTAAAATAGCTTTTCGGGCGAAAGCACATTTTGCAATATTCTGAGTACATAGCTCAGCCATCATGGCTAGCTATTTTGACACCCGCCAACTTCGGGGCACACTAAACTCAGAATTACTATTAGAAAAATGGTATTACCTTTGCTGATCTTCGTCAGAATGCACTCCCAGGACTGCTACTTCCACAAGAAATGTTGTTGTTGTTCCAAATAATCCATAGTTATGTCCAAATACCTCCATTTTGTTTGTGCGTTCAGGTCACTATCCAAAGGGTAACGCGCGAGCGCATATCGAGACAAAAAAAATCAAAAAGTTCCTTTACCTTACTTAGAAGCATGTCAAACGCTGTTTAAAATCAATTTTTATGGTATTTTTCTCGTAAAATATCAATAATATTCCAACCGGACAATAGTGTATTCATTCAAAGAGGAAAAGAAAAAACAGCATGGTCGCGGGACCGCGCATCTCCAATCTCTTAGTCACCAGGCAGATCACTGACAAACTGTGCTACTATACTCTGCCCAGAGACAGGTGACGCCTCAATCCGCTTTCTGAAGGCTTCAGAGAGCCAATGGAAGCCTTAGAAAGAGCCACGTAACCCCACATATACTGTAGTTTCGAAAGGGACTAGAATGAACTACAAATACGCAGACAGGCCACTTCCTGCTTGGAATCTTCTCAGGTTTTTGCCTGCCATATGAGTTCTGTTATACTCACAGACACCATTCAAACAGTTTTAGAAACTTCAGAGTGTTTTCTATCCAAATCTACTAATAATATGCATATTCTCGTTTCTGGGCAAGAGTAGTAACTACTTTAAATCGGGTCCATTTTTTTTATCCTGCCGTCAAAATACTGCCCTCTAGCCCCAACAGGTTAATTTACTACATCACTGCACGCTGGTTACACCTCCACACCTGGTCATATTAATTTACTACATCACTACACCCTGGTTACACCTCCACACCTGGTGACATTAATTTACTACATCACTACACCCTGGTTACACCTCCACACCTGGTGACATTAATTTACTACATCACTACACCCTGGTTACACTACACCTGGTGACATTAATTTACTACATCACTACACCCTGGTTACACCTCCACACCTGGTGACATTAATTTACTACATCACTACACCCTGGTTACACCTCCACACCTGGTGACATTAATTTACTACATCTCTACATCCTGGTTACACCTCCCCACCTGGTGACATTCTGAAATTATGGAAAGGATGATGGGAGAGAGAGAATTCGCCATCAGAGTAGGAGTGCTGATCTGGGATCAGTTTGACTCTGTCCATATTACACCCGTATTCATTATGATCTGATCTTTGGTAAATTCTTAGTCTGGATTGTTGTCTTGTGTCAAAATGGACCCTGTACATGAATGAAATATGATTATTAAAGGAGGGTTCACCTGCTACCACTGTAGTAGTACCTAATACATATAGAAAACTTGTATCAGCTGTTGTAGATTAACTTAATGATGAGCTCCTACATTTGCTCCAGTATTAAAGTTGTCTTCAAGTGGCCACCACCACTCCTCCAACCACATCTGGAACTACAAGACAGACCGACAGAGAGACACGCACACAGAGTCTGAGAGCTGGGAAAAATAGACAAATGTAAAACAAATGTTGCTTATCCTCTCCAGCGTCTCATCCCGTCAGCGGGATCAAAATCCAGCGAAAAATCATATCGCCAATTAGCATTAAAAAAAAATCATAATTCTTTTAAAAAAAAAATTTTATTTTTTTTATTTTTTTTATAGATACACCTCTCCTGAATCGACCCACGTCGTCCGATTTCAAAAAGGTTTTACAGGAAAAGCAAATCATTAGATTATGTTAGATGAGTCCATCGTAAAAAGCAGCTTCATAGCCATTTTCCGACCAACCACTTGCATCACATATAATCAAAAAACAGCTATATGCAGCACTAACCTTTTACAAACTTCATCAGATGGCACCCCTAGGACATCATGTTATACAATGCATGCATTCTTTTGTTCAATAAAGGTCATATTTATATATAAAAACAGCATTTTACATCGGCGTCTGACGTTGACTAAATAATTTCCCCTCAAATGCGTCCCGGTAAACAATGCTACAATTCCCTAAATTACTATCCGATAACGATTTTTTAAATTTATATTGTCAATCTAACATTTATAGATTAATATCTCTTGAGAACACCTGTCATACCAGATTTTAAATTAACTTTACTGGGTAATCACACTTTGCGATAAAAGGAGATGCGATACTCAGAAAATGAGCTAATATACAGAGCTCGGCGCCATCTTGGAAACAATCGCATGTCACATCTCATCTTGTATAATATTGTCAATAATCGCCTACCTTTAGTTGTCTTCATCAGAAAGCATCCCAGGTCCACAACAGATGTATTTTCGGTCAAAAAGTCCATACTTCACGTTCCATTAGCCTGCTGTTGGTAGCGCGTCCTATGGCTCTCTCCAAGCGCAGGGCTGAAGTTCCGGATAAAATGAGATTCTCCCGCCTGTAGGTTCGTTCAAACATGTCAAACGTTGTAAAACATTAATCTTCAGGGCCTGTAACACCAAGAGAGCCAATAAGATTCGAGGGGGATGATTTCATTGCCTTTAAAACCGTTTCCAAAGGTGGGGGTAGACATGGCCGCCGGCGTCATAATGGTGATGGCCCATCCCCTGTGACCAATTTCCAACGCGTCTCATTCACTGAGTTTCGATTGTATAAGGCTCAAACCACTGTGAAAAGACTGGCGACATCTAGTGGAAGCAATAGGAAGTGCTCACTGAACCATGGTTAACGGTGTGATTTTTTGGGAAAGATGAGAAGTCGAGTCCACAATTCTGAATTCCACTTCCTGTTTCAATCGGTCTCGGGGTTTTGACTGCCATTTGAGTTCTGTTATACTCACAGACACCATTCAAACAGTTTTAGAAACTTTAGGGTGTTTTCTATCCATATATAATAAGTATATGCATGCCCTAGCTTCTGAGTTTGATTAGTAGGCCGTTGAAAATGGGAACGATTTTTTTTCAAAATGCGCTGTGGCGCCCCCTATCCTAGGGTATCCTCAAGAGGATTTATTCATAGGTTGCACCTCAGACAGTGGGTCGCGTCATGTCAATGTTATGAATGTTCTCCAAGCTTCCCCCTGCTGTCGGTGCTATAGACGTGCACAAAAGTCGTGATGGGTCAAGGCTAACGACTATATAACAACAAACGTTTTTTTCTTTTTCTTTTTTTTTTATCCAACCACAGGAGCTCACTCTCAATGTTCAAAATACACCAGAGAGCATCATTTAGCCACAGAGGATCAATAGTTTCAAAAAATAACTGTGGATTAAGTTTACATTTTATCACAAGCACATACAGGTAACTGCCAAGCTCTTTCTCAACAATGCAGAGTTAAACTTTTTTTTTTTAAATGCTAAGGAAATAATAACACTAAATAACAATAACGAGGCTATATACAAGGAGTACCGGTAACAAGTCAATGTGAAGGGGTAAAATGTAGTTTAGGTAATGTGGTAATATGTACATGTAGGTAGGGGTGAAAGGGACTAGGCAATCAGCACGTGTGTAATGTTGAGATGGAATTGTATACAAGGAGTATACTTCCTAACATCCTGCCAAATGTATGACCAAATTAGAGACACATATTTCACTCAGATTAAACAAACCCACAAAGAATTTGAAAACAAATACAATTTTGATAAATTCACATATCTATTTTGTGAAATACCACAGTGTGCAATCACAGCAGCAAGATTTGTGACCTGTTGCCACAAGAAAAGGCCAACCAGTGAAGAACAAACACCATTGTAAATACAACATATATTGATGTTTATTTATTTTCCCTTTTGTACTTTAACTATTTGCACATCATTACAATGCTGTATATAGACATTTGAAATGTCTTCATTCATTTGGAACATTTGTGAGTGTAATGTTTACTGTTCATTTTTGTATTGTTTATTTCACTTTTGTTTATTATCTTGTAAACATATGATTCCCATGCCAATAAAGCACCTTAAATTGAAATTGAGAGAGAATGAGAGATAAAGAAAAGAAAGAGGGTTGAACACTGAGGTTAGATGGGAATTCAATACGTACATTCCAAAATGGTGACAAATACTGACATTTAATCAATTACAAATTATATGACCCTCCCCTGGACTAAATAAAAAAAAAACACTAAACCCTCCCCCTGACTAAAATTGAAATAGAATGACCCTCCCCTATTTTCCTCCGTGAAATACAGTAAGTGCATACATGTCTGCCTGTCCCTAAAGCATAATGGATTTATATTATAGGATTGGGGCGGTAATGCAAGATATTAGATGCCAACCACTAATAACGTCCACTGAAGAACAACAATTTCGTCTTTACAAATATATTTCGGTATGTGAGATAATTTACTTGTTCTCTGTAATATTGCAAAGGTTTGGAATCGTGACATTATCTACCGTGGAGGAAAATAAGCAGGTTTCTCGACTCATTCCCTGACTATTCGTTTAGCAACCGCGTGACCCAGCATGACAACGTGAACCAGATTGTTCGACAGTCTGCTGGGTGAGGCGATATACGTTCCTCCATTCATTAACGAATGGGGTTCCTATATTCTCCTTTCTTTAAATATCTCTACCATGAACTCTTAAATGGAGATAGCTGTGTATTTTGCTACTGTATGGCCAGTGTGAGCCAGAATGCTAACTAGCCAGCTACATGTCAGTCTGTAGTTGTCCTTTCAAATACGGTGGTGACTGGATAAACTAGCTATGAGTTGAACATGTGTCAGAAAACGAACTAGTTGCCAGTTGTTGTTGCCCATGGTGCAATCATATCAAACCCACAGGCTCCTGAAGCACATATGTCCCTACACGAACTCCCGAGTCAGCTAGCATCGCAAACTATCATTTCGCTAGTTAGCAAAGCTGTTTTATGACAAAACAGATGATATTAAACAAACACTAACGTTAGCTAGCAAGCCATCCTCGGCGACAATGTTATTGTGGCGCATGAATGTCATATTTGTGTTTTAACTGTATGCTGTCATTGAAGTTAATGCTTACTATTAGGTTTCAAATCCGAAGATAAATTGTCCGTTATGTTTTGTTTTTCGTTAAAGGACAATAGTACACTTTCTAAGAAATATTTAGCACTTATTAGCAAATTATTAGTGTATTGGTGTACAACATTTTTAAAACAAAATATTTTTTTGTTGATACATGTATCCATTCCATGAAGTCATTAAAATAGAGACAACCAGCAGAATTGTCTCCAGAGCCTTGTCTTCCACCTACACCTTACCAGAACACATTGTTGCCGTGACCCAGATCAACGTGGATCATTATGAATCGCCGTTGATCAACACCAGCTTGGTCGCCGGGAGTTGCTATGCTATAATAAATTGGTTGGAATGAAATCTCTTAAACACACGAATAAATAACTCATGTTTTGTTTGGTATATCTCTTAGATTAACTGATAAATTTGAAATTGTTGATACACATATTCAATTTTATTTGTTTATTTTGATAGTGAATATGACTTACAGTTGAAGTCGGAAGTTTACGTACACTTAGGTTGGAGTCATTAAAACTCCTTTTTCAACCGCTCCACAAATTTCTTGTTAACCTCTATCCGCTAGGTGGGACGCTAGCATCCGATGAAATTGCAGAGCGTGAAATTCAAAAATACAACATTTGGAATATTAAACATTCATAACGTACAAGTGTCCTACATCATTTAAAAGCTTAACTTCTTGTTAATTCAGCCACTTTGTCAGATTTCAAAAAGGCTTTACGGCAAAACATACCATGCGATTATCTGAGGACAGCGCCCCGCACACAAAAGCATTACATTGATTCTTCAACCAAGCAGAGTCATCCCTAAAGTCAGAAATGGCGATTAAATAAATCACTTACCTTTGAAGATCTTCTTCTGGTTGCAATCATAAGAGTCCCAGTTACATCACAAATGGTCCTTTTATTCGACAAAGTCCATCTTTATATAAAAAAAATGTCAGTTTAGCTGGTGCGCTTGACTCAGTAATCCACTGGTTTCCCTCGTTCAAAATGCATACAAAATGAATCCCACATGTTACCACAACATTTCTCCAAACAAGTCAAACAACGTTTATAATCAATCCTCAGGTACCCTATTATGTAAATTAACGATAACATTTAAGATGGAGAATAGTATGTCCATTACCAGAGATAAACAAGAAGTACGCGCTCTCATCCTGGTGCGTCATAACACTACAAGCCAAAATGGGAGCCACCTGGAAAAACTACAAATTCTCGCTAATTTTTCTAAAAACAAGCCTGAAACTTTTTCTAAAGACTGTTGACATCTAGTGGAAGCCCTTGGAACTGTAATCTGGGAGGAATTCCTGTTATTTTTCCACTGACAGGCATTCTAATTAGGTGTGAGCTGAAGAAAAATAAATCTGGTTGATTGTCCTCGGGTTTTTGTCTGCCATATCAGTTATGTTATACTCACAGACATTATTTTAATAGTTTTGGAAACTTTAGAGTGTTTTCTATCCAATACTACCAATTATATGCATATCCTAGCTTCTGGGCCTGAGTAACAGGCAGTTTACTTTGGGCATCTCATTCATCCAAACTTCCGAATTCTGCCCCCTAGAGCGAAGAAATTAACAAACTATAGTTTTGGCAAGTCGGTTAGGACTTTGTGCATGACAAGTCATTTTTCCAACAATTGTTTACAGACAGATTATTTCACTTATAATACACTGTATCACAATTCCAGTGGGTCAGAAGTTTATGTACACTAAGTTGACTGTGCCTTTAAACAGTTTGGAAAGTTCCAGAAAATGATGTCATGGTTTTAGAAGCTTCTGATAGGCTAATTGACATCATTTGAGTCAATTGGAGGTGTACCTGTGGATGTATTTCAAGGCCTACCTTCAAACTCAGTGCCTCTTTCCTTGAAATCATGGGAAAATCAAAAGAAATCAGCCAAGACCTCAGAAAAATAATTGTAGACCTCCACAAGTCTGGTTCATCTTTGGGAGCAATTTCCGAACGCCTGAAGGTACCACGTCCATCTGTACAAACAATAGTATTCAAGCATAAACACCATGGGACTACACAGCCGTCATACCGCTCCGGAAGGAGACTCGTTCTGTCTCCTAGAGATGAACGTACTTTGGTGCGAAAAGTACAAATCAATCCCAGAACAACAGCAAAGAACCTTGTGAAGATGCTTGAGGAAACAGGTACAATAGTATCTATATCCACAGTGAAACGAGTCCTATATCGACATAACCTGAAAGGCCGCTCAGCAAAGAAGAAGCCACTGCTCCAAAACCGCCATTAAAAAAGCCAGACTACGGTTTGCAACTGCACATGGGGACAAAGATCGTACTTTTTGGAGAAATGTCCTCTGGTCTAATGAAACAAAAATAGAACTGTTTGGCCATAATGACCATCGTTATGTTTGGAGGAAAAAGGGGGAGGCTTGCAAGCCGAAGAACACCATGCCATCCGTGAAGCACGGCGGTGGCAGCATCATGTTTTGGGGGTGCTTTGCGGCAGGAGGGACTGTTGCACTTCACAAAATAGATGGCATCATGATGAGAAATTATGTGGATATCTTGAAGCAACATCTCAAGACATCAGTCAGGAAGTTAAAGCTTGGTCGCAAATGGGTCTTCGAAATGGACAATGACCCCAAGCATGCTTCCAAAGTTGTGGCAAAATGTCTTAAGGTCAACAAAGTCATGGTATTGGGAGTGGCCATCACAAAGCCCTGACATCAATCCTAAAGAAAATTTGTGGGCAGAACTGAAAAAGCATGTGAGCAAGGAGGCCTACAAACCTGACTCAGTTACACCAGCTCTGTCAGGAGGCATGGGCCAAAATTCACCCAACTTATTGTGGGAAGACTACCCAAAATGTTTGACCCAAGTTAAACATTTTAAACTTCTGACCCACTGGAGATGTGATGAAAGAAATAAAAGCTGAAATAAATCATTCTCTCTACCATTATTCTGACATTTCACATTCTTAAAATAAAGTGGTGATCCTAACTGACCTAAGACAGGGAATTTTTACTAGGATTAAATGTCAGGAATTGTGAAACTGAGTTTAAATGTATTTTGCTAAGGTGTATGTAAACTTCTGACTTCAACTGTATATTGTTGGAAAAGGAGACCCCATTTTCAGTGATGAGCTTGAACTGGGTCATGGGAGAGGGAGGCTTTTCAGGGAGTTGCCTAACATATAACATATAACTACTCTGTATGACTTCCTCCAACCACTGCAAGGTCAACAGTACAACCATCAGCTCAGCCAGGTGGTCTGTAATTTGTCTTCTGACAGCCACCCCACTTTCCAATTCAACAAAGGCTGATCCAGTCTGACCTGTCCTTGGGTCTTTTGATCCATCTGTATATATGGGCAAAAAAAACACTGATTTACAGTTTCCAGTCGCCTTTTAAAGAACTCTCATGGATCAACCCCCTCCCTGTCTTTCCATACTCTCTTCAACACTTGTAAATCAACTACTGGAGGTGGGAGTAGCCATGGTGGACTCACAGGGATAGGTACCGTGGGGCTGAAGTCCCTGCAATACAATCCCATCTGCCTCTCCTGGTTGTCACCCGCCCATCCAAAGCTTTTATTCTGTCCACGTTCAGGCTCCCAACTTTTCTGTAGCACCTCTTTGTGGGTTGAGACACATCATGTTCCTGTAAATTAACCCAATAATTAATTCCCAGCGATTGCTTTCTAATATGTAATGGCAATAAAAATTAATTTCTTAAATGTAAGACAGTCGTTACCACAGCCACAAAGTCAAGAATGTATGTTGTGGAAGTTCATGGAAACAAAAATGTGCTTTTTTATTTAAAGGTTAGGTTGAGTCATAAGGTTAACAGTGTGGTTAAGGTTAGGTTTAAGATGACATTTTAAGTAGATACATTTTTAAAATAGATGTGGTTCATGACTTTGTGGCTGTGGTAACGAATGTCGACCTGGCACTAGTGTTTTGCTGGCATGTCACGTGTCCTACTTCTATCAGTATACTCGAAACAACCTAATAATTATGAAACGTATATTCTATCAAATAAGTCACATGTCGCCTCTTCCTCTGTTTTGGAAGGAAATGACTGGTATAATAAATATGGTGGAAACTGACTAGCCCATTCCTCCGCCAACCCAATACTATTAGATTTTTGGGAGGTAGTGAACAATTGAACATTTGAAGAAAAAGGAGATATTTTAGGGATTCCTAAATAGACTAAATTAATACAATAGTTTATCATTAAACCAAATATGTTTTATATTTCTTGCCGCCAACAGGACAAAGCTAGCCTGTTCCCCTCTACCCTCCCGGAGTCCCCAGGTCAAACGTCTCCCGGTACCGCTTTACTGCTGTGTGTGGTCGACTGCAGGAAAACACCGGGGCAGAGTGGAACTGAGAGAGGAGGAGGAGAAGATAAGGAAGATGGAGATTTGTTTTCATTAAGTAAGAACCATGGTGTGTAGATTAGAGTACAGTCTGCTTCTGTAACAATAGCGGAGGTGCATAAAGATGGCGGCCCACATGTACTTACCACAAATTACTCCTTTTGCTGAGTTCACTGTATTCTACAATGCGCTCCTTTACTGTTGGTATGGTCATTAGCACAGTAAACATGATCCCAATTTTAGCTTCAAGACGCTGCCAATTTCAAAAAACGAGAAAGGTGAAGTAACGGTGCATAGATGCGACAAGGAATACATCGTGGCTACTATGAAAGTGAGTTGTGTCTACGCGTGATCAGGGATGTGTTCGTTCTGCCAATTCTGTTAAAATGTTTAATGTCCTAGCTTCTGGGCCTGAGTAGCAGGCAGTTTACTCTGGGCATGCTTTTCATCCAGACGTCAAAATACTGCCCCCTAGCCCAAAGAGGTTAAAATGTTTCTTGAACAAAAGCAAACGGAACAAATTTGGGATGAGCATACCTGAAGTTGTTTGCAAATGTTCGTCTAATGATTACACCCTATAGATAATTAGCAGCCAGCACGTGTTAACTGGCCTGATGCATAATAATCACATTTTGGAACAGTGAGTGCATTCTGACATCACGTGCATAAAACAACTCACACTGGGGCGACCGTTAGAGATATTTGGAATGTTTCATTCCACCCGTTTTTTAAAATATTTTTCACCTAATTTTAACATTCTGTCATAAAGAGCACATGTTCAACTTAGGAAAATATGTTTATTATCTCAAGACATTGAATACAAATTTTACTATACTATGTGCCACATAAAGTAACAGGGGACTACTGAAAACAACAAAACAAAGGTTACATATGTTACCACGGTTATGTGAGCTATATGGATATCTCCAATATATTGGTATCACTCCACGGCGGAGGGGTACATCCAAGGTGAGGACTTACAGATTCCCTCCCGTGTACACCTGTGTCATGGCTGGGGTCCGCCCCCAAATATAGAACCCATGGCCGCGACACACGTTCTCTACATAATTTTTGAGGCGCCTCTAGCACTGTAGAGGATTGGAGTGATCCATATAGCTCACATAACCGTGGTTACATACGTAACCTTCGTTATGTTTCACTATATTGGATCACTCCAATATATTGGTATACCCGTACCAGATTTAGTCGGTGCTAGAGGGACCCGGCCAGCCAGCGGTGAAGTCCCAGTGCGGGACCGAGACGCAGAATACGTCAATGTGGAAGGTGGGTCCCGGCACAGTCCCCGGAAGGGGAGGTGATGCCCAGGATCACTGAACCAACTGCAGAGGAAGGTGCCACATTTACCCAATAGTACCTAGCACAGGTGCAAGAGGAAGCCCAGCTGGCAGCAGCAACGATATCAGCGAGGGGCACTCCTCTCAGTAGAGCCCAGGATACAGCCACACCTCTTGTTCACTGCCACCACAGATCCCAGCACTGGCCTGCCAGCCAGGCGGTATGCTGTCGTAATTGTGTCCACGATCCAGTGAGAGAGCCTCTGCTTTGATAACCCAGCCCCCAGGACTCTCTCACCATAGCAGAGAGCTGGTCTGTTGTTCTCACTGCCCGTGTCCGCGCCACATAGGCAGCCAGTGCCCGCGCAGGGCACAGCATGCAGGAGGGAGGGCCAGACTCTTCCGCCACTCTCGTGGGGTCGTAAGCAGACAGGATAAAAGGGATGTTCACATGCCTGTCTGCCATAACTTTCGAGAGGAATGAAGAGTTGGGGCGAAGAGGTATTCTCCTCCCACCGGGGTCCATCCGGTAGCACGCAGAACTTACTGAAAGAGGATGGAGCTCACCCGCCCTCTTCATAGAAGTAATTTCTACCACAAAAGCCACCTTCATAGTGAGGTGTTTCAGGGAGGCAGACTCCAACTGTTCGAAAGGCGGCTTTGCCAAAGCTGCCAAGACCACCTCCAGATCCCAGCTCGCCATTGAGCACATCCTAGCTGGACGCAGGCGACAAACCCCCTTCGTAAACCTGGAGACCAAGGGATGGCACCCCACTGGCCTGTCTATCCACCCCACATGGCAGGCAGATATAGCGGCCAAATACCCTCTCAGTGTAGAGCCTGCCAAGCCCTCATCCAAGTGAGCCTGCAGGTATTGGAGGACATTCTGCACCCCGCATGACCAACGTAGCATAGCCACATTGGTAAAGCGGCCAAGAGAGCAGAGGGACCCATATGTGGCTTTCAAGTCCGCATCAAAGACCCTGGGGGGGTCCCGGCTTCAGTCGCGGGTTCCGCTCTATAATCTCCGGGTCCGGGAGGACCATGGCAGCTCTCATGGTGTGGTACTCCCGGAGGCCGAGTGACACTACGCCCACAACATAACTCCATGGTCCAGTCTCTGTTGTGAGTCGGAGAGCCCCCTGGTAGAGGCCCAGCTCTCCTGCAAGGCCTCACGGAACTCAGCAGAGATGGGGACAGATGGAAAGTCATCACTGTCCACCAGTTTGATGTCCAGTGCAGTGGCTACCTGAGTGAGTAGGCTCTGTGATGAAGCCCTGCTGAAGGCTTCTGATGGCCTGTCAGCCTGGTAGCCCTGCCCACGGGGGTGAGCAGTGCCAGCATCGTCCTCCAGGAACAGCCTATCACTGGCCAAAAGGGAAAAGCTGTCGACGCTATCAACCTCCTGACGCAGGGCATGCGCCCTCTGTTCAAGGTGGCCCCAGCGGTCCGACTCCTGCCCCCATCCAGGCCTGGCAGCAGATGGGCTCTGCCTGTGGTGGCTCCGGCCACGCTTCCTGGGAGGGGTACTGGACCCAGTAGAAGGACTAACAGCTCGCTGCCGCACCACTCCTGAGGGAGGGAGCTCGTCCCCAGCCTGAGCCCAAGCCTGGCCGACCCACTCGTGCATGGCCTCCAATCGCACCAGGCGCAGGCGTTACATTTTTTACATTTTTTACATTTTAGTCATTTAGCAGACGCTCTTATCCAGAGCGACTTACAGCAATGAATGCATACATTTCATTTCATGCATTTTTTTGTACTGGCCCCCCGTGGGAATCGAACCCACAACCCTGGCGTTGCACACACCATGCTCTACCAACTGAGCATGGTGAGAACACCACACAAAACAGGCATCCAGTACGGAGCTCCACCGCCCTCTCCGCGTGGCTCAAACCCAGGTAGTGCATACACGAGGTATGCGGATGCCCAGGGGGGACGCCACCATCACACCTGTCACAAAGGGAAGCCTTAAGCTCAGCCAAGCCAGCAAGGCCATGGAGCACAAGTCCGACGCCCTGGGAGAGCTATGCCGTGATCCGCATGGAGGAATAGGAACCCGATGAGGGATACCTACCCAGTACCTATGCAAAGAAATGGGGAAGACCCGTGTGGGAAAAACAGGCAGACAAAAACACAGCAACCAAGTAATGGATTTGATTAAAAAAATGTTGTTTTGTTTTAGGCCAACTGCAATATTACCTAGCCAGTTTAATATCCAAGCCGTAAAAACAGCACCATATGGAGTAACTTCGTTATTGCATGATGTGTATGAAGGGCCCAATTCAGACTTGAGATATGTAGACGTAACATGGACTTAAGTCAATAAAATGTGGACATTAGGCAATATTTTGGGACTTAAGTCGATGTTAAGTTCTCAAATTTGAATAGGGTTCAAAGAGTGGGTGTATATAGTCTTGTACATTAATTAAGAAATTATTTCCCAGTTTGTTGTGCCATGACAATTTACAACATTATGGGCAGCAGTTTCCTCTCACTAAAACACACACAAAGAGCTAAAACAAAACTTGTGCAATTACGAGTTTGGCATTTTATCTTGTTCCCTTTCAGTTAGCCACAGCTCAGTCTCAAGCCATGAGCCCACGACCCATGTAGAACTTGTCCAAGCCCTATATTATACTATATTAAACCCTATATTATACTATATTAAACCTTATTGAGTATACTATATTAAACGCTCTAGTAGACCCTATAGTATACCATATTAGACCCTATATTATACTATATTAAACCTTATTGTAGACCCTATAGTATACTATATTAAACGCTCTAGTAGACCCTATAGTATACCATATTAGACCCTGTAGTACACTATATTAAACCCTATAGTAGACCCTATGAGTATACTATATTAAACGCTCTAGTAGACCCTATAGTATACCATATTAGACCCTATATTATACTATATTAAACCTTATTGTAGATCCTATAGTATACTATATTAAACGCTCTAGTAGACCCTATAGTATACCATATTATACCCTGTAGTACACTATATTAAACCCTATAGTAGACCCTATATTAAACCCTATAATAGACCATCTTGAATCCAAGATGGCGTAGCAGTTCAGACGTCCTTTACCCCCCTCTTGTCGTGTCCCATGTATATTTATATTTACATATTTTTCTTCGCATATCTTTTTACATTTTTTTCTTCTAAAAACTCAACCTCAAAGCACTCTCCTGCAACCCGCCTCACCAATTTAAAAAAGAAAGTATTATTTACCTCAAATCTGAAATCCACAACAGAAGCTAGCCAGAGGTTAGCCATTTTCACTGGCTAACGTTGGAGTTTAGCTAGCCACGGTTAGCTGTCCTCAGCTATCCATTAGCTTGAAAAGCTATCGCCAGTTTTTGTACAGCGCGACTCAGACCAGAGCATACCGGACCTATTCTTTCTCCTTTCCCCGGATTTCTACCGCAGGCTCTGGACATTTACACCTGGATCTTGCAGCTAACTAGCTGCTACCTGAGTGACTATTGGCAACGTCGGTCCCGGAATTAACACACATTATTCCGGAGCTAGCCAGCTGAAGAGTTCCGTCAGCCACTCGTGGGCTTTTCCTGAGCTAGCCAGCTGAAGTGTCTCCTGGGCTACAATCACCTATCCTGACCCGTTTTACTGCCGATGCGGAGCCCCATCGGGCCTTCACGACTGGACCACCGATGTTATCTGCCCGAGGGAGTTATCCAACTGGCCCCTCCGTCGCGACGTAACCTGATCGCCCATCTGCGGCCCGCTAATCGTTAGCTGTCTTATCGGCTGCGATCTGAATAGGTCTATCGGACACTTTTCTTGGGCCACTATAACTAACTATTTTGCCAACTTGGACTGGTCCCCCCTTCCACACGGAACCCCATTAACCCACAGACGGAAACGCACGAGGTGGCTAAAAACAGACCTCCCTCCATCTTCCACCAGCTTGCTACCTATGGCCCGGCTAGTTGTCTGAATCTCACTGGACCCTTTGATCACTCGGCTAAGCATGCCTCTCCTTAATGTCAATATGCCATGTCCATTGCTGTTCTGGTTAGTGTTAATTGGCTTATTTCACTGTAGAGCCTCTAGCCCTGCTCATTATACCTTATCCAACCTCTCAGTTCCTCCACCCACACATGCTATGACATCTTCTGGTTTCAATTATGTTTCTAGAGACAATATCTCTCTCATCATCACTAAATGCCTAGGTTTACCTCCTCTGTATTCACATCCCACCATACCTTTGTCTGTACATTATACCTTGAAGCTATTTTATCGCCCCCAGAAACCTGCTCCTTTTTCTCTCTATTCTGGACGTCACAGACGACCAATTCCTATAGCTTTTAACCGTACCCTCATACTCATTCTTCTCTGCTCCTCTGGGGATGTAGAGGTGAATCCAGGCCCTGCAGTGCCTGGCTCCACTCCTACTCCCCAGGCGCTCTCTTTTGATGACTTCTGTAACCGTAATAGCCTTGGTTTCATGCATGTTAACATTAGAAGCCTCCTCCCTAAGTTTGTTTTATTCACTGCTTTAGCACACTCTTCCAACCCGGATGTCCTAGCTGTGTCTGAATCTTGGCTTAGGAAGTCCACCAAAAACTCTGAAATCTTCATCCCTAACTACAATGTTTTCAGACAAGATAGAACGACCAAAGGGGGCGGTGTTGCAATCTACTGCAGAGATAGCCTGCAGAGTTCTGTCCTGCTATCCAGGTCTGTACCCAAACAATTTGAACTTCTACTTTTAAAAATCCACCTCTCCAAAAACAAGTCTCTCACCGTTGCCGCCTGCTATAGACCCCCCTCGGCCCCTAGCTGTGCTCTGGACACCATATGTGAACTGATTGCCCCCCATCTATCTTCAGAGCTCGTGCTAGTAGGTGACCTAAACTGGGACATGCTTAACACCCCAGCCATCCTACAATCCAAGCTTGATGCCCTCAATCTCACACAAATTATTAATGAACCCACCAGGTACAACCCCAAAACCGCAAACACTGGCACCCTCATAGATATCATCCTAACCAACGTGCCCTCTAAATACACCTCTGCTGTTTTCAACCAAGATCTCAGCGATCACTGCCTCATTGCCTGCACCCGTAATGGGTCAGCGGTCAAACGACCTCCACTCATCACTGTCAAACGCTCCCTGAAACATTTCAACGAGCAAGCCTTTCTAATCGACCTGGCCCTGGTATCCTGGAAGGATATTGACCTCATCCCGTCAGTAGAGGATGCCTGGTTATTTTTTTTAAATGCCTTCCTCACCATCTTAAATAAGCATGCCCCTTTCAAGAAATTTAGAACCAGGAACAGATATAGCCCTTGGTTCTCCCCAGACCTGACTGCCCTTAACCAACACAAAAATATCCTGTGGCGTTCTGCATTAGCATCGAACTGCCCCCGCGATATGCAACTTTTCAGGGAAGTTAGAAACCAATACACACAGGCAGTTAGAAACGCCATGGCTAGCTTTTTCAAACAGAAATTTGCTTCCTGCAACTAAAACTCTAACAAGTTCTGGGACATTGTAAAGTCCATGGAGAATAAGAACACCTCCTCCCAACTGCCCACTGCACTGAGGATAGGAAACTCTGTCACCACCGATAAGCCCACTATAATTGAGAATTTCAATAAGCATTTTTCTACGGCTGGCCATGCTTTACACCTAACTACCACTACTGCATTCAATAGCACTGCACCCCCCACAGCTACTCGCCCAAGCCTCCCCCATTTCTCCTTCTCCCAAATCCATTCAGCTGATGTTCTGAAAGAGCTGCAAAATCTGGACCCCTACAAATCAGCTGGGCTTGACAATCTGGACCCGTTCTTTCTAAAATTATCTGCCGAAATGATTGCAACCCCTATTACTAGCCTGTTCAACCTCTCTTTCGTGTCGTCTGAGATTCCCATAGATTGGAAAGCAGCTGCTGTCATCCCCCTCTTCAAAGGAGGTGACACTCTTGACCCAAATTGCTACAGACCTATATCCATCCTACCCTGCCTTTCTAAGGTCTTCGAAAGCCAAGTGAACAAACAGATTACCGACCATTTCGAATCCCACCGCACCCTCTCCGCTATGCAATCTGGTTTCAGAGCTGGTCATGGGTGCACCTCAGCCACGCTCAAGGTCCTAAACGACATCGTAACCGCCATCGATAAGAAACAATACTGTGCTGCCGTATTCATTGACCTGGCCAAAGCTTTTGACTCTGTTAATCACCACATCCTCATCGGCAGACTCAGTAGCCTTGGTTTCTCAAACGATTGCGTCACCTGGTTCACCAACTACTTCTCTGATAGAGTTCAGTGTGTCAAATCGGAGGGCCTGCTGTCCGGACCTCTGGCAGTCTCTATGGGGGTACCACAGGGTTCAATTCTTGGGGCCAACTCTTTTCTCTGTATACATCAATGATGTCGCTCTTGCTGCTGGTGAATCTCTGATCCACCTCTACGCAGATGACACCATTCTGTATACTTCTGGCCCTTCTTTGGACACTGTGTTAACCTGTTTGGGCTAGGGGGCAGTATTGAGAATTTTGGAAAAAATATGTGCCCATTTTTAACTGCCTCCTACACCAACTCAGAAGCTAGAATATGCATATTATTGTTCAGGTTTGGATAGAAAACACCCTAAAGTTTCTAAAAATGTTTGAATGGTGTCTGTAAGTATAACAGAACTCCTATGGCAGGCAAAAACCTGACAAGGTTTCATGCAGGAAGTGGCCTGTCTGACAAGGAGTCGTGCGTCTTGCATCTGTTTATTGAAGAGTAAGGATCTTAGCTGTAACGTGACAATTCCCAGGGCTCCAATAGGCTCTCAGAAGCCGGGAAAATCCTGAAGGATGACGAGGCAGCCTCAGGCTGAAACAGATTATCACCTTATCCAAGTGGCCGATCAGAGGACCATTGAATGAGGCGCGTGTGCGATTAGCCCCCGTGGAGTATATTCATTAGGCTGTTTAGCTTATTGCAGATTCCCGGTCGGAATATTATCGCTTTTCTACGAGATAAATTGCATAAAAATTGATTTTAAACAGCGGTTGACATGCTTCGAAGTACGGTAATGGAATATTTCGAATTTTTTTGTCACGTTCTGCGCCATGCGCACGACCGTGGATTACCATTCTGATAGTGTCTAGAACGCACGAACAAAACGAGGCTATTTGGATATAAAGATGGATTATTTGGGACCAAACCTACATTTGTTATTGAAGTAGAAGTCCTGGGAGTGCATTCTGACGAAGACAACAAAAGGTAATCAAACTTTTATAATAGTAAATCTGATATTGGTGAAGGCTAAACGTGCTGGGTGTCTAAATAGCTAGCCCTTGATGGCTGGGCTATGTACTTAGAATATTGCAAAATGTGCTTCATCCGAAAAGCTATTTTAAAATCGGACATATCGAGTGCATAGAGGAGTAATGTATCTATAATTCTTAAAATAATTGTTATGCTTTTTGTGAACGTTTATCGTGAGTAATTTAGTAAAATTGCTAGTAAATTCACCGGAAGTTTGCTAGTTCTGAACGTCACATGCTAATGTAAAAAGCTGTTTTTTGATATAAATATGAACTTGATTGAACAGACATGCATGTATTGTATAACATAATGTCCTAGGTGTGTCATCTGATGAAGATCATAAAAGGTTAGTGCTGCATTTAGCTGTGGCTTTGGGTTTATGTGACATTGTATGCTAGCTTGAAAAATGGGTGTCTGATTATTTCTGGCTGGGCACTCTCCTGACATAATCTAATGTTTTGCTTTCGTTGTAAAGCCTTTTTGAAATCGGACAGTGTGGTTAGATAAACGAGAGTCTTGTCTTTAAATAGCTGCAAAATAGTCATATGTTTGAGAAATTGAAGTAATAGTATTTCAAACGATTCAAAAATCGCGCCACTAGATTAGACTGGCTGTTACGTAGGTGGGACGAATTCGTCCCGCCTAGCCCATAGAGGTTAACAACCCTCCAGACGAGCTTCAATGCCATACAACTCTCCTTCCGTGGTCTCCAACTGCTCCTAAATACAAGTAAAACTAAATGCATGCTCTTCAACCGATCGCTGCCTGCACCTGCCCGCCTGTCCAGCATCACTTCTCTGGACGGTTCTAACTTAGAATTTGTGGACAACTACAAATACCTAGGTGTCTGGTTAGACTGTAAACTCTCCTTCCAGACTCACATCAATCATCTCCAATCCAAAGTTAAATCTAGAATTGGCTTCCTATTTCGCAACAAAGCATCCTTCACTCATGCTGCCAAACATACCCTCGTAAAACTGACCATCCTACCAATCCTCGACTTCGGCGATGTCATTTACAAAATAGCCTCCAATACCCTACTCAACAAGCTGGATGCAGTCTATCACAGTGCCATCCGTTTTGTCATCAAAGCCCCATATACTACCCACCACTGCAACCTGTACGCTCTCGTCGGCTGGCCTTCGCTTCATAATCGTCGCCAAACACATTGGCTCCAGGTCATCTACAAGACCCTGCTAGGTAAAGTCCCCCCTTATCTCCGCTCACTGGTCACCATAGCAGCACCCACCTGTAGCACGCGCTCCAGCAGGTATATCTCTCTGGTCACCCCTAAAGCCAACTCCTCCTTTGATCGTTTCTCCTTCCAGTTCTCTGCTGCCAATGACTGGAACGAACTACAAAAATCGCTGAAACTGGAAACACTTATCTCCCTCACTAGCTTTAAGCACCAGCTATCAGAGCAGCGCCCAGATCACTGCACCTGTACATAGCCCATCTATAATTTAGCCCAAACTACTACCTATTCCCCTACTGTATTTATTTATTTTATTTATTTTGCTCCTTTGCACCATATTATTTATATTTTAACTTTGAACTTTCTTCAAATAACAAATCTACCATTCCAGTGTTTTACTTGCTATACTTTATTTACTTTGCCACCATGGCCTTTTTTGCCTTTACCTCCCTTATCTCACATAATTTGCTCATATTGTATATAGTGTTATTTTTTTCTACTGTATCATTGATTGCATGTTGTTTTACTCCATGTGTAACTCTGTGTTTTTGTATGTTGTCGAACTGCTTTGCTTTATCTTGGCCAGGTCGCAATTGTAAATGAGAACTTGTTTTCAACTTGCCTACCTGGTTAAATAAAGGTGAAATAAATAAATAAATAAAATATAGTATGCTATATTAAACCCTATAGTAGACCATATAGTATACTATGTTAAACCCTATAGTGTACAGTATTAAACACTGTAGTAGACCCTATAGTACACTATTTTAAACCCTATAGTATACTATACTAAACCCTATAGTAGACTCTATAGTATAATATCTTAAACCCAAAAGCAGACACTATGTATACTATATTAAACCCTATAGCAGACACTATAGTATACTATACTAAACCCTGTAGTAGATCCTATTGTCACGTTTGTCGTAGAGAGGAGCGGACCAAAGTGCAGCGTGATTATCGTTCCACATGGTTCATTGAACTGTGAAACTATGCAATACATACAAATAAACTTCAAAAACAACAAACCGTGATGCAGAGGTGAAACATACACTACTCAAAAACAATCTCCCACAAATTCAGGTGGGAAAAACACATACTTAAGTTTGATCTCCAATTAGAGATAACGATGACCAGCTGCATGTAATCGGAGATTATCCCAAAATTTCACAACATTGGTTGAGGAGGTTGGACAGTGGAGTACAGAGGTACTTCCTGGTTATTGGAGCAAGATAGGTGGACATTGGCGTAGTGAATGTCACCCTGCTTGTCTGTGCTGCAATAGGGGCCATGGCCATGCCTGATATGTTGTCACACACTGGACTGAGTCTCCCTGGAGGAGAAAAAGACAGACAATATAAGCATACCTTGGGGCTATTCCATTGGTTCCATTGTGCCAGGCAAGATTAATCGAGCACTGATTAAAAGATCTGAAAGAAAACAAAGTTAGTAACAAATCTAAATAATAAAGTGAAAGATAAGTCTTAGAAAGATGGTCACCTGAACCACATGAAGACAGAGGGTGAGAATCACAACTACAATTCCTATAGCTACATTGTTCTGTACGTCCCATCAGCTCCACTAACACCTGCTAATGGGTTTTACAATAAATAGGTCAAGATCTTTTTGGAGAAAACTTATTCTAGAAGAGGCCTCTGGTCCATATAAAAAACAACACTTAAATGAAGTGAGAAGCAGATGTGGTTGAGCAGATAATGGTTTTAATATACTGATCTACTGAATTCATGAATACACACCTAGTATTGTTGAAACATTATTCTACATTATACAATTATTTAATTGATAATAGGATTTCATGAAATAAGATACAGCTCTGAACAACCCCACCCACCTCAACATCCCCCACTACACACAAACGGTTCACTATGACATTTTCCATGATGACATTAAGCCATTTAGATCAAAATGAGAATACATGGATAGGGGACCTGATCCTAGATCAGCACTCCTATTCCAACACACTTGATACATATGTATCCAGAGCTGCATATTATGATACATAGGTTACCATGGTAATTAGACTTAGTAAACTGTTTGAGAATGGGAGATAGAAAACATCTTATAAAGAGTAGTCTATTGAAACTTTAATTAGGGATCTGGAACCGGTGCCGGAGAGGAGGGAGATAAAAGATGACACATTTGTGCTTTCTGGTGTTTTATCAGTGACCCTGAATGAGCAAATCTCTTTCCACTGTGGTGGACATTTTAATATTCTATTATTCTACTATACTGTTAAATTAGACATACTATACTGTTTTTACTTAGAGAATTGTCTATTGTTATATGTTACTATTTTACTGAGAGAATTGTCTATTGTTATGTTACTATTTTACTGAGAGAATTGTCTATTGTTTTATGTTACTATTTTACTGAGATAATTGTCTATTGTTATATATGTTACTATTTTACTGAGAGAATTGTCTATTGTTATATGTTACTATTTTACTGAGAGAATTGTCTATTGTTATATGTTACTATTTTACTGAGAGATTTGTCTATTGTTTTATGCTACAATTTTTTGCAGATACAGGCGTGTCTTGTGTGACTTAGTCATAAATCTGATCGTACAGATTTATGAGCTGTGTCACGTCCTGACCAATATAAGTTGTTATTTTCTATGGTAGAGTGGTCAGGGCGTGACAGGGGGTGTTTTTTGTGTTTGTTCCATGTTCTCTATTTCTATGTTGGATTTCTAGTTTGTCTATATCTAGGTTGGGGTTTATTGGGTTGAACTTCAATTGGAGACAGCTGTACCTCGTTGCCTCTAATTGGAGGTCATATTTAGTAGGGGTGTTTTTTTCCTGTTGTTTGTGGGTAGTTGTTTCCTGTTTAGTGTATGTTCACCTGACGGAACTGTTGTCGGTTGTTTTTGGTTATAGTATTTCATTAAAGTAAAATATGAGCACTTCACACGCCGCGCCTTGGTCCCCTTTGTACAACCCATGTTACAGAACTACCCACCATGACTGGATCAAGCGGCGTGCCCAGGTAGAGATGGACACCTGGTCATACATGGAATGGATGGAGAGGAGAAACTGGACTTGGGGGCAAGTTATTGAAAAATATCGGAGCCTACCGGGGAAGAACGAGAGGCAGCCCCGCCCCAAAAATGTTGTGGGGGGCACACGGGTAGTTTGGCTGGGCCAGGGGTGAGCCCTGAGCCAACTCCCCGTGCCTATTGTGGTGAGCATGTGCCTGCCTCTTGCACTCTCTCTCTGGTACGCCTCCATAATCCAGTACGTCTTGTTCCTGCTCCCCGCACTCTCCTTTCAGTGCGCAGCCATAATCCGGTACAGCCGGTGCCTGCTGTGAGCGCTCGGCCATTAGTACGTCCTGTTCCTGCTCCCCGCATTAGCCCTGAGGTGCGTGTTACTAGTCTGGCGCCTCGAAAGCCAGCCCCACGCACCAGGCCTCCAGTGCGCCTGCCCAGCCCAGTACGTCCTGATCCTGCTCCCCGCACTCGCCCTCCAGTGCGCCTCCATAACCTGGTACAGCCAGTGCCTGCTGTGAGCACTCGGCCATTAGTGCGTCTTCCCAGTCCGGTGAGACCGATTCCTGCTCCACGCACTCTCCCTCCAGTGCGCATCCATAACCCGGTACAGCCAGTGCCTGCTGTGAGTACTCGGCCTTCAGCGTGGTCTGCAACCCAGAGCCTTCAGCGTGGTCTGCTACCCAGAGCCTTCAGCGTGGTCTGCTACCCAGAGCCTTCAGCGGTGGTCTGCTACCCAGAGCCTTCAGCGGAGGTCTGCTACCCAGAGCCTTCAGCGGAGGTCTGCTACCCAGAGCCTTCAGCGGAGGTCTGCTACCCAGAGCCTTCAGCGGAGGTCTGCTACCCAGAGCCTTCAGCGGAGGTCTGCTACCCAGAGCCTTCAGCGGAGGTCTGCATCCCAGAGCCTTCAGCGGAGGTCTGCATCCCAGAGCCTTCAGCGGAGGTCTGCATCCCAGAGCCTTCAGCGGAGGGTCTGCATCCCAGAGCCTTCAGCGGAGGTCTGCATCCCAGAGCCTTCAGCGGAGGTCTGCATCCCAGAGCCTTCAGCGGAGGTCTGCAACCCAGAGCCTTCAGCGGAGGTCTGCAACCCAGAGCCTTCAGCGGAGGTCTGCAACCCAGAGCCTTCAGCGGAGGTCTGCAACCCAGAGTCTTCAGCGGCGGCTTTTAGCCCAGAGTCTTCAGCGGCGGTCTGCATCCCAGAGCCTTCAGCGGCGGTCTGCAACCCAGAGTCTTCAGCGGAGGTCTGCTACCCAGAGTCTTCAGCGGCAGTTCAGCGGGCAGTGGGGGTACTACGCCCTGATCCAGAGTCGCCGCCATAGACATTTTGCACCCACCCTACCCTCCCTTTGTGTTTTTTTTGTTTTTTTGGGGGGGGGGGGGGGGTTGGTTTTGTTGCATTCCGAGTCTGCACCTTGGCGGGGGGGGGGAATATAAGTTATTTTTTTGTTCTATGTTCTCTATTTCTATGTTGGATTTCTAGTTTGTCTATATCTAGGTTGGGGTTTCTTGGGTTGACCTTCAATTGGAGGCAGCTGTTCCTCGTTGCCTCTAATTGGAGGTCATATTTAGTAGGGGTGTTTTTTCCTGTTGTTTGTGGGTAGTTGTTTCCTGTTTAGTGTATGTTCACCTGACGGAACTGTTGTCAGTGGTTTCTGTTATTTTTTTATATAGTGTTTCATTAAAGTAAAATATGAGCACTTCACACGCCGTGCCTTGGTCGCCTTTGTACGACCCACCTTACAAGCTGCTTGGGTGCTACCGCAATATGTGACCTCCTGTGTTTACAATCGACAGAAATGTAACTGTGGGAAGTGCAGGGAGGAACAGAGTGGTGCTGATATCAGCCATCTTGATCTACACAGACAAGCTAAATTACTTCTTACAACTCTGTTTCCAGTGCCTGTTTCTGCACAGCTGCTAACTGTCAAAGATAAAAGGATGTACTTTCAACAAAAGGTGAAAGACAGCTCTGTTCATTGAGCTTTCAACACTGACTATTCTTAGTGATGGTTGATTGCTTCATTTCTGCAAATCTTATAAATATGTTGTTTGAAGTCTCTCTTCCTATAGAATGTCTCTAACACCACAAAGACAGGAGTAAGGATTCTCTCCAGCGTGTGAGCAGGAATTTAGTTTAATAAGTACAACATCATTAGATACAGTCGCAAATATTTCTACTTTTTAAGAGAAAAGGGGCTGGCAGATAGGATTTAGTTCCTCGATCCCTGTTGCTGGCCCACACTCTAGTACATTAGGTGGTGTAATGTACCATAAAGTTGGATGCCAACCACCGATAAACCCCAAAGAAGAATATGTATTTTCACTGTCAGAGTGAGTATCTGGTCATATAATGGATCATTAGATTTTCAAATCAGTGGAGGTGAACAAGTGCACAGTTTGGGAGGAAGTAGAGATACATTAGGTAATATGACAGATTTCCAAACATGATATAGTTATAGACTACTTTGCTGACGGAAAAAACATCCTAACAAGTTTTACAATCATGTTTATTTTTATCCAGCAGTTTAAACCGAACACAGGAATGTGGAGGATCAAAGATGATGAAAACAAGTCCTAGACATTTTATACAGCACAGCAGGCCTATACTGTTAAATGGAAACCAGACTTACCGGATCCATCGTGGAAGCAATTGTTTTCTTCAGTGTTTCTTACTAAGACAAGAAATGTGTAGGCTACAGTACAGTTACTTTGTTGTCACAGAGTTCAGATAAGGATTAGGGGGTTGCCGTGATAGAATTCCAGTCTCAAGGGTGCAACTGATGAACCCCTAGACCAGAGCAATCAAACATCTATTTAGATATTCAAGCGCAATTACGTTATGACAGCATAACATCTCACATCTTTATTTAACTAGGCAAGTCAGATAAGAACACATTTTTATTTACAATGACGGCCTAGGTACAGTGGGATAACTGCCTTGTTCAAGGGCAGAACTACAGATGTTTACCTTGTCAGCTCGGGGATTCGATTTAGCAACCATTCAGTTACTTTCCCAACGCTCTAACCACTAGGCTACCTGCTGCCCCAGGCTAATCTTACTTCAGAAAGTTCCTGGATAAGATTCTACCTAATCTATACAGGTTGAGTAAAGCCAAGAAAACGTTAAACAACACCCCTTTCACTAAGAATCCTGCTGTCTGCTATCGTCTACTTTTTCCTGACAGCAACTTGGAACAGAGTTCTATTTGAGTCCAGTTGTTCTCAAGGCTATTGTTGCATCTCCCTCCCTGCAGCATTAAACAGAAAGAGAGACAACAAACACACTGTATAACTGGTGAAAAACTACACCTGATACTTCAATTAAGCAGGTAAAAGCACTTATTATAACAGATGTGTAGCGCTGTAAGACACGTGAATCTCTGTTGATTGTTCAAAACATGTTTCATTCTCAGGACCATGACTACAACATTGAGTATTGGGACACAGGGCAACAACATATCCTGGTCTCTTCTACATAATTCAACTAAACATTTAAAAAAATACATATTTAAAAAAATGTGTATGCAATCAGCAATGTAAAACAAAACAAGAAAACATGAAACCACATTCGTATGTATGTTTTACAATGACATTTACATGCAAACATTCATTCCACATAACATACCACCAATTAAAAGAAGAATGGTAAGATATTATGAAGTGTATTTCCAGTGTGACGAGAGAGAAGTTTGGTAGGAGACCTTACTGGCCGTGAGAAAACAGAAGAGTGTGAGGTCTATGGTTGACATAACCTATAAGTACTGATGGGCAGAGCTGGCTTCCTGCCCTCATGATGCCTTTTCCTAACAACCAACACATCATTCGATTCACAATAAAATGTGTGAACATCTTTCTGGAGCACACTTAATATACAATAAGGAAAGTTCAAAGATATCACTATTAAAATCCTTTAAAATAAATGCAACAACATAATTTGACGACACTAATAGTCCTATGTCTTCTGTACTTCCATATGTCCCGTCAGCTACACTAAAACCTGGTGAAGGGTTTTAAAATAAATATGTGAACATCTTTTAGCACCAAACGAATTATACAAGAGGACCATTGTCCTTTTAAAAATGTATTATTAGATTTAAAAAACATAATGAATGTGATAAGCAGACGTTGTTGAGCAGATAATGGATTTAATTTATTGATCTATTGAATACATGAATACACACCTTGTATTGTTGAAACATTATTCTACATTATACAATTAATTCATGGATAAGAGGAGTTACTGAAATAAGATACAGCTCTGAACACCCCCACCGCCAACCCACAGCACTCCTACTCCAAGAAGCTCGATACATATGGTTCCAGAGCTGACTCTTTACAATATGTTTTCTGTTCAAACTTTATTTAGATATCTTGAACCGGTGACTGAGAGGAGGGAGAAGAAAGAAAACATGTTTGTGCTTTCTGGTGTTTTTTCAGTGACCCTGATTGAGCAAAGCTCTTTCCACATACACCTTACTCCTGTCTCTCTCCAGTGTGTATGGGTTGGTGTGTGCTCAGGGCTGCTGATTGATTAAAGCTCTTCCCACACTGATCACAACTATAAGGCTTCTCTCCTATGTGTATAAGTTGGTGTTTGGTCATGGTGAAATCTCGGGCAAAACTCTTCCCACACTTATCACAGCTATAGGGCTTCCTCCAGCATGAATCCGCTGGTGAATGACCAATTTCTCTGTTTAGCAAAACTCTTCCCATAGTCAGAGCAGTGGTTGTGAGGTTTCTTCCCTATAAGTCTCTGCTGGTGTTTATTGAGACGTTCTGATCTGGAGAGACTCTTCTGGAGAGACGTCTTGTCAGCATCATGTTGTTGTTGAGGCTCCCCTTATGATAAGCCCCTCCCACTGAGAGAGCAACGGTTAGGGCTGTCCCCTGTGAAACAAAGATAATGAATAGCAGGTTAACTGATGGGACCTTGATAAATGCAGAAAACTGCCTATCAAAATAAACGTACTACCACAGCATCCATGTTATTTTTGATTAGCATATTTGATTCCGATTTTGGACATATTAAGTTTGTATGTGAAAACTATTTCTAAGCTGCATACTTTCAGTTTTCCTGAACTCACTGCACTCGAGCAAAAGAAGGAAGCTTGCGATGCTTGTGCTAGAACATATGCAGATTAAATATGCCTCTATGAATCTGATGAAGGCCTTCACGTGTCCTAATATATTGACAAATTGCTCAGAACACCAGGTGTTTTTAACAGCGTCACTTTGATTGTCAACTTAAGCCAATTAAGATAAGCAGAGTAAGGTGTTTACATGACGAATGCCATACTCGGCCTACTGCCATAACTAGTATAATGTCAAATGATGAGTGTGCATGTAAACACACTCATTGAAGGAGAACTAGATATTTTGTTGCTTTGACAAAGTCCTTTCTGAAGATTATTATCAATGTGATTAGTGACCCTCATTTTAAGGTCAACCTTGTTACATGAACTGAACTCTCATTTTAATATGGTGAAACTATTCCTTAAAAAATATGTTTTCAAAAGAAACATCGAACATCTAATAGTCAAATCAGAGTAAAAGCAGGTGAGCTGGTTCTACTCTTTTTATCAAGTTACTGCTTTTTGTGGTGCAAAACTGAGCAATTCAACCCTCTCCCCATTCATAGACATGCAAGAAATGTTTTACAATTTCATTTTTTTGTGAAGATTGCATTCAATTGCCACTCCTTGTTTCACAAAGCAACCTTCCATTCCCCGGTCATAAGCAGTTTTATGGTTCATTTTAATTGACTATTTTACCCATGTAAGCTGGTGGTTATGTGTCACTATATTGGTATCACTCCGTGGTGGAGGGATACATTCGAGGTGAGGATTTACAGATTCCCTCCTGTGCACACCTGTGTCACGTCTGGGATCCGGCCCTATATCTACACCCCATGGCCGCGACACACGGCCATGGGGTCTTTAATTTTCTCGGCGGACGTCCGTATGGTTTGAGGTACAAACTTTCTGAACTTCGCTTGGTAAGTCACTGGTAAGCGTAATATCTTGCGTGGAAGTACACTCCCTGGGTGTTTGCAGCCTGGAGCAGCTGGCCACATGGCTGCCTCTCCTCTTGATTGCTCCACTCGCTGCGCGTGGTTGATCTGTGTCTTCCGCCCCTGGTTTGTCGTACTTGTTTCGTTAGTGTTACACTACGACTAACTTCGTAATTGTTTTGATTTTTAGTAATATGTTTTGTATAATTTATCATGAGAATGATTCTGGGTTTAACTATCCCTTTTAAACAAAAGTATATGCTGGGTTTGATTTCACTTAGTACGCTCCATGTATTAAATAACACAATATAATCAGCTTTATTTAATGAGGCCTAACAATAAATCTACACAGTGATTTAAACGTTTTCTCTTTCCGTCCTGAATGAGATTAGTCACAGGTCCCAGTATCCAGATTACTGTCGCATGAATCCATTTCTCTTTCCCTGTCGCACTTGTTCTTCCTCCTGGAAAACTTGAAGGTGTAGTCTACCATGGTCATGGTGTTTCTTTTGTTTGGCATGTTTTTCTTCCACTGGTTTAGTTAAGTCAGGTCGGAGTATTTTGAAGCGTGTTCGGATCTGGCGCTTCAGGAAGAGCTCAGCAGGGGTCCGACGTGACTTTGTGGGGGGTACTGCGGAACATTGGCTCAGCGATGCTTGAGAAAGACAGTAGATTGTCTGTTGTCCTCCAAAATGTTTTATCAGAGCACGCTTGAGTATCTGGACTGACCTTTCTGCTGCACCATTCGAGGGAGGATGGTAAGCAGGAAGGGTCTGCTTGATTCCGTTGTTTTTTAAGAATTGTTTAAAATCAGAAGAGACCAGCTGGGGTCCATTATCAGAGACAATTTCTTTGCACAATCCATAGGCTGCAAACAGCCTTCGTAGGTTTTCAATGAAGTTCATTGATGTCATTGAAGTTATGTAAAAAACTTCCAACCACTTTGAATCACCATCGATTATCATCTCGTAAAGGAATGTTCTCACCTCACAAAGGAATATTCTCACCTCGCAAAGGAATGTTCTCACCTCGCAAAGGAATGTTCTCACCTCGCAAAAAAACCTTCTCACCTCGCAAAGGAACCTTCTCACCTCGCAAAGGAACCTTCTCACCTTGCAAAGGAACCTTCTCACCTCGCAAAGGAACCTTCTCACCTCGCAAAGGAACCTTCTCACCTCGCAAAGGAACGGTCTCACCCAGCAAAGGAATGGTCTCACCTAGCAAAGGAATCGTCTCACCCACCAAAGGAATGGTCTCACCTAGCAAAGGAATTTTCTCACTGCGTTTTCTTTAACGGCAGGTGAGTCAGAGCATCATGGTAACACAGTTCCGAGACCAGAGAGACAGCGGCCTCTGTGTCTAACTGCATGTCCAAATCCTTTCCATCCAATGTGACGTTTATTGTAATGCCCTTTTCCCATTGGAAGAAGTGTAAACTGTATACACCCCAAAAAACTCTGAATCATCCTCCTTACTCTTGCCATTGCTCTCAGCAGCAACAACATACTGTGTCTGTCCTGCTCTGCGGTTCCTACATGAAGAGGCAATGTGTCCAAATTTAGAACAGACATGCATTTCTCATTGCTGAATCTGCAACCACGAGCAGAATGTTTTCCTCTGCACATGTAGCATGGTTGCTGACCAGAATTCTCTTGCCTTGTCATTTTTTTATACTGTTTCTCTCCATTGTCATTTCTGCCCTTGAACTGTCCTTTTCCTCTCCTGGGAAATGTTTTAGCATTTTTATTCACTGCATTTACTGATTGAGCCTCTTTTGTTACTCTGAAATCTCCCTGGTGTTCTTGGAAGCTAACTCCATTGACAATGCCATCTCACATGCCTTTCTGAAGGTTAGATCCTTCTCTGCTAGCATCTTGTGCTGCAAAGCTTCAGAGCACAGTCCACTTACAAACTGATCTCTCAATGCCTTTCCTAGATGGACCAAAAACACAATTAGCGGACAGCTATCGCAAAGCCATCGCATAATCAGGCACATACTCTCCTTCCTTCTGGTTACATTTTTTCAAATTAAATTGCTCCGCAATCACCAGAGGTTTTGGTTTGTAGTGAGCTAGCAACACTAGCTTCAATTCTTCATACTGCAAAGTACTTGGTGTATCAGGTGTGATCAGTCTCTTTAATAGACCATATGTTTCTGCACCGATCACAGAAAGAAACACACTGACATTCTTGTCTTCTTTAATGTCATTTGCAAACATCCATAGCTCCAAAAGCTCAAGATAGCTTTCAAAATCCTCCCGCGATTCTTTGTACTCATCCACTCATGCCTTGCATAGTAGCCATTTTCCATCGCTACTGTTCTCTGGGCTAATATCCTCTGCGATAGTTCTGTATGTTCTTCCTGACAGGTGTGTGGCTGCTCCATTTACAATCCACACGTTTGTTCTTTTGATTACCTTTGTAGTATTTTAGGTTTCATCACCTATAGAACAACAAATAATAACAACTGGACAGGAGAGAGGAGCTCATTTGGGAAACTTTACTATTTCAAAAAATGGTAGTACAACACGGGCATGTTTGAGGCAACATGTTCTATAAAAGTTCAGAGGTTACAGGATAAACTGTAAGAGGCTTAACACAGTTGTTTTCCAGCTACTTGTGGGTACTCGGGTGAAGCTCATGGGAAATAAATAAGAAAAGTTTAAGTGGACTGGGGAAGAGGAAGAAAAATGAACAAAAAATGCTGTAAATGGCTGTTACTCCATGCTGACATGATTACCATTCAAGTAAACAGTACCTTTCACGTAGGTGTTTATGTTTTAAGCTCATAAAAATGGTAACAACAATTCAGGTAAGTGATAATCGTATCTAGGCAGATTACCATGTTAATAGACCAATCTATTACACCATCCATTCACCAGACTAGAATAGACCTACACATAGTCTGTGTCTGAAATGGCATCCTATTCCCTATATACTGTCAGGTGACATTTCAGATGCCTCCATCCTCTCTAACAGTTAGAAGCCAAACAAATGATGTCAGGAATTCCAAATGTCATTAAGTCACTATTGGGGATTGTCTTTGCAATGATGTCTCACAAATCATCATCGCCATGGTTATGCTCCATGACATAATTTATTTGGATGGTTGAAGTGTTGTCGAGAAGTGGGCGTAACAACACTACACTCTTTCGAAAAAAGGTGCTATCTAGAAACTTAAAGGGTTCTTCAGCTGTCCCCATAGAGAACCCTTGGAAGAACCCTTTTGAGTTTCAGGTAGAACCTCGAACCTGGTTATCAGAAGGGGGAAAGGAGAAGATTAATTGAGTGTCGTCTGCATAGCAATGATAGGAGAGACCGTGTGAGGATATGACAGAGCCAAGTGACTTGGTGTATAGCGAGAATAGGAGAGGGCCTAGAACTGAGCCCTGGGGGACACCAGTGGTGAGAGCACGTGGTGCGGAGACGGATTCTCGCCACGCCACCTGGTAGGAGCGACCTGTCAGGTAGGACGCAATCCAAGAGTGAGCCGCGCCGGAGATGCCCAACTTGGAGAGGAGGATCTGATGATTCACAGTATCAAAGGCAGCAGATAGGTCTAGAAGGATGAGAGCAGAGGAGAGAGAGTTAGCTTTAGCAGTGTGGAGAGCCTCCGTGACACAGAGAAGAGCAGTCTCAGTTGAATGACCAGTCTTGAAACCTGACTGATTTGGATCAAGAAGGTCATTCTGAGAGAGATGGCAAGAGAGCTGGCCAAGGACGGCACGCTCAAGAGTTTGAGAGAAAAGAAAGAAGGGATACTGGTCTGCAGTTGTTGACATCGGAGGGATCGAGTGTAGGTTTTTTGAGAAGGGGTGCAACTCTCGCTCTCTTGAAGACAGAAGGGACGTAGCCAGCGGTCAAGGATGAGTTGATGAGCGAGGTGAGGTAGGGGAGAAGGTCTCCGGAAATGGTCTGGAGAAGAGAGGAGGGGATAAGGTCAAGCGGGCAGGTTGTTGGGCGGCCGGCCGTCATAAGTCGCAAGATTTCATCTGGAGAGAGAGGGGAGAAAGAGGTCAAAGCATAGGGTAGGGCAATGTGAGCAGGACCAGCGGTGTCGTTTGACTTAACAAACAAGGATCGGATGTCATCAACCTTCTTTTCAAAATGGTTGACGAAGTCATCCACAGAGAGGGAGGAGGATTCAGGAGGGAGGAGAAGGTGGCAAAGAGCTTCCTAGGGTTAGAGGCAGATGCTTGGAAGTGGTATCCTATGACGCCATAGCTAACTAGCATGCTAGCATCCAATAACACACGGTTAGCACCAACACTTGGTTACAACGAACTACCAATGGATCATTCGTGTCCGTGTTTAGTTCCTTTCATAACGCAGAAGTAATGAGTATGGTGGGCTGAATTTCCTAGACATTCCTACCTTAAACAATACTTTATAGATCAATTTGATAAAAGACTTCATAAGAAGACCCACTTCTATGTGGGACTGCATTCCTCATTATGTCTTTTCTACTTTTGGTGGCCTTAACTTCATGTTGGTATGCAATTATAATATTGACAAAGTTCCAGTGAAGCTCCGCTTTTCATTGGCAGGTTTTCTAGTCATGGACCTTTATTTAGAAGCATAATTTCTCTCCACACGTATATTATATCTGGAATAATCAGCACATATTGTATAACAATACATCTTTGTTTTTAGAATATTGGTTCAGAAATAATATCCTATTGGTGAGACAACTTGTAAATGCAGAGGGTCTTTTACTTAATAATGACTCATTCTTTTCACTTTACAAGATCCCTATAACGCCTAAAGAGTTTTCAATTGTTTTAGTCTCCATTCCCTCAGGTGTTGCTTTATTATGCAGGAACATGTTAAGACCCTCAGAACCTACCTTCGATTACCGCTGTTGACTCAACAGTAGTAAAGATTTGTTTTTGTTTTGGTCCGTTCAACAACAGAGCGGTACTTGCCTTGTATCAACAAGATTTTGTATCTATCTATATACTTTATGTCATGCCTTACTGGAATCGTTTTATTGATAATATCTGTTGTCTCACACATACTACTTACTAACACAATTAAGGAAGTTTATTATAAAATTATTCATTCATATTACCCTGCCAACAACTATATGAAGAAGTACAAAGAAATAGATACATTCAAAATGTACTTTTTGAAATGACCACCCAGAAACAGTGTTGCATCTTTTTTTTAATGGTATTCATGTAAAGAATCTGTGGCAAGACATCAGTAGATTTATAATGGAACAAATTCATGAAGATTTTACACATGGAGAGATGTACTGCATGAATTCTTTACCTACGATAGAAATCATTTGGATGGATATTTTTCTTCTTCGTTCACCCGCCGTGCAGTAGGTGGCGGCAATAGGTGTAGTCTGCCATAAAACCCTAAAGAGGAAAAGGACAACAACAAATTGTTGACTCGGACAGCAGTTCATATCATACAAAGGATGGATCGAGTAAGTCTGGTTTTAACATTATATGCCCGCTGTGTTGTATAAAATGTCTAGGCCTAGTTTTCATCATCTTTGAACCTCCACATTGCTGTGTTCTGTTTGGGGCGGCAGGTAGCCTAGTGGTTAGAGCATTGGGTCAATAACCGAATCCCCGAGCTGACAAGGTAAACATCTGTCGTTCTGTCCCTGAACAAGGCTATTCATCCATTGTTCATAGGCCGTCATTGTAAATACGTTTTTGTTTCTATATCGGACTTTCCTAGTAAATTAAAGGTTACATTTTTTTTTTAAAGTAGCCTACAACTATATCATTTGTATTGTAACGACCCTGGGTTTATAAGCGCGGATATCGACTCTACCGCTTGAGCATGCTTTTGCGGCATTCTATAGCTAGTTGGACTTCGGGATAGAAGGTCGAGGGTGCGAGACCTGCTCCCTACTTGTTTCATTACAGTATGTATTATAGATCCCCATTAGCTGCCAACGCAGCAGCTACTCTTCCTGGGGTCCAGCAAAATTAAGGCAGTTCATACAATCATGTTTAGAAATCTGTGACTATGACCTAATTCTCTCCTCCCTCCCGAAGAGTGCACATGTTCACATTCCTTCACTGATTTCTTACACATTAGCCATTATTTTACCAGATATTCAAGTGGCCGTTCTAACAAAGAAAATAAATGGCTGCAGTCCAAACACGTAGTTTTCCCCTTGGTGGTATCCCCGTCGAAACCGGATGCAGTTTGATTGCCATCTTAAGGGAGGTCTAACATTGGCCCTAGATTTAGCTTGAAGGAGTGAGTGAACAACGGGGTTGATATGACCCACAAATCATTGCAAACTGTCGTCACATGTCAAACTCTGGTGGCCGCTAAGTGTAAAATTTTATCAGCAACCTGCATTTTCAGTATCTCAGTAAAAATATTAAGCTAGCTTGCAATTATAAAAATATATATTAGTGTTGGCAAATTGGGTTAGTTTTGTAGTGAGGAGTGCAATTCTGAAATGTATTGGAATAAATTACCAAACTATGAAACTAGCTAGCCAGCTACGGGTAACTGTAGCTAGCTACCTGACAGGAGTGCAAGTGTTGGATTTTCCAGTACCTATACTGTTTTCTTAGAAGTAGTAAGCAGAATCGATATAGGGTTAACCATTAGTATATGTGTAAGCAGAACCAATGTGTTTGTGCAAGCTGAGTCAATACAGGCTTAACCATTCTGGGTCATGCCTGGTCTTCTGAAGGCTATTGGACATGCACATTAGTTAATCATTTACAGGAACCACTAGACATGTACTTGTATTAGGAAGGTACAGTTGAAGTCGGAAGTTTACATAGACCGTAGCCAAATACATTTAAACTCAGTTTTTCACAATTCCTGGCATTTAATCCTAGTAAAAACTCCCTGTCTTAGGTCAGTTTGGATCACCACTTTTTTTTAAGAATGTGAAATGTCAGAATAATGGTAGACAATGATTTATTTCAGCTCTTTCTTTCATCACATTCCCAGTGGGTCAGAAGTTTACATACACTCAATTAGAATTTGGTAGCATTGCAATTAAATTGTTTAACTTGGGTCAAACGTTTCAGGTAGCCTTCCACAAGCTTCCCACAATAAGTTGTTGAATTTTGGCTCATTGCTCCTGACAGAGCTGGTGTAACTGAGTCAGGTTTGTAGGCCTCCTTGCTCGCACACACTTTTTCAGTTCTGCCCACACATTTTCTATAGGATTGAGGTCAGGGCTTTGTGATGGCCACTCCAATACCTTGACTTTGTTGTCCTTAAGCCATTTTGCCACACCTTTGGAAGTTTGCTTGGAATCATTGTCCATTTGGAAGAACCATTTGCGCCCGAGTGTTAACTTCCTGACTGATGTCTTGAGATGTTGCTTCAATATAAAAAAGCGATAATATTCCGACCGGGAAAGCGTGTTTAGGTTCACAGACGAAAGAAAATAAAACATGGGGTCGACTCGTGCACACGCCTCAGCCCATTGTCCTCTGATAGAGCACTTGCCAAAAGCGCTAATGTGTTTCAGCCTGGAGCTGGAATTACATCATTCAGCTTTTTCCCGCCTTCTGAGAGCCTATGGGAGCCGTAGGAAGTGTCACGTTACAGCAAAGATCCTCAGTCTTCAATAAACAGAGTCAAGAAGCTCAAGGAATGGTCAGACAAGCCACTTCCTGTAAGGAATCTTCTCAGGTTTTTGCCTGCCATATGAATTCTGTTATACTCACAGACACCATTCAAACAGTTTTAGAAACTTTAGGGTGTTTTCTATCCAAAGCCAATAATTATATGCATATTCTAGTTACTGGGCAGGAGTAGTAACCAGATTAAATCGGGTACGTTTTTTATCCGGCCGTGCAAATACTGCCCCCTATCCCCAACAGGTTAACAACTAAAGGCTTTCAGCTGAGCCACTTACTGTGAGTGGTCTTATTCTCTCCCCTTTCACAATAGAAGCCTGAAACAACTTTCTAAAGACTGTTGACATCTAGTGGAAGCCTTAGGAAGTGCAATCTGACCCCATAGACGCAGGATATTGGATAGGCAATCACTTAAAAAAAACTACAAACCTCAAATTTCCCACTTCCTGGTTGGATTTTTCTCAGGTTTTTGCCTGCCATATGAGTTCTGTTATACCCACAGACATTATTTGAACAGTTTTGGAAACTTTAGAGTTTTCTATCCAAATCTACTAATTATATGCATATTCTAGCTTCTGGGCCTGAGAAACAGGCAGTTTACTCTTGGCACGCTTTTCATCCAAACTTCCCAATGCTGCCCATTTTCCCAATGAAGTTAAACTTCAAGATTTCCACCAAGGACGTTGCCTCCGATTATCACTCTCCCTCGCTTGGGCAAGGGACGTTTTAAGGTACACTCGGATGTAAAACGCAATTCAAGGGCTGAGGTCTGTTCAGTTTGAAACGCCACTTGAAGGCTATCGAGAAGAGTCAAGATCAGGTGGGACGATTACAGCCAATGAGAGGGCAGATATGCATGTTTTCACTAGTTGCCACAATGTCAACCATCTATATCATATTTTTATTTATTTATGGTTAGGCATAAAGTTTGTGTTTTCAAGTTAGGGTTAAAATCACATTAGTTGTAGAAATGGGTGGGGTTTATGGCTTTGTTTGTGGTAACTAGTGACGACCAGGTACTACTTCCATAGTTTTTTCTCAAAGTTGCTGGGATGTCACGTGTCCTACTTTTACCAATACACTCCTAACAACCTACTCGTTACGAAAATGTATGTATGATCAAATAAGCCAGAAGCCAGATTTTGGGCCCTATTGTCCCTCTTGCTTCTCCTCTTCTGCTCTGTTTTGATAGGAAATGACTGGTACAAGAAATATGGTGGAAACTAGCCCATGCCTCCACCAATCCAATGCTCTTAGATTTGTGGGTTGTAGTGAACGATTGAACATTTCAGGTAAAATGAGATATTTGAGGGTTGCACCCAAATCAGAGGTTTAGACTGAATTAATACAATATTTGGTTTAATGATCAACTGTAAACTTCTTGTGGCCAACAGGACAAAGCTAGCCCGTCCCCCTCCACCCTCCAGGAGTCCCCAGGTCGACTGCCTCTCCGTACTTTACTACTGGTTCTGGTCGACTGTAGGAAAACACCGGGGCAGAGTGGAACTGAGAGACGAGAAGGAGAAGAGGAAGATGGAGATTTTATTTCATTAAGTAAGAACCATGGTGTGTGGATTAGTCTGCTTCTGTAACAATTAATTGGTTAATTATATATTGATGAAAATATTTGGTAGTTCCACACAAGTTTGAGAAGTGTAACTTGGTCCCCCCCAAAAATGTTTGATTTAACCTAATTTTGACATTCTTTCATGAAGAGCACATGTTCAATTTCATAACATGTTTTCCCATCTCAAGGTTATATGAAAATACATACTGTATTAAGTGCCAATGTGCTAAATAAAGTAACGGGATTACTGAAAACAACAAAACCACTAGTTTACAGTGGTAAAATAGCCCTTTAAATCAGCCACAAATTTGCTTATGACTGGGGTAATGGAAGCTAGTTTTGTTCCACAGGGAGTGGAAATTGAATGCTAGCTTCACACAAAAAAATTATTCTACCAATTTCTGGGTAAAATGGTTCACTTGCTCAGTTTTCTACAAAAAACAACATAGAATCGATAAGACTAGAACCAGCTCACCTGCTTTTACTCTATGATTTGACATTCAGTGTTTCTTTTGCCCAAAAAATGTCAGGAACAGTTTCACCATATTAAAACATGGGTTGATCTTAAAATGAGGGACAGATGTAAATGAATCACTAATTACATGAAATAAATAATGTTCAGAAATGACTGTCGAAGTAACCAAATAACTAGGGCTTTACATGCACACTCATAATTTGACATTAAACTAGTTATGGCAGTAGGCCGAGTATGGCATTAGTCATGTAAACACCTTAATCTGCTTATCTTAATTGGTGTAAGGTAATAACCGAAGTAAGGATACGCCTTTAAAAATACCTGGTTTTCTGAACAATCTGTAGAATGATTAGGACATGTAAACACCTTAATCAGAGTTATAGAGGTGTGTTTAATCTGTGCATGTGCTAACACAAGCAGCGCAAGCTTCATTCTTTTGCTCGAGTGCAGTGACTTCAGGAAAAACTGAAAGTATACAGCTTAGAAATAGTTTTCACATACAAACTATATACTGCTTCAAAATAATAACATAGTCGCTGTGGTAGAATGTTTATTTTGATTGGCAATTTTCAGCATTTATCAAAGTCCCGTCAGGTAGCCTGATTTCAGATGTGTCCATGTAAACAGGTTTTTTAGGGAAATTGTTACTTCAAAGCATGTCAACGTTTAAATCAAACTCTTACACTAATTGACTATTCACAATAATCATATTATTCTGCTCTTGTAACTTTACTCAATGATGGTAAAACTTGGAGAAATTATTGTATTAGTTGGGTTAAAATCTTTCTAGAAGTTACACAGGGTTGACCGAGCGACTTCAGAATTTTCAAAATTCAGAATTTTGTCACTTTAGCAAGTCTTTATTCATATTATTTAATAACAGATGTAAAATGTAATACTGGTGCACAATTTCTACTGGAAAAATATAAAAGGGAAGCAAATGGCATTCATTTCAAGGAAGGACCCATCTGTTTATGGACCCATATTTGCAAAATCGAACTATTCAATGTCTTTGTTTCACAGGGGACATCCCTAATCGTTGCTCTCTTAGAGGGAGGGGCTTATCATCTGGAGAGCCTCAACAACATCATGATGCTGACAAGAAAGAGAAGAGTCTCTCCAGACCAGAACACCTCAAGAAACACCAGCATAGAGGTATAGGGAAGAAACCTCACCACTGCTGCTCTGACTGTGGGAAGAGTTTTGCTAAACAGGACTTGACAATTCATGAGCAAATTCACACTCTAGAGCATGCATCTAAAACCTTAAAATATCATCTGAGAATTAATTCTGTGGAGGGACCTTATAACTGCTTTGATTGTGGGAAATACTTAAATCAGTCAGGAGCCCAGACTAAACACAAACACACAGGAGAGAAGCCTTATAGCTGTGATCAGTGTGGGAAGAGCTTCAATCACACAGGAGCCCTGACTAGACACCAACTCATACACACAGGAGAGAAACCTTATAGCTGTGATCAGTGTGGGAGGAGCTTCAATGAGTCAGGACACCTGACTAAACACCAACGCATACACACAGGAGAGAAGCCTTATAGCTGTGATCAGTGTGGGAAGAACTTCAATCAGTCAGGACACCTGACTAAACACCAACGCATACACACAGGAGAGAAGCCTTATAGCTGTGATCAGTGTGGGAAGAGTTTCAGTGACTCGGGATCCATGATTCTACACCAACGCATACACACAGGAGAGAAGCCTTATAGCTGTGATCAGTGTGGGAAGAGCTTCAATCAATCAGGAGCCCTGACTACACACCAGCGCATACACACAGGAGAGAAGCCTTATAGCTGTGATCATTGTGGGAAGAGCTTCAGTCGATCAGGAACCCTGAGCAAACATCAACGCATACACACAGGAGAGAAGCCTTATAGCTGTGATCAGTGTGGGAAGAACTTCAATCAGTCAGGACACCTGACTAAACACCAACGCATACACACAGGAGAGAAACCTTATAGCTGTGATCAGTGTGGGAAGAACTTCAGTGACTCGGGATCCATGATTATACACCAGCGCATACACACAGGAGAGAAGCCTTATAGCTGTGATCAGTGTGGGAAGAGCTTTAATCATTCAGGAACCCTGAGCGAACACCAGGGGGGGGGAGTTCAGAGCTGTATCTTATTTTATTAACTCATATTATCCATTAAATAATGTTTCACCAATAGTAGGTGTATATTCATGTGTGGGGGAAATGTTGTCTGAAGAGAGCTCTTTGAATTGTACATCTTGTCTCATAAATCATTGGTTCCTGTAGGTGCTGGGTGGAGATGTGAGGGGGAGACAGTCAGACCTTTTGGCAGAATGCCCAGAATATGTTCTATAAGTTACATGCAGGAATCAAACGTTAAGGATGAATAATGTAAATCATGCAAATATAACTTTTCTGTTTAAGAAGTATATAAGAGAACTAACAGGACTGCCCCGAAAGAGCTCCTGACCAACGTGTACTATGGTGCATTACGTTTGTTGCAACCTCTCCAGCTTGCTGATAATAAAGAATGATTCATTTATGTTTGACTTTGAGTCCCTGGTGGTAATTTCCATGACATGTTTTCAATACATCAATAAATGAAACCCATTATCTTATGTGAAGGAGATGTCGCACTGCATGAGGCAAATGGTGGTCACACCAGATACTCACTACCTTTTTTAAAGTTATCTGTGGCCAACAGATACATATCTGTTTTCCCAGTCATGTGAAATCCATAGATTAGGGCCTAATTCATTTATTTCAATTGACAGATTTTTTTCACCTATGTAATATATAATCATCTTAAGTATCAATCATTAAAACTTCTTATGGCTTGGGGGTGCTATTTTCACGTCCGGATTAAAAGTGTGCCCAAAGTAAACTGTCAGCTACTCAGGCCCAGAAGCTAGGATATGCATATAATTAGTAGATTTGGATGGAAAACACTCCAAGTTTCTAAAACACTGATGTCTGTGAGTATAACAGAACTTATTTGGCAGGCGAAACCCCAAGGACAAAACATCCAGGAAAAATAAATGTTGAGGTCACTCTCTATTCAATGGAATTTCATTGAGAATCTAGAATTCTAAGGCAGTTGCTTGCAGTTCCTATCGCTTCCACTGGATGTCAACAGTCTTTAGAAATTGGTTGATGTTTTTCCTTTGTGTAATGAAGAAGTAGCCCTGTTCAGAACAAGGGTAGAGTGAAGTGTACTGTTTGATAGAGGCGCGTGACCTAAAAAGCATGAAATATGATTGTCTGTGTTTGTTTGATGGGGTGCTGTCCTCAGATAATAGCATGGTTTGCTTTTGCCGTAGAGCCTTTTTGAAATCTGACATGGTGGCTAGATTAACAAGAAGTTCAGCTTTAATTTGGTGTATCGCACTTGTGAATGTATGAAAGTTAACCTGTTTAGGATAGGGGGCAGTATTGACACGGCTGGATAAAAAACATACCCGATTTAATCTGGTTACCACTCCTACCCAGTAACTAGAATATGCATATACTTATTACATATGGATAGAAAACACCCTACATTTTCTAAAACTGTTTGAATGGTGTCTGTGAGTATAACAGAACTCAAATGGCAGGTCAAAACCTGAGAGATTCCTTTACAGGAAGTGGCCTGTCTGACCATTTCTTGAACTTCTTTTCCATCTCTATCATTTACTAAGGATCTCTGCTCTAACGTGACACTTCCCACGTCGTCCATAGGCGCTCAGAGCCCGGGAAAAAACAGAATGTCGTCATTCCAGCCCCAGGCTGAAACACATTATCGCCTTTCTCAAGTGGCCGATCAAGGGACACTGGGCTTATGCGCGTGACCCCGACCGCCCCCGCCTTTGGGATTTTTTCCTCTGTTTGCCGAAAAGGAGATTCCCTGTCGGAATATTATCGCTTTTCTACGAGAAAAATGTCGTAAAAATTGATTTTAAACAGCGGTTGACATGCTTCGAAGTACGGTAATGGAATACTTAGAATTTTATTGTCACGAATTGCGCCATGCGCGTGACACTTCTTTACTATTTCGGATAGTGTCTGGAACGCACGAACAAAACGCCGCTATTCGGATATAACGATGGATTATTTTGGACCAAACCAACATTTGTTATTGAAGTAGCAGTCCTGGGTGTGCATTCTGACGAAGACAACAAAAGGTAATCAAACTTTTATAATAGTAAATATGATTATGGTGAGTGCTAAACTTGCCGGGTGTCTAAATAGCGAGCCCGTGATGCCTGGGCTATGTACTTAGAATATTGCAAAATGTGCTTTCACCAAAAAGCTATTTTAAAATCGGACATATCGAGTGCATAGAGGAGGTCTGTATCTATAATTCTTAAAATAATTGTTAAGCTTTTTGTGAACGTTTATCGTGAGTAATTTAGTAAAATGTTAGCGAATTCCCCGGAAGTTTGCGGGGGGTATGCTAGTTCTGAACGTCACATGCTAATGTAAAAAGCTGGTTTTTGATATAAATATGAACTTGATTGAACAAAACATGCATGTATTGTATAACATAATGTCCTAGGGTTGTCATCTGATGAAGATCATCAAAGGTGAGTGCTGCATTTAGCTGTCTTCTGGGTTTTGGTGACATTATATGCTGGCTTGAAAAATGGGTGTCTGATTATTTCTGGCTTGGTACTCTGCTGACATAATCTAATGTTTTGCTTTCGTTGTAAAGCCTTTTTGAAATCGGACAGTGTGGATAGATTAACGAGAGTCTTGTCTTTAAATGGCTGTAAAATAGTCATATGTTTGAGAAATTGAAGTAATAGGATTTTTAAGGTTTTGAAAATCGCGCCACAGGCTGGCAGTGGCTGTTACGTAGGTGGGACGAATTCGTCCCGCCTAGCCTAGAGAGGTTAAATATATTTTAGTGGAAATTTGGAATTTGGCGCTCTGCCATTTCACCGGATGTTGTCAAATCAATCCCGTTAACGGGATTTGAGCCATATATCAATTGTAGAGCATGTGGGAAGAAACAGACAAATCTGTGCACTCTTGGATAGTAACACTAGTAGAAATGATGCAGTATAATATAAAAGGTAGAAAATGGCTGATGGCATGTTATCTTGTTATACCGTTTTAGATTATTTTTTTTCAATCCATTTTAAAATAAACCTGTAATGTAACAATGTGGAAAAGGTCAAGGGGCCTGAATACTTTCCGAATGCACTGTATGTGTCTATATATTTCATTCATGTTAAATGAACCAGTCCAATACATCTAAAACACTTGAAAATCATCTCATTATTGTTTGAGGAATTGATCAGATACATTTAGTTTCAAGTGTTCATGGTCAGAGCTGTTTGAATGTGACTTACACCAAGAGGAGTATCTGTGCCTTGAAGGGGTCAACAGTGGACATTACCTGCACGTATAGACATCCCAGCTGGAATAATGTCACAGAAGTATCCTGGTTCAACAAATGGGAGTCTGGAGTTACTACAGATCTAAGCCAGGACACAGAGTGTGCAGGTCATGTGAAGTACCATCAGTGTTATAGTCATGAGAATAAAACAGGTTCAAAACAATGGACAGAGAAACACTTTACTTACAGTGCTACACATCTGTTTTGATAAGTTATTTTTCCTGCTTAATTAGATCAGCTGTAGTTATTCACCAGTTATAAAGTGCGTTTGTTGTCTATCTTTATGTTTCTATGGCTGCAGGAAGGGAGACGCAGCAACGGGCTTGAGAACAGCAGGAATAGAAACATAGGCCTGTGGTTTACACACAACTCTCAGCAACTGTGTAACAAACTGCTTCAGAGTGATTCTTTTATTTATTTAACTAGGCAAGTAAATGTCGGCCTACCAAAAGGCAAAATCAAATCAAATCAAATCAAATCAAATTTATTTTTATATAGCCCTTCGTACATCAGCTGATATTCTCAAAGTGCTGTACAGAAACCCAGCCTAAAACCCCAAACAGCAAGCAAAGCATGTGAAAGAAGCACGGTGGCTAGGAAAAACTCCCTAGGAAAAACTCCCTAGAAAGGCCAAAAACCTAGGAAGAAACCTAGAGAGGAACCAGGCTATGAGGGGTGGCCAGTCCTCTTCTGGCTGTGCAGGGTGGATATTAAAACAGAACATGGTCAAAATGTTAAAATGTTAAAATGTTCATAAATGACCAGCATGGTCAAATAATAATAATCATAGTAGTTGTCGAGGGTGCAACAAGCACGTCCGGTGAACAGGTCAGGGTTCCATAGCCGCAGGCAGAACAGTTGAAACTGGAGCAGCAGCACGGCCAGGTGGACTGGGGACAGCAAGGAGTCATCATACCAGGTAGTCCTGAGGCATGGTCCTAGGGCTCAGGTCCTCCGAGAGAAAGACAGAAAGAGAGAAAGAGAGAATTAGAGAGAGCATATTTAAATACACACAGGACACCGGATAAGACAAGAGAAATACTCCAGATGTAACAGACTGACCCTAGCCCCCCGACACATAAACTACTGCAGCATAAATACTGGAGGCTGAGACAGGAGGGATCAGAAGACACTGTGGCCCCATCCGATGATACCCCCGGACAGGGCCAAACAGGCAGGATATAACCCCACCCACTTTGCCAAAGCACAGCCCCCGCACCACTAGAGGGATGTCTCCAACCACCAACTTACCGTCCTAAGACAAGGCCGAGTATAGCCCACAACGATCTCCGCCATGGCACAACCCAAGGGGGGGGGGGCGCCAACCCAGACAAAAGGCCACTTACTGGGGCTGGGATATATATATATCACACTCCAGCCATCCAACCACTCCAACACACATCACGACAAGAGAGGCAAGACAACACTACATAAAGAGAGACCTAAGACAACAACATAGCATGGTATCAACACAACATGACAACAACATGGTAGCAGCACAAAACATCGTACAAACATTATTGGGCACAGACAAAAGCACAAAGGGCAAGAAGGTAGAGACAACAATACATCTCGAGATACTTCTCCATGGTTGTTATTCACACAGAACTCAGCAACTATGGCAACAAAGTGTTGACAAACTCTGTCTGTGTGAGCTAATAGGTTTGTGCCTAATTTAATATCCTTTTGATGTGTGATTGTGTTTCAGTGATACTGGGGCAGGATGGCTGGAGTGTGACTTACACCCCTCAGAGTATCTGTGCCTTGAAGAGGTCAACAGTGGATATGTCCTGCTCTTACACATATCCCAGAGGTCATACAGTCACAGAGACATCATGGTTCTATAGACGGTCTGGTGTGAAACCTCAGAATGATGATCGTGTGGAGTACTATGGGGACAGAGTGAATAACTGCACCCTGAGAATCACAGACCTGAGAGAGAGAGACTCAGCTGAGTACTGGTTCACATTCAAGACTCAGATCATACAAGGTCATGTCTTTCAAACAGACAGACGCCACTGCGTCAAAACCTCCAGCCAAAGGTAAAAAGTGCAAGGTGCGAAACAGTCACAAAAATAAGCAAATGTTTAACAATTAAACATCCTTCGTGTAAATACCACGGAAATACAGGGGAAAACCCAGCCTGGCGCGTAACATGAAATATGACAAAAACAATTTCACACAAAGACATGGGGGGGAACAGAGGAATAAATAAATACATGCAGTGTGATTAGGGAATGTAAACCAGGTGTGCAGGGAACAAGACAAAACAAATGGAACAATGAAAAAATGGAGCGCGATGGCTAGAAAGCCGGTGACGTCGACCGCCGAACGCCGCCCGAACAAGGAGAGGAGCCGACTTCAGCGGAAGTCGTGACAGTACCCCCCCTTGACGCGCGGCTCCAGCGGCGCGCCGACACCGGCCTCGGGGACGCCCCGGAGGGCGAGGCGCAGGGCGATCCGGCCGGCGACGGTGGAACTCCTGCAGCAGTTCAGGGTCCAACACATCCACCACCGGAACATAGCACCTCTCCTCCGGACCGTACCCCTCCCACTCCACGAGGTACTGAAGGCCCTTCGCCCGACGCCTCGAATCCAGGATGGAACGAAAGGAGTGCGCCGGGGGCCCCTCGATGTCCAGAGGGGGCGGAGGAACCTCCCGTACCTCAGATTCCTGGAGCGGACTAACCACCACCGGCCATGGAACGAGGGGTTAATACGGTAATCGGGGGGAAGCTGTATCCTGTAACACACCTCGTTCACTCTCCTCAGGACTTTGAATGGCCCCACAAACCGTGGAACCAGCTTCCGTCAGGGAGGGGCAGGTTTCGGGTCGAGAGCCTGACCATAGTGGTGGTTCTGGTTCTCATCCTCTGTCTCTCTGGCTTCATGTGGTTCAGGTGAGTGTGAAGAATTTACCTTTTTCTTTACATTCAGTTTTTTATAATTGATCTTGATTGATTTGAATTGATTCATTCAGTCATCTGTTAATTCATTCTTTCATTTACAAAACAGGAAGAAGGCCTCCATATCCACCTCTGACACAAGAGACAGAAGAGACACCGTAGAGAATGGACAGGTGAGTGTTGGAATCAGTTGACTGAGAACTATAGTGGTCTGTGAAGAGATGTACTCAATGACTGTGGTATTACTTTATTTTTCAACCATTATGTTATCTGTCCTCTCTCCTCATCAGCAAGACTCTAGTCCCGTGTATGACAACATCTTGGATAGAAAACACCCTAAAGTTTCTAAAACTGTTTGAATGGTGTCTGTGAGTATAACAGAACTCATTTGGCAGGCCAAAACCTGAGAAGATTCCAAACAGGAAGCGCTCTCTCTGACTATTTCTTGGCCTTCTTGATCATCTCTAACCAAAACATGGGATCTCTGGCATAACGTGACATTTTCTAATGCTCCCATAGGCTCTCAGAAGGCGCCAGAACGATGAATGGTGGCTTTGCAGGCCATGGCTGAAAAACATTAGCGCATTTGGATAGTGGTCGATCTGAGGACAATGAGACTGGAGGCGTGTGCACGAGCCGACACCATGTTTACTTTCTCTCTCTTTGAACGAAAACTACAACTCCCGGTCGGAAAATTATCGCTTTTATACGAGAAAAATCGCATAGAAATTGATTTTAAACAGCGGTTGACATGCTTCGAAGTACGGTAATGGAATATTTAGGTTTTTTTTGTCACGAAACGCGTCGGGCGCGTCACCCTTCTTTACCCTTCGGATAGTGTCTTGAACGCACGAACAAAACGCCGCTATTTGGATATAACTATGGATTATTTGGAACCAAACCAACATTTGTTATTGAAGTAGAAGTCCTGGGAGTGCATTCTGACGAAGAACAGCAACATTTTTATGCAAATTTTCTCGTAAAAAAGCGATAATATTCTGACCGGGAGTCGTTGTATCCGTTCAAAGACGATAGAATAAAAACATGGGGTCGTCTCATGCACGAGCCTGAGTCCCATTGTCCGCTGATAGACCACTTAGCAAATGCGCTAAAGCTTTTCAGCCAGGGCTTGGAATTACGTCATTCAGCTTTTTCCCGGGTTCTGAGAGCCTATGGGAGCCGTAGGAAGTGTCACGTCATGCCAGAGATCCCCTGTTTTGGTTAGAGATGATCAAGGAGGGCAAGAAATGGTCAGAGAGGGCGCTTCCTGTTTGGAATCTTCTCAGGTTTTGGCCTGCCAAATGAGTTCTGTTATACTCACAGACACCATTCAAACAGTTTTAGAAACTTTAGGGTGTTTTCTATCCAAATCAAAAAGTATATGCATATTCTAGTAACTGGGCAGGAGTAATAATCAGATTAAATCGGGTATGTTTTTTATCCGTCCGTGAAAATACTGCCCCCTAGCCATAAGAGGTTAAGGTACCACGTTCATCTGTACAAACAATTGTATTCAAGTATAAACACCATGGGACTACACAGCCGTCATACTGCTCAGGAAGGAGACTCGTTCTGTCTCCTAGAGATGAACGTACTTTGGTGCGAAAAGTGCAAATCAATTCCAGAACAACGGCAAAGGACCCTGAGAAGATGCTGGAGGAAACAGGTACAAAAGTATCTATATCCACAATAAAACGAGTCCTATATCGACATAACCTGAAAGGCCGCTCAGCAAAGAAGAAGCCACTACTCCAAAAACCGCCATTTAAAAAGCCAGACTACGGTTTGCAACTGCACATGGGGACAAAGATCGTACTTTTTGGAGAAATGTCCTCTGGTCTAATGAAACAAAAATAGAACTGTTTGGCAATAATGACCATTATGTTTGGAGGAAAAAGGGGGATGCTTGCAAGCCGAAGAACACCATGCCATCCGTGAAGCACGAGGGTGGCAGCATCATGTTGTGGGGGTGCTTTTCTGCAGGAGGGACTGGTGCACTTCACAAAATAGATGGCATCATGATGAGGAAAATTATGTGGATATATTGAAGTAACATCTCAAGACATCAGTCAGGAAGTTAAAGCTTGGTCGCAAATGGGTCTTCCAAATGGACAATGACCCCAAGCATACTTCCAAAGTTGTGGCAAAATGGCTTAAGGACAACAAAGTCAAGGTATTGGGAGTGGCCATCACAAAGCCCTGACCTCAATCCTATAGAAAATGTGTGGGCAGAACTGAAAAAGTATGTGTGAGCAAGGAGGCCTACAAACCTGACTCAGTTACACTCGCTCTGTCAGGGGGAATGGGCCAAAATTCACCCTACTTATTGTGGGAGGCTTGTGGAAGACTACCCAAAATGATTGGCCCAAGTTAAACAATTTATTGGCAATTCTACCAAATACTAATTGAGTGTACCTAAACTTCTGACCCACTGGAAATGTGATGAAAGAAATAAAAGCTGAAATAAATCATTCTCTACCATTATTCTGACATTTCACATTCTTAAAATAAAGTGGTGATCCAAACTGACCTAAGACAGGGAATTTTTACTAGGATTAAATGTCAGGAATTGTGAAACTGAGTTGAAATGTATTTTGCTAAGGTGTATGTAAACCTCCGACTTCAACTGTATATTGTTGGAAAAGGAGACCGTGTTTTCAGTGATGAGCTTGAACTGGGTCTCGGGAGAGGGAGGTTTTTCAGAGAGTTGCCTCAGACCCCAGCTAGAACTATAGATGTTGTAGATTCACCACATTTTTGCTCTACTTGGGTGCCAAACGACACACCCTCAGCTCCTGTAATTATGCTTAGTGACACTCACTCAGATAGTTCAGATGTGGCCAGTCCTGATTTGGGAAATCTTACTCACAACTCGCCCATCAGATAGGACCATCTATATCAGCTCAAATTAGGAAGGAGGAAGGAGGATAGAGAGCTCCAGTGCAGGCCAGACATTTACTGACACACCCTCCCTTAATATATGTCCAAGCTTCTGGGGAGAGCTAGAGACCTCGTAAATATAACACTCCGCAGTAATACATCTCTGAAACCTCACGAGAATCCCGAAGTGATAGATATACTGAAATAACTTTTCAGTGAGTCAGCATATTCATCCATGCGTCTTGCCTAATTTTTTTTATAACATTTTGCAAGTACTAGGAGAAAAGGCCATGGAGTACTGGATCCGTTGGAACAAGGCAGTAGATGTGGCCGACGAGTGTTTGAGGAGGCAGGGTCGGAGCATTGAGTACTCCAGTCGAGAGGTAACGATGATGTTTGTGAAACACTGCCCAGATCCTTCTCTTTCTGCGGTTTTCAAGTTTAAAACAGCTGATAGGTGGATGGAAGCTGAGATACAATAATTATTTTCTCACGGGCATTCCGCACGGTCTTTTATCAGGCAAATATACTTGTTTGGTGGTCCAGACGGCAGTATTAACTTTTGCCTATTACCGACGAGCAGCATTGTAGAAACTAAATACATTACAAAGGAACGTCTTGATTAGTGCTTTGTTAGCTAGCTACATAGTTGCCTTTGTATCATGATAAGGTGTAGTACTGAAACTATCAAGGTTACCTAGCCAGCTACACTTTCAAGCAAAGTCAACAACGCAGCCACTGCTAGCTAGGCTTCTTCACCAGCCAGCAGTACTGTATCATTTTAGTCATTTTAGTCAATAAGATTTTTGCAACGTAGGCTTAACTTTCTGAACATTCGAGACATGTAGTCCACTTGTCATTCCAATCTCCTTTGCATTAGCGTAGCCTCTTCTGTAGCCTGTCAACTATGTGTCTGTCTATCCCTGTTCTCTCCCCTCTGCACAGGCCATACAAACGCTTCACACCGCGTGGCCACTGCCACTCTAACCTGGTGGTCCCAGCGCGCACGACCCACGTGGAGTTCCAGGTCTCCGGCAGCCTCTGGAACTGCCGGTCTGCGGCCAACAAGGCAGAGTTCATCTCAGCCTATACTACCCTCCAGTCCCTCGACTTCTTGGCGCTGACGGAAACATGGATTACCACAGAAAACACTGCTACTCCTACTGCTCTCTCCTCGTCTGCCCACGTGTTCTCGCATACCCCGAGAGCATCTGGCCAGCGGGGTGGTGGCACTGGAATCCTCATCTCTCCCAAGTGGACATTCTCTCTTTCTCCCCTGACCCATCTGTCTATCGCCTCCTTTGAATTCCATGCTGTCATAGTTACCAGCCCTTTCAAGCTTAACATCCTTATCATTTATCGCCCTCCAGGTTCCCTTGGAGAGTTCATCAATGAGCTTGACGCCTTGATAAGTTCCTTTCCTGAGGATGGCTCACCTCTCACAGTTCTGGGTGACTTTAACCTCCCCACGTCTACCTTTGACTCATTCCTCTCTGCCTCCTTCTTTCCACTCCTCTCCTCTTTTGACCTCACCCTCTCACCCCCCCCCCCCCCCCCCTACTCACAAGGCAGGCAATACGCTTGACCTCATCTTTACTAGATGCTGTTCTTACACTAATCTCATTGCAACTCCCCTCCAAGTCTCCGACCACTACCTTGTATCCTTTTCCCTCTCGCTCTCCTCCAACACTCTCCTCCAACACTCCTATCATCTCTTCCCTCTGCTCAAACCTTCTCCAACCTATCTCCTGATTCTGCCTCCTCAACCCTCCTCTCCTCCCTTTCTGCATCCTTTGACTCTCTATGCCCCCTATCCTCCAGGCCGGCTCGGTCCTCCCCTCCTGCTCCGTGGCTCGACGACTCATTGCGAGCTCACAGAACAGGGCTCCGGGCAGCCGAGCGGAAATGGAGGAAAACTCGCCTCCCTGCGGACCTGGCATCTTTTCACTCCCTCCTCTCTACATTTTCCTCTTCTGTTTCTGCTGCTAAAGCCACTTTCTACCACTCTAAATTCCAAGCATCTGCCTCTAACCCTAGGAAGCTCTTTGCCACCTTCTCCTCCCGCCTGAATCCTCCTCCCTCTCCTCCCTCTCTGCGGATGACTTTGTCAACCATTTTGAAAAGAAGGTCGACGACATCCGATCCTCGTTTGCAAAGTCAAATGACACCGCTGGTCCTGCTCACACTGCCCTACCCTGTGCTTTGATCTCTTTCTCCCCCCTCTCTCCAGATGAAATCTCGCGTCTTGTGACGGCCGGCCGCCCAACAACCTGCCCGCTTGACCCTATCACCTCCTCTCTTCTCCAGACCATTTCCGGAGACCTTCTCCCTTACCTCACCTCGCTCATCAACTCATCCTTGACCGCTGGCTACGTCCCTTCCGTCTTCAAGAGAGCGAGAGTTGCACCCCTTCTGAAAAAACCTACACTCGATCCCTCCGATGTCAACAACTACAGACCAGTATCCCTTCTTTCTTTTCTCTCCAAAACTCTTGAACGTGCCGTCCTTGGCCAGCTCTCTTGCTATCTCTCTCAGAATGACCTTCTTGATCCAAATCAGTCAGGTTTCAAGACTGGTCATTCAACTGAGACTGCTCTTCTCTGTGTCACGGAGGCTCTCCGCACTGCTAAAGCTAACTCTCTCTCCTCTGCTCTCATCCTTCTAGACCTATCTGCTGCCTTTGATACTGTGAACCACCAGATCCTCCTCTCCACCCTCTCCGAGTTGGGCATCTCGGGCGCAGCCCACGCTTGGATTGCGTCCTACCTGACAGGTCGCTCCTACCAGGTGGCGTGGCGAGAATCTGTCTCTGCACCACGTGCTCTCACCACTGGTGTCCCCCAGGGCTCTGTTCTAGGCCCTCTCCTATTCTCGCTATACACCAAGTCACTTGGCTCTGTCATATCCTCACATGGTCTCTCCTATCATTGCTATGCAGACGACACTCAATTAATCTTCTCCTTTCCCCCTTCTGATAACCAGGTGGCGAATCGCATCTCTGCATGTCTGGCAGACATATCAGTGTGGATGACGGATCACCACCTCAAGCTGAACCTCGGCAAGACGGAGCTGCTTTTCCTCCCGGGGAAGGACTGCCCGTTCCATGATCTCGCCATCACGGTTGACAACTCCATTGTGTCCTCCTCCCAGAGTGCTAAGAACCTTGGCGTGACCCTGGACAACACCCTGGCGTTCTCCACTAACATCAAGGTGGTGACCCGATCCTGTAGGTTCATGCGCTACAACATTCGCAGAGTACGACCCTGCCTCACACAGGAAGCGGCGCAGGTCCTAATCCAGGCACTTGTCATCTCCCTCGTCTGGATTACTGCAACTCGCTGTTGGCTGGGCTCCCTGCCTGTGCCATTAAACCCCTACAACTCATCCAGAACGCCGCAGCCCGTCTGGTGTTCAACCTTCCCAAGTTCTCTCACATCACCCCGCTCCTCCGCTCTCTCCACTGGCTCCCAGTTGAAGCTCGCATCCGCTACAAGACCATGGTGCTTGCCTACGGAGCCGTGAGGGGAACGGCACCTCCGTACCTTCAGGCTCTGATCAGTCCCTACACCCAAACGAGGGCACTGCGCTCATCCACCTCTGGCCTGCTGGCCCCCCTACCTCTGAGGAAGCACAGTTCCCGCTCAGCCCAGTCAAAACTGTTCGCTGCTCTGGCACCCCTATGGTGGAACAAGCTCCCTCACGATGCCAGGACAGCGGAGTCAATCACCACCTTCCGGAGACACCTGAAACCCCACCTCTTTAAGAAATACCTGGGATAGGATAAAGTAATCCTTCTAACCCCCCCCCCAAAAAAAGATTTAGATGCACTATTGTAAAGTGGTTGTTCCACTGGATATCATAAGGTGAATGCACCAATTTGTAAGTCGCTCTGGATAAGAGCGTCTGCTAAATGACTTAAATGTAAATGTAAATCCGTTCCATGCAGGTATGTTGTGAAATGTGACGATTTTGTTTTTCATGTTTAATGTGCCTAGTTAGCTGTCGTTCATTTGTTACCTGTCCTGTCATGTCAAAAATGACATTGTTGCTTCATTAGTATGCCTCAGGTATAATGGTACAATAGTACACTAAGAAATATTTAGCACTTATTAGCAAATTATTATTGTGTTGGTGTACAACATTTATAAAATGAAATATGAGTCTTTTGAAAATACGAACATGTACAATGTATTTTTTTGTTGATGCTTTTACTACTGAGTTTGCTCAGAGCGTGATGAGAGGCAAATATACTTGTATGGGAGTCCAGACGGCAGCATTAAGTTTTGCCTTGTATTTGTATCCATTCCATGCAGTCATTAAAAGAGGGACAACCGGCAGAATTGTGTCCAGAGCCTTGTCTTCCACCTACACCTTACCAGAACACAACGCAGAACGGTACCGGTGCAGAACCGGTTACACCTAGTTTTCATAGTCTTTGATCCACCACATTCCTGTGGACTGTTAATGTCTGGACAAAAAAAACATGACTAAAACTTGTTGGGATTTTTCTTCCTTCAGCAAAGTAACCTACTTCTTTAACATGTGTAGGAATCTGTGTCTCTTATCTCTCATTCCTCTTAGTGTATACTTATTCACCTCAACTGATATGAAAGTCTCATCAACACAGCAAATGAGTCAGAACATATAACTACTCTGCTTGACTTCCTCCAACCACTGCAAGGTCACCAGTATGACCATCAGCTCAGCCAGGTGGTCTGTAATTTGTCTTCTGACAGCCACCCCACTTTCCTGTTCAACAAAGGCTGATCCAGTCTGACCTGTCCTTGGGTCTTCTGATCCATCTGTATATATGGGCAAAAATACACTGATTTCCAGTCGCCTTTTAAAGAACTCTCATGGATCAACCCCCTCCCTGTCTTTCCGTACTCTCTCCAACACTTGTAAATCAACTACTGGAGGTGGGAGTAGCCATGGTGGACTCACAGGGATAGGTACCGTAGGGCTGAAGTCCCTGCAATACAATCCCATCTGCCTCTCCTGGTTATCACCCACCCATCCAAAGCTTTTATTCTGTCCACGTTCAGGCTCCCAACTTTTCTGTAGCACCTCTTTTGTGAGGTGAGACATATCATGTTTCTTTAAATTAACCCAATAAATAATTCCCAGCGATTGCCTTCTAATATGTAATGGCAATGAAAATACATTTCTTAAATGTAAGTTAGTCGATTCCACAGCCACAAAGTAAAAAATGTATGTCGTGGAAGTTCATGGGGGAAAAAATGTGCTTTTTTATTTTAAGGTTAGGGTGAGTCATATTAACAGTGTGGTTAAGGTTAGTTTTAAGATTACATTTTAAGTAGATCAATTTTTGAAATAGGCGTGGTTCATGACTTTGTGGCTGTGGTAGCTAATGTCGACCTGGCACTATTGTTTTTCTCTCTCCAAGTTTCTGGCATGGCACGTGTCCTACTTTTCTCAGTACACTCGTAACAACCTAATCATTACGAAACGTATATACGCTCAAATTAGCCACAAGTCGTTTTGAAAGGTAATGACTGGTATAATAAATATGGTGGAAACTCTAACTAGCCCATGCCTCTATCAACCCAATGCTATTAGATTTGTGGAACGTAGTGAACAATTGAACATTTGAGGAAAAAGGAGATATTCTAGGGATTCCCAAATAGACTAAATTAATACAATATTTGGTTTAATGATAAACTATGTTTAATATTTCTTGCCGCCAGAACCAAGAAGACCACAACCAACAACAAGACCTGAATACAAGATGATCTTTGGTGTGTCCCAAATGGTACCCTGTTTACTCTAGTGCACTATGTAGGGGATAGGGTGTAATTTTGTATGCACACTGAACACCGAAAGACCTGAACACAAGATGACTCTGCCTGGGATTCAATCAAAGTTCCATACTGCACTTGCATTTGAAAGGTAATAACGATTGTAATCATCAGGGAAATTGTCTTTTAAAGCTGCGTTGTCGACAGCACAGAAGAAAGAAGTCTCTATTTTATTGTTACTTTTTATTATTAAAAAGAGGCTTCTATATAGTATACTATACGGTCTACTATATGATTTAATATAGTATACTATAGGGTTTAATATAGTATACTATAGGGTCTACTATAGGGTTTAATATAGTATACTATAGGGTCTACTACAGGGTTTATTATAGTATACTACAGGATCTACTATAGGGTTTAAAATAGTATACTATAGGGTTTAATATAGTATACTATAGGGTCTACTATAGGGTTTAATATAGGGCTTGGACAAGTTCTACATGGGTCGTGGGCTTATGACTTGAGACTGAGCTGTGGCTATCTGAAAGGGAACAAGATAAAATACCAAACTCATCATTGCACAAGTTTTGTTTTAGCTCTTTGTGTGTGTTTTAGCAAGAGGAAACTGCTCCCCATAATGTTGTAAAGTGTCATGGCACAACTAACTGGGAAAAAAATTCTTCATTAATGTACAAGATTATATACACCCACACTTTGAACCCTATTCAGACTTGAGAACTTAACATCGACTTAAGTCCCAAAATATTGCCTAGTGTCCACATTTTATTGACTTAACTCCATGTTATGTCTACATATCTCAAGTCTGAATGGGGCCTTTCATACACATCATGCAATTTACATTGTAATTGTTTTGATTTTTAGTAATATGTTTTGTATAATTTATCATGAGAATGATTTTGGGTTTAACTATCCCTTTTAAACAAAACTATATACACAATATAATCAGCTTTATTTAATGAGGCCTAACAATAAATCTACACAGTGATTTAAACTTTTCTCTTTCCGTCTTGAATGAGGTAAGTCACAGGTCCCAGTCTCCAGATTACTGTCGCATGAATCCATTTCTCTTTCCCTGTCGCACTTGTTCTTCCTCCTGGAAAATTTGAAGGTGTAGTCTACCATGGTCATGGTGTTTCTTTTGTTTGGCATGTTTTTCTTCCACTGGTTTAGTTAAGTCAGGTCGGAGTATTTTGAAGCGTGTTCGGATCTGGCGCTTCAGGAAGAGCTCAGCAGGGGTCCGACATGTGACTTTGTGGGGCGTACTGCGGAACATTGGCTCAGCGATGCTTGAGAAAGACAGATTGTCTGTTGTCCTCAAATGTTTTTTATCAGAGCACGCTTGATTATCTGGACTGACCTTTCTGCTGCACCATTCGAGGCAGGATGGTAAGCAGGAAGGGTCTGCTTGATTCCGTTGTTTTTTAAGAATTGTTTAAAATCAGAAGAGACCAGCTGGGGTCCTTTATCAGAGACAATTTCTTTGCACAATCCATAGGCTGCAAACAGCCTTCGTAGGTTTTCGATGAAGTTCATTGATGTCATTGAAGTTATGTAAAAAACTTCCAACCACTTTGAATCACCGTGGATTATCACCTCGTAAAGGAATGTTCTCACCTCGCAAAGGAACCTTCTCACCCAGCAAAGGAACCTTCTCACCCAGCAAAGGAACGTTCTCACCCAGCAAAGGAACGTTCTCACCTCGCAAAGGAACCTTCTCACCCAGCAAAGGAACCTTCTCACCCAGCAAAGGAACGTTCTCACCCAGCAAAGGAACATTCTCACCCAGCAAAGGAACGTTCTCACCCAGCAAAGGAACGTTCTCACCCAGCAAAGGAACGTTCTCACCCAGCAAAGGAATGGTCTCACCCAGCAAAGGAACCTTCTCACCTCGCAAAGGAACGTTCTCACCCAGCAAAGGAACGGTCTCACCCAGCAAAGGAATAGTCTCACCTAGCAATGGAATCGTCTCACCCACCAAAGGAATGGTCTCACCTAGCAAAGGAATTTTCTCACTGCATTTTCTTTAACGGCAGGTGAGTCAGAGCATCATGGTAACACAGTTCCGAGACCAGAGAGACAGTGGCCTCTGTGTCTAACTGCATGTCCAAATCCTTTCTATCCAATGTGACATTTATTGTAATGCCCTTTTCCCATTGGAAGAAGTGTAAACTGTATACACCCCAAAAAACTCTGAATCATCCTCCTTACTCTTGCCATTGCTCTCAGCAGCAACAACATACTGTGTCTGTCCTGCTCTGCTGTTCCTACATGCAGAGGCAATGTGTCCAACTTTAGAACAGACATGCATTTCTCATTTGTGAATCTGCAACCACGAGCAGAATGTTTTCCTCTGCACATGTAGCATGGTTGCTGACCAGAATTCTCTTGCCTTGTATCATTTTTTTATACTGTTTCTCTCCATTGTCATTTCTGCCCTTGAACTGTCCTTTTCCTCTCCTGGGAAATGTTTTAGCATTTTTATTCACTGCATTTACTGATTGAGCCTCTTTTGTTACTCTGAAATCTCCCTGGTGTTCTTGGAAGCTAACTCCATTGACAATGCCATCTCACATGCCTTTCTGAAGGTTAGATCCTTCTCTGCTAGCATCTTGTGCTGCAAATCTTCAGAGCACAGTCCACTTACAAACTTATCTCTCAATGTCTTTCCTAGATATGGACCAAAAACACAATTAGCTGACAGTTATCGCAAAGCCATCGCATAATCAGACACATACTCTCCTTCCTTCTGGTTAGGTTTTTTTCAAATGAAATTGCTCCGCAATCACCACAGGTTTTGGTTTGTAGTGAGCTAGCAACACTAGCTTCAATTCCTCTTATTGCAAAGTACTTAGTGTATCAGGTGTGATCAGTCTCTTTAATAGTCCATATGTTTCTGCACCGATCACAGAAAGAAACACACTGACATTCTTGTCGCCTTTAATGTCATTTGCAAACATCCATAGCTCCAAAAGCTCAAGATAGCTTTCAAAATCCTCCCGCAATTCTTTGTACTTGTCCACTTGTCTGCCTTGCATAGTAGCCATTTTCCATCACTACTGTTCTCTGAGCTAATATCCTCTGCGATAGTTCTGTATGTTGTTCCTGACAGGTGCATGGCTGCTCCATTTACAATCCACACGTTTGTTCTTTTGATTACATTTGTAATATTTTAGGTTTCATCACCTATAGAACAACTAATAATAACAACTGGACAAGAGAGAGGAGCTCATTTGGGAAACTTTACTATTTCAAAACATGGTAGTACAACACGGGCATGTTTGAGGCAGCACGTTCTATAAAAGTTCAGAGGTCACAGGATTAACTGTAAGAGGCGTAATACAATTGTTTTCCGGCCACTAGGGGGTACTCGGGTGAAGCTCATGGGAAATAAATAAGAAAAGTTTAAGTTGACTGGGGAAGAGGAAGAAAAATGAACAAAAAATGCTGTAAATGGCTTTTACACTGTGCTGATATGATTACCATTCAAGTAAACAGTACCTTTCACGTAGGTGTTTATATTTTAAGCTCATAAAAAGGGTAACAACAATTCAGGTAAGTGATAATTGTATCTAGGCAGATTACCATGTTCATTTTTTTAAATATACTGCTCAAAAAAATAAAGGGAACACTTAAACAACACATCCTAGATCTGAATGAAAGAAATAATCTTATTAAATACTTTTTTCTTTACATAGTTGAATGTGCTGACAACAAAATCACACAAAAATAATCAATGGATATCCACTTTATCAACCCATGGAGGTCTGGATTTGGAGTCACACTCAAAATTAAAGTGGAAAACCACACTACACTCTGATCCAACTTTGATGTAATGTCCTTAAAACAAGTCAAAATGAGGCTCAGGAGTGTGTGTGGTCTCCACGTGCCTGTATGACCTCCCTACAACGCCTGGGCATGCTCCTGATGAGGTGACGGATGGTCTCCTGAGGGATCTCCTCCCAGACCTGGACTAAAGCATCCGCCAACTCCTGGACAGTCTGTGGTGCATCGTGGCGTTGGTGGATGGAGCGAGACATGATGTCCCAGATGTGCTCAATTGGATTCAGGTCTGAGGAACGGGCGGGCCAGTCCATAGCATCAATGCCTTCCTCTTGCAGGAACTGCTGACACACTCCAGCCACATGAGGTCTAGCATTGTCTTGCATTAGGAGGAACCCAGGGCCAACCGCACCAGCATATGGTCTCACAAGGGGTCTGAGGATCTCATCTCGGTACCTAATGGCAGTCAGGCTACCTCTGGCGAGCACATGGAGGGCTGTGCGGCCCCCCAAAGAAATGCCACCCCACACCATGACTGACCCACCGCCAAACCGGTCATGCTGGAGGATGTTGCAGGCAGCAGAAGGTTCTCCACGGCGTCTCCAGACTCTGTCACGTCTGTCACGTGCTCAGTGTGAACCTGCCTTCATCTGTGAAAAGCACAGGGCGCCAGTGGCGAATTTGCCAATCTTGGTGTTCTCTGGCAAATGCCAAACATCCTGCACGGTGTTGGGCTGTAAGCACAACCCCCACTTGTGGACGTCGGGCCCTCATACCACCCTCATGGAGTCTGTTTCTGACCGTTTGAGCCGACACATGCACATTTGTGGCCTGCTGTAGGTCATTTTTCAGGGCTCTGGCAGTGCTTCTCCTGCTCCTCCTTGCACAAAGGCGGAGGTAGCGGTCCTGCTGCTGGGTTGTTGCCCTCCTACAGCCTCCTCCACATCTCCTGATGTACTGGCCTGTCTCCTGGTAGCGCCTCCATGCTCTGGACACTACGCTGACAGACACAGCAAACCTTCTTGCCACAGCTCGCATTGATGTGCCATCCTGGATGAGCTGCACTACCTGAGCCACTTGTGTGGGTTGTAGACTCCGTCTCATGCTACCACTAGAGTGAAAGCACCGCCAGCATTCAAAAGTGACCAAAACATCAGCCAGGAAGCATAGGAACTGAGAAGTGGTCTGTGGTCCCCACCTGCAGAACCACTTCTTTATTGGGGGTGTCTTGCTAATTGCCTATAATTTCCACCTGTTGTCTATTCCATTTGCACAATAGCATGTGAAATTTATTGTCAATCAGTGTTGCTTCCTAAGTGGACAGTTTAATTTCACAGAAGTGTGATTGACTTGGAGTTACATTGTGTTGTTTACGTGTTCCCTTTATTTTTTTGAGGAGTGTATATATATTTTTAACCTTTATTTAACTAGGAAAGTCAGTTAAAAACAAATTCTTATGTACAATGGCGGCCTACCCCGGCCAAACCTGGGCCAGTTGTGTACCGCCCTTTGGGAGTCGGCCGGATGTGATGCAGCCTGGATTCAAACCAGGGACTACAGTGACGACTCTTGCACTGAGATGCAGTGCCTTAGACCGCTACGCCACTCAGGAGCAATTTATTACACCATCCATCCACCAGACTAGAATAGACCTACGCATGGTCTGTGTCTGAAATGGCATCCTATTCCCTATATACTGTCAGGTGACATTTCAGATGCCTCCATCCTCTCTAACAGTTAGAAGCCAAACAAATGATGTCAGGAATTCCAAATGTCATTAAGTCACTATTGGGGATTGTCTTTGCAATGATGTCTCACAAATCATCATCGCCATGGTGATGCTCCATGACATAATTTATTTGGATGGTTGAAGTGTTGTAGAGGAGTGGGCGTAGCAGCACTACACTCTTAGAAAAAAAGGTGCTATCTAGAACCTTAAAGGGTTCTTCGGCTGTCCCCATAGGAGAACCCTTTGAAGAACCCTTTTGAGTTTCAGGTAGAACCTCTTTGGTTCCAGGTAGAACTCTTTAGGGTTCCATGTAGAACCCTTTCTACAGACCAGATGCTTTTAAACTTTCTGTGGAGAAACCGTACCCGTCACATTAGGAAACTGTTGCATTGAATACTTATGAGTATGGTGGCTGAATTGTCTGGACATTCCTACCTTAAATAATACTTTTCAGATCAGTTTGATAAAACACTTACTAAGAAGACCCACTTCTATGTGGAACTGCATTCCTCATCATGTCTTTTCTACTTTTAGTGGCCTTAACTTCATGTTGGTTTGCAATTATAATATTGACAAAGTTCCAGTGAAGCTCCGCTTTTCATTGGCAGGTTTTCTAGTCATGGTCCTTCATTTCGAAGCGTAATTTCTCCCCACAATATATTATATCTGGAATAATCAGCACATATTGTATAACAATACATCTTTGTTTTTAGAATATTGGTTCAGAAATAATATCCTATTGGTGAGACAACTTGTAAATGCAGAGGGTCTTTTACTTCATTATGACTCATTCTTTTCACTTTACAAGATCCCTATAACGCCTAAAGAGTTTACAATGGTTTTAGTCTCCATTCCCTCAGGTGTTGCTTTATTATTCAGGAACATGTTAAGACCCTCAGAACCTACCTTCGATTACCGCTGTTGACTCAATAGTAGTAAAGATTTGTTTTTGTTTTGGTCCGTTCAACAACAGAGCGGTACTTGCCTTGTATCAACAAGATTTTGTATCTATATACCTTATGTCATGCCTTACTGGAATCGTTTTATTGATAATATCTGTTGTCTCACACATACGTACTTACTAACACAATTAAGGAAGTTTATTATAAAATGATTCATTCATATTACCCTGCCAACCACTATATGAAGAAGTTAAAAAAATAGAAGCACATTCAAATTGTACCTTTTGAAATGACCCCCCAGAAACCGTGTTGAATGTTTTTCTATGGTATTCATGTAAAGAATCTGTGGCAAGACATCAGTAGATTTATAATGGAACAAATTCATGAAGATTTTACACTATTAAGGAGAGACGTACTGCATGAATTCTTTACCTACGATAGAAATCATTTGGATGGATATTTTTCTTCTTCGTTCACTCGCCGTACAGTAGGTGGCGACAATACGCCAATAGGTGTAGTCTGCTATAAAACCCTAAAGAAGAACAAGACAACAGCAAATTGTTGACGAGGACAGCTAGCGACGAACAGTTCATATCATACAAAGAAACAGTAGCTTCCACAATGGATCGGGTAAGTCTGGTTTTAACATTATATGCCCGCTGTGTTTTATAAAATGTCTAGGCCTAGTTTTCATCATCTTTGAACCTCCACATTGCTGTGTTCTGTTTGGGGCGGCAGGTAGCCTAGTGGTTAGAGCATTGGGTCAGTAACCGAATCCCCGAGCTGACAAGGTAAACATCTGTCGTTCTGTCCCTGAACAAGGCTGTTAATCCGTTGTTCCGTCATTGTAAATAAGAACTGACTTGCTTAGTTAAATAAAGGTTACATTAAAAAAGTAGCCCACAACTATATCATTTGTATTTATTATGGATCCCCATTAGCTACCAAGGCAGCAGCTACTCTTTCTGGGGCCCTGCAAAATTAAGGCAGTTCATACAATCATGTTTAGGAATCTGTGACTATGACCTAATTCTCTCCTTCCTCCCGAAGTGTGCAAATGTTCACATTCCTTCACTGATTTCTTACGTATTAGCCATTATTTGACCCGATATTCAAGTGTCCGTTCTAACAAAGAAAATAAATGGCTGCAGTCCAAACACGTTGTTTTTCCCTCGGGGGTATCCCCGTCGAAACCGGATGCAGTTTGATTGCCATTTTACGGGAGGTCCAATTCCCTAACGTTGGCCCTCGATTTAGCTTGAAGGAGCGAGTGAACAACTTTGGACACCTGGTGGGTTGATATGACCCACAATTCAATGCAAACTGTAGTCACATGTTGCGAAGTGTCAAATGTAATCAACGGCATCTCAGAAAAAATATGAAGCTAGTTTGCAGAATATATACACACATAGATTTTTAGCATTTGCAAATTGGTTTAGTTTTGTAGTGAGGAGTGCAGTTCTGAAATGTATTGGAATAAATGACCAAACTATAAAACTAGCTGGCCAGTTATGGTAAACTGTAGCTAGTTTCGTGGAAATATTTGGTCAATCATATTTCACAAATACCGGAGCCTGTGAGTTCAAATATATTTTTTATTACTTCATAATAAAAGCCGAGCTGGAATCATGAAAACAACTGCCTTCCAGTCTTGGCACAGAATATTTATAAATTTGTCACACTCATAGTGACTCCTCTTAATGGCTTATCACCTCTTGCATTTAGCCACCGTTATCATATTGCCTTCATGTTAGGACATGCAATCTGTAGAGTCACATAAATAGTTTCAAACATGTAGGACCATAGCAACAGACCTTGGCACTCTACAGGATTAACCAATAGATGACATCCTGCTGACTCCACTGAAAGGGGAACCCCTGTTCTGGAAAAAACCCAAGAGGTGTAACCATAGTTTGCCATAACAGTTACAAGAATAACCATGTGCATGTCTAATGGTGTCCAATGACCTAGAGCACATAGACTGCACTAGTTTTGCTGGCTCCTTCTGAAATAAATAATTGCCACATATGTACTGAAAAATTCACAATACTAGCTACCTGGTAGGAGCGCTAGTATTGGGGATTTTCCAGTACATTGGAGGTTTTCCAGTACCTATACTGTTTTCTTAGAAGTAGTAAGCAGAATCGATATAGGGTTAACCATTAGTATATGTGTAAGCAGAACCAATGTGTATGTGCAAGCTGAGTCAGTACAGGCTTAACCATTCTGGGTCATGCCTGGTCTTGTGAAGGCTATTGGACATGCACATTAGTTAATCATTTATAGGCATCAGTAGACATGCACCTGTATTAGGAACATATGTATGTATGTATGTATGGGGGCAGCAGGTAGCCTAGTGGTTAGTGTTGGGCCAGTAACCAAAAGGTTATTAGATCAAATCCCAGAGCTGAGAAGGTAAAAATCTGTCGTTCTGTTCCTGAACAAGGCAGAACAAGGATTTGGGATGCACCCAAATCAGAGGTTTTGACTGACTTAATACAATATTTGGTTTAATGATCAACTGTAAACTTCTTGTGGCCAACAGGACAAAGCTAGTCTGTCCCCCTCCACCCTCCAGGAGCCCCCAAGTCGACCGCCTCTCCGTACTTTACTGCTGGTTCTGGACGACTGCAGGAAAACACCGGGGCAGAGTGGAACTAAGAGACGAGAAGGAGAAGAGGAACATGGAGATTTGATTTCATTAAGTAAAAACCATCTGGATTAGATTAGTCTGCTTCTGTAACAATTAATTGGTTAATTATATATTGATGAAAATATCTGGTAGTTCCACCCACATTTGAGAAGTGTAACTTGGTCCCCCCAAAAACGTTTGATTTCAACTAATTTTAACATTCTTTCATGAAGAGCACATGTTCAACTTCATAAAAACATGTTTTCCCATCAGGAGGTTATATGAAAATACATACTGTAGTATGTGCTAAATAAAGTAACAGGGGACTACTGAAAACAACAAAACCACTAGTTCACATTGGTAAAATAGTCCTTTAAATCAGCCACAAATTTGCTTATGACTGGGGTAATGGGAGCTAGTTTTGTTCCACAGGGAGTGAAAATTGAATGCTAGCTTGAATTCTACCATACCAATTTATGGGTAAAATGGTTCACTAGCTCGGTTTTCCACAAAAAAACACCAGAGAATCGATAAGACTAGAACCAGCTCACCTGCTTTTACTCTATGATTTGACTGTTCAATGTTTCTTTTGCCCAAAAAATGTGAGGAACAGTTTCACCATATTAAAACATGGGTTGACCTTAAAATGAGGGACAGATGTAAATGAATCACTAATTACATGAAATAAATGATGTTCTGAAATGACTGTCAAAGTAACCAAATAACTAGGGCTTTACATGCACACATCATTTCCTATTAAACTGATTATGGCAGTAGGCCGAGTATGGCATTAGTCATGTAAACATCTTACTCTGCTGATCTAAATTGGTGTAAGGTCATAACCGAAGTAAGCATACGCCTTTAAAAACACCTGGTTTTCTGAGCAATCTTTAGAATGATTAGGACATGTAAACACTTTAATCAGTGTTATAGAGGTGTATTTAATCTGTGTATGTGTTAACACAAGCAGCGCAAGCTAACTTCTTTTGACCGAGTGCAGTGAGTTCAGGAAAAACTGAAAATATGCAGCTTAGTTTTCACATACAAACTTTATTGGTCCAAATTGCTTCAAAAAAAATTACACTTTCTGTTGTAGAAAGTTTATTTGGATTGGCTATTTTCAGCATTTATCAAAGTCCAGTCAGGTAGCCTGATTTAATGTGTCCATGTAAACAGGTTTATTAGAGAAATTGTTCTTTCAAAGCATGTCAATGATTTAAAATGTAATACTGGTGCACAATTTATACTGGAAAAATATGAAAGGGAAGCAAAAGACATTCATTTCATGGAAGGCCCCATCTGTTTATGGACCCATATTTGCAAACACATTGGCTCCAGGTCATCTACAAGACCCTGCTAGGTAAAGTCCCCCCTTATCTCCGCTCACTGGTCACCATAGCAGCACCCACCTGTAGCACGCGCTCCAACAGGTATATCTCTCTGGTCACCCCTAAAGCCAACTCCTCCTTTGATCGTTTCTCCTTCCAGTTCTCTGCTGCCAATGACTGGAACGAACTACAAAAATCTCTGAAACTGGGAACACCTATCTCCCTCACTAGCTTTAAGCACCAGCTATCAGAGCAGCTCCCAGATCACTGCACCTGTACATAGCCCATCTATAATTTAGCCCAATCTATTACCTCTTCCCCTACTGTATTTATTTAGCTCCTTTGCACCATATTATTTATATTTTAACTTTGAACTTTCTTCAAACTACAAATCTACCATTCCAGTGTTTTACTTGCTATACTTTATTTACTTGTCCACCATGGCCTTTTTTGCCTTTACCTCCCTTATCTCACATCTTTTGCTCACATTGTGTATAGTCTTGTTTTTTTCTACTGCATCATTGATTGTATGTTGTTTTACTCCATGTGTAACTCTGTTTTTGTATGTTGTCGAACTGCTTTGCTTTATCTTGAAATGAAATGAATGTCTTTTGCTTCCCTTTCATATTTTTCCAGTATAAATTGTGCACCAGTATTACATTTTAAATCATTGACATGCTTTGAAAGAACAATTTCTCTAATAAACCTGTTTACATGGACACATATTAAATCAGGCTACCTGACTGGACTTTGATAAATGCTGAAAATAGCCAATCCAAATAAACTTTCTACAACAGAAAGTGTAATTTTTTTTGAAGCAATTTGGACCAATAAAGTTTGTATGTGAAAACTAAGCTGCATATTTTCAGTTTTTCCTGAACTCACTGCACTCGGGCAAAAGAAGTTAGCTTGCGCTGCTTGTGTTAACACATACACAGATTAAATACACCTCTATAACACTGATTAAAGTGTTTACATGTCCTAATCATTCTAAAGATTGCTCAGAAAACCAGGTGTTTTTAAAGGCGTATGCTTACTTCGGTTATGACCTTACACCAATTTAGATCAGCAGAGTAAGATGTTTACATGACTAATGCCATACTCGGCCTACTGCCATAATCAGTTTAATAGGAAATGATGTGTGCATGTAAAGCCCTAGTTATTTGGTTACTTTGACAGTCATTTCAGAACATCATTTATTTCATGTAATTAGTGATTCATTTACATCTGTCCCTCATTTTAAGGTCAACCCATGTTTTAATAAGGTGAAACTGTTCCTCACATTTTTTGGGCAAAAGAAACATTGAACAGTCAAATCATAGAGTAAAAGCAGGTGAGCTGGTTCTAGTCTTATCGATTCTCTGGTGTTTTTTGTGGAAAACCGAGCTAGTGAACCATTTTACCCATAAATTGGTATGGTAGAATTCAAGCTAACATTCAATTTTCACTCCCTGTGGAACAAAACTAGCTCCCATTACCCCAGTCATAAGCAAATTTGTGGCTGATTTAAAGGACTATTTTACCAATGTGAACTAGTGGTTTTGTTGTTTTCAGTAGTCCCCTGTTACTTTATTTAGCACATACTACAGTATGTATTTTCATATAACCTCCTGATGGGAAAACATGTTTTTATGAAGTTGAACATGTGCTCTTCATGAAAGAATGTTAAAATTAGTTGAAATCAAACGTTTTTGGGGGGACCAAGTTACACTTCTCAAATGTGGGTGGAACTACCAGATATTTTCATCAATATATAATTAACCAATTAATTGTTACAGAAGCAGACTAATCTAATCCAGATGGTTTTTACTTAATGAAATCAAATCTCCATGTTCCTCTTCTCCTTCTCGTCTCTTAGTTCCACTCTGCCCCGGTGTTTTCCTGCAGTCGTCCAGAACCAGCAGTAAAGTACGGAGAGGCGGTCGACTTGGGGGCTCCTGGAGGGTGGAGGGGGACAGACTAGCTTTGTCCTGTTGGCCACAAGAAGTTTACAGTTGATCATTAAACCAAATATTGTATTAAGTCAGTCAAAACCTCTGATTTGGGTGCATCCCAAATCCTTGTTCTGCCTTGTTCAGGAACAGAACGACAGATTTTTACCTTCTCAGCTCTGGGATTTGATCTAATAACCTTTTGGTTACTGGCCCAACACTAACCACTAGGCTACCTGCTGCCCCCATACATACATATGTTCCTAATACAGGTGCATGTCTACTGATGCCTATAAATGATTAACTAATGTGCATATCCAATAGCCTTCACAAGACCAGGCATGACCCAGAATGGTTAAGCCTGTACTGACTCAGCTTGCACATACACATTGGTTCTGCTTACACATATACTAATGGTTAACCCTATATCGATTCTGCTTACTACTTCTAAGAAAACAGTATAGGTACTGGAAAACCTCCAATGTACTGGAAAATCCCCAATACTAGCGCTCCTACCAGGTAGCTAGTATTGTGAATTTTTCAGTACATATGTGGCAATTATTTATTTCAGAAGGAGCCAGCAAAACTAGTGCAGTCTATGTGCTCTAGGTCATTGGACACCATTAGACATGCACATGGTTATTCTTGTAACTGTTATGGCAAACTATGGTTACACCTCTTGGGTTTTTTCCAGAACAGGGGTTCCCCTTTCAGTGGAGTCAGCAGGATGTCATCTATTGGTTAATCCTGTAGAGTGCCAAGGTCTGTTGCTATGGTCCTACATGTTTGAAACTATTTATGTGACTCTACAGATTGCATGTCCTAACATGAAGGCAATATGATAACGGTGGCTAAATGCAAGAGGTGATAAGCCATTAAGAGGAGTCACTATGAGTGTGACAAATTTATAAATATTCTGTGCCAAGACTGGAAGGCAGTTGTTTTCATGATTCCAGCTCGGCTTTTATTATGAAGTAATAAAAAATATATTTGAACTCACAGGCTCCGGTATTTGTGAAATATGATTGACCAAATATTTCCACGAAACTAGCTACAGTTTACCATAACTGGCCAGCTAGTTTTATAGTTTGGTCATTTATTCCAATACATTTCAGAACTGCACTCCTCACTACAAAACTAAACCAATTTGCAAATGCTAAAAATCTGTGTGTGTATATATTCTGCAAACTAGCTTCATATTTTTTCTGAGATGCCGTTGATTACATTTGACACTTCGCAACATGTGACTACAGTTTGCATTGAATTGTGGGTCATATCAACCCACCAGGTGTCCAAAGTTGTTCACTCGCTCCTTCAAGCTAAATCGAGGGCCAACGTTAGGGAATTGGACCTCCCGTAAAATGGCAATCAAACTGCATCCGGTTTCGACGGGGATACCCCCGAGGGAAAAACAACGTGTTTGGACTGCAGCCATTTATTTTCTTTGTTAGAACGGACACTTGAATATCGGGTCAAATAATGGCTAATACGTAAGAAATCAGTGAAGGAATGTGAACATTTGCACACTTCGGGAGGAAGGAGAGAATTAGGTCAGAGTCACAGATTCCTAAACATGATTGTATGAACTGCCTTAATTTTGCTGGACCCCAGAAAGAGTAGCTGCTGCCTTGGTAGCTAATGGGGATCCATAATAAATACAAATGATATAGTTGTGGGCTACTTTTTTAATGTAACCTTTATTTAACTAAGCAAGTCAGTTCTTATTTACAATGACGGAACAACGGATTAACAGCCTTGTTCAGGGACAGAACGACAGATGTTTACCTTGTCAGCTCGGGGATTCGGTTACTGACCCAATGCTCTAACCACTAGGCTACCTGCCGCCCCAAACAGAACACAGCAATGTGGAGGTTCAAAGATGATGAAAACTAGGCCTAGACATTTTATAAAACACAGCGGGCATATAATGTTAAAACCAGACTTACCCGATCCATTGTGGAAGCTACTGTTTCTTTGTATGATATGAACTGTTCGTCGCTAGCTGTCCTCGTCAACAATTTGCTGTTGTCTTGTTCTTCTTTAGGGTTTTATAGCAGACTACACCTATTGGCGTATTGTCGCCACCTACTGTACGGCGAGTGAACGAAGAAGAAAAATATCCATCCAAATGATTTCTATCGTAGGTAAAGAATTCATGCAGTACGTCTCTCCTTAATAGTGTAAAATCTTCATGAATTTGTTCCATTATAAATCTACTGATGTCTTGCCACAGATTCTTTACATGAATACCATAGAAAAACATTCAACACGGTTTCTGGGGGGTCATTTCAAAAGGTACAATTTGAATGTGCTTCTATTTTTTTAACTTCTTCATATAGTGGTTGGCAGGGTAATATGAATGAATCATTTTATAATAAACTTCCTTAATTGTGTTAGTAAGTACGTATGTGTGAGACAACAGATATTATCAATAAAACGATTCCAGTAAGGCATGACATAAGGTATATAGATACAAAATCTTGTTGATACAAGGCAAGTACCGCTCTGTTGTTGAACGGACCAAAACAAAAACAAATCTTTACTACTATTGAGTCAACAGCGGTAATCGAAGGTAGGTTCTGAGGGTCTTAACATGTTCCTGAATAATAAAGCAACACCTGAGGGAATGGAGACTAAAACCATTGTAAACTCTTTAGGCGTTATAGGGATCTTGTAAAGTGAAAAGAATGAGTCATAATTAAGTAAAAGACCCTCTGCATTTACAAGTTGTCTCACCAATAGGATATTATTTCTGAACCAATATTCTAAAAACAAAGATTTATTGTTATACAATATGTGCTGATTATTCCAGATATAATATATTGTGGGGAGAAATTACGCTTCGAAATGAAGGACCATGACTAGAAAACCTGCCAATGAAAAGCGGAGCTTCACTGGAACTTTGTCAATATTATAATTGCAAACCAACATGAAGTTAAGGCCACTAAAAGTAGAAAAGACATGATGAGGAATGCAGTTCCACATAGAAGTGGGTCTTCTTAGTAAGTGTTTTATCAAACTGATCTGAAAAGTATTATTTAAGGTAGGAATGTCCAGACAATTCAGCCACCATACTCATAAGTATTCAATGCAACAGTTTCCTAATGTGACGGGTACGGTTTCTCCACAGAAAGTTTAAAAGCATCTGGTCTGTAGAAAGGGTTCTACATGGAACCCTAAAGAGTTCTACCTGGAACCAAAGAGGTTCTACCTGAAACTCAAAAGGGTTCTTCAAAGGGTTCTCCTATGGGGACAGCCGAAGAACCCTTTAAGGTTCTAGATAGCACCTTTTTTTCTAAGAGTGTAGTGCTGCTACGCCCACTCCTCTACAACACTTCAACCATCCAAATAAATTATGTCATGGAGCATCACCATGGCGATGATGATTTGTGAGACATCATTGCAAAGACAATCCCCAATAGTGACTTAATGACATTTGGAATTCCTGACATCATTTGTTTGGCTTCTAACTGTTAGAGAGGATGGAGGCATCTGAAATGTCACCTGACAGTATATAGGGAATAGGATGCCATTTCAGACACAGACCATGCGTAGGTCTATTCTAGTCTGGTGGCTGGATGGTGTAATAAATTGCTCCTGAGTGGCGTAGCGGTCTAAGGCACTGCATCTCAGTGCAAGAGTCGTCACTGTAGTCCCTGGTTTGAATCCAGGCTGCATCACATCCGGCCGACTCCCAAAGGGCGGTACACAACTGGCCCAGGTTTGGCCGGGGTAGGCCGCCATTGTACATAAGAATTTGTTTTTAACTGACTTTCCTAGTTAAATAAAGGTTAAAAATATATATACACTCCTCAAAAAAATAAAGGGAACACGTAAACAACACAATGTAACTCCAAGTCAATCACACTTCTGTGAAATTAAACTGTCCACTTAGGAAGCAACACTGATTGACAATAAATTTCACATGCTATTGTGCAAATGGAATAGACAACAGGTGGAAATTATAGGCAATTAGCAAGACACCCCCAATAAAGAAGTGGTTCTGCAGGTGGGGACCACAGACCACTTCTCAGTTCCTATGCTTCCTGGCTGATGTTTTGGTCACTTTTGAATGCTGGCGGTGCTTTCACTCTAGTGGTAGCATGAGACGGAGTCTACAACCCACACAAGTGGCTCAGGTAGTGCAGCTCATCCAGGATGGCACATCAATGCGAGCTGTGGCAAGAAGGTTTGCTGTGTCTGTCAGCGTAGTGTCCAGAGCATGGAGGCGCTACCAGGAGACAGGCCAGTACATCAGGAGATGTGGAGGAGGCTGTAGGAGGGCAACAACCCAGCAGCAGGACCGCTACCTCCGCCTTTGTGCAAGGAGGAGCAGGAGAAGCACTGCCAGAGCCCTGAAAAATGACCTACAGCAGGCCACAAATGTGCATGTGTCGGCTCAAACGGTCAGAAACAGACTCCATGAGGGTGGTATGAGGGCCCGACGTCCACAAGTGGGGGTTGTGCTTACAGCCCAACACCGTGCAGGATGTTTGGCATTTGCCAGAGAACACCAAGATTGGCAAATTCGCCACTGGCGCCCTGTGCTTTTCACAGATGAAGGCAGGTTCACACTGAGCACGTGACAGACGTGACAGAGTCTGGAGACGCCGTGGAGAACCTTCTGCTGCCTGCAACATCCTCCAGCATGACCGGTTTGGCGGTGGGTCAGTCATGGTGTGGGGTGGCATTTCTTTGGGGGGCCGCACAGCCCTCCATGTGCTCGCCAGAGGTAGCCTGACTGCCATTAGGTACCGAGATGAGATCCTCAGACCCCTTGTGAGACCATATGCTGGTGCGGTTGGCCCTGGGTTCCTCCTAATGCAAGACAATGCTAGACCTCATGTGGCTGGATTGTGTCAGCAGTTCCTGCAAGAGGAAGGCATTGATGCTATGGACTGGCCCGCCCGTTCCCCAGACCTGAATCCAATTGAGCACATCTGGGACATCATGTCTCGCTCCATCCACCAACGCCACGATGCACCACAGACTGTCCAGGAGTTGGCGGATGCTTTAGTCCAGGTCTGGGAGGAGATCCCTCAGGAGACCATCCGTCACCTCATCAGGAGCATGCCCAGGCGTTGTAGGGAGGTCATACAGGCACGTGGAGACCACACACACTCCTGAGCCTCATTTTGACTTGTTTTAAGGACATTACATCAAAGTTGGATCAGAGTGTAGTGTGGTTTTCCACTTTAATTTTGAGTGTGACTCCAAATCCAGACCTCCATGGGTTGATAAAGTGGATATCCATTGATTATTTTTGTGTGATTTTGTTGTCAGCACATTCAACTATGTAAAGAAAAAAGTATTTAATAAGATTATTTCTTTCATTCAGATCTAGGATGTGTTGTTTAAGTGTTCCCTTTATTTTTTTGAGCAGTATATTTAAAAAAATGAACATGGTAATCTGCCTAGATACAATTATCACTTACCTGAATTGTTGTTACCCTTTTTATGAGCTTAAAATATAAACACCTACGTGAAAGGTACTGTTTACTTGAATGGTAATCATATCAGCACAGTGTAAAAGCCATTTACAGCATTTTTTGTTCATTTTTCTTCCTCTTCCCCAGTCAACTTAAACTTTTCTTATTTATTTCCCATGAGCTTCACCCGAGTACCCCCTAGTGGCCGGAAAACAATTGTATTACGCCTCTTACAGTTAATCCTGTGACCTCTGAACTTTTATAGAACGTGCTGCCTCAAACATGCCCGTGTTGTACTACCATGTTTTGAAATAGTAAAGTTTCCCAAATGAGCTCCTCTCTCTTGTCCAGTTGTTATTATTAGTTGTTCTATAGGTGATGAAACCTAAAATATTACAAATGTAATCAAAAGAACAAACGTGTGGATTGTAAATGGAGCAGCCATGCACCTGTCAGGAACAACATACAGAACTATCGCAGAGGATATTAGCTCAGAGAACAGTAGTGATGGAAAATGGCTACTATGCAAGGCAGACAAGTGGACAAGTACAAAGAATTGCGGGAGGATTTTGAAAGCTATCTTGAGCTTTTGGAGCTATGGATGTTTGCAAATGACATTAAAGGCGACAAGAATGTCAGTGTGTTTCTTTCTGTGATCGGTGCAGAAACATATGGACTATTAAAGAGACTGATCACACCTGATACACTAAGTACTTTGCAATAAGAGGAATTGAAGCTAGTGTTGCTAGCTCACTACAAACCAAAACCTGTGGTGATTGCGGAGCAATTTCATTTGAAAAAAACCTAACCAGAAGGAAGGAGAGTATGTGTCTGATTATGCGATGGCTTTGCGATAACTGTCAGCTAATTGTGTTTTTGGTCCATATCTAGGAAAGACATTGAGAGATAAGTTTGTAAGTGGACTGTGCTCTGAAGATTTGCAGCACAAGATGCTAGCAGAGAAGGATCTAACCTTCAGAAAGGCATGTGAGATGGCATTGTCAATGGAGTTAGCTTCCAAGAACACCAGGGAGATTTCAGAGTAACAAAAGAGGCTCAATCAGTAAATGCAGTGAATAAAAATGCTAAAACATTTCCCAGGAGAGGAAAAGGACAGTTCAAGGGCAGAAATGACAATGGAGAGAAACAGTATAAAAAAATGATACAAGGCAAGAGAATTCTGGTCAGCAACCATGCTACATGTGCAGAGGAAAACATTCTGCTCGTGGTTGCAGATTCACAAATGAGAAATGCATGTCTGTTCTAAAGTTGGACACATTGCCTCTGCATGTAGGAACAGCAGAGCAGGACAGACACAGTATGTTGTTGCTGCTGAGAGCAATGGCAAGAGTAAGGAGGATGATTCAGAGTTTTTTGGGGTGTATACAGTTTACACTTCTTCCAATGGGAAAAGGGCATTACAATAAATGTCACATTGGATAGAAAGGATTTGGACATGCAGTTAGACACAGAGGCCACTGTCTCTCTGGTCTCGGAACTGTGTTACCATGATGCTCTGACTCACCTGCCGTTAAAGAAAATGCAGTGAGAAAATTCCTTTGCTAGGTGAGACCATTCCTTTGGTGGGTGAGACGATTCCATTGCTAGGTGAGACTATTCCTTTGCTGGGTGAGACCGTTCCTTTGCTGGGTGAGAACGTTCCTTTGCGAGGTGAGAAGGTTCCTTTGCTGGGTGAGACCATTCCTTTGCTGGGTGAGAACGTTCCTTTGCTGGGTGAGAACGTTCCTTTGCTGGGTGAGAACGTTCCTTTGCTGGGTGAGAACGTTCCTTTGCTGGGTGAGAACGTTCCTTTGCTGGGTGAGAAGGTTCCTTTGCTGGGTGAGAAGGTTCCTTTGCGAGGTGAGAACGTTCCTTTGCTGGGTGAGAACGTTCCTTTGCTGGGTGAGAAGGTTCCTTTGCTGGGTGAGAAGGTTCCTTTGCGAGGTGAGAACATTCCTTTACGAGGTGATAATCCACGGTGATTCAAAGTGGTTGGAAGTTTTTTACATAACTTCAATGACATCAATGAACTTCATCGAAAACCTACGAAGGCTGTTTGCAGCCTATGGATTGTGCAAAGAAATTGTCTCTGATAAAGGACCCCAGCTGGTCTCTTCTGATTTTAAACAATTCTTAAAAAACAACGGAATCAAGCAGACCCTTCCTGCTTACCATCCTGCCTCGAATGGTGCAGCAGAAAGGTCAGTCCAGATAATCAAGCGTGCTCTGATAAAAAACATTTGAGGACAACAGACAATCTGTCTTTCTTGGTTTTGGCGGCAAGAAATATTAAACATAGTTTATCATTAAACCAAATATTGTATTAATTTAGTCTATTTGGGAATCCCTAGAATATCTCAATTTTCCTCAAATGTTCAATTGTTCACTACGTTCCACAAATCTAATAGCATTGGGTTGATAGAGGCATGGGCTAGTTAGAGTTTCCACCATATTTATTATACCAGTCATTACCTTTCAAAACGACTTGTGGCTAATTTGAGCGTATATATGTTTCGTAATGATTAGGTTGTTACGAGTGTACTGAGAAAAGTAGGACACGTGCCATGCCAGAAACTTGGAGAGAGAAAAACAATAGTGCCAGGTCGACATTAGCTACCACAGCCACAAAGTCATGAACCACGCCTATTTCAAAAATTGATCTACTTAAAATGTAATCTTAAAACTAACCTTAACCACACTGTTAATATGACTCACCCTAACCTTAAAATAAAAAAGCACATTTTTTCCCCCATGAACTTACACGACATACATTTTTTACTTTGTGGCTGTGGAATCGACTAACTTACATTTAAGAAATGTATTTTCATTGCCATTACATATTAGAAGGCAATCGCTGGGAATTATTTATTGGGTTAATTTAAAGAAACATGATATGTCTCACCCCACAAAAGAGGTGCTACAGAAAAGTTGGGAGCCTGAACGTGGACAGAATAAAAGCTTTGGATGGGTGGGTGACAACCAGGAGAGGCAGATGGGATTGTATTGCAGGGACTTCAGCCCTACGGTACCTATCCCTGTGAGTCCACCATGGCTACTCCCACCTCCAGTAGTTGATTTACAAGTGTTGGAGAGAGTACGGAAAGACAGGGAGGGGGTTGATCCATGAGAGTTCTTTAAAAGGCGACTGGAAATCAGTGTATTTTTGCCCATATATACAGATGGATCAGAAGACCCAAGGACAGGTCAGACTGGATCAGCCTTTGTTGAACAGGAAAGTGGGGTGGCTGTCAGAAGACAAATTACAGACCACCTGGCTGAGCTGATGGTCATACTGGAGACCTTGCAGTGGTTGGAGGAAGTCAAGCAGAGTAGTTATATGTTCTGACTCATTTGCTGTGTTGATGAGACTTTCATATCAGTTGAGGTGAATAAGTATACACTAAGAGGAATGAGAGATAAGAGACACAGATTCCTACACATGTTAAAGAAGTAGGTTACTTTGCTGAAGGAAGAAAAATCCCAACAAGTTTTAGTCATGTTTTTTTTGTCCAGACATTAACAGTCCACAGGAATGTGGTGGATCAAAGACTATGAAAACTAGGTGTAACCGGTTCTGCACCGGTACCGTTCTGCGTTGTGTTCTGGTAAGGTGTAGGTGGAAGACAAGGCTCTGGACACAATTCTGCCGGTTGTCCCTCTTTTAATGACTGCATGGAATGGATACAAATACAAGGCAAAACTTAATGCTGCCGTCTGGACTCCCATACAAGTATATTTGCCTCTCATCACGCTCTGAGCAAACTCAGTAGTAAAAGCATCAACAAAAAAATACATTGTACATGTTCGTATTTTCAAAAGACTCATATTTCATTTTATAAATGTTGTACACCAACACAATAATAATTTGCCAATAAGTGCTAAATATTTCTTAGTGTACTATTGTACCATTATACCTGAGGCATACTAATGAAGCAACAATGTCATTTTTGACATGACAGGACAGGTAACAAATGAACGACAGCTAACTAGGCACATTAAACATGAAAAACAAAATCGTCACATTTCACAACATACCTGCATGGAACGGATTTACATTTACATTTAAGTCATTTAGCAGACGCTCTTATCCAGAGCGACTTACAAATTGGTGCATTCACCTTATGATATCCAGTGGAACAACCACTTTACAATAGTGCATCTAAATCTTTTTAGGGGGGGGGGGGGGTTAGAAGGATTACTTTATCCTATCCCAGGTATTTCTTAAAGAGGTGGGGTTTCAGGTGTCTCCGGAAGGTGGTGATTGACTCCGCTGTCCTGGCATCGTGAGGGAGCTTGTTCCACCATAGGGGTGCCAGAGCAGCGAACAGTTTTGACTGGGCTGAGCGGGAACTGTGCTTCCTCAGAGGTAGGGGGGCCAGCAGGCCAGAGGTGGATGAGCGCAGTGCCCTCGTTTGGGTGTAGGGACTGATCAGAGCCTGAAGGTACGGAGGTGCCGTTCCCCTCACGGCTCCGTAGGCAAGCACCATGGTCTTGTAGCGGATGCGAGCTTCAACTGGGAGCCAGTGGAGAGAGCGGAGGAGCGGGGTGATGTGAGAGAACTTGGGAAGGTTGAACACCAGACGGGCTGCGGCGTTCTGGATGAGTTGTAGGGGTTTAATGGCACAGGCAGGGAGCCCAGCCAACAGCGAGTTGCAGTAATCCAGACGGGAGATGACAAGTGCCTGGATTAGGACCTGCGCCGCTTCCTGTGTGAGGCAGGGTCGTACTCTGCGAATGTTGTAGCGCATGAACCTACAGGATCGGGTCACCACCTTGATGTTAGTGGAGAACGCCAGGGTGTTGTCCAGGGTCACGCCAAGGTTCTTAGCACTCTGGGAGGAGGACACAATGGAGTTGTCAACCGTGATGGCGAGATCATGGAACGGGCAGTCCTTCCCCGGGAGGAAAAGCAGCTCCGTCTTGCCGAGGTTCAGCTTGAGGTGGTGATCCGTCATCCACACTGATATGTCTGCCAGACATGCAGAGATGCGATTCGCCACCTGGTTATCAGAAGGGGGAAAGGAGAAGATTAATTGAGTGTCGTCTGCATAGCAATGATAGGAGAGACCATGTGAGGATATGACAGAGCCAAGTGACTTGGTGTATAGCGAGAATAGGAGAGGGCCTAGAACAGAGCCCTGGGGGACACCAGTGGTGAGAGCACGTGGTGCAGAGACAGATTCTCGCCACGCCACCTGGTAGGAGCGACCTGTCAGGTAGGACGCAATCCAAGCGTGGGCTGCGCCCGAGATGCCCAACTCGGAGAGGGTGGAGAGGAGGATCTGGTGGTTCACAGTATCAAAGGCAGCAGATAGGTCTAGAAGGATGAGAGCAGAGGAGAGAGAGTTAGCTTTAGCAGTGCGGAGAGCCTCCATGACACAGAGAAGAGCAGTCTCAGTTGAATGACCAGTCTTGAAACCTGACTGATTTGGATCAAGAAGGTCATTCTGAGAGAGAGAGAAAGAGAGCTGGCCAAGGACGGCACGTTCAAGAGTTTTGGAGAGAAAAGAAAGAAGGGATACTGGTCTGTAGTTGTTGACATCGGAGGGATCGAGTGTAGGTTTTTTCAGAAGGGGTGCAACTCTCGCTCTCTTGAAGACGGAAGGGACGTAGCCAGCGGTCAAGGATGAGTTGATGAGCGAGGTGAGGTAAGGGAGAAGGTCTCCGGAAATGGTCTGGAGAAGAGAGGAGGTGATAGGGTCAAGCGGGCAGGTTGTTGGGCGGCCGGCCGTCACAAGACGCGAGATTTCATCTGGAGAGAGGGGGGAGAAAGAGATCAAAGCACAGGGTAGGGCAGTGTGAGCAGGACCAGCGGTGTCATTTGACTTTGCAAACGAGGATCGGATGTCGTCGACCTTCTTTTCAAAATGGTTGACAAAGTCATCCGCAGAGAGGGAGGAGAGGGAGGAGGATTCAGGCGGGAGGAGAAGGTGGCAAAGAGCTTCCTAGGGTTAGAGGCAGATGCTTGGAATTTAGAGTGGTAGAAAGTGGCTTTAGCAGCAGAAACAGAAGAGGAAAATGTAGAGAGGAGGGAGTGAAAAGATGCCAGGTCCGCAGGGAGGCGAGTTTTCCTCCATTTCCGCTCGGCTGCCCGGAGCCCTGTTCTGTGAGCTCGCAATGAGTCGTCGAGCCACGGAGCAGGAGGGGAGGACCGAGCCGGCCTGGAGGATAGGGGGCATAGAGAGTCAAAGGATGCAGAAAGGGAGGAGAGGAGGGTTGAGGAGGCAGAATCAGGAGATAGGTTGGAGAAGGTTTGAGCAGAGGGAAGAGATGATAGGAGTGTTGGAGGAGAGTGTTGGAGGAGAGCGAGAGGGAAAAGGATACAAGGTAGTGGTCGGAGACTTGGAGGGGAGTTGCAATGAGATTAGTGTAAGAACAGCATCTAGTAAAGATGAGGTCAAGCGTATTGCCTGCCTTGTGAGTAGGGGGGGGGGGGGGGGGGTGAGAGGGTGAGGTCAAAAGAGGAGAGGAGTGGAAAGAAGGAGGCAGAGAGGAATGAGTCAAAGGTAGACGTGGGGAGGTTAAAGTCACCCAGAACTGTGAGAGGTGAGCCATCCTCAGGAAAGGAACTTATCAAGGCGTCAAGCTCATTGATGAACTCTCCAAGGGAACCTGGAGGGCGATAAATGATAAGGATGTTAAGCTTGAAAGGGCTGGTAACTATGACAGCATGGAATTCAAAGGAGGCGATAGACAGATGGGTCAGGGGAGAAAGAGAGAATGTCCACTTGGGAGAGATGAGGATTCCAGTGCCACCACCCCGCTGGCCAGATGCTCTCGGGGTATGCGAGAACACGTGGGCAGACGAGGAGAGAGCAGTAGGAGTAGCAGTGTTTTCTGTGGTAATCCATGTTTCCGTCAGCGCCAAGAAGTCGAGGGACTGGAGGGTAGTATAGGCTGAGATGAACTCTGCCTTGTTGGCCGCAGACCGGCAGTTCCAGAGGCTGCCGGAGACCTGGAACTCCACGTGGGTCGTGCGAGCTGGGACCACCAGGTTAGAGTGGCAGTGGCCACGCGGTGTGAAGCGTTTGTATGGCCTGTGCAGAGGGGAGAGAACAGGGATAGACAGACACATAGTTGACAGGCTACAGAAGAGGCTACGCTAATGCAAAGGAGATTGGAATGACAAGTGGACTACACGTCTCGAATGTTCAGAAAGTTAAGCCTACGTTGCAAAAATCTTATTGACTAAAATGACTAAAATGATACAGTACTGCTGGCTGGTGAAGAAGCCTAGCTAGCAGTGGCTGCGTTGTTGACTTTGCTTGAAAGTGTAGCTGGCTAGGTAACCTTGATAGTTTCAGTACTACACCTTATCATGATACAAAGGCAACTATGTAGCTAGCTAACAAAGCACTAATCAAGACGTTCCTTTGTAATGTATTTAGTTTCTACAATGCTGCTCGTCGGTAATAGGCAAAAGTTAATACTGCCGTCTGGACCACCAAACAAGTATATTTGCCTGATAAAAGACCGTGCGGAATGCCCGTGAGAAAATAATTATTGTATCTCAGCTTCCATCCACCTATCAGCTGTTTTAAACTTGAAAACCGCAGAAAGAGAAGGATCTGGGCAGTGTTTCACAAACATCATCGTTACCTCTCGACTGGAGTACTCAATGCTCCGACCCTGCCTCCTCAAACACTCGTCGGCCACATCTACTGCCTTGTTCCAACGGATCCAGTACTCCATGGCCTTTTCTCCTAGTACTTGCAAAATGTTATAAAAAAAATTAGGCAAGACGCATGGATGAATATGCTGACTCACTGAAAAGTTATTTCAGTATATCTATCACTTCGGGATTCTCGTGAGGTTTCAGAGATGTATTACTGCGGAGTGTTATATTTACGAGGTCTCTAGCTCTCCCCAGAAGCTTGGACATATATTAAGGGAGGGTGTGTCAGTAAATGTCTGGCCTGCACTGGAGCTCTCTATCCTCCTTCCTCCTTCCTAATTTGAGCTGATATAGATGGTCCTATCTGATGGGCGAGTTGTGAGTAAGATTTCCCAAATCAGGACTGGCCACATCTGAACTATCTGAGTGAGTGTCACTAAGCATAATTACAGGAGCTGAGGGTGTGTCGTTTGGCACCCAAGTAGAGCAAAAATGTGGTGAATCTACAACATCTATAGTTCTAGCTGGGGTCTGAGGCAACTCTCTGAAAAACCTCCCTCTCCCGAGACCCAGTTCAAGCTCATCACTGAAAACACGGTCTCCTTTTCCAACAATATACAGTTGAAGTCGGAGGTTTACATACACCTTAGCAAAATACATTTAAACTCAGTTTCACAATTCCTGACATTTAATCCTAGTAAAAATTCCCTGTCTTAGGTCAGTTTGGATCACCACTTTATTTTAAGAATGTGAAATGTCAGAATAATGGTAGAGAATGATTTATTTCAGCTTTTATTTCTTTCATCACATTTCCAGTGGGTCAGAAGTTTAGGTACACTCAATTAGTATTTGGTAGAATTGCCAATAAATTGTTTAACTTGGGCCAATCATTTTGGGTAGTCTTCCACAAGCCTCCCACAATAAGTAGGGTGAATTTTGGCCCATTCCCCCTGACAGAGCGAGTGTAACTGAGTCAGGTTTGTAGGCCTCCTTGCTCACACATACTTTTTCAGTTCTGCCCACACATTTTCTATAGGATTGAGGTCAGGGCTTTGTGATGGCCACTCCCAATACCTTGACTTTGTTGTCCTTAAGCCATTTTGCCACAACTTTGGAAGTATGCTTGGGGTCATTGTCCATTTGGAAGACCCATTTGCGACCAAGCTTTAACTTCCTGACTGATGTCTTGAGATGTTACTTCAATATATCCACATAATTTTCCTCATCATGATGCCATCTATTTTGTGAAGTGCACCAGTCCCTCCTGCAGAAAAGCACCCCCACAACATGATGCTGCCACCCTCGTGCTTCACGGATGGCATGGTGTTCTTCGGCTTGCAAGCATCCCCCTTTTTCCTCCAAACATAATGGTCATTATTGCCAAACAGTTCTATTTTTGTTTCATTAGACCAGAGGACATTTCTCCAAAAAGTACGATCTTTGTCCCCATGTGCAGTTGCAAACCGTAGTCTGGCTTTTTAAATGGCGGTTTTTGGAGTAGTGGCTTCTTCTTTGCTGAGCGGCCTTTCAGGTTATGTCGATATAGGACTCGTTTTATTGTGGATATAGATACTTTTGTACCTGTTTCCTCCAGCATCTTCTCAGGGTCCTTTGCCGTTGTTCTGGAATTGATTTGCACTTTTCGCACCAAAGTACGTTCATCTCTAGGAGACAGAACGAGTCTCCTTCCTGAGCAGTATGACGGCTGTGTAGTCCCATGGTGTTTATACTTGAATACAATTGTTTGTACAGATGAACGTGGTACCTTAACCTCTTATGGCTAGGGGGCAGTATTTTCACGGACGGATAAAAAACATACCCGATTTAATCTGATTATTACTCCTGCCCAGTTACTAGAATATGCATATAATTTTTGATTTGGATAGAAAACACCCTAAAGTTTCTAAAACTGTTTGAATGGTGTCTGTGAGTATAACAGAACTCATTTGGCAGGCCAAAACCTGAGAAGATTCCAAACAGGAAGCGCCCTCTCTGACCATTTCTTGCCCTCCTTGATCATCTCTAACCAAAACAGGGGATCTCTGGCATGACGTGACACTTCCTACGGCTCCCATAGGCTCTCAGAACCCGGGAAAAAGCTGAATGACGTAATTCCAAGCCCTGGCTGAAAAGCTTTAGCGCATTTGCTAAGTGGTCTATCAGCGGACAATGGGACTCAGGCTCGTGCATGAGACGACCCCATGTTTTTATTCTATCGTCTTTGAACGGATACAACGACTCCCGGTCAGAATATTATCGCTTTTTTACGAGAAAATTTGCATAAAAATGTTGCTGTTCTTCGTCAGAATGCACTCCCAGGACTTCTACTTCAATAACAAATGTTGGTTTGGTTCCAAATAATCCATAGTTATATCCAAATAGCGGCGTTTTGTTCGTGCGTTCAAGACACTATCCGAAGGGTAAAGAAGGGTGACGCGCCCGACGCGTTTCGTGACAAAAAAAACCTAAATATTCCATTACCGTACTTCGAAGCATGTCAACCGCTGTTTAAAATCAATTTCTATGCGATTTTTCTCGTATAAAAGCGATAATTTTCCGACCGGGAGTTGTAGTTTTCGTTCAAAGAGAGAGAAAGTAAACATGGTGTCGGCTCGTGCACACGCCTCCAGTCTCATTGTCCTCAGATCGACCACTATCCAAATGCGCTAATGTTTTTCAGCCATGGCCTGCAAAGCCACCATTCATCGTTCTGGCGCCTTCTGAGAGCCTATGGGAGCATTAGAAAATGTCACGTTATGCCAGAGATCCCATGTTTTGGTTAGAGATGATCAAGAAGGCCAAGAAATAGTCAGAGAGAGCGCTTCCTGTTTGGAATCTTCTCAGGTTTTGGCCTGCCAAATGAGTTCTGTTATACTCACAGACACCATTCAAACAGTTTTAGAAACTTTAGGGTGTTTTCTATCCAAGATGTTGTCATACACGGGACTAGAGTCTTGCTGATGAGGAGAGAGGACAGATAACATAATGGTTGAAAAATAAAGTAATACCACAGTCATTGAGTACATCTCTTCACAGACCACTATAGTTCTCAGTCAACTGATTCCAACACTCACCTGTCCATTCTCTACGGTGTCTCTTCTGTCTCTTGTGTCAGAGGTGGATATGGAGGCCTTCTTCCTGTTTTGTAAATGAAAGAATGAATTAACAGATGACTGAATGAATCAATTCAAATCAATCAAGATCAATTATAAAAAACTGAATGTAAAGAAAAAGGTAAATTCTTCACACTCACCTGAACCACATGAAGCCAGAGAGACAGAGGATGAGAACCAGAACCACCACTATGGTCAGGCTCTCGACCCGAAACCTGCCCCTCCCTGACGGAAGCTGGTTCCACGGTTTGTGGGGCCATTCAAAGTCCTGAGGAGAGTGAACGAGGTGTGTTACAGGATACAGCTTCCCCCCGATTACCGTATTAACCCCTCGTTCCATGGCCGGTGGTGGTTAGTCCGCTCCAGGAATCTGAGGTACGGGAGGTTCCTCCGCCCCCTCTGGACATCGAGGGGCCCCCGGCGCACTCCTTTCGTTCCATCCTGGATTCGAGGCGTCGGGCGAAGGGCCTTCAGTACCTCGTGGAGTGGGAGGGGTACGGTCCGGAGGAGAGGTGCTATGTTCCGGTGGTGGATGTGTTGGACCCTGAACTGCTGCAGGAGTTCCACCGTCGCCGGCCGGATCGCCCTGCGCCTCGCCCTCCGGGGCGTCCCCGAGGCCGGTGTCGGCGCGCCGCTGGAGCCGCGCGTCAAGGGGGGGTACTGTCACGACTTCCGCTGAAGTCGGCTCCTCTCCTTGTTCGGGCGGCGTTCGGCGGTCGACGTCACCGGCTTTCTAGCCATCGCGCTCCATTTTTTCATTGTTCCATTTGTTTTGTCTTGTTCCCTGCACACCTGGTTTACATTCCCTAATCACACTGCATGTATTTATTTATTCCTCTGTTCCCCCCCATGTCTTTGTGTGAAATTGTTTTTGTCATATTTCATGTTACGCGCCAGGCTGGGTTTTCCCCTGTATTTCCGTGGTATTTACACGAAGGATGTTTAATTGTTAAACATTTGCTTATTTTTGTGACTGTTTCGCACCTTGCACTTTTTACCTTTGGCTGGAGGTTTTGACGCAGTGGCGTCTGTCTGTTTGAAAGACATGACCTTGTATGATCTGAGTCTTGAATGTGAACCAGTACTCAGCTGAGTCTCTCTCTCTCAGGTCTGTGATTCTCAGGGTGCAGTTATTCACTCTGTCCCCATAGTACTCCACACGATCATCATTCTGAGGTTTCACACCAGACCGTCTATAGAACCATGATGTCTCTGTGACTGTATGACCTCTGGGATATGTGTAAGAGCAGGACATATCCACTGTTGACCTCTTCAAGGCACAGATACTCTGAGGGGTGTAAGTCACACTCCAGCCATCCTGCCCCAGTATCACTGAAACACAATCACACATCAAAAGGATATTAAATTAGGCACAAACCTATTAGCTCACACAGACAGAGTTTGTCAACACTTTGTTGCCATAGTTGCTGAGTTCTGTGTGAATAACAACCATGGAGAAGTATCTCGAGATGTATTGTTGTCTCTACCTTCTTGCCCTTTGTGCTTTTGTCTGTGCCCAATAATGTTTGTACGATGTTTTGTGCTGCTACCATGTTGTTGTCATGTTGTGTTGATACCATGCTATGTTGTTGTCTTAGGTCTCTCTTTATGTAGTGTTGTCTTGCCTCTCTTGTCGTGATGTGTGTTGGAGTGGTTGGATGGCTGGAGTGTGATATATATATATCCCAGCCCCAGTAAGTGGCCTTTTGCCTTTTGGTAGGCCGACATTTACTTGCCTAGTTAAATAAATAAAAGAATCACTCTGAAGCAGTTTGTTACACAGTTGCTGAGAGTTGTGTGTAAACCACAGGCCTATGTTTCTATTCCTGCTGTTCTCAAGCCCGTTGCTGCGTCTCCCTTCCTGCAGCCATAGAAACATAAAGATAGACAACAAACGCACTTTATAACTGGTGAATAACTACAGCTGATCTAATTAAGCAGGAAAAATAACTTATCAAAACAGATGTGTAGCACTGTAAGTAAAGTGTTTCTCTGTCCATTGTTTTGAACCTGTTTTATTCTCATGACTATAACACTGATGGTACTTCACATGACCTGCACACTCTGTGTCCTGGCTTAGATCTGTAGTAACTCCAGACTCCCATTTGTTGAACCAGGATACTTCTGTGACATTATTCCAGCTGGGATGTCTATACGTGCAGGTAATGTCCACTGTTGACCCCTTCAAGGCACAGATACTCCTCTTGGTGTAAGTCACATTCAAACAGCTCTGACCATGAACACTTGAAACTAAATGTATCTGATCAATTCCTCAAACAATAATGAGATGATTTTCAAGTGTTTTAGATGTATTGGACTGGTTCATTTAACATGAATGAAATATATAGACACATACAGTGCATTCGGAAAGTATTCAGGCCCCTTGACCTTTTCCACATTGTTACATTACAGGTTTATTTTAAAATGGATTGAAAAAAAATAATCTAAAACGGTATAACAAGATAACATGCCATCAGCCATTTTCTACCTTTTATATTATACTGCATCATTTCTACTAGTGTTACTATCCAAGAGTGCACAGATTTGTCTGTTTCTTCCCACATGCTCTACAATTGATATATGGCTCAAATCCCGTTAACGGGATTGATTTGACAACATCCGGTGAAATGGCAGAGCGCCAAATTCCAAATTTCCACAAAAATATATTTAACTTTCATACATTCACAAGTGCGATACACCAAATTAAAGCTGAACTTCTTGTTAATCTAGCCACCATGTCAGATTTCAAAAAGTCTCTACGGCAAAAGCAAACCATGCTATTATCTGAGGACAGCACCCCATCAAACAAACACAGACAATCATATTTCATGCTTTTTAGGTCACGCGCCTCTATCAAACAGTACACTTCACTCTACCCTTGTTCTGAACAGGGCTACTTCTTCATTACACAAAGGAAAAACATCAACCAATTTCTAAAGACTGTTGACATCCAGTGGAAGCGATAGGAACTGCAAGCAACTGCCTTAGAATTCTAGATTCTCAATGAAATTCCATTGAATAGAGAGTGACCTCAACATTTATTTTTCCTGGATGTTTTGTCCTTGGGGTTTCGCCTGCCAAATAAGTTCTGTTATACTCACAGACATCAGTGTTTTAGAAACTTGGAGTGTTTTCCATCCAAATCTACTAATTATATGCATATCCTAGCTTCTGGGCCTGAGTAGCAGACAGTTTACTTTGGGCACACTTTTAATCCGGACGTGAAAATAGCACCCCCAAGCCATAAGAAGTTTTAATGATTGATACTTAAGATGATTATATATTACATAGGTGAAAAAAATCTGTCAATTGAAATAAATGAATTAGGCCCTAATCTATGGATTTCACATGACTGGGAAAACAGATATGTATCTGTTGGCCACAGATAACTTTAAAAAAGGTAGTGAGTATCTGGTGTGACCACCATTTGCCTCATGCAGTGCGACATCTCCTTCACATAAGATAATGGGTTTCATTTATTGATGTATTGAAAACATGTCATGGAAATTACCACCAGGGACTCAAAGTCAAACATAAATGAATCATTCTTTATTATCAGCAAGCTGGAGAGGTTGCAACAAACGTAATGCACCATAGTACACGTTGGTCAGGAGCTCTTTCGGGGCAGTCAAGTTAGTTCTCTTATATACTTCTTAAACAGAAAAGTTATATTTGCATGATTTACATTATTCATCCTTAACGTTTGATTCCTGCATGTAACTTATAGAACATATTCTGGGCATTCTGCCAAAAGGTCTGACTGTCTCCCCCTCACATCTCCACCCAGCACCTACAGGAACCAATGATTTATGAGACAAGATGTACAATTCAAAGAGCTCTCTTCAGACAACATTTCCCCCACACATGAATATACACCTACTATTGGTGAAACATTATTTAATGGATAATATGAGTTAATAAAATAAGATACAGCTCTGAACTCCCCCCCCCCCCCCCCCCACCACACACACACACACACACACACACACACCACTCCTACTCAAAGACGATTGAAACATAGGGATCCAGAGCTGCATATTATGCTACACAGGTTACCATGGTAATCAGACTTAAGCTGTTAGAGAATGGGCGACGGATAACTCTTTACAAGATGTTTTCTATTGAATTGTTATTTAGGGATCTGGAACCGGTGCCGGAGAGAAACGAGATGAAAGAAAACATGATTGTGCTTTCTGGTGTTTTTTCAGTGACCCTGAATGAGCAAAGCTATTTTCACAATGATCACAGCTATAAGGCTTCTCTCCTGTGTGTATGCGCTGGTGTTCGCTCAGGGTTCCTGAATGATTAAAGCTCTTCCCACACTGATCACAGCTATAAGGCTTCTCTCCTGTGTGTATGCGCTGGTGTATAATCATGGATCCCGAGTCACTGAAACTCTTCCCACACTGATCACAGCTATAAGGTTTCTCTCCTGTGTGTATGCGTTGGTGTTTAGTCAGGTGTCCTGACTGATTGAAGTTCTTCCCACACTGATCACAGCTATAAGGCTTCTCTCCTGTGTGTATGCGTTGATGTTTGCTCAGGGTTCCTGATCGACTGAAGCTCTTCCCACAATGATCACAGCTATAAGGCTTCTCTCCTGTGTGTATGCGTTGGTGTGTAGTCAGGGCTCCTGATTGATTGAAGCTCTTCCCACACTGATCACAGCTATAAGGCTTCTCTCCTGTGTGTATGCGTTGGTGTAGAATCATGGATCCCGAGTCACTGAAACTCTTCCCACACTGATCACAGCTATAAGGCTTCTCTCCTGTGTGTATGCGTTGGTGTTTAGTCAGGTGTCCTGACTGATTGAAGTTCTTCCCACACTGATCACAGCTATAAGGCTTCTCTCCTGTGTGTATGCGTTGGTGTTTAGTCAGGTGTCCTGACTCATTGAAGCTCTTCCCACACTGATCACAGCTATAAGGCTTCTCTCCTGTGTGTATGCGTTGGTGTGTAATCAGGGATCCTGAGTCACTGAAACTCTTCCCACATTGATCACAGCTATAAGGTTTCTCTCCTGTGTGTATGCGTTGGTGTTTAGTCAGGTGTCCTGACTGATTGAAGTTCTTCCCACACTGATCACAGCTATAAGGCTTCTCTCCTGTGTGTATGAGTTGGTGTTTAGTCAGGTGTCCTGACTCATTGAAGCTCCTCCCACACTGATCACAGCTATAAGGTTTCTCTCCTGTGTGTATGCGTTGGTGTCTAGTCAGGGCTCCTGTGTGATTGAAGCTCTTCCCACACTGATCACAGCTATAAGGCTTCTCTCCTGTGTGTTTGTGTTTAGTCTGGGCTCCTGACTGATTTAAGTATTTCCCACAATCAAAGCAGGTATAAGGTCCCTCCACTGAATTAATTCTCAGATGATATTTTAAGGTTTTAGATGCATGCTCTAGAGTGTGAATTTGCTCATGAATTGTCAAGTCCTGTTTAGCAAAACTCTTCCCACAGTCAGAGCAGCAGTGGTGAGGTTTCTTCCCTATACCTCTATGCTGGTGTTTCTTGAGGTGTTCTGGTCTGGAGAGACTCTTCTCTTTCTTGTCAGCATCATGATGTTGTTGAGGCTCTCCAGATGATAAGCCCCTCCCTCTAAGAGAGCAACGATTAGGGATGTCCCCTGTGAAACAAAGACATTGAATAGTTCGATTTTGCAAATATGGGTCCATAAACAGATGGGTCCTTCCTTGAAATGAATGCCATTTGCTTCCCTTTTATATTTTTCCAGTAGAAATTGTGCACCAGTATTACATTTTACATCTGTTATTAAATAATATGAATAAAGACTTGCTAAAGTGACAAAATTCTGAATTTTGAAAATTCTGAAGTCGCTCCGTCAACCCTGTGTAACTTCTAGAAAGATTTTAACCCAACTAATACAATAATTTCTCCAAGTTTTACCATCATTGAGTAAAGTTACAAGCGCAGAATAATATGATTATTGTGAATAGTCAATTAGTGTAAGAGTTTGATTTAAACGTTGACATGCTTTGAAGTAACAATTTCCCTAAAAAACCTGTTTACATGGACACATCTGAAATCAGGCTACCTGACGGGACTTTGATAAATGCTGAAAATTGCCAATCAAAATAAACATTCTACCACAGCGACTATGTTATTATTTTGAAGCAGTATATAGTTTGTATGTGAAAACTATTTCTAAGCTGTATACTTTCAGTTTTTCCTGAAGTCACTGCACTCGAGCAAAAGAATGAAGCTTGCGCTGCTTGTGTTAGCACATGCACAGATTAAACACACCTCTATAACTCTGATTAAGGTGTTTACATGTCCTAATCATTCTACAGATTGTTCAGAAAACCAGGTATTTTTAAAGGCGTATCCTTACTTCGGTTATTACCTTACACCAATTAAGATAAGCAGAGTAAGGTGTTTACATGACTAATGCCATACTCGGCCTACTGCCATAACTAGTTTAATGTCAAATTATGAGTGTGCATGTAAAGCCCTAGTTATTTGGTTACTTCGACAGTCATTTCTGAACATTATTTATTTCATGTAATTAGTGATTCATTTACATCTGTCCCTCATTTTAAGATCAACCCATGTTTTAATATGGTGAAACTGTTCCTGACATTTTTTGGGCAAAAGAAACACTGAATGTCAAATCATAGAGTAAAAGCAGGTGAGCTGGTTCTAGTCTTATCGATTCTATGTTGTTTTTTGTAGAAAACTGAGCAAGTGAACCATTTTACCCAGAAATTGGTATGGTAGAATAATTTTTTTGTGTGAAGCTAGCATTCAATTTCCACTCCCTGTGGAACAAAACTAGCTTCCATTACCCATGTCATAAGCACATTTGTGGCTGATTTAAAGGGCTATTTTACCACTGTAAACTAGTGGTTTTGTTGTTTTCAGTAATCCCGTTACTTTATTTAGCACATTGGCACTTAATACAGTATGTATTTTCATATAACCTCGAGATGGGAAAACATGTTATGAAATTGAACATGTGCTCTTCATGAAAGAATGTCAAAATTAGGTTAAATCAAACATTTTTGGGGGGGACCAAGTTACACTTCTCAAACTTGTGTGGAACTACCAAATATTTTCATCAATATATAATTAACCAATTAATTGTTACAGAAGCAGACTAATCCACACACCATGGTTCTTACTTAATGAAATAAAATCTCCATCTTCCTCTTCTCCTTCTCGTCTCTCAGTTCCACTCTGCCCCGGTGTTTTCCTACAGTCGACCAGAACCAGTAGTAAAGTACGGAGAGGCAGTCGACCTGGGGACTCCTGGAGGGTGGAGGGGGACGGGCTAGCTTTGTCCTGTTGGCCACAAGAAGTTTACAGTTGATCATTAAACCAAATATTGTATTAATTCAGTCTAAACCTCTGATTTGGGTGCAACCCTCAAATATCTCATTTTACCTGAAATGTTCAATCGTTCACTACAACCCACAAATCTAAGAGCATTGGATTGGTGGAGGCATGGGCTAGTTTCCACCATATTTCTTGTACCAGTCATTTCCTATCAAAACAGAGCAGAAGAGGAGAAGCAAGAGGGACAATAGGGCCCAAAATCTGGCTTCTGGCTTATTTGATCATACATACATTTTCGTAACGAGTAGGTTGTTAGGAGTGTATTGGTAAAAGTAGGACACGTGACATCCCAGCAACTTTGAGAAAAAACTATGGAAGTAGTACCTGGTCGTCACTAGTTACCACAAACAAAGCCATAAACCCCACCCATTTCTACAACTAATGTGATTTTAACCCTAACTTGAAAACACAAACTTTATGCCTAACCATAAATAAATAAAAATATGATATAGATGGTTGACATTGTGGCAACTAGTGAAAACATGCATATCTGCCCTCTCATTGGCTGTAATCGTCCCACCTGATCTTGACTCTTCTCGATAGCCTTCAAGTGGCGTTTCAAACTGAACAGACCTCAGCCCTTGAATTGCGTTTTACATCCGAGTGTACCTTAAAACGTCCCTTGCCCAAGCGAGGGAGAGTGATAATCGGAGGCAACGTCCTTGGTGGAAATCTTGAAGTTTAACTTCATTGGGAAAATGGGCAGCATTGGGAAGTTTGGATGAAAAGCGTGCCAAGAGTAAACTGCCTGTTTCTCAGGCCCAGAAGCTAGAATATGCATATAATTAGTAGATTTGGATAGAAAACTCTAAAGTTTCCAAAACTGTTCAAATAATGTCTGTGGGTATAACAGAACTCATATGGCAGGCAAAAACCTGAGAAAAATCCAACCAGGAAGTGGGAAATTTGAGGTTTGTAGTTTTTTTTAAGTGATTGCCTATCCAATATCCTGCGTCTATGGGGTCAGATTGCACTTCCTAAGGCTTCCACTAGATGTCAACAGTCTTTAGAAAGTTGTTTCAGGCTTCTATTGTGAAAGGGGAGAGAATAAGACCACTCACAGTAAGTGGCTCAGCTGAAAGCCTTTAGTTGTTAACCTGTTGGGGATAGGGGGCAGTATTTGCACGGCCGGATAAAAAACGTACCCGATTTAATCTGGTTACTACTCCTGCCCAGTAACTAGAATATGCATATAATTATTGGCTTTGGATAGAAAACACCCTAAAGTTTCTAAAACTGTTTGAATGGTGTCTGTGAGTATAACAGAATTCATATGGCAGGCAAAAACCTGAGAAGATTCCTTACAGGAAGTGGCTTGTCTGACCATTCCTTGAGCTTCTTGACTCTGTTTATTGAAGACTGAGGATCTTTGCTGTAACGTGACACTTCCTACGGCTCCCATAGGCTCTCAGAAGGCGGGAAAAAGCTGAATGATGTAATTCCAGCTCCAGGCTGAAACACATTAGCGCTTTTGGCAAGTGCTCTATCAGAGGACAATGGGCTGAGGCGCGTGCACGAGTCGACCCCATGTTTTATTTTCTTTCGTCTGTGAACCTAAACACGCTTTCCCGGTCGGAATATTATCGCTTTTTTATATTGAAGCAACATCTCAAGACATCAGTCAGGAAGTTAACACTCGGGCGCAAATGGTTCTTCCAAATGGACAATGATTCCAAGCAAACTTCCAAAGGTGTGGCAAAATGGCTTAAGGACAACAAAGTCAAGGTATTGGAGTGGCCATCACAAAGCCCTGACCTCAATCCTATAGAAAATGTGTGGGCAGAACTGAAAAAGTGTGTGCGAGCAAGGAGGCCTACAAACCTGACTCAGTTACACCAGCTCTGTCAGGAGCAATGAGCCAAAATTCAACAACTTATTGTGGGAAGCTTGTGGAAGGCTACCTGAAACGTTTGACCCAAGTTAAACAATTTAATTGCAATGCTACCAAATTCTAATTGAGTGTATGTAAACTTCTGACCCACTGGGAATGTGATGAAAGAAAGAGCTGAAATAAATCATTGTCTACCATTATTCTGACATTTCACATTCTTAAAAAAAAGTGGTGATCCAAACTGACCTAAGACAGGGAGTTTTTACTAGGATTAAATGCCAGGAATTGTGAAAAACTGAGTTTAAATGTATTTGGCTACGGTCTATGTAAACTTCCGACTTCAACTGTACCTTCCTAATACAAGTACATGTCTAGTGGTTCCTGTAAATGATTAACTAATGTGCATGTCCAATAGCCTTCAGAAGACCAGGCATGACCCAGAATGGTTAAGCCTGTATTGACTCAGCTTGCACAAACACATTGGTTCTGCTTACACATATACTAATGGTTAACCCTATATCGATTCTGCTTACTACTTCTAAGAAAACAGTATAGGTACTGGAAAATCCAACACTTGCACTCCTGTCAGGTAGCTAGCTACAGTTACCCGTAGCTGGCTAGCTAGTTTCATAGTTTGGTCATTTATTCCAATACATTTCAGAATTGCACTCCTCACTACAAAACTAACCCAATTTGCCAACACTAATATATATTTTTATAATTGCAAGCTAGCTTAATATTTTTACTGAGATACTGAAAATGCAGGTTGCTGATAAAATTTTACACTTAGCGGCCACCAGAGTTTGACATGTGACTACAGTTTGCAATGAATTGTGGGTCATATCAACCCCGTTGTTCACTCGCTCCTTCAAGCTAAATCTAGGGCCAATGTTAGACCTCCCTTAAGATGGCAATCAAACTGCATCCGGTTTCGACGGGGATACCACCAAGGGGAAAACTACGTGTTTGGACTGCAGCCATTTATTTTCTTTGTTAGAACGGCCACTTGAATATCTGGTAAAATAATGGCTAATGTGTAAGAAATCAGTGAAGGAATGTGAATATGTGCACTCTTCGGGAGGGAGGAGAGAATTAGGTCATAGTCACAGATTTCTAAACATGATTGTATGAACTGCCTTAATTTTGCTGGACCCCAGGAAGAGTAGCTGCTGCGTAGGCAGCTAATGGGGATCTATAATACATACTGTAATGAAACAAGTAGGGAGCAGGTCTCGAACCCTCGACCTTCTATCCCGAAGTCCAACTAGCTATAGAATGCCGCAAAAGCATGCTCAAGCGGTAGAGTCGATATCCGCGCTTATAAACCCAGGGTCGTTACAATACAAATGATATAGTTGTAGGCTACTTTAAAAAAAATGTAACCTTTATTTTACTAGGAAAGTCCGATATAGAAACAAAAACGTATTTACAATGACGGCCTATGAACAATGGATGAATAGCCTTGTTCAGGGACAGAACGACAGATGTTTACCTTGTCAGCTCGGGGATTCGGTTATTGACCCAACGCTCTAACCACTAGGCTACCTGCCGCCCCAAACAGAACACAGCAATGTGGAGGTTCAAAGATGATAACTAGGCCTAGACATTTTATACAACACAGCGGGCATATAATGTTAAAACCAGACTTACTCGATCCATCCTTTGTATGATATGAACTGCTGTCCGAGTCAACAATTTGTTGTTGTCCTTTTCCGCTTTAGGGTTTTATGGCAGACTACACCTATTGCCGCCACCTACTGCACGGCGGGTGAACAAAGAAGAAAAATATCCATCCAAATGATTTCTATCGTAGGTAAAGAATTCATGCAGTACATCTCTCCATGTGTAAAATCTTCATGAATTTGTTCCATTATAAATCTACTGATGTCTTGCCACAGATTCTTTACATGAATACCATTAAAAAAAAGATGCAACACTGTTTCTGGGTGGTCATTTCAAAAAGTACATTTTGAATGTATCTATTTCTTTGTACTTCTTCATATAGTTGTTGGCAGGGTAATATGAATGAATAATTTTATAATAAACTTCCTTAATTGTGTTAGTAAGTAGTATGTGTGAGACAACAGATATTATCAATAAAACGATTCCAGTAAGGCATGACATAAAGTATATAGATAGATACAAAATCTTGTTGATACAAGGCAAGTACCGCTCTGTTGTTGAACGGACCAAAACAAAAACAAATCTTTACTACTGTTGAGTCAACAGCGGTAATCGAAGGTAGGTTCTGAGGGTCTTAACATGTTCCTGCATAATAAAGCAACACCTGAGGGAATGGAGACTAAAACAATTGAAAACTCTTTAGGCGTTATAGGGATCTTGTAAAGTGAAAAGAATGAGTCATAATGAAGTAAAAGACCCTCTGCATTTACAAGTTGTCTCACCAATAGGATATTATTTCTGAACCAATATTCTAAAAACAAAGATGTATTGTTATACAATATGTGCTGATTATTCCAGATATAATATACGTGTGGAGAGAAATTATGCTTCTAAATGAAGGTCCATGACTAGAAAACCTGCCAATGAAAAGCGGAGCTTCACTGGAACTTTGTCAATATTATAATTGCATACCAACATGAAGTTAAGGCCACCAAAAGTAGAAAAGACATGATGAGGAATGCAGTCCCACATAGAAGTGGGTCTTCTTATGAAGTGTTTTATCAAATTGATCTATAAAGTATTGTTTAAGGTAGGAATGTCTAGGAAATTCAGCCCACCATACTCATTACTTCTGCGTTATGAAAGGAACTAAACACGGACACGAATGATCCATTGGTAGTTCGTTGTAACCAAGTATTGGTGCTAACCGTGTGTTATTGGATGCTAGCATGCTAGTTAGCTATGGCGTCATAGGATACCACTTCCAAGCATCTGCCTCTAACCCTAGGATGCTCTTTGCCACCTTCTCCTCCCTCCTGAATCCTCCTCCCTCTCTGTGGATGACTTCGTCAACCATTTTGAAAAGAAGGTTGATGACATCCGATCCTTGTTTGTTAAGTCAAATGACACCGCTGGTCCTGCTCACATTGCCCTACCCTATGCTTTGACCTCTTTCTCCCCTCTCTCTCCAGATGAAATCTTGCGACTTATGACGGCCGGCCGCCCAACAACCTGCCCGCTTGACCTTATCCCCTCCTCTCTTCTCCAGACCATTTCCGGAGACCTTCTCCCCTACCTCACCTCGCTCATCAACTCATACTTGACCGCTGGCTACGTCCCTTCTGTCTTCAAGAGAGCGAGAGTTGCACCCCTTCTCAAAAAACCTACACTCGATCCCTCCGATGTCAACAACTGCAGACCAGTATCCCTTCTTTCTTTTCTCTCAAACTCTTGAGCGTGCCGTCCTTGGCCAGCTCTCTTGCCATCTCTCTCAGAATGACCTTCTTGATCCAAATCAGTCAGGTTTCAAGACTGGTCATTCAACTGAGACTGCTCTTCTCTGTGTCACGGAGGCTCTCCGCACTGCTAAAGCTAACTCTCTCTCCTCTGCTCTCATCCTTCTAGACCTATCTGCTGCCTTTGATACTGTGAATCATCAGATCCTCCTCTCCACCCTCTCCAAGTTGGGCATCTCCGGCGCGGCTCACTCTTGGATTGCGTCCTACCTGACAGGTCGCTCCTACCAGGTGGCGTGGCGAGAATCCGTCTCCGCACCACGTGCTCTCACCACTGGTGTCCCCCAGGGCTCAGTTCTAGGCCCTCTCCTATTCTCGCTATACACCAAGTCACTTGGCTCTGTCATATCCTCACATGGTCTCTCCTATCATTGCTATGCAGACGACACTCAATTAATCTTCTCCTTTCCCCCTTCTGATAACCCGGTTCGAGGTTCGAGGTTCTACCTGAAACTCAAAAGGGTTCTTCCAAGGGTTCTCTATGGGGACAGCTGAAGAACCCTTTAAGTTTCTAGATAGCACCTTTTTTCCAAAGAGTGTAGTGTTGTTACGCCCACTTCTCGACAACACTTCAACCATCCAAATAAATTATGTCACGGAGCATCACCATGGCGATGATGATTTGTGAGATGTCATTGCATTGACAATCCCCAATAGTGACTTAATGACATTTGGAGTTCCTGACATCATTTGTTTGGCTTTTACCTGTTAGAGAGGATGACTGCATCTGAAATGTCACCTGACAGTATATAGGGAATAGGATGCCATTTCAGACACAGACTATGTGTAGGTCTATTCTAGTCTGGTGGATGGATGGTGTAATAGATTGGTCTATTAACATGGTAGTCTACCAAGATACGAATTTCACTTACCTGATTGGTTAATCCTGTGAGCTCTTAACTTTAATACGTTGATAGAATGTGCTGCCTCAAACATGCCCTTGTGTTGTACTACCATGTTTTGGATTAGTAAAGTTTCCCAAATGAGCTGCTCCCTCCTGTCCAGTTATTATTAGTTATTCTATAGGTGATAACACCTAAAATACTACAGATGGGATGTGATGATTAAATCACTGTGTACCTTTATTGTAAGGCCTCTTAAATAAAGCTGCTATTTAATACATGGAGCGTACTGAGTGTAGGCCGTCATTGTAGGCCGTCATTGTAAATAAGAATTTGTCTGACTTGCATAGTTAAATAAAGGTTACATTTTTGGGGGGTGAAATCAAGCCCAGTTTTATCATATACTTTTATTCAAGAGGATAGTTCAACCCTAAATGAAAGTAATTTTAATTGAGCATTTTACAAAATAATTGACATTTGTTTTAACATTATTAATAGCAAGATGTGTATGAAGGGCCCAATTCAGATGAGATAAGTAGACTGAACATTTTTTTATTTATGTCCATGTGAAGTCAACTTATCTAAGGTCTGAATAGGTTCTGAAGTGAAAAACAGTGTGGTTGTATAGTCTTGTACATTAACTGTTGGGGCTAGGGGGCAGTATTTGCACGGCCGGATAAAAAACGTACCCGATTTAAACTGGTTACTACTCTTGCCCAGAAACGAGAATATGCATATAATTAGTAGATTTGGATAGAAAACACTCTACAGTTTCTAAAACTGTTTGAATGGTGTCTGTGAGTATAACAAAACTCATATGGCAGGCCAAAACCTGAGAAGATTGCATACAGGAAGTGCCCTGTCTGACAATTTGTTGTCCTTCTGTTGCATCTCTATCGAAAATACAGCATCTGTGCTGTAACGTGACACTTTCTAAGGCTCCCAATGGCTCTCTAAAGCCGCCAGAAAGTGGAATGGGGTGTCTGCTGTCTCTGGGAAAAGAATAGCAGCAGAGTTTGTGAGTGGTCAGCCTGGGGACAGTGAGACTGAGATGCGCATTCACGAGAATTCTCAATTTATTTCTTTCAGCCTTTGAATGAATACAACGTTGCCTGGTTGGAATATTATCGCTATTTTACGAGAAAAATAGCATAAAAATGTATTTTAAACAGCGTTTGACATGCTTCTAAGTACGGTAATGGAATATTTTGACATTTTTAGTCACGAAATGCGCTCGCGCGTCACCCTTCGGATAGTGACCTGAACGCACGAACCAAACGGAGCTATTTGAATATAACTATGGATTATTTGGAACCAAAACAACATTTGTTGTTGAAGTAGAAGTCCTGGGAGTGCATTCTGACGAAGAACAGCAAAGGTAATCCAATTTTTCTAATAGTAATTCTGAGTTTAGTGAGTGCCAAACTTGGTGGGTGTCAAAATAGCTAGCCGTGATGGCCGAGCTATGTACTCAGATTATTGCAAAATGTGCTTTGACCGAAAAGCTATTTTAAAATCTGACACCGCGATTGCATAAAGGAGTTCTGTATCTATAATTCTTAAAATAATTGTTATGTATTTTGTGAACGTTTATCATGAGTAATTTAGTAAATTCACTGGAAGTTTTCGGTGGGTATGCTAGTTCTGAACATCACATGCTAATGTAAAAAGCTGGTTTTTGATATAAATATGAACTTGATTGAACAAAACATGCATGTATTGTATAACATAATGTCCTAGGAGTGTCATCTGATGAAGATCATCAAAGGTTAGTGCTGCATTTAGCTGTGGTTTTGGTTTTTGTGACATATATGCTTGCTTTGAAAATGGCAGTGTGATTATTTTTGGCAGGGTACTCTCCTGACATAATCTAATGTTTTGCTTTCGCTGTAAAGCCTTTTTGAAATTGTACAATGTGGTTAGATTAACGAGAGTCTTGTCTTTAAAATGGTGTAAAATAGTCATATGTTTGAGAAATTGAAGTTATAGTTATACCATGCTTTTGTTACTTCTAGGCTGGACTACTGCAATGCTCTACTTTCCGGCTACCCGGATAAAGCACTAAATAAACTTCAGTTAGTGCTAAATACGGCTGCTAGAATCCTGACTAGAACCAAAAAATTTGATCATATTACTCCAGTGTTAGCCTCCCTACACTGGCTTCCTGTTAAGGCAAGGGCTGATTTCAAGGTTTTACTGCTAACCTACAAAGCATTACATGGGCTTGCTCCTACCTATCTTTCCGATTTGGTCCTGCCGTACATACCTACACGTACGCTACGGTCACAAGACGCAGGCCTCCTAATTGTCCCTAGAATTTCTAAGCAAACGGCTGGAGGTAGGGCTTTCTCCTATAGAGCTCCATTTTTATGGAATGGTCTGCCTACCAATGTGAGAGACGCAGACTCAGTCTCAACCTTTAAGTCTTTACTGAAGACTTATCTCTTCAGTAGGTCCTATGATTAAGTATAGTCTGGCCCAGGAGTGTGAAGGTGAACGGAAAGGCTGGAGCAACGAACCGCCCTTGCTGTCTCTGCCTTGCCGGTTCCCCTCTTTCCACTGGGATTCTCTGCCTCTAACCCTTTTACAGAGGCTGAGTCACTGGCCTACTGGTGTTCTTCCATGCCGTCCATGGGAGGGGTGCGTCACTTGAGTGGGTTGAGTCACTGACGTGGTCTTCCTGTCTGGGTTGGCGCCCCCCCCCCCCCCCCTTGGGTTGTGCCATGGCGGAGATCGTTGTGGGCTATACTCGGCCTTGTCTTAGGACGGTAAGTTGGTGGTTGGAGACATCCCTCTAGTGGTGTGGGGGCTGTGCTTTGGCAAAGTGGGTGGGGTTATATCCTGCCTGTTTGGCCCTGTCCGGGGGTATCATCGGATGGGGCCACAGTGTCTTCTGATCCCTCCTGTCTCAGCCTCCAGTATTTATGCTGCAGTAGTTTATGTGTCGGGGGGCTAGGGTCAGTCTGTTACATCTGGAGTATTTCTCTTGTCTTATCCGGTGTCCTGTGTGTATTTAAATATGCTCTCTCTAATTCTCTCTTTCTCTCTTTCTGTCTTTCTCTCGGAGGACCTGAGCCCTAGGACCATGCCTCAGGACTACCTGGTATGATGACTCCTTGCTGTCCCCAGTCCACCTGGCCGTGCTGCTGCTCCAGTTTCAACTGTTCTGCCTGCGGCTATGGAACCCTGACCTGTTCACCGGACGTGCTTGTTGCACCCTCGACAACTACTATGATTATTATTATTTGACCATGCTGGTCATTTATGAACATTTTAACATTTTAACATTTTGACCATGTTCTGTTTTAATATCCACCCTGCACAGCCAGAAGAGGACTGGCCACCCCTCATAGCCTGGTTCCTCTCTAGGTTTCTTCCTAGGTTTTTGGCCTTTCTAGGGAGTTTTTCCTAGGGAGTTTTTCCTAGCCACCGTGCTTCTTTCACATGCTTTGCTTGCTGTTTGGGGTTTTAGGCTGGGTTTCTGTACAGCACTTTGAGAATATCAGCTGATGTACGAAGGGCTATATAAAAATAAATTTGATTTGATTTGATTTGATAGCATTTTTGAGGTATTTGTATTTCGCGCCACGCGATTCCACTGGCTGTTGACTAGGGTGGGACGCTAGCCCAGGGAAGTTAACATTACTGAAGCTACAGTAATGATTCCCCAATTTGTTGTGCCATCACCCATGATGACCTAAAACATTATGGACAACATTTTCCTCTCGCTAAAACACACACAAAGAGCTAAAGAATGACAAGTTTGGTATTGTCTTGTTCCCTTTCAGATATACAAAGCAAAGCTCATTCTCAAGCCAATAGCCCACGACCCATGACTACACAGTGCACTAGAGGGAACAAGGTACCATTTGGGACGCAACAAAGATCATCTTGTGTTCAGTTCTTCTTGGTTCAAGTGTTAAGCAGTCTGGTGGCTTGTAGATAGAAACTCTCTGAGCCAGTTGGCATCAGACCTCATGCTCCGATACCCGACGGTAAGGGTATGAACAGCTTGTGGCTGGGGTGTGTGGGGTCCTTGATGATGGGGGCCTTCCTCAGGCACAGTGTAGTCTGTATAGATGTTAATACATTTAACCCAAACAACTTTGAAGTCATTGTACATCTTAATACATTTAAACCAAACAACTGCTGGTCTTCTTAACATAAAAGTATTGTACGCATTCCTAGCTGTCAAGCACAAGAACCATATAATTTTGAAATTATCTGAGATGTTGTAATGTCTGGACTTACTTACCGTGGGGCTGCCCTGGGGGAGTTGAATTTCACAACATCGTACTGGACATCCTCATCCTCTTTCTGGGGTTGAGGCAGTTGGACAGTGGAATGCAGAGGCAATTCCTGGTTATTGAACTAAGAGACGTGGACGGTGGTGTAGTGACTGTCATCCTGCTCACCTCTGTCTGCTCTCTGTGCTGCAGTAGGGTCATGGCCATGCCTGAGATGTTGTCATACATGGGACTACAGTCTCCTTGATGGAGAGAGAGTACAGACAAGATAAGCAGACCTTGGAACTATTCCATTGCTTTTTTTGTGCCAGGCAAGATTAATCAACCAATGAAATAAATCTGATAGAAAACAAATACTATTTGATCTGAACTCACATGTCCATCGTCTGCTGCGTCTTTAACGTCAGAGGTGGATTTGGAGTCCTTCTTCCTGTTTTATATTAATTAATTAATGGATGGATGGATGGATGAAAATGATAAAGTGAAAGGAAAGTCTTAGAAATATTCTCACCTGAACCACATGTAACCAGAGACAAAGGATGAGAACCAGAACTATGATTCCTACAACTGCAGTCATAACTGAAATTTGTTTCACTAAACAAAAATGTGGAGGAAATTAGTACATAGATGCTCTAATAAACTTAAAACAAGAAAAATACATTATTGCTATAAGCCAACAAATACATTGCTTAAAATGTTTCTCAATGAGCTTTAAATGTAATGACTATGAGCAAATAATGAGCTTGAACTGTGTATTTTTATGTAAAGACAGACCATTGTTGATTAAACTGTACCTGTTATAATAATCATCAGAGCTGTAGAGTTCTTAGATGCCATTTTATTCCAGGCCTCACAGTGGTAATGTCCACTGTCCTCAGACCTGAAGTTGGTGATGTTGTAGATCTGTTCGAATCCATTTGGTTAAAGTCCTTTTTTGAAAGTACCAAGTGTATTTGTCCACAGGTGGGTTGGCGTCACTGCTGCAGGTCAAAGTCACTGAACTGCCCTCCACTATTTTACCAGAAGGACTGACTGACCCGGAGTGATTTCCTTGGAGGATCTGGTGTTGGAGACGAAAGGAGGGTTATATTTTTCTTATTTAACCCTTATTTTAACATGTAAGTTGACTGAGAACATATTCTAATTCATATCAACGACCTGGGGAATAGTTACAGGGGAGAAGAATCAGCCAATTGGAAAATGGAGATGATTAGTTGGCCATGATGGGTTGAGGGCCAGATTGGGAATTTAGCCGGGACACTGGGGTTAACACCCCTACTCTTACGATAAGTGCCATTAGATCTTTACTAACCACAAAGAGTCAGAACACCCGTTTAACATCCCATCTGAAAGACAGCACCTTACACAGGGTAATGTCCCCAATCACTGCCCTCGGGAATTGGGATATTTTTTTCAGACCAGAGGAAGAGTGCCTCCTAGTGGTCCTCCAACAGTATCTGGTCTCCCATCAAGGAGCGGCAGGTAGCCTAGTGGTTAGAGCGTTGGACTAATAACTGAAATGTTGCAAGATCGAATCCCTGAGCTGACAAGGTAAAAATATGTCATTCTACCCCAGGACAAGGCAGTTAACTCACTGTTCTGTCATTGAAAATAAGAATTTGTTCTTAACTGACTTCCCTAGTTAAATAAATAAAATTAAAAAAGGGACTAACCCTATTTAGCTTCAGAAGCAAGCCAGCAGTGGGATGCAGGGTGGTACGCTGCTGGTAAAATGGTAAGAAGATTGTAACCAGCATCTTGCTGCTTCCTCCCTCACTAGCTCGCAAGGAGATCAGATCTCAGATTCTCTGTCTTGCAAACACATGTGACATCCCTCTTAAAGTATTAACAATCTCTGCCACCAAAAAGGGAGCATGATGCAGTTTGGGGGTATTTCCAGTTCAGGAGTATAAATTAACTCAACTCAATACAAGAGCACACACAGTACAAGTGAAGTTTAAAACTGTCATTTACTTACAAATACTTACAAATAACAGTGAGAGTCTCTTCAGGAGAGTAGAGATTCTTGTATTTTATTTTAAATTTTTATTTAACTAGGTAAGCTAGTTGAGAACAAGTTCTCATTTACAATTGCGATCTGGCCAAGATAAAGCAAAGCAGTGCGACACAAACAACAACACAGAGTTACACATGGAATAAACAAGCGTACAGTCAATAGCACAATAGAAAAAAAGTCTTACAAATACTTACAAATAACAGTAAGAGTCTCTTCAGGAGAGTAGATATTATTGTAGCCTTGTACAGCACAGGAGTATCTGCCTGCATCCTCACTGCTGACTGGGTCTAGGATCAGGGAGTTATCTAGAGTCTTTGAGCTGGTGAGGTGTTGTCCGTTCTTGTACCAGATGTACAGATGAAGTCGGAAGTTTACATATACTTAGGTTGGAGTGATTAAAACTCATTTATCAACCACTCCACACATTTCTTGTTAACAAACTATAGTTTTGGCAAGTCAGTTAGGACATCTACTTTGTGCATGATAAGTAATTTTTCAACAATTGTTTACAGACAGATTATTTCACTTATAATTAACTATATCACAATTCCAGTGGGTCAGAAGTTTACATACACTAAGTTGACTGTGCCTTTAAACAGCTTGGAAAATTCCAGAAAATTATGTCATGGCTTTAGAAGCTTCTGATAGGCTACTTGACATAATTTGAGTCAATTGGAGGTGTACCTGTGGATGTATTTCAAGGCCTACCTTCAAACTCAGTGCCTCTTTGCTTGACATCATGGGAAAATCAAAAGAAATCAGCCAAGACCTCAAGAAAAAAATTCTAGACCTCCACAAGTCTGGTTCATCCTTGAGAGCAATTTCCAAACGCCTGAAGGTACCACGTTCATCTGTACAAATAGTACGCAAGTATAAACACCATGGGACCACGCAGCCGTCATACCGCTCAGGAAGGAGACGCACTCTGTCTCCTAGCGATGAACATACTTTGGTGCGAAAAGTGCAAATCAATCCCAGAACAACAGCAAAGGACCTTGTGAAGATGCTGGAGGGAACAGGTACAAAAGTAACTATATCCACAGTAAAACGAGTCCTATATCGACATAACCTGAAAGGCCGCTCAGCAAGAAAGAAGCCACTGCTCCAAAACCACCATTAAAAAAGCCACACTACGGTTTGCAACTGCACATGGGGACAAAGATCGTACTTTTTGGAGAAATGTCTTCAGAAATAGCTTCATCAATATAAAAGGAAAACAAGAAAGGCGCACTCTCGGTCGCACGCAGTAAATAGCTCTGGGACACTGCAGGGTCCACTCATTCAGAGTGGTCTTACGCCCTCATTTTTCAGAATACAAGCCTGAAACAATTTCTAAAGACTGTTGACATCTAGTGGAAGCAATAGGAAGTGCAAGATATGTCTTTAGTCATTGGAATCTGTATAGGCAGTCCATGGAAAACTACAAACATAAAAAAATCCCACTTCCGGGATGGATTTTCCTCAGATTTTCGCCTACTATATCAGTTCCGTTATACTCACAGACATTATTTTAACAGTTTTGGAAATTTTAGAGTGTTTTCTATCCAAATCTACCAATTATATGCGTATCCTAGCTTCTGGGCCTGAGAAACAGGCAGTTTTCTTTGGGTACGCTTTTCATCCGGAGGTGAAAATAGTGCCCCCTAACCTAGTGAGGTTAAACAACGTTTCTATTCAAACCCGAGGTACCATAATATGTAAATAAATGATCATATTTAAGACGGAAAGAAGTATGTTCAATAGGGAAGATAAATAACGAAGAGCGAGCCCTCATTCATGCGCCACAAGCCTACTTTCCTAATGAGGAACACCTTGGATAAACTACAACTACTTGTTCGTTTTTCAAAAAACAAGCCTGAAACCTTGTATAAAGACTTGACATCTAGTGGAAGCCATAGGTACTGCAATCTGGGAGCAATTTTCTTGTATACTCAATAGGCTAACAATGGAATGGCCTGTGAGCTCCAAAAAATAACAAATTTCCTCTGGTTTTTGCCTGCCATATCAGTTCTGTTATTCTCGCAGACATTATTTTAACAGTTTTAGAAGCTTCAAAGTGTTTAATATCAAATACAACCAATTATATGCATATCCTAGCTTCTGGGCCTGAGTAACAGGCAGTTTACTTTGGGCATTACAGACAGGCGGAAATTCAGGATAGCACCCCCTAGCCCGAAGATGTTTTAAGGACAACAAAGTCAAGGTATTGGAGTGGCCATCACAAAGCCCTGACCTCAATCCCATAGAAAATTTGTTGGCAGAAATGAAAAAGCGTGTGCGAGCAAGGAGGCCTACAAACCTGACTCAGTTACACCAGCTCTGTCAGGAGGACTGGGCCAAAATTCAGCCAACTTATTGTGGGAAGCTTGTGGAAGGCTACCCAAAATGTTTGACCCAAGTTAAACAATTTAAAGGCAAATACTAATTGAGTGTATGTAAACTTCTGACCCACTGGGAATGTGATGAAAGAAATAAAAGCTTGAAATAAATCACTCTACTATTATTCTGACATTTCACATAATTAAAAATAAAGTGGTGATCCTAACTGACCTAAAACAGGGAATATTTACTAGGATTAAATGTCAGGAATTGTGAAAAACTGAGTTTAAATGTATTTGGCTAAGGTGTATGTAAATTTCCAACTTCAACTGTACCAACCGGAAGCCATGGATTACAGGCAACATCCACATCGAGCTGAAGGCTAGAGCTGCCGCTTTCAAGGAGCGGGACACTAATCCGGATGCTTATAAGAAATCCCGCTATGCCCTCAGACGAACCATCAAACAAGCAAAGTGTTAATACAGTCACAACCACATTACGGTATCTTTGTTTGTATGCACTTCTCAATTATGAGGTTTGCATCTGAATGTTGTATAAAATAAATGATTACCGTAATTTCCGGACTATAAGCCGCTACTTTTTTCCCACGCTTTGAACCTCGCGGCTTAAACAATGACGCGGCTAATATATGGATTTTTCCCGCTTTCAAATATTTTTTTTTTAAAAAGAACACATTCTGTGACGTGCTCAGTTTTTTGGCGGCATGAAGCTTTCATTAGACCAATGAAATTGCCGAACGGGTTAAGGTCAAACAACTTTTTGGTTAACTGTTTAGATTAAATCGAGCGCGCTCATCATTCTGATTACGGTAGTCATTTTGTCACCCTCATCATGGCAAAGACACGGAGAAATGCATATGATGCAGCTTTCAAGTTGAAGGCGATTGATCTGGCTGTTGGAAAAGGAAATAGAGCTGCTGCACGGGAGCTTGGTCTGGAGCAATGACTTTCTTGGTAGGCTACTGTTTACTGATACATTTTTTTTTTTTACAAGCCGTGTTTCGTTAAAGCCTATTTATTTTTGTTACAAGACGTGTTTCGTTAAAGCCTGTGTAAAGTTCATTTGTTTCAATGTACCGGTAGGCACCTGCAGCTTATAGACATGTACGGCTTATTTATGTTCAAAATATATCTATATTTTTTAATTCAGTGGGTGCGGCTTATATTCAGGTGAGCTTAATAGTCCGGAATTTACGGTAAGTATAACAATAATTTTGAGAATATGTAATGTGATGTTAGCCTTCTAAACGAGAGGATTGTTTTTATATGGCTTAACCAAGTCATTGGACACGCCCTCGTGAGCCAGACATTATACCCAAACATCATGGAACGCATTTTCCCATGGTGCCCCGACTTCCTAGTTAATTACTGTTTACGTGATTAGTTTAATCAGGTAATACTTACACATGGAGAAATGATTTGATATAAGAGTCATCACATTAATGAAAGATAGTCAGCCAACGTTACGACAGAACTATCATGGTCCAAACACACCAAGACAGTCGTGGAGAGGGCATGACAAAACCTTTTCCCTCTCAGGAGACTGAATTGATTTGGCGTGGGTCCCCAGATCCTCAAAAAGTTCTACAGCTGCACCATCGAAAGCATCCTGACCGGTTGCATCACCGCCTGGTATGGCAACTGCTCGCCATCATTCAGATGCGCTACAGAGGGTAGTACGTACAGCCCTGTACATCACTGGGGCCAAGCTTCCTGCCATCCAGGACCTATATACTAGGCGGTGTCAGAGGAAAGCCCAAAAAATTGTCTGTTCTCTCTGCTACCACACGGCAAGTGGTACCGGAGCGCCAAGTCTAGGGCCAAAAGGCTCCTTAACCGCTTCTACCCCCAAGCCATAAGACTGCTGAACAATTAATCAAATGGCCACCGGAATATTTACATTGACAACCCCCCCACCCTCCACCTCCATTTGTTTTGTACATTGCTGCTACTTGCTGTTAATTATCTATGCATAGTCACTTCACACCTACCTACATGTACAAATCACCTCAACTAACCTGTACCCCCGCACATTGACTCGGTACCGGTACCCCCTGCATATAGCCTCGTTATTGTCATTTTGTTGTGTTACTTTTTATAATTTTTTTACTTACATTTATTTGGTAAATATTTTCTTAACTCTTTCTTGAACTGCACTTTTGGTTAAGGGCTTGTAAGTAAGCATTTCACAGTAAGGTCTACACTTGTTGTATTCGGCGCATGTGACAAATAAAGTTCGATTTGATTTATACCACCCCTAACTTGTCACAACACAACTGATTGGCAACACATTAAGGAGGAAAGAAATTCCACAAATTAACTTTTAACAAGGCACACCTGTTATTGAAATGCATTCCAGGTGACTACCTCATGAAACTGGTTGAGAGAATGCCAAGAGTGTGCAAAGCTGCCATCAAGGCAAAGGGTGGCTACTTTGAAGAATCTAAAACATAACATATATTTTGGTTTGTTTAACACTTTTTTGGTTACTAAATGATTATCACAGTATTTATGTCTTCACTGTTATTCTACAATGTATCAGTAGGTGTGTCCAAACTTTTGACTGGTACCGAATGTCGGTTCACATTTGGGATGCAGCTATCCTCTCTAACAGTTAGAAGCCAAACAAATGATGCCAGGAACTCCAAATGTCCTTACGTCAGTCTTGTGGCTTGCCGATGTAACGACGTCACACAATTATTCAACGCCATGGTGATGCGCCAGGACTATTTCGTTTGACGGTTAAAGTGTTGTCGTCGAGTGGGCGTGGCAACACTACACTTTTAGAAAATAAAGGTGCTATCTAAAACCTTAAAGGGTTCTTTGACTTTCTCCATAAGATAACCCTTTGAAGAACCCTTTTCATATAGAACCTTTTTGGTTCCAGGTAGAACCCTTTTGGGTTCCATGTAGAACCCTTTCTACAAAGGCGTTATACATGGAACCCAAAAGGGTTCTACCTGGAACCCAAAAGGGTTCTCCTATGGGGACAGCCGAAGAACCCTTTTGGAATCCTTTTTTCTAAGAGTGTACCCTGCATGTGTCACAGGTGTAACCATGGTCTTATAATGAGTGACATCATCCTCACCTCCTCCATGACGTCTACACTGTTGATCCTGGCAACGGCTCAAGGTTCTGAGCACGGTCGCTAGGCGATGGTCCAGGGAGGAGAGATGCAGCTCGGAGAGGGGCCACGGAGAATAGAGGATCATGAAAAACAGAGTCCCTCGTGACATGACAGACTGTACTGGGACAGGGAGAGGAGATGCAGACAGAAGCAGTAGGGTGGAGGAACGGATGCTAGATAAGGAGAAAGAGAGCGAGAGAGAAATGGAGTGAAAGTTGAGAAAGAAGAGGAATAAATTATATTTATCATGTTCTCTCCTGTAGTTGAGTATATATATATATTCATGACAACACAACTTATTGCACCTTAATGTTTAATCATGTACCACGTTTTACCTGCAGCACTGCTCCAGGTGTCAGGATAGAGGGTTCATCTGTAGAGTGGCCTCCAAACCTGTAGTCAGCACACACAGTCTCAATGTTACGATCAACTAACGTTAGTTAAACCTGTAGTCAGCACACAGTGTCAATGTTACAATCAACTAACGTTAGTTAAACCTGTAGTCAGCACACACAGTCTCAATGTTACAATCAACTAACGTTAGTTAAACCTGTAGTCAGCACACAGACAATGTCAATAATACAATCAAATAACGTTAGTTAAACATGTAGTCAGCACACAGTCTCAATGTTACAATCAACTAACGTTAGTTAAACCTGTAGTCAGCACACAGACAATGTCAATAATACAATCAAATAACGTTAGTTAAACATGTAGTCAGCACACAGTCTCAATGTTACAATCAACTAACGTTAGTTATACCTGTAGTCAGCACACAGACAATGTCAATGTTACAATCAACTAAAGTTAGTTAAACCTGTAGTCAGCACACACAGTGTCAATGTTACAATCAACTAACGTTCGTTAGCTAGCATTCGAGGGCTGACTGTTTTCAAATATCTGTGCAGTGTAAAATAAAATGTTGGTAATTTGTGTTGTCTGACTACTGCAGCAGGCTACTGCTTGTCCATTTGCTTGCTAACAAGAAACCCAGACGAGAGAAACGTGAAAGCATCCAGGCAGCAGAGATGAGCTTGTCATTAGCTAGCTAATGTTAGCTATATTGTAGCTATAAAGCATTATGTTTACTGTTATTTTGAAATAACATTTTTATTTTATTGTATACAAGTTATTTACATAGACAGAAGGGAGTTAGTTATAAATACAGTATATTTGGCTGTAGTTTAGTTTAGAAGAAAGACTTATGCAGTGGTGTAAAATACTTAAGTAGTACTTTAAATCATTTATTAGTTTTTGGTGGGAATCTGTACTTTGCTTAAGTATTTATATATTTGACAACTTTTACCTTTACTTTACTACATTCCTAAAGAAAATTATATACTTTTTACTCCATACATTTTCCGACATGCAAAAGTACTCATTACATTTTGAATGCTTAGCAGTACTTAAAATGGTTAAATAAACACACTTATCAAGAGAACATCCCTGGACATCCCTACTTCCTCTGATCTGGCGGACTCACTAAACACAAATGTTTTGTTTGTAAATTAAGTGAGGGTTGGAGTGTGCCCCTGCCTATCCGTAAATTTAAAAAACAAGAAAATGATGCCGTCTGGTTTGCGTAGTATAAGGACATTTTAATTATTCATACTTTTAATTTAATTATTAAGTATATTTGAGCATTTATATTTATTTAGTTACATAAGCATATTTAAAACCAAATACTTTTAGACTTTTACTCAAGTAGAATTGACTGGGTGACTATCACTTGTACTTGTCATTTACTATTATGGTATCTTTACTTTGACTCAAGTATAACACTTGGGTAATTTTTCCACCACTAGACTTACGTTTATTTTTGACCGGAGAATTACTTGTGAATTAGGTTTGATGCACCCATTGCAAAGACTTGCATTAACAGCTCTTTGTCCTGTCTGTGCTGGTAGCGTACAGCAGCTGCCATTATAGTAGCAGCCAAAGACCGGAAGTAGTAATTCGCAGATAGTAGTAATTCAGCTACTCCCTCTATGCGCATGTTTCAAGTGACTGCCAGGCAAGGGTAGAAGATAGCAGACAACAAGATTCTTAACGTTTTCTTGACTTTACTCGACTTTTATAGATCACATAAAATGTTATCCAGGAACTTTCTGAAGTAAACTAGGCTACATGTGACGTTTATTTGTTTGAACTTAATTCCGTTTTGATATTTAAATAGAGGTTTGATTGCTCTGGTCTAGGGACGCATCATTTGCAGCCTTGGGAATCGAATTTTCTCTCCGCAACTCCTTAGTCATGATCTCTGCACTACAACAAAGTAGTCTAACTGTACTGTAGACTACAACATTTCATTCCATACAAAGAAACAATAGCTTCCACAATGGATCGGGTAAGTCTGGCTTTAACAGTATACTGCTTTCAACAGTATAGGCCTAGTTTTAATCGTCTTTGATCCTTCACATTCTTGTGTTGGGTTTAAACGTCTCGACCAAAAAAACATGACGGTAAAACTTGTTGTGATTTTTTTTCTTCTTCTTCAAAGTAGCCTGCTACTATATCATGTTTAGGAATCTGTGATAATGAACTAATTATCTCTCCTTCCTCCACAAAGTGTTCACATTCCTTTCGAACACGTTATCCATTATTGTACCAGATACTCAAGTGGCCGTTCTAACATAGAAAATAAATGTCTTCAAAAATGGAAGGCAATCGGTAAAGAGGCAAGATCAGGTGGGACCATTATAGCCAATGAGAGGGCAGACATGCGTGTTTCCACTAGTTTCCACAGCCACAAACGTCTATATCGCATTTTGATTTATTTAAGGTTAGGCATAAAGCTAGAAGTGTTGTTAGGGTGAAAATCACATGTTAATAAGATACATTGTAGAAATGGGCGTGGTTTATGGCTTTGTTTGCGGTAACTATTGAAGTCCAGGCACTATTTCCATATGAAGTTTCGTACTTTTATCAATAAACTCCTAGCAACCTAATCGTTACGAAATGTATATTAGATCAAATAAGGCAGAAGACAGATTTTGGGCCCAGTTATCCCTCTCTCTACATCGCTGTTTGAAGGGAAATGACTGGTATGAGATAAATGGTGGAAACTAGCCCATGCCTCCACCAACCCAATGCTCTTAGATTTGTGGGTTGGAGTGAAGATTGAACATTTGAGGAAAAAAGGAGATGTTCGAGGAATGCACCCAAATCAGAGGTTTAGACTGAATTAATACAATATTTGGTTTAATGTTAATCTATGTTGAATACTTCCAACAGGACAAAGCTAGCCCGTCCCTCTCCATCCTCCCGGAGTCCCCAGATCATTCGCCTCCCTGTACTTTACTGCTGGGTCTGGTCGTCTGCAGGAAAACACCAGGGCAGAGTGGAACTGAGAGAGGAAAAGGAGAAGAGGAACATGGAGATTTGATTTCATTAAGTAAGAACCATGATGTGTGGATTAGATTACAGTCTGCTTCTGTGACAATTTAATTGATGAAAATATCTTGTCGTGCCACCCAATTTTAAGAAGTGTACCAAAAAAAGTTTGATTTCACGTAATTTTAACATTCTGTCATAAAGATCACGTGTTCAACTTAATAAAACAAATGTTTTGCCATCTCAAGAGGTTAAATGAAATATAAATCCTATAGTAAGAGCCAATGTGCTAAATAAAGTAACAGGGTTGACCGTAACAGGGGACTAGTGAAAACAACAAAAACATTACATTGGTAAAATAGTCCTTTAAATCAGCCATGAATCTGCTTGTGACAGGGGGAATGGAAGCTAGTATTGTGCAAAAGGGAGTGGTAATTGAATGCAATCTTAACAAAAAAAGTTATTGTTTAAACATTTCTAGCATGTCTGTGTCTGGGTAGAAGGGTTGAGATGCTCAGTTTTCCACCACAAAACAGAATTTACAAAAAGACTAGAACCAGATCACCTGCTTTTACTCTATGATTTGACTATTAGATGTTCAATGTTTCTTATGCAACAATTATTTTAACTGATTATGGCAGTAGGCCGTTACTCTGCTTATCTTAATTGGTGTAAGGTCATAACTGAAGTAAGCATACGCCTTTAAAAACACCTGGTTTTCTGAACAATCTGTAGAATGATTAGGACATGTAAACACTTTAATCAGAGTTATAGAGGTGTATTTAATCTGTGCATGTGCTAACACAAGCAGCGCAAGCTTCATTCTTTTGCTCGAGTGCAGTGAGTTCAGGAAAAACTGAAAGTATACAGCTTAGAAATAGTTTTCACATACACACTTTATTTGTCCAAACTTAGAATCAAATATGCTTAAAAATAACATGATCGCTGTTATAGAACCTTTTATTTTGATAGCCAATTTTTTAAATGTATCATAGTCCCATCAGGTAGCCTGATTTCAGATGTGTCCATGTAAACAGGTTTTTTAGGGAAATTGTTCTTTCATAGCATGTCAACGTTTAAATCAAACTCTTATACTAATTGACTTCACAATAATCATATTATTCTGCGCTTGTAACTTTACTCAATGATGGTAAAACTTGGAATAATTATTTTATTAGGTGGGTTAAAATCTTTCTAGAAGTTAAATAGGGTTGACGGAGGGACCTGTCAAATTGCTGAATGGTGTAACTTCAGAAAGTTTTTATTCAAATACAAATCTGATTAATTGAATTCTCCATGTGTTCTGTATTAAATGGCACTTTATTTAAAATAATAACAGTTCAATATTAGAATACAATTATTAAAGGAAAAATGTAAAACGGACCCAAAAGGCATTTATTTCATGGAAGGATCCATCTGTTTATGGATCCATATTTGCAAAACGTAATTATTCAATGTCTTTTTTTCACAGGGGACATCCCAAATCGTTGCTCTCTCAGTGGAAGGAGCTTATCATCTGTGGAACCTCAACAACATCATGATGCTGACAAGAAAGAGAAGACTCTCTCCAGATCAGAACACTTCAAGAAACACCGGCAGAGACGAATAGGGAAGAAACCTCACCACTGCTGTTCTGACTGTGGGAAGAGTTTTGCTAAACAGATGGAAATGTTGATTGATGACCCGATTCACAATAGAGAGAAACCGTACCACTGCTCTCACTGTGGGAAGAGTTTAGCTGCATCTAAAATCTTAAAATCTCATCAGAGAATTCATACAGGGGAGAGGACTTACACCTGCTTTGATTGTGGGAAATACTTCAGTCGTTCAGGAGACCTGACTGCACACCAACGCATACACACAGGAGAGAAGCCTTATAGCTGTGATCAGTGTGGGAAGAGCTTCAATCATTCAGGATCCCTAACTAAACACGAACGCATACACACAGGAGAGAAGCCTTATAGCTGTGATCAGTGTGGGAAGAGCTTCAATCAATCAGGATCCCTGACTACACACCAATGCATACACACAGGAGAGAGACATTATAGCTGTGATCAGTGTGGGAAGAGCTTCCGTCATTCAGGATCCCTGACTACACACCAACGCATACACACAGGAGAGAAACCTTATAGCTGTGATCAGTGTGGGAAGAGCTTCAATCATTCAGGATCCCTGACTAAACACCAACGCATACACACAGGAGAGAAGCCTTATAGCTGTGATCAGTGTGGGAAGAGCTTCAATCATTCAGGATCCCTGACTACACACCAATGCATACACACAGGAGAGAAGCCTTATCGCTGTGATCAGTGTGGGAAGACCTTCCGTCATTCAGGATCCCTGACTACACACCAACGCATGCACACAGGAGAGAAGCCTTATGGCTGTGATCAGTGTGGGATGAGCTTCAATCATTCAGGAAACCTGACTACACACCAACGCATACACACAGGAGAGAAGCCTTATAGCTGTGATCAGTGTGGGAAAAGTTTCAGTCGATCAGGAGCCCTGACTACACACCAACGCATACACACAGGAGAGAAGCCTTATAGCTGTGATCAGTGTGGGAAGAGCTTCAATCAATCAGGAGCCCTGACTACACACCAACGCATACACACAGGAGAGAAGCCTTATAGCTGTGATCAGTGTGGGAAGAGCTTCAATCATTCAGGAGCCCTGACTACACACCAACGCATACACACAGGAGAGAAGCCTTATAGCTGTGATCAGTGTGGGAGGAGCTTCAATCATTCAGGATCCCTGTCTACACACCAATGCATACACACAGGAGAGAAGCCTTATAGCTGTGATCAGTGTGGGAAGAGCTTCAGTCAATCAGGAGCCCTGACTGCACACCAACGCATACACACAGGAGAGAAGCCTTATAGCTGTGATCAGTGTGGGAAGAGCTTCAATCGATCAGGAGACCTGACTGCACACCAGCGCATACACACAGGAGAGAAGCCTTATAGCTGTGATCATTGTGGGAAGAGCTTCAATCGATCAGGAGCCCTGACTACACACCAACGCATACACACAGGAGAGAAGCCTTATAGCTGTGATCAGTGTGGGAAGAGCTTCAATCAATCAGGAGACCTGACTGCACACCAACGCATACACACAGGAGAGAAACCTTATAGCTGTGATCAGTGTGGGAAGAGCTTCAATCATTCAGGATCCCTGACTAAACACCAACGCATACACACAGGAGAGAAGCCTTATAGCTGTGATCAGTGTGGGAAGAGTTTCAATCATTCAGGATCCCTGACTAAACACCAACGCATACACACAGGAGAGAAGCCTTATAGCTGTGATCAGTGTGGGAAGAGCTTTGCTCTATCCGGAAACCTGACTACACACCAACGCATACACACAGGAGAGAAGCCTTATAGCTGTGATCAGTGCGGGAAGAGTTTCAGGAAGATAGAATACTTGACTATACACCAGCGCATACACACAGGAGAGAAGCCTTACAGCTGTGATCAGTGTGGGAAGAGTTTTTCTCAGAATTCCACCCTGACTACACACCAGATCACACACACAGGAGAGACACCTTACTCCTGTCTATGTGGAAAGAGCTTTGCTCGTTCAGGGTCTCTGAAAAAACACCAGAAAGCACAAACATGTAATATTTTATGTCCGTCCTCTCCGGCACTGGTTCCAGATCCCTAAATAAAGTTTCAATGGAAAACATCTTGTCATGAGTCATCCATCTCCCATTCTCTAACAGTTTACTAAGTCTGACTACCATGGTAACCAGTGTAGCATAATATGCAGCTCTGGATCCGTATGTATTAAGCGTCTTGGAGTAGGAGTGCTGATGTGGGGTGGGGGTATCTTATTTCATTAATTCCTATTATCCATTAAATATATGTTTTTAAAATCTCTATTTTTATAAGGATCACAGGCCTTTTGTATAAAGATGTTCACATATTTATTGTAAAACCCTTCACCAGGTTTTAGTGTAGCTGATGGGACATATGGAAGTACAGAAGACATAGGACTATTACTGTGGTCAAATTATGTTGTTGCATTTATTTTAAAGGATTTTATTTGTGATATCTTTGAACTTTCCTTATTGTATATTAAGTGTGGTCCAGAAAGATGTTCACACATTTTATTGTGAATCGAATGATGTGTTGGTTGTTAGGAAGAGGCATCATGAGGGCAGGAAGCCAGCTCTGCCCATCAGTACTTATAGGTCATGTCAACCACAGACCTCACACTCTTCTGTTTTCTCACGGCCAGTAAGGTCTCCTACCAAACTCCTCTCTTCACACTGGAAATACACTTGATAATATCTTGTACCTTACCATTGGTGATTTGTTACGCAGAACGAATGCTTGCATGTAAATGTCATTGTAAAACATATCTGGAATGTGGTTTCATGTTTTCTTGTTTTGTTTTACATTGCTGATTGCATTTACACTTTTTTTTTTAAATATGTATTTTTTAAATGTTTAGCTGAATTATGTTGAATTGACCAATTAGTTGTTGCCCTGTGTCCCAACACTCAATGTTGTAGTCATGGTACTGAGATTAAAACAGGTTTAAAACATTCAACAGAGAAACACGTGTCTTACAGTGCTACACATCTGTTACAATAAGTGTTGTTTCCTGCTTAATGTAATTATCAGGTGTAGTTATTCACCAGTTATAAAGTGTGTTTGTTGTTTCTATGGCTGCAAGGAGGGAGATGCAACAATAGTTATGAGAACAACTGGACTCAAATAGAACTCTGTTCCAAGTTGCTGTCAGGTTAAAGTAGACAATAGCAGACAACCGGATACTTTTGGAAAGGGGTGTTGTTGAACGTTTTCTTGGGGTTTACTCAACCTGTATAGATTAGGTAAAATCTTATCCAGGAACTTTCTGAAATAAGATTAGCCTGGGGCAGCAGGTAGCCTAGTGGTTAGAGCGTTGGGAAAGTAACTGAATGGTTGCTAAATCGAATCCCGAGCTGACAAGGTAAACATCTGTAGTTCTGCCCTTGAACAAGGCAGTTATCCCACTGTTCCTAGGCCGTCATTGTAAATAAAAATGTGTTCTTATCTGACTTGCGTAGTTAAATAAAGATGTGAGATGTTATGCTGTCATAACGTAATTGCGCTTGAATATCTAAATAGATGTTTGATTGCTCTGGTCTAGGGGTTCATCAGTTGCAGCCTTGAGACTGGAATTCTATCACGGCAACCCCCTAATCCTTATCTGAACTCTGTGACAACAAAGTAACTGTACTGTAGCCTACACATTTCTAGTCTTAGTAAGAAACACTGAAGAAAACAATAGCTTCCACGATGGATCCGGTAAGTCTGGTTTTCATTTAACAGTATAGGCCTGCTGTGTTGTATCAATGTCTAGGTGTAGTTTATCATCTTTGATCCTCCACATTCCTTTGTTCGGTTTAAATTGCTGGACAAAAATAAACATGATTGTAAAACTTGTTAGGATATTTTTTCCGTCAGAAAATTTGTGTACATCTATATCATGTCATCTGTCATATTACCTAATGTATCTCTACTTCCTCCCAAACTGTGCACTTGTTCACCTCCACTGATTTGAAAATCTAATTATCCATTATATGACCAGATACTCACTCTGACAGTGAAAATGCATATTCTTCTTTGGGGTTTATCGGTGGTTGGCATCCAACTTCATGGTACATTACACCACCTAATGTACTAGAGTGTGGGCCAGCAACAGGGATCGAGGAACTAAATCCTATCTGCCAGCCAGCCAGTTTCTCTTAAAAGTAGAAATATTTGCGACTGTATCTAACAATGTTCTTCTTATTAAACTCAATTCCTGCTCACACGCTGGAGAGAATCCCTACTCCTGTCTTTGTGGTGTGAGAGAAATTCAATAAGAAGAGAGACTTTTCAAACAACATTTTTATTATAAGATTTGCAAAAATGAAGCTATCAACCATCACTAACAATAGTCAGTGTTGAAAGCTCAATGAACAGAGCTGTCTTTCACCTTTTGTTGAAAGTACATCCTTTTATATTTGACAGTTAGCAGATGTGCAGATACAGGCACTGGAAACAGAGTTGTAAGAAGTAATTTAGCTCGTCTGTGTAGATCAAGATGGCTGATATCGGCACCACTCTGTCCATTTTCCAGCCCCTAGGGGGTACTCGGGTGAAGCTAATGAGAAATAAAACTTTTCTTAAGTGGACTGGGGAAGAGGAAGAAAAATGAACAAAGAATGCTATAAATGGCTGTTACACTGTGCTGACAGTAACTTTCACGTAGGTGTTTATATGAGCTCATAAAAAAGGTAACAACAATTCAGGTAAGTGATAATTGTATCTAGGCAGATTACCATGTTCATTTTTTTAAATATCTATATTTTTAACCTTTATTTAACTAGGAAAGTCAGTTAAAAACAAATTCTTATGTACAATGGCGGCCTACCCCGGCCAAACCTGGGCCAATTGTGTGCCGCCCTATGGGACTCGGCCGGATGTGATGCAGTGTAACGGCTGTCTTCATAAATGAACCAAGGCGCAGCAGGTATGTGAATACTCATCTTTAATTACCCAACAAAAGGAGTAAAGCATCCACAGGAAACAATAAACACGACAGCAGCAACAGTTTGCAGGCTAAAACACGCAGTGCAAAACAACCACCCACAACCCCAAAGAAAAACACACACACCTATATAGGACTTCCAATCAAAGGCAACTCAACACACCTGCCTTCAATTGGAAGTCCCAATCAACAATACAAACATTCCCCATACACAAAACTGCCACGTCCTGACCCCAAAACTAAAACAATAGCTCCATCTGCTGGTCAGGACGTGACAGTACCCCCCCCCCCCCCCCCCCCCTTTAGGTGCAGATCCCGGAATGCTGCTACTAATAGAAAACACCAACAAAAAACCCATAAACAATAACCCCTAAACAATAAGGGAGGGAAGGGAGGGTGGCTGCCGTCACCGACGGCACTGTGCTACACCCTCCCTCCCCAGCCCACCTATCCTGGAGGTGGCTCAGGTGCAGGACGTGGACCTCGCTCCACCTTCGGCGTCGCCCACTTTGGTGGCGCCGATAGCTGCGCCGGGCAGACGGGCCACTCGGGCTGACCCTGGCAGACGGACCACTCTGGCTGGGTCGGAGGACATGCGGGCCACTCTGGCTGGGTCGGAGGACATGCGGGCCACTCTGGCTGGGTCGGAGGACATGCGGGCCACTCTGGCTGGGTCGGAGGACATGCGGGCCACTCTGGCTGGGTCGGCGGACAGGCGGGCCACTCGTGCTGGGTCGGCGGACAGGCGGGCCACTCGGGCTGGGCCGGAAGGCATGCGGGCCACTCGGGCTGGGACGGAAGGCATGCGGGCCACCCCGGGCTGGGCCGGAAGGCATGCGGGCCACTCGGGCTGGGCCGGAGGGCAGGAGGGCCACTCGGGCTGGGCCGGAGGGCAGGAGGGCCACTCGGGCTGGACCGGAGGGCAGGAGGGCCACTCGGGCTGGACCGGAGGGCAGGAGGGCCACTCGGGCTGGGCCGGAGGGCAGGAGGGCCACTCGGGCTGGGCCGGAGGGCACGAGGGCCACTCGGGCTGGGCCGGAGGGCAGGAGGGCCACTCGGGCTGGGCCGGAGGACGGCAGGGCCACTCGGGCTGGGCCGGAGGACGGCAGGGCCACTCGGGCTGGGCCAGAGGGCAGGCAGTGCACCCTGGCAGATCCGGGCAGTCTGGCCGCTCCGGCAGATCCGGGCAGTCTGGCCGCTCCGGCGGATCCGGGCAGTCTGGCCGCTCCAGCGGTTCCGGACTGGCGGGCGGCTCCGGCGACTCCTGACTGGCGGGCGGCTCCGGCGACTCCTGACTGGCGGGCGGCTCCGGCGACTCCTGACTGGCGGGCGGCTCCGGCGACTCCTGACTGGCGGGCGGCTCCGGCGACTCCTGACTGGCGGGCGGCTCCCGGCGACTGTTGACTGGCGGGCGGCTCCCGGCGACTGTTGACTGGCGGGCGGCGACTGTTGACTGGCGGGCGGCGACTGTTGACTGGCGGGCGGCGACTGTTGACTGGCGGGCGGCGACTGTTGACTGGCGGGCGGCTCCGGCGACTGTTGACTGGCGGGCGGCTCCGGCGACTGTTGACTGGCGGGCGGCTCCGGCGACTGTTGACTGGCGGGCGGCTCCGGCGACTGTTGACTGGCGGGCGGCTCCGGCGACTGTTGACTGGCGGGCGGCTCCGGCGACTGTTGACTGGCGGGCGGCTCCGGCGACTGTTGACTGGCGGGCGGCTCCGGTGACTGTTGACTGGCGAGGCTGGGCTGACACACTAGTCTCCTGATGCATGGGGCTGGTATTGGACGTGCCAGCCTGGAGACACGCACCTCCATGCTAGTGCGTCTAGCGGGAAACACCAGACCGAAAGGGCGCACTGGCGGTCTTGATTGCAGGGTTGGCATCACCCCTTCCGGCTCGATGCTCACCTTGCCCTGGAACCTGCGGGGCGCTGGTACTGGGCGAACTGGGCTGTGCGTCCGTATAGGCGAGATGGTGCGTACCTCAGCGTAACATGGCGCCCTCCACCTCATACGCACCTCCCTGTAGTCACGGGTAGCTGGCTTACGGCTCTTCCCTGGCCTGGCCAAGCTACCCGTGTGCCCCCCAAAAAAATTATTGGGGGTGCCTCTCGGGTTTCCTACCCAACCGTGTTCCAGCATAACGTTCCCGTTGGTTCCTCTGTCCAGCTGCCTCCACTCTCCTGAGTGCCTCCACCTGTTCCCATGGGAGGCGATCCCTTCCGGCCAGGATCTCTTCCCAGGTGTAGGCTCCCTTGCCGTCCAGGACGTCCTCCCATGTCCATTCCTCCCTTTTCTTCTCCTGTGGCTTCCTCCTCTTCTGCTGCTTGGTCCTGGTTTGGTGGGTGGTTCTGTAACTTCTGTCTTCATAAATGAACCAAGGCGCAGCAGGTATGTGAATACTCATCTTTAATTACCCAACAAAAGGAGTAAAGCATCCACAGGAAACAATAAACACGACAGCAGCAACAGTTTGCAGGCTAAAACACGCAGTGCAAAACAACCACCCACAACCCCAAAGAAAAACACACACACCTATATAGGACTTCCAATCAAAGGCAACTCAACACACCTGCCTTCAATTGGAAGTCCCAATTAACAATACAAACATTCCCCAAACACAAAACTGCCATGTCCTGACCCCAAAACTAAAACAATAGCTCCATCTGCTGGTCAGGACGTGACATGCAGCCTGGATTCAAACCAGAGACTACAATAACGACTCTTACACTGAGATGCAGTGCCTTAGATCGCTACGCCACTCAGGGGCAATCTATTACACCATCCATCCACCAGACTAGAATAGACCTACACATAGTCTGTGTCTGAAATGGCATCCTATTCCCTAAATACTGCCAGGTGACATTTCAGATGCAGCCATCCTCTCTAACAGTTAAAAGCCAAACAAATGATGTCAGGAACTCCAAATGTCATTAAGTCACTATTGGGGATTGTCAATGCAATGACATCTCACAAATCATCATCGCCATGGGGATGCTCCATGACATCATTTATTTGGATGGTTGAAGTGTTGTAAAGCAGTGGGCGGGAAAACACTACACTCTTAGAAAAAAAGGTGCTATCTAGAACCTTAAAGGGTTCTTCGGCTGTTCTCATAGGAGAACCCTTTGAAGAACCCTTTTGAGTTTCAGGTAGAACCTCTGGTTCAAGGTAGAACTCTTTAGGGTTCCATGTAGAACCCTTTCTACAGACCAGGTGCTTTCAGAAACTGTACCCGTCACATTAGGAAACTGTTGCATTGAACATTTATGAGAATGGTGGGCAGAATTTTCTGGACATACCTACCTTAAATAATACTTTTCAGATCAGTTTGATAAAACACTTACTAAGAAGACCTACTTCTATGTGGAACTGTATCCCTCATCATGTCTTTTCTTCTTTTGGTGGCCTTAACTTCATGTTGGTTTGCAATTATAATATTGACAAAGTTCCAGTGAAGCTCCGCTTTTCATTGGCAGGTTTTCTAGTCATGGTCCTTCATTTAGAAGCGTAATTTCTCCCCACAATATATTATATCTGGAATAATCAGCACATATTGTATAACAATAAATCTCTGTTTTTAGAATATTGGTTCAGAAATAATATCCTCTTGGTGAGACAACTTGCAGAGGGTCTTTTACTTCATTATGACTCATTCTTATCACTTTACAAGATCCCTATAACGCCTAAAGAGTTTGCAATGGTTTTAGTCTCCATTCCCTCAGGTGTTGCTTTATTATTCAGGAACATGTTAAGACCCTCAGAACCTACCTTTGATTACCGCTGTTGACTCAACAGTAGTAAAGATTTGTTTTTGTTTTGGTCCGTTCGACAACAGAGCGGTACTTGCCTTGTATCAACAAGATTTTGTATCTATGTACCTTATGTTATGCCTTACTGGAATCGTTTTATTGATAATATCTGTTGTCTCACACATACGTACTTACTAACACAATTAAGGAAGTTTATTATATAATTATTCGTTCATATTACCCTGCCAACCACTACATGAAGAAGTACAAAAAATAGATACATTCAAATTCTACCTTTTGAAATGACCACCCAGAAACAGTGTTGAATTTTTTTTAATGGTATTCATGTAAAGAATCTGTGGCAAGTCATCAGTAGATTTATAATGGAACAAATTCATGAAGATTTGACACTATTAAGGAGAGACGTACTGCATGAATTCTTTACCTACGATTGAAATAATTTGGATGGATATTTTTCTTTTTCGTTCACTCGCCGTAAAGTAGGTGGCGGCAATACGCCAATAGGTGTAGTCTGCCATAAAATCCAAAAGAAGAACAAGACAACAGCAAATTGTTGACGCGGACATCTAGCGGCAAACAGTTCAAAACATACAAAGAAACAGTAGCTTCCCCAATGGATCGGGTAAGTCTGGTTTTAACATTATATGCCTGCTCTGTTGTATAAAATGTCTAGGCCTAGTTTTCATCATATTTGATCCTTCAAATTTCTGTGTTCTGTTTAGTTATGTTTGGGGCGGCAGGTAGCCTAGTGGTTAGAGCGAGTTAACCATTAGTATATGTGTAATCAGAACCAATGCAAGCTCAGTCAGTACAGGCTTAACCATTCTGGGTCATGCCTGGTCTTGTGAATGCTATTGGACATGCACATTAGTTAATCATTGATAGGCACCAGTAGACATGCACCTTTATTAGGAATATATGTATGTATGGGGGTGGCAGGTAGTCTAGTGGTTAGAGCATTGGGCCAGTAACCGAAAGGTTGCTGGATCGAATCCCCGAGCTGACAGGTAAAAAATCTGTCATTCTGCACCAGAACAAGGCCGTCATTGTAAATAAAAATGTATTCCTAACTGACTTGCCTGGTAAAAAATATATATATTTTTTGTATTAGTACTATGGTGACGCCACCAATATAATCTAAGATGGGCGTAAATAAAACAATATAATCTAAGATGGGCGTAAATAAGTCAGAAGTGAGACAAAAAGATAATGCTGGTGAAATGCCAAAGGGTATAAATAATTTACATTAATAGGAGTGACTATGTATGTTATGTAAGGATGAAACTGTATAAAAGGAGTGTGCTGAGACTGGCAAAGTCAGATGATCCTTGGACCAGCTTGGCTTTGTAATAAAGTCTATTTAAATTTAAAGTTCCGGTATCTGAGAAATATTTCTGAACCAATATTTCCACGACACTAGCTAGATTAGATTAGCTTACTAGGTACAATATTAGCTTTTTCTTAAGGGGTGGATCTGCTTAATATTGCGGAATGATTGTTTCTTCCATCAATGCAATTGTCTGCATCATTTCCAATCCCCCATATATTTTTGGGGTAAATATATACACTGCTCAAAAAAATAAAGGGAACACTTAAACAACATAATGTAACTCCAAGTCAATCACACTTCTGTGAAATTAAACTGTCCACTTAGGAAGCAACACTGATTGACAATAAATTTCACATGCTGTTGTGCAAATGACATAGACAACAGGTGGAAATTATAGGCAATAAGCAAGACACCCCCAATAAAGGAGTGGTTCTGCAGGTGGTAACCACAGACCACTTCTCAGTTCCTATGCTTCCTGGCTGATGTTGTGGTCACTTTTGAATGCTGGCGGTGCTTTCACTCAAGTGGTAGCATGAGACGGAGTCTACAACCCACACAAGTGGCTCAGGTAGTGCAGCTCATCCAGGATGGCACATCAATGCGAGCTGTGGCAAGAAGGTTTGCTGTGTCTGTCAGCGTAGTGTCCAGAGCATGGAGGCGCTACCAGGAGACAGGCCAGTACATCAGGAGACGTGGAGGAGGCCGTAGGAGGGCAACAACCCAGCAGCAGGACCGCTACCTCCGCCTTTGTGCAAGGAGGAGCAGGAGGAGCACTGCCAGAGCCCTGCAAAATGACCTCCAGCAGGCCACAAATGTGCATGTGTCTGCTCAAACGGTCAGAAACAGACTCCATGAGGGTGGTATGAGGGCCCGACGTCCACAGGTGGGGGTTGTGCTTACAGCCCAACACCGTGCAGGACGTTTGGCATTTGCCAGAGAACACCAAGATTGGCAAATTCGCCACTGGCGCCCTGTGCTCTTCACAGATGAAAGCAGGTTCACACTGAGCACATGTGATAGACGTGACAGTCTGGAGACGCCGTGGAGAACGTTCTGCTGCCTGCAATATCCTCAAGCATGACCGGTTTGGCGGTGGGTCAGTCATGGTATAGGGTGGCATTTCTTTGGGGGGCCGCACAGCCCTCTGTGTGCTCGCCAGAGGTAGCCTGACTGCCATTAGGTACCGAGATGAGATCCTCAGACCCCTTGTGAGACCATATGCTGGTGCGGTTGGCCCTGGGTTCCTCCTAATGCAAGACAATGCTAGACCTCATGTGGCTGGAGTGTGTCAGCAGTTCCTGCAAGAGGAAGACATTGATGCTATGGACTGGCCCGCCCGTTCCCCAGACCTGAATCCAATTGAGCACATCTGGGACATCATGTCTCGCTCCATCCACCAATGCCACGTTGCACCACAGACTGTCCAGGAGTTGGCGGATGCTTTAGTCCAGGTCTGGGAGGAGATCCCTCAGGAGACCATCCGCCACCTCATCAGGAGCATGCCCAGGCATTGTAGGGAGGTCATACAGGCACGTGGAGGCCACACACACTACTGAGCCTCATTTTGACTTGTTTTAAGGACATTACATCAAAGTTGGATCAGCCTGTAGTGTGGTTTTCCACTTTAATTTTGAGTATGACTCCAAATCCAGACCTCCATGGGTTGATAAATTGGATTTCCATGGATTATTTTTGTGTGATTTTGTTGTCAGCACATTCAACTATGTAAAGAAAAAAGTATTTAATAAGATGATTTATTTCATTCAGATCTAGGATGTGTTGTTTAAGTGTTCCCTTTATTTTTTTGAGCAGTGTATTAACACGCACACACACACACACACCAGTAGAGAACTCCACCCAGCTTTAGGCGGCTGTATTTTTCCACAGTACCCAGACCACCTATCTCCTTATCTTTTGCCAGCCTAACTGTTCCCAGGCCGTTGTTTCTCTCCCTAACTTAAGGAGGCCTCTTCTCCTGTTCCTTTCCCAAGGTCGTCTTATCAACTCTGCCCTGCTCATTTTGAAGTGGTACCAGTGTCTTACTCACACACAGTATTGCAATATAGTTTTTAACCCATTATTATAGCCTTATTTCGAATACATTTCAACAGGTTATAGGGTTTCTGAGTGAAATCATTTAGTCAAACCTTTAATCATATAATTTCCATTACAACTACGCCCAAGCATTACACTACAGCAGCAATCTTTGTGTGAGTTGACAAAATCATGAGGCAAATCAGGTTAAAAAAACAGCAGTTTGTCCTTTTTGTGTCTAAATATTTTATTAAACGAAATCTAATGTGCTGTGGCAAATGCTGCCTTGCCACAAGTTTTTTTTCAGCCGTGATGGAAATTCTGAAATGTGTTCTTGTCACGTCCTGACCAGCAAAGGGAGTAATTGTATTAGTTTTGGTCAGGATGTGGCAGAGGGTTTGTGTTTTTGTATGTATTTCTACGTTCTGTCTAGTTTAGTTTTTCTATGTTTAGGTTTGGGCGTTGGACTCTCAATTGGAGGCAGGTGTTTCTAGTTGCCTCTGATTGAGAGTCCTATAATTAGGTGTGTGTTTGGTTTGGGTTTTGTGGGTAGTTGTTTTTGCATTGCTTTTAGTATAGCCTGCAAGACTGTTGTACTGTCGTGGGTTTTTCGTGTTCACTAATAAATAACAATGATGAGCACGCTGCGCCTTGGTCCATTCCTGACGACAGTTCTGCCTGGAAACCGTCCAATAATTGTTGTCTTCTTGCATGAAAAGGAAGGAAATTACAGCAACTTGTGCCCTGACTACAACATGTCAACCACTCACGTACTTTCGTTTTCATACTGCCAGTGAGTTGTCTTACAAAACCTCTCCACTTTGTTCTGTAAGTACACTTGAAGTCATCTTATAATATAGTGTTTGATAGTATGTTTTTAGTGATAAACCATTCTTCTGGCTATTGATAATAATAGGGACCCATGTCTCAATGCTATAGGATTATAAGAATAAAACAGATTTTGAGCAATAAATTGATTTATGTGTATACAGTGCTATAGACAGGTCTGTTCAATAAGTAATTGTTTACCTCTCAATTGATTTATAAGGAGTAGTTATTCACCAGGTACAGAGTGAGTTGTTGTTTATGTTTCTAACACTGCAGGGTGGGTGATGCGACAATGGCCTTGAGAACAGCAGGAAGTGTGTTGGTGGTCTTTCTCTTGTCAGTGGCAGGGACTGTATGGTCACGTTCTTAGATTTGTAATAGTCTTCTTATGATAGGTATCCTTGTTGCTATTAAATCAACAGACAATTATAAAATGCCATGAGACGGTTCAGGACAACATGATGTGCCACAGGGTTCAATTCTTGGGCCGACTCTTCTCTGTATACATCAATGATGTCACTCTTGCTGCTGGTGAGTCTCTGATCCACCTCTACACAGACGACACCATTCTGTATACTTCTGGCCCTTCTTTGGACACTGTGTTAACAACCCTCCAGACAAGCTCCAATGCCATACAACTCTCCTTCTGTGGCCTCCAACTGCTCTTAAATACAAGTAAAACTAAATGCATGCTCTTCAACCGATTGCTGCCTGCACCTGCCCACCCGTCCAGCATCACTACTCTGGACGGTTCTGACTTTGAATATGTGGACAACTACAAATACCTAGGTGTCTGGTTAGACTGTAAACTCTCCTTCCAGACTCACATCAAACATCTCCAATCCAAAGTTAAATCTAGAATTGGCTTCCTATTTCGCAACAAAGCATCCTTCACTCATGCTGCCAAACATACCCTTGTAAAACTGACCATCCTACCGATCCTCGACTTTGGCGATGTCATTTACAAAATAGCCTCCAATACCCTAATCAATAAATTGGATGCAGTCTATCACAGTGCCATCCGTTTTGTCACCAAAGCCCCATATACTACCCACCACTGTGACCTGTACGCTCTCGTTGGCTGGCCCTCGCTTCATACTCGTCACCAAACCCACTGACTCCAGGTCATCTACAAGACCCTGCTAGGTAAAGTCCCCCCTTATCTCAGCTCACTGGTCACCATAGCAGCACCCACCCATAGCACGCGCTCCAGCAGGTATCTCACTGGTCACCCCCAAAGCCAATTCCTTCTTTGGCCTCCTCTCCTTCCAGTTCTCTGCTGCCAATGACTGTAATGAACTACAAAAATCTCTGAAACTGGAAACACTTATCTCCCTCACTAGCTTTAAGCACCAGCTGTCAGAGCAGCTCACAGATCACTGCACCTGTACATAGCCCATCTATAAATAGCCCAAACTACCTCTTCCCCTACTGTATTTATTTTGCTCCTTTGCACCCCAGTATTTCCACTTTGCACATTCATCTACTGCAAATCTACCATTCCAGTGTTTTACTTGCTATGTTGTATTTACTTTGCCACCATGGCCTATTTATTGCCTTTACCTCCCTAAACTCACCTCATTTGCTCACATTGTATATAGACTTATTATTGACTGTTTGTTTTACTTCATGTGTAACTCTGTATGTGTCGAACTGGTTAAATAAAGGTGTTTTTTTTATTTTTATGATTATGAATATTCTGCTGTGTTCAGGGGTATTTTAGGCATTCCCATTTCCCTTCAGAAGCTGGGTCGTTCCACCAATCCGGTGCCTTCTGAGAAGTGTTTCTTGGTCAAAAGATTATTCAGATTACACCTAATTTTCATGAAGAGCATGTGTTGAACTTAATAAAACATGTGTTTTCCCATCTCAAGAGGTTCAATGAAAAATGACTATAGTAAGTGCCTATTAAGTTCCAAATAAAGTTACAGGGTTGACCGTGACAGGGTTGACAATTTAATCTTAAATCCGCAGTTAATCCCTTTGTGTGATAAGGGGAATGGAAGGTTGTTGTGTGCAACAGGGAGTTGCATTCGAAAGCAAGCTTCACATAAATGTTTTAATTGTTAAAACATATATAGCCTGTCTATCTATGGGTAACAGGGTTGACGTGTTATTCTCGTCCCGCTCAGTTTTCCACCACAAAACACCAGAAAATGGCTAAAAAGAGTAGAACCAGCTCACCTGCTTTTACACGATGATTTAACAATTAGATGTTCAAGTAAGCTACATGTAATTGTTTTAAGAACGTCATACCAAGGATCATTTTACTACTTGATTTTGAATTCTAAGATCCCTTAAAGCACCCCCCCCCCAAAATGAAATAAATCCCTTACAGCTGTTAGCCCATAAAATTGCGTTGAATAACAGTTTCACTACATAGAACAACAGATCATTTCAAAAACAAAAGGAAGTTTGTTCTGAAGTATCTGACCTACAGTCCCAGTCAAAAGGTTGGACACACCTACTCATTCAAGGGTTTTTCTTTATTTGTTCTATTTTCTACATAGTATAATAATAGTGAAGACATCAAAACTATGAAAAAACACATATGGAATCATGTAGTAACCAAAAAAGTGTTAACTTGTTATGGATAGGGGGCAGTATTTTCACGGCCGGATAAAAAAACATACCCGATTTAATCTGATTATTACTCCTGACCAGAAACTAGAATATGCATATAATTATTAGCTTTGGATAGAAAACACCCTAAAGTTTCTAAAACTGTTTGAATGGTGTCTGTGAGTATAACAGAACTCATTTGGCAGGCCAAAACCTGAGAAGATTCCAAACAGGAAGCGCCCTCTCTGACCTTTTCTTGGCCTTCTTGATCATCTCTATCCAAAACAGGGGGTCACTGCTGTAACGTGACATTTTCTAACGCTCCCATAGGCTCTCAGAAGGCGCCAGAACGTTGAATGATGACTTTGCAGGCCATGGCTGAAAAACAGTAGCGCATTTGGATAGTGGTCGATCTGAGAACAATGAGACTGGCGCGCGCGTACACGAGAAGAGTCCATTTTACTTTCTCTGTCTTTGAACGAAAACAACGACTCCCGGGTGGGATTTTATCGCTTTTTTTACGAGAAAAATCGCATAAAAATTGATTTTAAACAGCGTTTGACATACTTCGAAGTACGGTAATGGAATATTTATAAATCTTTTGTCACGAAATGCGCCGGGCGCGTCACCCTTCGTTACCCTTCGGATAGTGTCTTGAACGCACAACAAAACGCCGCTATTTGGATATAACTATGGATTATTTGGAACCAAACCAACATTTGTTATTGAAGTAGAAGTCCTGGGAGTGCATTCTGACGAAGAACAGCAAAGGTAATCCAATTTTTCTTATAGTAAATCTGAGTTTGGTGAGTACCAAATTTGGTTGTCAAAATAGCTAGCCTGTGATGGCCGGGCTATCTACTCAGAATATTGCAAAATGTGCTTTCACCGAAAAGCTATTTTAAAATCAGACACCGCGATTGCATAAAGGAGTTCTGTATCTATAATTCTTAAAATAATTGTTATGTTTTTTGTGAACGTTTATAGTAAGTAATTTAGTAAATTCACCGGAAGTGTTCGGTGGGAATGCTAGTTCTGAACGTCACATGCTAATGTAAAAAGCTTTTTTTTTATATAAATATGAACTTGATTGAACAAAACATGCATGTATTGTATAACATAATGTCCTAGTGTCATCTGATGAAGATCATCAAAGGTTAGTGCTGCATTTAGCTGTGGTTTTGTTTTTTGTGACATTATATGCTAGCTTGAAAAATGGGTGTCTAATTATTTCTGGCTGGGTGCTCTGCTGACATAATCTGTTTTGCTTTCGCTGTAAAGCCTTTTTGAAATCGGACAGTGTGGTTAGATAAAGGAAAGTCTTGTCTTTAAAATGGTGACGTTACAGAACTCCTCTATGCACTCGATATGTCCGATTTTAAAATAGCTTTTCGGTGAAAGCACATTTTGCAATATTCTCAGTAGATAGCCCGGCATCACAGGGCTAGCTATTTAGACACCCAGCAAGTTTAGCACTCACCAAAGTCAGATTTACTATTAGAAAAGTTTGATTACCTTTGGTGTTCTTCGTCAGAATGCACTCCCAGGACTTCTACTTCAATAACAAATGTTGGTTTGGTCCCAAATAATCCATTGTTATATCCAAATAGCGGCGTTTTGTTCGTGCGTTCAAGACACTATCCGAAAGGGTAAATAAGGGTGACGAGCATGGTGCAATTCGTGACAAAAGAATTCTAAATATTCCATTACCGTACTTCGAAGCATGTCAACCGCTGTTTAAAATCCATTTTTATGCCATTTTTCTCATAAAAAAGCGATAATATTCCAACCGGGAATCTGCGTTTAGGTAAAAAGAGGAAAGAAAATAAAGCACAGGGTCGACTCGTGCACGCGCCTAAGCCCATTGTCCTCTGATCGGCCACTTGCCAAAAGCGTAAATGTGTTTCAGCCTGGGGCTGCCTCGATATCATTCAGCTTTTTCCCGGGCTCTGAGAGCCCATGGGAGCCATAGGAAGTGTCACGTTACAGCAAAGATCCTCAGTCTTCAATAAAAAGAGCCAAGATGAACAACAACTTGTCAGACAGGCCACTTCCTGTACAGAATCTTCTCAGGTTTTGGCCTGCCATATGAGTTCTGTTATACTCAGACACCATTCAAACAGTTTTAGAAACTTTAGGGTGTTTTCTATCCAAAGCCAATAATTATATGCATATTCTAGTTACTGGGCAGGAGTAGTAACCAGATTAAATCGGGTACATTTTTTATCCGGCCGTGTCAATACTGCCCCCTACCCCCAACAGGTTAAAACCTGAGCCAACTCCCTGTGCTTACCGTGGGGAGCGAGTGACCGAGCAAGCACCGTGCTATGCGGTGATACGCACTGTGTCGCCAGTGCGTACTCACAAGCTCCTCACAGTTGCCGTGCTAGAGTTGGCCGGCAGCCAGGGAGAAGTGCACCGGCTCAGCGTATTTGGTCTCCAGTGTGTTTCTTCGGCCCAGGTTATCCTGCGCCTGCTCTACGCACGGTACCCCTCATTCACCAGCACAGCCCAGTTCGCCCTGTACCAGCACTCTGCCCTTGCCGGGCTAAAGTCAACATCGAGCCAGGACGGGTTGTGACAGCCCTAAGCGCCAGACCTCCAGTAAGCCTCCACGGCCTAGTACGTCCTGTGCCTGCTCCTCGCACTCTTCCCCCTGTGCGCCTCCATAGCCCAGTACGTCCTGTGCCTGCTCCTCGCACTCTTCCTCCAGTACACCTCCATAGCCCAGTACGGCCGGTGCCTGCTTTGAGCACTCAGTCCTCAGTGCGTCTCCCCAGTCCGGTGAGACCTGTTTCAGCTCCACGAATAAAGCCTCCAGTGATAATCTATGGTCCAAAGCCTGTAGAGATGATCCATGGCACGGAGCCTCTAGTGATGATCCATGGCCCGGAGCCTGTTGGGATGTTCCATGGCACGAAGCCTCCAGAGGTAACCCATGGCCCGGAGCCTGTAGAGATAATCCATGGCAAGAAGCCTGTAGGGATTATCCATGGTCTGGAGCCTGTAGGGATAATCCATGGCCCGGCACCTGTAGAGATGATCCATGGCACAAAGCCTCCAGTGATAATCCAGGGCATGGAACCTGTATTGATGATCCATGGCATGGAGCCTGCAACAATGGTCCCTAGTCCGGAACCTACAACGACGCTCCCCAGCCCGGAGCCTCCGGCGGCGCTCCCCAGCCCGGAGCCTCCGGCGGCGCTCCCCAGCCCGGAGCCTCCGGCGGCGCTCCCCAGCCCGGAGCCTCCGGCGGCGGTTGGGGGTGCCTCCGGACACACAGAAGCGGGTGGTGGGGGTGCTACGCCCGGAACCAGAGCCGCCGCCAATTATAGATGCCCACCCGGACCCTCCCCAATAGGTTCAGGTTTGCGGCCGGGAGTCCGCACCTTTTGGGGGGGGTACTGTCACACTCTGACCTAGGAGAGCTGTGTTTTCTCTGTTTAGCTAGGCCAGGGTGTGATAGGTGGGTGGGCATTCTATGTTTTTGTTCTATGTTTTGGCCGGGTATGGTTTCCAATCAGAGGCAGATGTCTATCATTGTCTCTGATTGGAAACCATACTTAGGCAGCCTGTTTTTCCCTCAGTTTTTGTGGGTAGTTGCTTTCTGTTTAGTTGTAAGTACCTGACAGAACTGTAGGCTGTCATTTTTGTTTAATTTTGTAAAGTGTTCATTTTTGCATTAAACTACAAGATGAACATATTCCACGCTGCACCTTGGTCTACTCCTTTTGACGCGCGTAACAATAATGAAGTGCGTGCCCTCATTCACGCATGCCACAAGACTACAGTCCAAAGAGAGCCACCTTGAAAAACTACAACTACTAACACATTTTTCAAAAAACAAGCCTGAAACCCTTTCTAAAGACTGTTGACATCTAGTGGAAGCCATAGGAACTGCAATATGGGAGGAATTCCTTTGAATATCCCATAGACAAGCATTTGAATGGGCTGTGACAACAACAACAAATTCCGGATGGATTCTCCTCGGGTTTTTGCCTGCCATATCAGTTCTGTTATACTCACAGACATTGTTTTAACAGTTTTAGAAACTTCAGAGTGTTTTCTATCCAATGCCACCAATTATATGCATAGGCTTCTGGGCATGAGTAACAGGCAGTTTACTTTGGGCACATCAGTCATCCGAACTTCTGAATACTGCTCCCTAGCCTTATGAGGTTAACAAATGATCTCTTACCAAGCTTGATGATTGATGGACTTGCCTATTAAATAAAGGATCAATTTTTAAAAATAAATAAGAATGACTGTAGTCATTTTTGCTTAATTTTTGTTCTAAATGGAGACAGCATATTGGATTGTCTAAAAATGCGGGAAATCACCTTTTAGATGCCCATCAACATTCTGGGGGAGGACCCCCAGACCCCCCGCCAGGTTATGTCTGATCAATTAAATGTTTGTATTGTATATGATGATGGTACAGTATTACTCCCCGCCCCCTTTACCGCAATGGATATTTTTATGTTTCGTTCACTACCAGTGCAGTAGGTGGCGGATATACGACAATAGGTGTGCTCCAAAAACATTTACATATTTTTTATATGCACTTTAGTAACGTGTTGGTTGTCAGGAAAAGGCATCACGGGTACAGGAAGCCAGATCTGCATCACCATCTTAGACCCTCAGTACATCTAGTTGGTGTCAACCACAGAACTCACACTTCTGTTACACACAGGCAGTATAATGTATCCTACCAAACTCCTCTCTTCACTCTGGAAGTACACTTGATATTACCTTTTACATTACAATTCTAATTTGTTCTTGGTGGTTTGTTCTGCAGAATGAATGTCAGCATGTCAGTCTCATAGTAAAACCTTTGTTCTTGGTGGTTTGCCAGGATTCAGACACAGCTAGGACATCAGGGTTGGCGGAGTGTGCTAAAGCAGTGTGCTAAAGCAGTGAAAAATAATCTTAGGGAGGAGGCTTCTGATGTTAAGATGCATGAAACCAAGGCTTTTACGGTTATAGAAGTCAACAAATGAGAGGGCCTGGGGAATAGGAGTGGAACTGGGGGCTACAGGGCCTGAGTTAACCTCTACATCACCAGAGGAACAGAGGAGGAGTAGGATAAGGGTACGACTAAAGGCTATAAGAACTGGTCGTCTAGTGCGTTGGGGACAGAGAGTAAAAGGAGCAGATTTCTGGTCGTGGTAGAATAGATTCAGGGCATAATGTACAGACAAGGGTATGGTAGGATGTGAGTACAGTGGAGGTAAACCTAGGCGTTGAGTGACGATGAGAGAGGTTTCATCTCTGGAGACACCAGTTAAGCCAGGTGAGGTCTCTGCATGTGTGTGGGGTGGGACAAAAGAGCTATGTAAGGCATTTTGAGCGGGACTGAGGGCTCTACAGTGAAATAAAACAATACGAACTAGCCAAGACCGCAGTAGACAAGGCATATTGACATTAGAGAGAGGCATAAAGCAATCACAGGTGGTTGACCTTTTTCTCTGGGTTGTTCAACCTACATACAATTCAAGATGCTTCTTCATGTTATTCTGGTGTGTTCAGTGGCATCGTCTGTTAGGTGTCCCCATGTCACTTTAGTAGTTGTCTCTCATACCTCACTGATTGACACTTCTCTATGGGTTTCATTCAACCTCAACTCAGCAACTACGGCAACAAAGTGTGGGCAAAAAAGCCACGTGATGGTGTCTCCCAACAACACATTGTTTGAACAGAAAGTAACACTGACCTGTAACACCACCTGTACTCTGAGTAACAACCCCACCTACATTTGGTACAAGAACAGACAAAGTCTTGCATGGTTATCCAAGTCCACATTGTCAGCTAAGAGATATCATTCAGACAGCTACTCCTGTGAAAATCTTTGAGGGTCTCCTCTCTCCTGCAGTGTGAGTGTTTTTAAAAATCTAAGATTACCCAATGCAACAATGGATACCATTACAGATATAACTTTAGTCAGTGTTTATTTACAGTACAGTGGAACTACTGTAACTAATTGATGGACCTCCAATTGTTTTAGTTGTTTTCAGTCAGAATTGTTTCAACGTGACTTACACCCATCAGAGTATCTGTGCTTTGAAGGGCTCAACAGTGGAACTGCCCTGCACATATAGACACCCAAATAGCCATGACGTTTTAAAAGCAAACTGGTATATCCAAGAGAAACGTGATGAAGTGCTTAAAGCACTGAACTTGGACACAGAGCATGCAGATCGTGCTGAGTACCTTAAGACCCCCCAAAAAGACCTTGCGATTCAAGAGAAGGACTGCACCCTGAAAATCACAGACTTAAGAGAGAACAATTCTGCTGAGTACAAGTTCAGATTTAAAACAGAATTTAGAGAATGGGGTTACAGCTTCCCTGTAACAACTCTGACTGTCACAGGTAATATATAATATCTACTACAACTACTAATACAGGTAATATGTAATATCTACTTATTCTACTACTACAACTACTAATACAGGTAATATTACACAAACAGTTTAAGATATGGAGTCTTGGTCTATGACACACAGTACTGACAAAGTGATGATTCTACACCTAATTTCAGGTCTGCAGATGAAGGTGACTCCTGCCACAGATAAAGGGAATCTGACACTGACCTGTAGCACCACCTGTACTCTAACTGAACCCCACCTACATCTGGTACAAGAACGGACAAAATCTCACCAACTCAGTCAGCAAAGAGTATGCAGGCAGATACTCCTGTGCTGTAGAAGGCTGCAATAGCCCACCCAATCCACCTACCTCATCCCCATATTGTTTTTATTTACTTTTTTGCTCTTTTGCACACCAGTATTTCTACTTGCATTTCTTCATCTGCTCATCTATCACTCTAGTGTTAATTTGCTAAATTGTAATTACTTCGCTACTATGGCCTATTTGTTGCCTTACCTCCTCACGCCAGACTTTCTTTTTTTTCTATTGTGTTATTGACTGTACGCTTGTTTATTCCATGTGTAACTCTGTGTTGTTGTTTGTGTTGCACTGCTTTGCTTTATCTTGGCCAGATCGCAATTGTAAATGAGAACTTGTTCTGAACTAGCTTACCTGGTTAAATAAAAATACAAAATAAAATACAAGAATCTCTACTCTCCTGAAGACTCTCACTGTTATTTGTAAGTATTTGTAAGTAAATGACAGTTTTAAACTTCACTTGTACTGTGTGTGCTCTTGTATTGAGTTGTGTTCTTTAAACTCACTCCTGAACTGGAAATACCCCCAAACCGCACGAAGCTCACTTTTTGGTGGCAGAGATTGTTAATACTTTAAGAGGGATGTCACATGTGTTTGCAAGACAAAGAATCTGAGATCTGATCTCCTTGCGAGCTAGTGAGGGAGGAAGCAGCAAGATGCTGGTTACAATCTTCTTACCATTTTACCAGCAGCATACCACCCTGCATCCCACTGCTGGCTTGCTTCTGAAGCTAAATAGGGTTAGTTCTGGTTGGTCACTTGATGGGAGACCAGGTGCTGTTGGAGGGCCACTAGGAGGCACTCTTCCTCTGGCCTGAAAAAAAATATCCCAATGCCCAGGGCAGTGATTGGGGACATTACCCTGTGTAAGGTGCTGTCTTTCAGATGGGATGTTAAACAGGTGTCCTGACTCTCTGTGGTCACTAAAGATCTAATGGCACTTATCGTAAGAGTAGGGGTGTTAACCCCAGTGTCCCGGCTAAATTCCCAATCTGGCCCTCAACCCATCATGGCCAACTAATCATCTCCATCTTCCAATTGGCTGATTCATCCCCCCCTCCTCTCCCCTGTAACTATTCCCCAGGTTGTTGCTATAAATTAGAATGTGTTCTCAGTCAACTTACGTGTTAAAATGGTGCGGCAGGTAGCTTAGTGGTTAGAGTGTTGGACAAGTAACCGAAAGGTTTCAAGATTGAATCCCCGAGCTGACAAGGTAAACATCTGTCGTTCTGCCCCTGAACAAGGCAGTTAACCCACTGTTCCTAGGCCCTCATTGAAAATAAGAATTTGTTCTTAACTGACTTGCTTAGTTAAATAAAGGTTAAAAAATAAAATAAAAAAGTGTGTTAAATAAGAAAAATATAACCCTCCTTTCATCCTCAACACCAGATCCTCCAAGGAAATCCCTCCGGGTCAGTCAGTCCTTCTGGTAAAATAGTGGAGGGCAGTTCAGTGACTTTGACCTGCAGCAGTGATGCCAAGCTACCTGTGGACAAATACACTTGGTACTTTCAAAATAGGACTTTAAAAAATGGATTTGAACAGATCTACAACATCACCAGCTTCAGGTCTGAGGACAATGGACATTACCAGTTTGAAACCTGGAATAAAATGACATCTGCACTGTTTCTTTGCACCTTAGCACACATGAACACACACACATACATACATTCATGCTACACATCACAACTGCTGCTACCAGACTCTCTTTATGATTGATAAATACTGCACAATTGAACCACTTGCCTCCCATCCCCCATCCCCAAAACACAAGAAAATATTGTACTATTAATCATCTCCCTTGTATTATACTTATGCTACAATGTTTATTCTATTCTACTGAGACATTTACTTTATGTTCGTATTGTTATCTTTTATTATGTCTTATTGTTGTTGTATTATTGGGAAGGAACCTGCCAGTAAGCATTTAGTTGGACGCTGTATACTATGTGTATTCTGTACATACGACCAATAAAACTTGAAACTTTAAATGAGACCCCAGAAGTGAGGATTGATGATGACATGTTGCATCTCCTTTCTCATCAGACCTCTCTCACAGGTAGCTGAGGAGGTCTCCTCTGTGTTCTATAGAACAGTTAACAAACCCAGAACCAAGAAGACCTGAACACAAGATGATCTTTGTTGCATCCCAAATGGTACCTTGTTCCCTCTAGTGCACCATTTAGTCGTGGGTCATGGGCTCATGGCTTGAGACTGAGATTTGCTTTGAATATCTGAAAGGGAACAAGACAATACCAAACCTGTCATTAAGCAGTATTTCTTTAGCTCTTTGGGTGTGTTTTAGCGAGAGGAAAATGTTGCCCATAATGTTTTAGGTCGTCATGAGTGATGGCACAACAAATTGGGGAGTCATTACTGTAGCTTCAGTACTGTTAACGATTAATGTACAAGACTATACAGCCACACTGTTATTCACTTCAGAACCTATTCAGACTTCAGAAAAGTTTACTTCACGTGGACTTAAGTCAGAATATGTTGCGTCTACTTATCGCAAGTCTGAATTGGGCCCTTCATACACATCTTGCTATTAATAATGTAAACAAAAAAGTAAAATATTTTGTAAAATGCTCAATTAAAATGACTTTCATTTAGGGTTGAACTATTCTCTTGAATAAAAGTATATGATAAAACTGGGCTTGATTTCACCCCAAAACAATGTAACCTTTATTTAACTAGGCAAATCAGTTAAGAACAAATTCTTATTTACAATGACAGCCTACAATGACGGCCTACACTAAGTACGATCCATGTATTAAATAGCACAATGTAATCTGCTTTATTTAAGAGGCCTTACAATAAATCTACACAGTGATTTAATCATCACATCCCATCTGTAGTATTTTAGGTTTTATCATCTATAGAATAACTAATAATAACGGGACAGGAGAGAGCAGCTCATTTGGGAAACTTTACTAATCCAAAACATGGTAGTAGAACACAGGAGCATGTTTGAGGCGAGAACAAATTAAAGTTAAGAGGTCACAGGATTAACCAATCAGCTAAGTGATAATAGTATCTAGGCAGATTACCATGTTAATCGACCAATCTATTACACCATCCATCCAGACTATAATAGACCTACAGATAGTCTGTGTCTGAAATGGCATCCTATTCCCTATATACTGTCAGGTGACATTTCAGATGCAGCCATCCTCTCTAACAGTTAGAAGCCAAACAAATGATGTCAGGAACTCCAAATGTCATGAAATCACAATTGTGGATTTTCGATGCAATGACGTCTCACAAATTATCATCGCCATGGTGATGCTCCATGACATAATTTATTTGGACGGTTGAAGTGTTGTCGAGGAGTGGGCGTAGCAACACTACACTCTTTGGAAATAAAGGTGCTATCTAGAACCTTCAGCTGTCCCCATAGCAGAACCCTTTGAAGAACCCTTTTCGGTTGCAGGTAGAACCATTTTGGTTCCAGGTAGAACTCTTAAGGGTTCCATGTCAGACCCTTTCAACAGACCAGATGCTTTTTAACTTTCTGTGGAGAACCCGTACCCGTCACATTAGGAAACTGTTGTAATGAACACTTATGAGTATGGTGGCTGAATTTTCGGACATCCCTACCTTAAACAATACTTTTAAGATCAATTTGATAAAACACTTCACAAGAAGACCTACTTCTATGTGGAACTTTATTCCTCATCATGCCTTTTCTACTTTTGGTGGCTTTAACTTCATGTTGGTTTGCTATTGACAAAGTTCCAGTGAAGCTCCGCTTTTCATTGGCAGGTTTTCTAGTCATGGTCCTTCATTTAGAAGCATCATTTCTCCCCACAGTGTATTATATCTGGAATAATCAGCACATATTGTATAACAATAAATCTTTGTTTTTAGAATATTGGTTCAGAAATAATATCCTATTGGTGAGACAACTTGTAAATGCAGAGGGTCTTTTACTTCATTATGACTCATTCTTTTCACTTTACAAGATCCCTATAACGCCTAAAGAGTTTACAATGGTTTTAGTCTCCATTCCCTCAGGTGTTGCTTTATTATTCAGGAACATGTTAAGACCCTCAGAACCTACCTTCGATTACCGCTGTTGACTCAATAGTAGTAAAGATTTGTTTTTGTTTTGGTCCGTTCAACAACAGAGCGGTACTTGCCTTGTATCAACAGGATTTTCTATCTATATACCTTATGTGATGCCTTACTGGAATCGTTTTATTGATGATATGTTGTCTCACACATACGTACTTACTAACACAATAAAGGAAGTTTATTATAAAATGATGAATTCATATTACCCTGTCAACCACTATATGAAGAAGTAAAAAAATAGAAGCACATTCAAATTGTACCTTTTGAAATGACCACCCAGAAACCGTGTTGAATGTTTTTCTATGGTATTCATGTAAATAATCTGTGGCAAGACATCAGTAGATTTATAATGGAACATACTCATGAAGATTTGACACTATTATGGAGAGAAGTCCTGCATGAATTCTTTACCTACGATAAACAATATTTGGATGGATATTTATATTTTTCGATCATCCGCCGTACAGTAGGTGGCGGCAATACGCCGATAGGTGTAGTCTGCCAAAAAACCTTAAAGAAGAACAAGACAACAGGAAATTGTTGACGAGGACAGCTAGCGACGAACAGTTCATATCATACAAAGAAACAGTAGCTTCCACAATGGATCGGGTCAGTCTGGTCTTAACATTATATGCCTGCTGTGTTGTATAAAATGTCTAGGCCTAGTTTTCATCATCTTTGAACCTCCACATTGCTGTGTTCTGTTTGGGGCGGCAGGTAGCCTAGTGGTTAGAGCGTTGGGTCAATTAACCGAATCCCCGAGCTGACAAGGTAAACATCTGTCGTTCTGTCCCTGAACAAGGCTGTTAATCCGTTGTTCATAGGCCGTCATTCTAAATAAGAATTTCTTAACGGACTTGCCTAGTTAAATAAAGTATACAACTTTTTTAAAGTTGTGTACAACTTTATCATTTGTATTGTAACGACCCTGGGCTTATAAGCGCGGATATCGACTGTGCCGTTCGAGCATACTTTTGCGGCACAGTCGATAGCACGCTGGACTTCGGGCAAGAAGGTCGAGGGTTCGAGACCTGCTCCCTACTTGTTTCATTACAGTATTTATTATGGATCCCCATTAGCTGCCAACGCAGCAGCTACTCTTCCTGGGGTCCAGCAAAATTAAGGCAGTTCATACAATCATGTTTACAAATGTTTACAATCATGTTTCACAAAGTACGTTCATCTCTAGGAGACAGAACGCATCTCCTTCCTGAGCGGTATGACGGCTGCTTGGTCCCATGGTGTTTATACTTGCGTACTATTGTTTGTACAGATGAACATGGTACCTTCAGTTGTTTGGAAATTGCTCCCAAGGATGAACCAGACTTGTGGAGGTCTACAATTTTTTTCTAAGGTTTTTGGCTGATTTCTTTTGATTTTCCCATGATGTCAAGCAAAGAGGCATTGAGTTTGAAGGTCGGCCTTGAAATACATCCACAGGTACACCTCCAATTGACTCAAATGATGTCAATTAGCCTATCAGAAGCTTCTAAATCCATGACATCATTTTCTGGAATTTTCCAAGCTGTTTAAAGGCACAGTCAACTTAGTTTATGTAAACTTCTGAGCAGCTGGAATTGTGATGCAGTGAATTATAAGTGAAATAATCTGTCTGTAAACAATTGTTGAAAAATGACTTGTGTCATGCACAAAGTAGATGTCCTAACCGACTTGCCAAAACTCTAGTTTGTTTACAAGAAATTTGTGGAGTGGTTGAAAAACGAGTTTTAATGACTCCAACCTAAGTTTATGTAAACTTCCGACTTTAACTGTATGTTTGTATTAAGTACTATTAGACATGCACCTGTATTATGTACGTATGTATGGGGGCGGCAGGAAGCCGAGTGGTTAGTGTTGGGCCAGTAACTGAAAGGTTGCTATATCGAATCCCCGAGCTGACAAGATAAAAATCTGTCATTCTGTTCCTGAACAAGGCAGTTAACCCACTGTTCATAGGCTGTCATTGTAAATAAGAATGTGTTCTTAACTGACTTGCCTAGTTTAAAAAATATATATATATATTTTTTTGTGTGTGTTAGTACTATGTTGACGCCACCAATATAATCTAAGATGGGTGTAAATAAGTCAGAAGTGAGACAAAAAGATAATGGTGGCGAAATGTCAAAGGGTATTTTACATAAAGAGGAGTGACTATGTATGTTATGTAAGGATGAAACTGTATTGAAGGAATGTGCTGAGACTGGAAAAGTCAGATGATCCTTGGACCAGCTCGGCTTTGTTAATCTGTAATAAACGCTATTTGAATTCAGAAGTTCCGTTATCTGAGAAATGTTATTGGACCAATATTTCCTCGACACTAGCTAGATACGTTAGCTTACTAGGTACATTAATAGCTTTAGGTTGGTTGTTTTTAAGTTAAACTTCAAGATTTCCACCAAGGACGTTGCCTCTCCCATAATCACTCTCCCTCGCTTGGGCAAGGGACATTTTAAGGTACACTCGGAGGTAAAACGCAATTCAAGGGCTGAGGGCTGTTGAGTTTGAAACGCAGCTGGAAGGCAATCAGGAAGAGGCAAGATCAGGTGGGACCATTATAGGCAATGAGAGAGGGCAGGTATCCGTTTCCACTAGTTGCCACAATGTCAAACGTCTATATCGTATTTTTATTTATTTAGGGTCAGGCATAAAGTTAGTGTTTTCAAGGTTAGAGTTAAAATCACATTTAAAAATATCAGTTGTAGAAATGTGTGTGGTTTATGGCTTTGTTTGTGGTAACTAGTGATGACCAGGTACTACTTCCATACAAAGTGTTTTTTTTCTTTCAAAGTTGCTGGGATGTCACGTGTCCTACTTTTACCAATACACTCCTAACAACCAACTCGTTACGAAAATGTATATGTGATCAAATAAGCCAGAAGCCTGATTTTGGGCCCAGTTATCCCTCTTGCTTCTCCTCTTCCGCGCTGTTTGATAGGAAATGACTGGTATGAGATATATGGTGGAAACTAGCCCATGCCTCCACCAATCCAATGCTCTTAGATTTGTGGGTTGTAGTGAACGATTGAACATTTCAGGTAAAAGGAGATATTCAAGGGATGCACCCAAATCAGAGGTTTAGACTGAATTAATACAATATTTGGTTTAATGATCAACTGTAAACTTCTTGTGGCCAACAGGACAAAGCTAGCCCGTCCCCCTCCACCCTCCAGGAGTCCCCAGGTCGACCGCCTCACCGTACTTTACTACTGGTTCTGGTCGACTGCAGGAAAACACCTGGGCAGAGTGGAACTGAGAGACGAGAAGGAGATGAGGAACATGGAGATATGATTTCATTAAGTAAGAACCATGTGGATTAGATTACAGTCTGCTTCTGTAACAATTAATTGGTTAATTATATATTGATGAAAATATCTGGTAGTTCCACCCAATTTTGAGAAGTGTAACGTGGTCACCCCCAAAAACGTTTGATTTCACCTAATTTTAACATTCTTTCATGAAGAGCACATGTTCAGCTTCATAAAACCATGTTTTCCCATCTCAAGAGGTTTTATGAAATTAAATACTGTAGTAAGTGCCAATGTGCTAAATAAAGTAACAGGGGATTAAACAAAACCACTAGTTCACATTGGTAAAATTGTCCTTTAAATCAGCCACCCATTTGCTTATGACGGGGGTAATGGCAGCTAGTTTTGTTCCACAGGGAGTGGAAATTGAATGCAAGCTTCAATTCTACCATATCGATTTATGGGTAAAATGGTTCACTAGCTCGTTTTCCACCAAAAAACACCAGAGAATTGATAAAAATGACTAGAACCAGCTCACCTGCTTTTACTCTATGATTTGACTGTTCAATGTTTCTTTTGCCCAAAACATGTGAGGAACAGTTTCACCATATTAAAACATGGGTTGACCTTAGTGAGGGACAGACGTAAATGAATCACTAATTACATGAAATAAATGATGTTCTGAAATAACTGTCAAAGTAACCAAATAACTAGGGCTTTACATGCACACTCATAATTTGACATTAAACTAGTTATGGCAGTAGGCCGAGTATGGCATTAGTCATGTAAACATCTCACTCTGCTTATATTAATTTGTGTAAGGTCATAACCTAAGTAACAGGCTGACTACACGCGACGCGAGCGTTGCAAAATAAATGTAGAAATCTATGTTATTCAATTATTGCACTCACACTGCTTGCGTGCGCCAACGAGTGTCTGCATTGCCAAGGGCTAAAATAGAAGTCAGTTCTATTTCTGACGCAGATCGCGCTGCAAGTCCACGTGCCCTCTCCTCATTGTTTATACCGACGTGGGTGACTGAAATGATCGTGGACTTCAGGAAACAGCAGAGGGAGCAGCCCCCTATCTACATCGACGGGACAGTAGTGGAGAAGGTGGAAAGTTATAAGTTCCTCGGCGTACACATCACGGACAAACTGAAATGGTCCACCCACACAGACTGCGTGGTGAAGAAGGCGCAGCAGCGCCTCTTCAACCTCAGGAGGCTGAAGAAATTCAGCTTGTCACCAAAAACACTCACAAACTTTTACAGATGCACAATCGAGAGCGTCCTGTCGGGCTGTATCACCGCCTGGTACGGCAACTGCTCCGCCCACAACCGTAAGGCTCTCCAGAGGGTAGTGAGGTCTGCACAACGCATCACCAGGGGCAAACTACCTGCCCTCCAGGACACCTACACCACCCGATGTCACAGGAAGGCCAAAAAGATCAAGGACAACAACCACCCGAGCCACTGCCTGTTCACCCCGCTATCATCCCGAAGGCGAGGTCAGTACAGGTGCATCAAAGCGGGGACCGAGAGACAGAAGCTGTTTTTCAATCTCAAGGCCATCAGACTGTTAAACAGCCATCACTAACATTGAGTGGCTGCTGCCAACATACTGACTCATCTCTAGCCACTTTAATAATGAAAATGATGTTTAAAGTGGCTAGTGATACAATTATTACAATGCCACTTTATATAATGTTTACATACCCTACATTACTCATCCCATATGTATATACTGTACTCTATATCTATACCATCTACTGCATCTTGCCTATGCCGTTCGGCCATAGCTCATTCATATATCTTTATGTACATTTTCTTATTCATTCCTTTACACTTGTGTGTATAAGGTAGTGTTGTGAAATTGTTAGATTACTTCTTAGATGTTACTGCATGGTTGGAACTAGAAGCACAAGCATTTCGCTACACTCGCATTAACATCTGCTAACCATGTGTATGTGACAAATAAGATTTGATTTGAAAGACGAACGAGGTCAGTGGCGTAATGCACCTAATTTATGAAAGTTGCCAGTCGCAATATAAAGTCAAGAGAAGAAAAAGCCTGGAAGGAGGAGAGATGACTAGAAATGATTCAGTTGACCATTTTATGTGTGGATTAATTGGCGGCGTAGAGGACCTTGTGCATTTCAGGTAAAATAACAACTCAATGTTTATATCCCAGGACAAATTAGCTAGCAACAGCAAGCTATCTAAATAGGACAAATTAGCTAGCAAGTGCAAGCTAGCTAGCTAAATTGCCATAAATGTTTAATGCTTTTTGACCAGTCCCCAATTAATGTAATTGGTTAAGAGTTTGTTTTGATATTTTAACCTGAGTGTCGTGATCGCGTTTGGTGTGGGGGGACAAAATATATTTATGCACGATGGCGCAAGTGCGCAGCCGGTTTGGGTTCGGTGTAAGCATATGCCTTTAAAAACACCTGTTTTTCTGAATAATCTTTAGAATGATTTGGACATGTGAACACTTAAATCAGAGTTATAGAGGTGTATTTAATCTGTGCATGTGCTAGCACAAGCAGCGCAAGCTAACATCTTTTGACCGACTGCAGTGAGTTCAGGAAAAACTATTTCTAAGCTGCATACTTTCGGTTTTCACATACAAACCTTATTTTTCCGAACTGCGTCAAAAATTAACATAGTCGCTGTGGTAGAAATGTTATTTTGATTGGCCATTTTCAGCATTTATCAAAGTCCCATCAGGTAGCCTGATTTCAGATGTGTCCATGTAAACAGGTTTATGAGGGAAATTGTTATTTCAAAGCATGTCAATGTTTAAATCAAACTCCTTATACTATTTGACTATTCACAATAATGATATTATTCTGCGCTTGTAACTTTACTCAATGATGGTAAAACTTGGAATGATTATTGTATTAGGTGGGTTAAAATCTATCTAGAAGTTACACAGGGTTGGCGGAGGGACTTGTCAAAATTCAGAATTTTGTCACTTTAGCAAGTCTTTATTCATATGATTTAATAACAGATTTAAAATGTAATACTGGTGCACAATTTCTACTATATGAAAGGGACGCAAAAGGCCTTAGTTTCATGGAAGGACCCATCTGTTCATGGACCCATATTTGCAAAACCTAACTATTCAATGTCTTTGTTTCACAGGGGACATCGCTAATCGTTGCTCTCTTAGAGGGAGGGGCTTATCATCTGGGGAGCCTCAACAACATCATGATGCTGAGAAGAAAGAGAAGACTCTCTCCAGATCAGAACACTTCAAGAAACACCGGCATAGAGGTATAGAGAAGAAACCTCACCACTGCTGCTCTGACTGTGGGAAGAGTTTTGCTAAGCAGGACTTGACTATTCATGAGCAAATTCACACAGGAGAGAAACTATACCACTGCTCTCAGTGTGGGAAGAGTTTCACTGCATCTAAAACCTTAAAATCTCATCAGAGAATTCATACACGGGAGAGGCCTTACCCCTGCTTTGATTGTAAAAAATGCTTCAAACAATCAGGAGCCCAGACTACACACAAACACACAGGAGAAAAGTCTTATAGCTGTGATCAGTGTGGGAAGAGTTTTACTCGAGATTACACCCTGACTACACACCAGCGCATACACAGAGGAGAGAAACCTTATAGCTGTGATCAGTGTGGGAAGAGCTTCAATCAATCAGGACACCTGACTATACACCAGCGCATACACACAGGAGAGAAGCCTTATAGCTGTGATCAGTGTGGGAAGAGTTTTACTCGAGATTACACCCTGACTACACACCAGCGCATACACACAGGAGAGAAGCCTTACAGCTGTGATCAATGTGGGAAGAGTTTTACTCGAGATTACACCCTGACTACACACCAGCGCATACACAGAGGAGAGAAACCTTATAGCTGTGTTCAGTGTGGGAAGAGCTTCAATCAATCAGGACACCTGACTATACACCAGCGCATACACACAGGAGAGAAGCCTTATAGCTGTGTTCAGTGTGGAAAGCGCTTCAATCATTCAGGAGACCTGACTAGACACCAACGCATACACACAGGAGAGAAGCCTTATCATTGTGATCAGTGTGGGAAGAGCTTCAATCAATCAGGAGACCTAACTTCACACCAGCGCATACACATAGGAGAGAAGCCTTATAGCTGTGATCAGTGTGGGAAGAGCTTTGCTCTATCCGGTAACTTGACTATGCACCAACGCATACACACAGGACAGAAGCCTTATAGCTGTGATCAGTGTGGGAAGAGCTTTGCTCTATCCGGTAACTTGACTATACACCAACGCATACACACAGGAGAGAAGCCTTATAGCTGTGATCAGTGTGGCAGGAGTTTCAAGAGGTCAGGACACCTGACTACACACCAACGCATACACACAGGAGAGAAGCCTTATAGCTGTGATCAGTGTGGGAAGAGCTTTACTCAAGATTCCACCCTGATTAAACATCAACGCATACACACAGGAGAGAAGCCTTATAGCTGTGATCAGTGTGGGAAGAGCTTCAATCATTCAGGATCCTTGATTAAACATCAACGCATACACACAGGAGAGAAGCCTTATAGCTGTGATCAGTGTGGGAAGAGCTTCAATCAATCAGGACACCTGACTATACACCAGCGCATACACACAGGAGAGAAGCCTTATAGCTGTGTTCAGTGTGGGAAGAGCTTCAATCATTCAGGATCCCTGATTAAACATCAACGCATACACACAGGAGAGAAGCCTTATACCTGTGATCAGTGTGGGAAAAGCTTCAATCAATCAGGACACCTGACTATACACCAGCGCATACACACAGGAGAATAGCCTTATAGCTGTCATCAGTGTGGGAAGAGCTTCCATCGTTCAGGATACCTGACTACACACCAGCGCATACACACAGGAGAGAAGCCTTATATCTGTGAGAAGAGTTTCAGGACATGAGAACACCTAAATAAACAGCAGTTCACACACACTGGAGAGAAACCTTACTCCTGTCTATGTGGAAAGAGCTTTGCTCATTCAGGGTCACTGAAAAAACACAAACATGTTTTCTTTCATCTCCCTCCTCTCCGGTTCCAGATCTCTAAATAAAGTTTAATAGAAAACATTTTGTAAAGAGTCATCCATTTCCCATTATCTAACTAAGTCAGATTACCATGGTAACCTGTGTAGCATAATATGCAGCTCTGGATCCATATGTATCAAGCGTCTTGGAGTAGGAGTGCTGTGTGTGTTGGGGTGGGGGTGTTCAGAGCTGTATCTTATTTCATTAATTCATATTATCCATTAAATAACTTCATAATGTAGAATAATGTTTCAACAATACTAGGTGTGCATTCATGTGTTGGGGAAATGTCTGAAGAGATAAATTGTACGTCTTGTCTCATACATTCATTGGTTCCTGTAGGTGCTGGGTAGAGATGTGAGGGGGAGACAGTCATGACCCCCTCAGACCTTTTGGCAGAACGCTCAGAATATGTTTTATAAGTTAATATATGAGACGGTGCCAGTCACTTGCAGGAACCAAAAGTTAATGATTAATTAATGAATCATGTAAATCATTAAAATATAACTTCTCTGTGTAAGCAGTATATAAGAAAACTAACAGGACTGCCCCGAAAGAGCTCCCGACCGACATGTACTATGGTGCATTAAGTTTGTTGGAACCTCTCCAGCTTGCTGATAATAAATAATTATTCATTAAAGTTTGACTGAGTCCTTGGTAGTAATTTCCACGACACGTATTCAGTACAAAAAAAACCATTAAATCCATTGTCTTATGTGAAGGAGATGTCGCACTGCATGAGGCAAATGGTCCCACCAGATACTGCCTAACTTTTTTTAAGGTATCTGTGACCAACAGATGCATTTCTGTATTCCGAGTTGTGAAATCCATAGATTAGGGCCCAATTCATTTATTTCAATTGACTGATTTTTTTTATATGAAACTGTAACTCAGTAAAATCGTAGACATTGTTGCATTTTGCATTTATGTTTTTATTGAGTGCAATAATTTTAGAAGAAACTAGTTGAATAAATGATTGGGCCTACTACTGTTTTAGGTGTTCTGGGTCAGAACTGTTTCAACGTGACTTACACCAATCAGAGTATCTGTGCTGTGAAGGGCTCAACAGTGGAACTGCCCTGCACATATCAACATCCAAGTTATCACGTAGTCTCAGAACCAAACTGGTATATCCAAGAGAAATGTAATGAGCTGCCTAAAATCCTGAGTTCGGTGCCAGAGTATGCAGGTCGTGCTGAGTATATTGGGACTAAAGAGAAAGACTGCACCCTGAGAATCACAGACCTGAGAGAGAGAGATTCAGTAGAAGTTCAGATTTAAAACACAGTATGCAGAATGGGGGTGCAGCTTCCCTGGAACAACTCTTGACTGTCACAGGTAATATATAATATCTAATTATAATAGTTTATTAGAATCATTCAGACCTGCAGGTGAAGGTGTCTTCCTCCACAGAGGAATAGAAGAGAACACTGACCTGTAGCACCACCTGTCTTCTGACTGACAACCCCATCAATCATTAAGGCCTGTGGACCAATAGTAGAACATGTGGGGAAAAACAGACACATCTGTGCACTCTTGGATAGTAACACCAGTAGAAATTATGCAGTATAATATAAAAGGTAGAAAATGGCATGTTATCTTGTTATACCGTTTTAGAATAATTATTTTTTAAATCCATTTTACAATAAGTCTAACTTAACAATGTGAAAAAGTCAAGCGGTCTGAATTCTTTCCAAATCCACTGTAAGTGTCTATATTTTTTATTCATTTAAATGAACCAGTCCAAAACATCTAAAACAGTTGAAAATCGTGTCATTATCGTTTGAGGATTTTATCAGATACATTTAGTTTCAGGTGTTCATGGTCAGAGGCGTTTGAATGTGACTTACACCAAGAGGAGTATATGTGCCTTGAAGGGGTCAACAGTGGACATTACCTGCACGTATAGACATCCCAGCTGGAATAACGTCACAGAAGTATCCAGGTTCAACAAATGGGAGTCTGGAGTTACTACAGATCTAAGCCAGGACCCAGAGTGTGCAGGTAGTGTGAAGTACCATCCTACTACAGACAAGGACTCCACCCTGAGAATCACAGACCTGAAAGAGAGTGACTCTGCTGAATACAAGTTTAGATTTACAATAACTGAGGTAAAATGGGGATACAGCTTCCCTGGAATAACTCTGAATGTCACAGGTAATACTGTCCTTACAGTATTATATCATCTAGTCTAAGTCATTATATTATTGGTGGAAATAATGATGATTGTGCTCTTTTGTCTTAATTTACCCCTTTTCAGACCTACAGGTGAAGGAGACTCCTGGCACAGAGGAAGGGAAGGTGACCTGTAGCACCACCTGTCTTCTGACTGACCACCCCACCTACATCTGGTACAAGAACGGACAACATCTGTCATGGAATATTCTAATCAAGTGAGAGACTTTGTCATTTCTTCAAACAATCATCTTTATTCAATATTGATAAATTATTGCAATAATGAGGCTGGTCGACCCAACACCCTTGAGTGTTGGACCGAGTAACCCAACTGATAATGAAAAAACAGATGTTATACAGGACTTAAAAATTATTGGCCAGGCTGGGTCGACCCCTCCTCGGCTTAGTTTCCCAGATGCAAGAATGAGAACAAACAATGAGATTTTTGTTCTATTCCTTCATGCTATCTCTATCTCGAGTCACAGACACAATCTCATCTATAGAATGCAGGCTCAGTTAGACCGGAGACATATGTCTCACATGCACCACTAATGATAGAATGGAATGTGGCTGTTTGTTTTATCACTGAGACATCAATCAATTGTCAGGTTCAAGCTATCTCTAGTAAAACCCCTGTCCTCCACGAGCTGCAGGAAGCTAGAGTGGAGACCATAAATAACAGCATTAATAGGACAGAAGTGTCTTACTATTGTTAGGTATATATGGTTAACTATTAATATCAAACAAATAAGGTAAATATGTAATTTTTCTATCATAATTCTCACCAACCGAAACACCCAAGATAACTTCTTCTACCTAGAACAAGTCTGCAGTGAGGACGCAGGCAGCTCCTCCTGTGCTGTTAAAGGCTACGAGAATCTCGGTTCTCCTGTTATGTTCGTTGGGGAACTAAAGTCTTTGAAGAATGCAGTTGTAGGAATCATAGTTGTTATTCTGATTCTCATACTCTGTCTCTTTGGGTTCATGTGGTTCAGGTGAGTGAGAGTAATCCACCCTTTGTTTACGTTCAGTTTTTTATCATTGATTTTGATCGATTTTTATTGATTGATTGATTCTTCCATTCATCTGTTCAATCATTCTTTCATTAACAAAACAGGAAGAAGGCCTCCATATCCACCTCTGACACAAGAGACAGAAGAGACACAGTAGAGAATGGACAGGTGAGTGTTGGAATCAGTTGACTGAGAACTACAGTGGTCTGTGAAAGGGATACCCAGTCAGTTGTAAAACTGAATGCATTCAGAGAGGTGCAGAGGGCTGCCGTAATCGACATCCATGTCTTCGGCACCCTGAAGAGATCAAATCAAATTTTATTAGTCACATGTGCAGATTACAACAGGTGTAGACCTTACAGTGAAATGCTTACTTACAAGCCCCTAACCAACAATGCAGTTAAAAAAACATGAATAAGAATAAGAAATAAAAGTAACAAGTAATTAAAGAGCAGTAGTAAAAAATAACACTAGCGAGACTATATACAGGGGGTACCGGAACAGAGTCAATGTGCGGGGACACCTGTTAGTCGAGGTAATTGAGGTAATATGTACATGTAGGTAGAGTTATTAAAGTGGCTATGCATAGCTAATAACAGAGAGTAGCAGCTGTGTAAAAGTGGGAGGGGGCAATGCAAATATTCTGGGTAGCCATTTGAAGTTGTTTAGAAGCCTCTTGGACCTAGACTTGGCGCTCCGGTACCGCTTGCCGTGCGGTAGCAAAGAGAACCATCTATGACTGGGGTGGCTGGAGTCTTTGACAATTTTTAGTGCCTTCCTCTGACACAGCCTGGTATAGAGGTCCTGGATGGCAGGAAGCTTGGCCCCAGTTATGTACTGGGCCGTACGCACTACCCTCTGTAGTGCCTTGCGGTTGGAGGCCGAGCAGTTGCCATACCAGGCAGTGATGCAACCAGTCAGGATGCTCTCGATGGTGCAGCTGTAGAACCTTTTGAGGATCTGAGGACCCATGCAAAATCTTTTCAGTCTCCAGAGGGGCAATAGGTTTTGTCGTTCCCTCTTCACGACTGACTTGGTGTGCTTGGACCATATTAGTTTGTTGGTGATGTGGACACCAAGGAACTTAAAGCTCTCAACCTGCTCCACTACAGCCCCGTCGATGAGAATGGGGGCGTGCTTGGTCCTCTTTTTCCTGTAGTCCACAATCATCTCCTTTGTCTTGATCACGTTGAGGGAGAGGTTGTTGTCCTGGCACCACACGGCCAGGTCTCTGACCTCCTCCCTTAGGCTGTCTCATCATTTTCAGTGATCAGGCCTACCAGTGTTGTGTCATCGGCAAACTTAATGATGGTGTTGGAGTCGTGCCTGGCTGTGCAGTCATGAGTGAACAGGGAGTACAGGAAGGGACTGATCACGCACCCCTAAGGGGTGGCGGATGTGTTGTTACCTAACCTTACCAACTGGGGGCGGCCCATCAGGAAGTCCAGGATCCAGTTGCATAGGGAGGTGTTTAGTCCCAGGGTCCTTAGCTTATTGATGAGCTTTGAGGGCACTATGGTGTTGAACGCTGAGCTGTAGTCAATGAATAGCATTCTCACGTAGGTGTTCCTTTTGTCCAGGTGGGAAAGGGCAGTGTGGAGTGCTATAGAGATTGCATCATCTGTGGATCTGTTCGGGCAGGATGCAAATTGGAGTGGGTCTAGCGTTTCTGGGATAATGGTATTGATGTGAGCCATGACCAACCTTTCAAAGCACTTCATGGCTACAGAAGTGAGTGCTACGGGTCGGTAGTCATTTAGGCAGGTTACCTTAGTGTTCTTGGGAACAGGGATTATGGTGGTCTGCTTCACACATGTTGGTATTACAGACTCGGACAGGGAGAGGTTGAAAATGTCAGTGAAGACACTTGCCAGTTGGTCAGCGCATGCTTGCAGTACACGTCCTGGTAATCTGTCTGGCCCTGCGGCCTTGTAAATGTTGACCTGTTTAAAGGTCTTACTCACATCGGCTGCAGAGAGCGTGATCACACAGTCTTCCGGAACAGCTGGTGCTCTCATGCATGTTTCAGTGTTATTTGCCTCGAAGCAAGCATATAAGTGGTTTAGCTCGTCTTGTAGGCTCATGTCACTGGGCAGCTCTCGTCTGTGTTGCCATTTATAGTCTAATGGTTTGCAAGCCCTGCCACATCCTACGAGCGTCGGAGCCGGTGTAGGACGATTCGATCTTGGTCATGTATTGATGCTTTGCCTGTTTGATGGTTCGTCGGAGGGTATAGCGGGATTTTTTATAAGCATCCGGGTTAGGGTGCCGCTCCTTGAACGTGGCAGCTCTACCCTTTAGATCAGGGCGGATGTTGCCTGTAATCCATGGCTTCTGCTTGGGGTATATACACGTCACTGTGGGGACAACGTCCTCAATGCACTTATTGATAAAAACCTATTCCCCCTCAGGTGATGGAAAATATTTGGCATGGGTCCTCAGATCCTCAAAAGGTTCTACAGCTGCACCATTGAGAGCATCCTGACTGGTTGCATCACTGCCTGGTATGGCAACTGCTCGGCCTCCGCATGGCAAGCGGTACCAGAGCGCCAAGTCTAGGTCCAAGAGGCTTCTAAACAGCTTCTAGCCCACGCCATAAGACTCCTGAACATCTAATCGAATGCCCCCTCCCCTCTTTTCGCCGCTGCTACTCTTTGTTGCTATCATCTATGCATAGTCACTTTAATAACTCTACCTACATGTACATACAACTGTCACATCTGCTCCTGCTATGCCCTCCTGTGTTCATCCGGTGTCTTCTTTACCTGCAGCCACTCCCCCAGTACACTCTCTGTCTCTCCCTCTCCCTCTCTGTGTGATTGGAGACAGAGCAGATCCCCACCAGTTGCAACCTGTTCCATAATCAAGACCTCTACAAATACTCAGTCCTGCCACTTCCACTCGCTGTTTATCCTCTCACTGCAGTTTTGCAGCTCTGACTCTGGTACATGTCTCCTGTTCAAATCTCACCACCCTGCTACCATGTTCTGGATTCAGCTCACCATCACTCCCTTGGATTTCCCTCCAGACCTGTTTACCCTGTCTCAACCAGCTCACTCCAACCTCAGCCTCCACATCTGGTTGTGAGCTCCGCCCAGAGCTCACAACCAGTCCCAAGTCATTCTTCTCCGCCCCGGGAGCCTTTTGTTCCGACTCCGAGTGCTACGATGGTAATCTCGGTGCTTGCAGAGCCTTTCTTGTGCAATGTTCACTAGTATTTGAGCATCAGCCCTACTCTTATGCTAGTGAATGAGCCAAGATTTATTTTCTGATTGGCTGCCTCCGTGGAGCAGCGCTTTCCTGGGCCACTGGGGAGTGGGAGAGACAGTCCCCCATTTGCTTCTCCTATGGTAGATTCACAAAGGAGATGAGGAAGGTCTTCGACCACCCAGTCTGTGGAAAGGATGCCGCTAAACATCTCCTGTTCCTTCGTCAAGGCTCCCAGAGTGTGGCTGAAATGGCATGTGAGTTATGCACCTTCGTTCAGAGAGGAGCCTTATGGACTTGACATTTCTCTCACCAACTCATTTCTCACACTATCCGCATTGACAACCGTCTCCGTGAGCATTGAAGGGAGAGGGTAGGTAGGATTGCATGTCCCATAACATCTGCTTCAGGGCCTTGCTCTCCTCCTCCGACTGCATTGCATCTCCAGGCATGTTCTAATCCTGAACCCTTGCAGCTCGGCCGGACTCGTCTATATCCAGAGGAGAGGCAGCGGCGTATCAGTACTAGGACTTGTTCCCTGTGTCCAGCAAAAGAGGGGGCTCAGCAGTAGTGGGGGATATACTGTTGAGCCAAATCGCCTGCCCATCATCTCCCAGGACCCTGCTTGAAGCCAACCTTGTGTGGCAGAGCCAGGCTTTTCCTCTGTCTGCTCTCATCGATTTAGGCTCCGACGAGAGCTTCCTGGACCGAGGGGTCATTAACCAGTTGGGTCTGGACACTGTTTCACTTGATTCACCTCTCGATACCAACGCTCTCAATGGAAAGCTCATTTTCCGTGTCTGGGAGAGAACCGTTCCTGTTATCCTGCGTCTCTCTGGAAATCACCAGGAAAAGATCAGTTTCCACATAATCAACTGTCCTTACTTTCCCCTGGTTCTGGGTCATCCATGATTAAAGCTACACAACCCACAGATTGACTGGGCCACCGGGAGGGTAACTATTTGGAGTACATTTTGTCATTCCAATTGTCTACTTTCTGCCCTTCCACCTGCCTTGTCTGCACCCCAGTCCATTCCAGAACCCCAGGACCTGTCTTCTGTTCCTCCAGAGTATCATGGTCTAGCTCCTGTGTTCATTAAGTACCACACTCCTTCTCTGCCGTACGACTGCGCTATCGAGCTTCAGCCTGGAGCTCCTCTCCCCAGTAGCAGGTTGTATAACCTCTCTCGCCCCGAGCAAGAGGCTATGTAGGAATACATCCAGGATTCCCTGGCTGTCAGACATGTCAGGCCTTCTTCCTCTCCTGTGGGAGCTGGGATTTTCTTTGTCAAGAAAAAGGATGGGTCACTGAGGCCGTGCATAGTCTTCTGTGGGTTGAATAGTATCACTGTCACGAACAAGTATCCCTTGCCACTCATCAGTGCTGCTTTTGCCCCCCTCCATGGTGCCACGGTGTTCACTAAATTCGACGGTGTTCACTAAACTCGACCTCCGGAATGCCTACCACCTTGTCCGCATCAGAGAGGGGGACGAGTGGAAAATGGCATTCAACACACCACTTGGACACTTTGAGTATTTGGTCATGCCCTTTGGTCTCACTAATGCCCCTGCTGTTTTTCAGAGCCTGGTAAATGATGTTCTCAGGGATGTTATTGGCCGTTTTGTTTTTGTCTATGTGGATGCCATTCTTATTTTTTCGAAGGACCTTGAGGCTCACAAGCAACACGTTCACCAAGATCTCCAACAGGTGGTGGAGAGTAAGCTGTTTGTTAAGGCTGAGAAATGTGAGTTTCATGTTTCCTCTGTGTCCTTCTTGGGTTACATCATTGCACAAGGACAGCTATGAATGGACCCTGCCAAGGTTAGGGCAGTCACAGAGTGGCCTGTACCCGCAAATCTGAAGCAGCTACAGCGTTTCCTGGGGATTGCCAATTTTTATAGACGTTTCATCCATGACTACAGTCGTTTGGCAGCTCCTCTCACCACTCTCACCTCCACGCCGTTACACTGGTCCCCTGAGGCAGAATCAGGGTTCCAGGAACTCAAGCACCTCTTCACTTCCGCTCCAATCCTTACCCAGCCAGACCCAGAACTCCAGTTCGTCCTCGAGGTGGATGCTTACGACACCCGGATAGGTGCAGTTCTGTCTCAACGTTCACCCTTGGATCAGAAGCTACAGCCATATGCCTTGTCCCGCAAGCTCTCACCTGCAGAGAGAAATCTTGACATAGGAAACTGGGAACTTCTGGCCGTGAAGCTGGCTCTTGAGAAGTGGCATCACTGGTTAGAGGGTTTAGTCCTCCCCTTCATTGTGTGGACGGATCGCAAAAACCTAGCCTACATCCAGGCCGCCAAACGTCTGAACTCTCGGCAGGCCAGGTGGGCATTGTTTTTCGGAAGATTCAACTTCATACTCACACTAAACTGGGATCTAAGAATACCAAGCCTGACACCCTCTCCCGTCAGTTCCCAGCAGACAACACAGGTTCCGAGCCAGAAACTATTATGCCATCCTCCTGCTGTCTCCTGGGAGATTGAGTCCCGTGTTTGCCAGGCTGAGCTGAACCAGCCTGATCCAGGAAACGGTCCTTGTAAGGATCTGTTTGTGCCAGATTCAGTTCACTCTGAAGTTCTTCAGTGGGCCCATTCTACTCACCTCACCTGTCACCCTGGCATGAATCGGACTGTCGCCTTCTTGCATCAGCGATTTTGGTGGCCCACCATGGAGAGAGACACTCGGGAATTCATCTCAGCCTGCTCGGTCTGTGCCCGGAACAAAACCTCCACCAAACCTACGTCCGGTCTTCTTCGCCCTCTTCCCATACCCAGTCGCCCCTGGTCACACATAGCTCTGGACTTCGTCACTGGTCTTCCCCCATCTAACGGTAACTCAGTCATCCTCACTATTATTGACAGATTTTCCAAAGCGGCTCACTTCATTCCCCTCTCCAAGCTTCCTTCCTCCAGGGAGACTGCGGACCTGCTGGTATCCCATGTGCTGCGGCTGCATGGCATCCCTGTTGACATCATTTCTGACAGGGGACCCCGGTTTACTTCCCAGGTATGGAGAGCCTTCTGCACAGAACTTGGTATTAATGTTAGCCTTTCATCTGGATATCATCCCCAGACTAATGGCCAGACCGAGCAGGCCAACCAGGAGTTGGAGACTGCCCTACGCTGTGTGACTTCGGCTAACCCTTCCTCCTGGAGTGCCCAGCTACCCTGGGTGGAATATGCCCACAACACCCTCATCAACGCCTCGTCAGGTATGTCACACTTTGAGTGTGATCTGGGTTTCCAACCCCCCTTGTTCCCTGCCCAAGAGGTCAAGGTAGCGATGCCCTCAGTCCAGGACCACATGCGCCGTTGTCATCACACCTGGAGGAGGGCCCGGGCTGCTCTTCTTCATGCCTCCGCCAGGACCCAATCCCAAGCTAACCGTCACCGTGCTTCAGCCCCAGTCTACACTCCAGGCCAAAAGGTATGGCTTTCATGTAAGGATTTGCCCTTGAATGTAGTTTCCAAAAAACTAGCCCCTCGATTCATTGTTCCCTTTGAGAGTGATCGTGTCATAAAACCCTCTGCTGTGCATCTGAAACTCCCAGACTCTCTCAAAATCCACCCCACCTTCCATGTGTCCTTAATTAAACCAGTCTGCTCCAGTCCTCTGTCCCCTCCTGCAGCAGCTCCTCCACCCCCTCGGCTTATCGACGACCATCCTGCCTATACCGTCCGGCGGCTTTTGGATGTGCGCCGTCAGGGCCGCGGTTGGCAGTATCTGGTGGACTGGGAGGGATACGGGCCTGAGGAGCGCTGCTGGGTGTGACATCATCACATTCTGGATCCCTCCCTCTTACAGGATTTCCATACCTCACACCCAGACTGTCACATCTGCTCCTGCTATGCCCTCTTGTGTTCATCCGGTGTCTTCTTGACCTGTAGCCACTCCCCCAGTACACACTCTCTCTCTCCCTCTCCCTCTGTGTGATTGGAGACAGCTGTGCTGGAGTCAGAGCAGATCCCAACCAGCTGCAACCCGTTCCATAATCAAGACCTCTACAAATACTCAGTCCTGCCACTTCCACTCTGCCAGATCGTAATCTCTGCTCAGTCAGTTTATGCTTCTAGCTATTTATGATTATTCAAGATCCTGTTACCCTGCTGTGCCTGTTTCCCTGCCTGATGCCGTTTATCCTCACTGCAGTTTTGCCGCTCTGACTCTGATACCTGTTTCTTGTTCCACATCTCACCACCCTGCTAACCTGTTCTGGATTCAGCTCACTATCACTCTCTTGGATTTCCCTCCGGACATGTTTACCGTGTCTCACTCCAACCTCAGCCTCCACATCTGGTTTCCTACAACCACCCGAGCTTCCTCTGGCCTGCACTCCATCTCTCCCTGTTTGGCAATAAATATTTTGATTTATTCATCCAGTTTCCTCATCTGAGTCTGCTCTTGGGTTCCCCTGTGCCGCTCCACCTAACAACCTCTACTAACCGGTGCCCCCGCAAATTGATTTTGTATCAGTACCCCCCTGTATATAGTCTTGCTATTGCAATTTTACTGCTGCTCTTTAATTACTTGTTACTTTTATCTCTTATTCTTATCCATATTTTTTTTTAACTGCATTGTTGGTTAGGGACTCGTAAGTAAGCATTTCACAGTAAGGTCTACACCTGTTGTATTCAGCGTATGTGACTAATAAAATTTGATTTAATTTGAATCCCAGAACATACTCCAGTCTGTGCTAGCAAAACAGTCCTGTAGTTTAGCATCTGCTTCATCTGACCACTTTTTTATAGACAGTCACTGGTGCTTGCTGCTTTAATTTTTGCTTGTAACCAGGAAACAGGAGGATAGAATTATGGTCAGATTTGCCAAACGAAGGGAGAGCTTTGTATGTGTCTCTCTGTGTGGAGTAAAGGTGGTCTAGAATTCTTTACCCTCTGGTTGCACATTTAACATGCTGATAGAAATGAGGTAAAACTGATTTAAGTTTCCCTGCATTAAAGTCCCCGGCCACTAGGAGCGCCGCCTCTGGATGAGCTTTCTGCTTATGGCGGTATACAGCTAATTGAGTGCGGTTTTAGTAACAGCATCGGTCTGTGGTGGTATGTAGACAGCTATGAAAAATACAGATGAAAACTCTCTAGGTAGATAGTGTGGTCTACAGCTTATCATGAGATACTCTACCTCAGGCGAGCAAAATCTTGAGACTTCCTTAGATATCGTGCACCAGCTGTTGTTTACAAATATGCATAAGTGTCTTACCAGAGGCTGCAGTTCTATCCTGCCGATAGAGTGTATAACCCGCCAGCTGTATGTTCTTAATGTTGTCGTTCAGCCACGACTCTGTGAAACATAAGATATTAAAGTTTTTAATGTCCCATTGGTAGGATATATGTTCTTTCAGTTCGTCCCATTTATTTTCCAGCAATTTAACGTCAGCTAGCAGGACGGAAGGCAAAGGCAGATTAGCCATTTGTCACCTGATCCTCACAAGGCACCCGGATCTTTTTCCGCAAAATCTCAGTTTCCTTCTTCAGCGAATGATGGGAATCTGGGCCTGGTCGGGTAGTATATCCCTCTCGTCCAGCTCATTGAAGAAAAACTCTTTGTCTAATCTAAGTGAGTAATCGCAGATCTGATGTCCAGAAGCTCTTTTCGGTCATAAGAGACGGTAGCAGCAACATTATGTACAAAACAAGCTACGAACAACGCGAAAAAACAAACAAAATAGCATGGTTGGTTAAGAGCCGGTAAGACGACAGTCATCCCCGCCATCACTTCATTTTGATGCAGCACTCCATCACTCTTGTTATTGGTCAAATAGTCCTGATACAGCCTGGAGGTGTGTTTTAGGTCATTGTCCTGTTGAAAAACAAATGATAGTCCCACTAAGTGCAAACCAGCTCGGCTGGCGTATCGCTGCAGGATGCTGTGGTAGCCATGCTGGTTAAGTGTACCTTGAATTCTAAATAAATTACCGACAGTGTCACCAGCAAAGCACCCCCACACCTCCTCCTCCATGCTTCATGCTGGGAACCACACATGGGGAGATCATCCGTTCACCAACTCTGTGTCTCACAAAGACACGGCGGTTGGAACCATCTCAAATGTGGACTCATCAGACCAAAGGACAGATTTCCACCCGTCTAATGTCCATTGCTCGTGTTTCTTGGCCCAAGCAAGTCTCTTCTTCTTATTGGTGTCCTTTAGTAGTGGTTTCTTTGCAGCAATTCGACCATGAATGCCTGATTCCTCTGAACAGTTGATGTTGAGATATGTCTGTGTAACGGCTGTCGGGAGAGAGAGTAGACCAAGGCCCAGCGGAGTTAGTGTTCATCATTGAATTTAATAACAGAAAGAACACTATACAAAACAAGAAAACCGACAGCCAAACAGTGCTGTCAGGTGCAAACCACACAACAGAAACAATTACCCACAAAACCCCAACGGAAAAACAGGCACTTATGTGTGACTCCCAATCAGCAACAACACTCTACAGCTGTGCCTGATTGGAAGCCACAAGGCCAAAATCAACGAAACAAACCAACATAGAAAAATGCACATAGAACGCCCACCCAATGTAACACCCTGGCCTAAACAAAATAAAGAACAAAAACCCCTCTCTATGGCCAAGGCGTTACAGTCTGTTAGTTGAACCGTGTGAAGAATGTATTTGGGCTGCAATCTGAGGTGCAGTTAACTCTAATGAACTTACCCTCTTCATGTAACTCTGGGTCTTCCTTTCCTCTGGGGGTCCTCATGAGAGCCAGTTTCATCATAGTGCTTGATGGTTTTTGCGACTGCACTTGAAGAAACTCAAAGTTCTTGACATTTTCCATATTGACTGACCTTCATGACTTAAAGTAATGATGGACTGTTGTTTCTCTTTGCTTAATTGAGCTGTTCTTTCCATAATATGGACTTGGGTATTTTACCAAATTGGGCTATGTTTTGTATACCACCCCTACCTTGTCACAACACAACTGGAACCCAAAAGGGTTCTCCTATGGGGACAGCCGAAGAACCCATTTGGAATACTTTTTTCTAAGAGACTACCCTGCATGTGTCACAGGTGTAACCAAGGTCTTATAATGAGTGACATCATCCTCGCCTCCTCCATGGCGGCTACACTGTTGCTCCTGGCAACGGCTCAAGGTTCTGAGCACGGGCGCTAGGCGATGGTCCAGGGCGGACAGGTGCAGCTCGGAGAGGGGCCACGGAGAATAGATGTTCATGGAAAAGAGAGTCCCTCATGACATGACAGACTGTACTAGGGCAGGGAGAGGAGACGCAGACAGAGACAGTGGGGTGGAGCGACGGATCCTAGAGAAGGAGAAAGAGAGAGAAATTGAGTGAAAGTTGAGAAAGAAGAGGAATAAATGATATTTTTCATTTATCATGTTCTCTCCTCTAGCTGAGTATATATATTCACGATAACACAACTTATTGCGCCTTAATGTTTAATCATGTACCATGTTTTAGGATAGAAGGTTCATCTTTAGAGTGGCCTCCAAACCTGTAGTCCACACACAGTGTCAATGTTACAATCAGCTAACGTTAGTTAAACCTGTAGTCAGCACACAGTGTCAATGTTACAATCAACTAACGTTAGTTAAACCTGTAGTCAGCACACAGACAGTGTCAATGTTACAATCAACTAATGTTCATTAGCTAGCATAAAAATAAAATGTTGGTAATTCGTGTAGTCTTACTACTGCAGTAGGCTACTGCTTGTCCATGTGATAGCTAACAGCAAGAAACCCAGACGAGAGAAACTCGAAAGCATTCAGGCAGCAGAGATGAGCTTGTCATTAGCTAGCTAACGTTAGACATTTTAATTATTCATACATTTACTTTTAATACTTCAGTATATTTGAGCAATTACATTTATTTTGATACATAAGTATATTAGAAACCAATTACTTTTAGACTTTTACTCAAGTAGAATTTGACTGGGTGACTTTCACTATTACTTGAGTCATTTTCTATTATGTTATCTTTACTTTGACTCATGTATGACAATTGGGTTCTTTTTCCACCACAGGACTTATGTTTATTTTTGTCCAGAGAATACTTGTGAATTAGGTTTGATGCACCCATTGCAAAGACTTGCACAAACAGCTCTTTGTCCTATCTGTGCTGGAGCTGCCATTATAGCAGCAGCGAATGACCAGAATTAGGAATTCTCAGACACCCCCCACGAGAAGCCTATTCAGGTAAGGAATTCTTATCACTTTACAAGGTCCCTGTAACACCTAAAGATTTTGCAATTGTTTTAGATGCCATTCCCTCAGGTGTTGCTTTATTATTCAGGAACGTGTCAAGACCTGGCCCTCAGAGCCTACCTTCCATTAACCCTGTTGACTCATCAGTAGGAAAGATTTGTTTCTCTTTTTACCATTCAACAACAGAGCGATACGAACCTTGTTTCAGCAGGATGTTGTATCTATCTATACCTTATGTCATGCATTATTGGAACGGATTTATTGATAATATCTGTTGGAAAAAAGTTTGGATGTTGCCACACACATACCTACTTGTTAACAAAATGAAGCTCGTTTTCTTTAAAATTATTAATAAATATTATCCTGCTAACCACTATATGAAGAAGTTTAAGGTTAACATCATCTCAAATGGTTCCTTTTGTAATGACCACCCAGAAACAGTGTTGCATCTTTTTTGGCTTTGTATTCATGTAAGAAAACTGTGGCAAGACATCAGTAGATTTATAATTGAACACATTTATGAAGATCTTACACTATTGTGGAGAGATGTACTGCTTGGATTCTTTACTTACGATAGAAATAACCTGAAACAATTTTATGTAATTCATTTCATTATTCTTTTGGCCAAATTTCATATTCACAAATGTAAATTTACAAACAAAACACCACATTTTCTTACCTTACAAAAATAAATTGAACTGTACTTTAAGACAATTAAATACTCTACTAACAAAAAATCTGTTAGACAATAAGTGTACGTATGTCCCTTAAAGTCCTTGTGTAATGTGATATTGTGCCCCTAGCCCAATTGTCCTTTGTATATTATTTATATAAACTTGTGTTCCCATATGTACTTCCTGTATTGATTTGTTGTTAATAAAAAATAAATAAATGTAAAACGCCTATTCAGATACTCCCTCTTTGCGCATGTGTTCTAAATTACTGCCAGGCAAGGGTAGACGATAGCAGACAACAAGATTCTTAGCGAAATGGGGTGTTGAACGTTTTCTTGACTTGAATTTTATAGATCACGTAAAATGTTATCCAGGAACTTTCTGAAGTAATATTAGGCTACATGAGACGTTTATTTGTTTGAACTTAATTCCGTTTTGATATTGAAATAGATGTTTGATTGCTCTGGTCTAGGGACGCATCATTTACAGCATTGGGAATCGAATTTTCTCTCCACAACTCCTTAGTCATGATCTCTACACTACAACAAAGTAGTCTAACTGTACTGTAGCCTACAACATTTCATTCCATACAAAGAAACAATAGCTTCCACAATGGATCGGGTAAGTCTGGCTTTAACAGTATAAGTCTGCTTTGTTGTACAAAATGTCTAGGCCTAGTTTTCATCGTCTTTGATCCTCCACTTCCTGTGTTGGGTTTAAACGGTTCAACAAAAAAAAAAACATGACGGTAAAACTTGTTGCGATTTTTCTTCTTCTTCAAAGTAGCCTACTACTATATCATGTTTAGGAATCTGTGACTATTAACTAATTATCTCTCCTTCCTCCCAAAGTGTTCAAATTCCTTTCGAACACATTATCTATTATTTGACCAGATACTCAAGTGGCCGTTCTAACAAAGAAAATAAATGTTTTCAACAATGGAAGGCAATCCGTAAAGAGGCAAGATCAGGTGGGACCATTATAGCCAATGAGAGGGCAGACGTGTGTTTCCACTTGTTCCACAGCCACAAACGTCTATATCGCATTTTCATTTATTCAAGGTTAGGCATAGAGCTAGAAGTGTTGTTAGGGTGAAAATCACATTTTAATAAGATACAATTTAGAAATGGGCGTGGTTTATGGCTTTGTTTGTGGTAACTAGTGACGTCCAGGCACTACTCCCATATAATTTTTTTATTTCACCTTTATTTAACCAGGTAGGCCAGCTGAGAACAAGTTGTCATTTACAACTGCGACCTGGCCAAGATAAAGCAAAGCAGTGCGAAAACAACACAGAGTTTCACATGGGATAAACAAAGTACAGTAAATAACACAATAGAAAATCAGTATACAGTGTGTGCAGATGAAGAAAGGAGGTAAGGCAATAAATAGGCCATAGTGGCGAAGTAATTACAATTTAGCAATTAACACTGGAGTGATAGATGTGCACTGGATTTGGGTGAAGGAGAAGCGGGGGGGCTTGGGCCAGTAGCTGCGGGGGGTGCAGAGCTGTTGGCCGGGGTTGGGGTAGCCAGGTGGAAAGCGTGGCCAGCCGTAGAGAAATGCTTATTGAAATTCTCGATTATCGTGGATTTATCAGTGGTGACAGTGTTTCCTAGCCTCAGTGCAGTGGGCAGCTGAGAGGAGGTGCTCTTATTCTCCATGGACTTTACAGTGTCCCAAAACCTTTTGGAGTTAGTGCTGCAGGATGCACATTTCTGTTTGAAAAAGCTAGCCTTTGCTTTCCTAACTGACTGTGTATATTGGTTCCTGACTTCCCTGAAGTGTCCTACTTTTACCAATACACTCCTAACAACCTAATCTTTACAAAATGTATATTCGATCAAATAAGGCAGAAGCCAGATTTTGGGCCCAGTTATCCCTCTCGCTTCACCTCTTCCTCGCTGTTTGACGGGACATTTCTGGTATGAGATATATGGTGGAAACTAGCCCATGCCTCCACCAACCCAATGCTCTTAGATTTGTGGGTTGTAGTGAACAATTGAACATTAAAGGAAAATGGAGATATTTGAAGGATGCACCCAAATCAGAGGTCTAAATGCACCCAAATCAGAGGTCTAGACTAAATTAATAAAATAATTGGTTTAATATTAATCTATGTTGAATACTAATTGTGTCCAACAGGACAAAGCTAGCCGATTCCCCTCTACCCTCCCGGAGTCCCCAGGTCAAACGTCTCCCAGTACCGCTTTACTGCTGGGTCTGGTCGACTGCAGGAAAACACCGGGGCAGAGTGGAACTGAGAGAGGAGGAGAAGAAGAGAAGGAAGATGGAGATTTGATTTCATTAAGTAAGAACCATGGTGTGTAGATTAGACTACAGTCCGCTTCTGTAACAATTAATTGATTAGTTATATATTGATGAAAATATCTGGTCGTTCCACCCAATTTTAAGTGTAACTTGGTATAAAAAAAAGTTTGATTACACATCATTTTAACATTCTGTCATAAAGATGACGTGTTCAACTTAATAAAACACATGTTTTGCCATCTCAAGAGGTTAAATGAAATATAAATCCTATAGTAAGAGCCAATGTGCTAAATAAAGTAACAGGGTTGACCGTAACAGGGGACTAGTGAAAACAACAAAAACATTACATTGGTAAAATAGTCCTTTAAATCAGCCATGAATCTGCTTGTGACAGGGGGAATGGAAGCTAGTATTGAGTAGCAATTGAATGCAATCTTGACAAAAAAAAGTTATTGTTAAAACATTTCTAGCATGTCTGTGTATGGATAGAAGGGTTGAGATGCTCAGTTTTCCACCACAAAACAGCAGAGAATTTACAAAAAGTAGAACCAGCTCACCTCCTTTTACTCTATGATTTGGCTATTAGATGTTCAATGTTTCTTATGCAAAAAATATTTTTTTAAAGAATAGTTTCACCATATTAAAACAAGAGTTCAGTTCATGTAACAGGGTTGACTTTGATTTACTGTCCCTCATTTTAATCACTAATTACATGAAATAAATAATGTTCAGAAATTACTGTCAAAGTAACCAAATAACTAGGGCTTTACATGCACACTAATATTTTCCTATTAAACTGATTATGGCAGTAGGCCGAGTATGGCGTTAGTCATGTAAACATCTTACTCTGCTGATCTCTATTGGTGTAAGGTCATAAACGAAGGAAGCATATGTCTTTAAAAACACCTGGTTTTCTGAGCAATCTTTAGAATGATTAGGACATGTAAACACTTTAATCAGAGTTATAGAGGTGTATTTAATCTGTGTATGTGCTAACACAAGCAGCTCAAGCTAACTTATTTTGACCGAGGGCAGTGAGTTCAGGAAAAACTGAAAGTATGCAGCTTAGAAATAGTTTCACATACAAACTTTATTTGTGCAAACTCAGATTCAATATGCTTTAAAAAAAAATAACATGGTCGCTGTCGTAAAAAGTATATTTTGATTGCCAATTTTTCATTTATCAAAGTCACATCAGGTCGCCTGATTTCAGATGTGTCCGTAAACAGGTTTATTAGGGATATTGTTCTTTCAAAGCATGTCAACGTTTAAATCAAACTCTTGTACTATTGACTATTCACAATAATCATATTATTCTGCGCTTGTAACTGTACTCAAAATGCTGAAATGTCATTTAGCTAGAGTTTATTCATATTAAAAATCTGATTAATTGAATTTTCTGTGTGTTCTGTATAAAACGTCACTTTATTTAATATAACAGAGATTTAAAAATGAATATTGGTGCACAATTATTACTGGAAAAATATCTAAGGAATGCAAAAGGCATTTATTTCATGTAACGCCCATCTGTTTATGGACCCATATTTTACAAAACTTAATTATTCAATGTCTTGTTTCACAGAGGACATCCCTAATTGTTGCTCTCTCAGTGAGAGGGGCTTATCATCTGGGGAGCCTCAACAACATCATGATGCTGACAAGAAAGAGAAGAGTCTCTCCAGATCAGAACACCTCAAGAAACACCAGCATAGAAGTATAGGGAAGGAATCTCACCACAGCTGCTCTGACTATGGGAAGAGTTTTGCTAAACAGAAGGATTTGATAATTCCGGAACGGATTCACACGGGAGAGAAACCATACCACTGCTCTCAGTTTGGGAAGAGTTTTGCTGCATCTAAAACCTTAAAATCTCATCAGAGAATTCATACAGGGGAGAGGCCTTACCCTTGCTTTGATTGTGGGAAATGCTTCAATCAATTAGGAGACCTGACTACTCACCAGCGCGTACACAAAGGAGAGAAATCTTATAGCTGTGATCAGTGTGGGAAGAGCTTCAATAAATCAGGAGCCCTGATGAGACACCAACGCATACACACAGGAGAGAAGCCTTATAGCTGTGATCAGTGTGGGAAGAGGTTCAATCAATTAGTACATCTGACCACACACCAACACATACACACAGGAGAGAAGCCTTATAGCTGTGATCAATGTGGGAAAAGCTTCAGTAATTCAGGAGCCATGACTAGACACCAACGCATTCACACAGGAGAGAAGCCTTATAGCTGTGATCAGTGTGGGAAGAGTTTTGCTCAAGATTTCTCCCTGACTACACACCAGCGAGTACACAGAGGAGTGAAGCCTTATAGCTGTGATCAGTGTGGGAAGAATTTCTGGACGTCAGGACACCTGACTACACACCAGCGAATACACACAGGAGAGAAGCCTTATAGCTGTGATCAGTGTGGGAAGAATTTCTATACGTCTGGACACCTAACTACACACCAACGCATACACACAGGAGAGAAGCCTTATAGCTGTGATCAGTGTGGGAAGAGCTTCAATCATTCAGGATCCCTGATTATACACCAACGCATACACACAGGAGAGAAGCCTTATAGCTGTGATCAGTGTGGGAAGAGCTTCAATCATTCAGGAGCCCTAACCACACACCAACGCATACACACTGGAGAGAAGCCTTACAGCTGTGATCAGTGTGGGAAGAGCTTCAATTATTCAGGAAACTTGACTGCACACCAACGCATACACACAGGAGAGAAGCCTTATAGCTGTGATCAGTGTGGGAAGAGCTTCAGTCGATCAGGAGACCTGATTACACACCAACGCATACACACAGGAGAGAAGCCTTATAGTTGTGATCAGTGTGGGAAGAGCTTCAATCGATCAGGACCCCTGACTATACACCAACGCATACACACAGGAGAGAAGCCTTATAGCTGTTATCAGTGTGGAAAGAGTTTTGTTCGAGATTCCAATCTGATTGCACACCAACGCATACACACAGGAGAGAAGCCTTATAGCTGTGATCAGTGTGGGAAGAGCTTCAATCAATCATTAGAACTGACTAGACACCAACGCATACACACAGGAGAGAAACCTTATAGCTGTGAGCATTGTGGGAAGAGCTTCAATCAATCAGGAAACCTGTCTAAACACCAACGCATACACACAGGAGAGAAGCCATATAGCTGTGATCAGTGTGGGAAGAGTTTTGCTCTAGATTTCACCCTGACTACACACCAGCGAATACACACTGGAGAGAAACCTTACTCCTGTCTATGTGGAAAGAGCTTTGCTCATTCAGGGTCACTGAAAAAACACAAGGAAGCACAAACATGTTTTCTTTTATCTCCCTCCTCTCCAGCACCGGTTCCAGATCCCTAAATAAAGGTTCAATAGAAAATATATTGTAAACAGTCATCCATCTCCCATTCTCTAACAGTTTACTAAGTCTGATTACCATGGTAACCTGTGTAGCATATTATGCAGCTCTGGATCCATATGTATCAAGTGTCTTGGAGTAGGAGTGCTGTGTGTGTGGGGTGGGGGGGGGGGGGGGGTATTCAGAGCTGTATCTTATTTCATTAACTCCTATTAACCATTAAATAATGTAGAATAATGTTTCAACAATAGGAGGTTCATATTCATGTGTGAGGGAAATGTTGTCTGAGGAGAGAGCCTTGAATTGTACATCTTACCTCATACAGTCATTGGGTCCTGTAGGTGCTGGGTAGAGATGAGGGGGAGACGGTCATTACCCCCTCAGACCTTTTGTCAGAAGGCCCAGAATATGTTCTATAAGTTAAGAGAGGAGATGGTGCCAGTCACATGCAGGAACCAAATGTTAATGATTAATTAATTATGAATAATGTAAATCATGCAAATATAACTTGTCTGTGTAAGCAGTATATAAGAGAACTTAACAGGACTGCCCCGAAAGAGCTCCTGACCGACGTGTACTATGGTGCATTAAGTTTGTTGGAACCTCTCCAGCTTGCTGATAATAAATAATTATTCATTTAAGTTTCACTGAGTCCCAGGTAGTAATTTTCAGAACACATGTATTCAATACAACAATACATGAAATCTATTGTCTTATGTGAAGGAGATGTCACACTGCATGAGGCAAATGGTGGTCACACCAGATACTGACTACCTTTAAAAAAAAGTTATCTGTATTCCCAGTCATGTGAAATCCATAGATTAGGGCCTAATTCATTTAGAACAGTTTACTGATTTCTTTATATGAACTATAACTCAGTAAAATCATATACATTGTTGCATGTTGTGTTTCTATTGTTGTTCAGTATAGTAATAATAATATAATAAACTAATTGAATAAATGAATGGGCCTCCTACTGTTTTAGGTGTTCTGGGTCAGAACTGTTTCAATGTGACTTACACCCATCAGAGTATCTGTGCCCTGAAACAACTCTGACTGTCACAGGTAATATATAATATCTACAGGTAATATATAGTATCTATAGGGAATATATAATATCAAATTATAATAATTCATTAGAATGATTCAGACCTGCGGGTGAAGGTGTCTTCCTCCACAGAGGAAAAGAAGAGAACACTCACCTGTAGCACCACCTGTCTTCTGACTGACAACCCAAACCCCACTTACATCTGGTACAAGAACGGACAACATCTCCATGACCCTACTTCCCAACAATACTCCTGTAATACTCTAGTGGTCTGGCGTTACTCTGCAGACAGTTACTCCTGTGCTGTAAAAGACCATGAGGATTTTCTCACTCCTACAGTGTGTGAGTCTGAACTCACCTATAATAATCATCTTAAGAATCAATCATTAAGGCCTGTGGACCAATAGTAGAACATGTGGGGAAAAACAGACAAATCTGTAACACTAGTAGAAATGATGCAGTATAATATAAAAGGTAGAAAATGGCTGATGGTATGTTAACTTGTTCTACCATTTTAGAATTATAATTTTTGTATCCATTTTAGAATAAGACTGTAACGTAACAAAATGTGGAAAATTTCAAGGGGTCTGAATACTTTCCGAATGCACTGTATGTTTATAGTTTTTATTCATTTAAATGAACCAGTCCAATACATCTAAAACACTTAAGCAGTCATATTATCATTTGAAGAATTGATCAGATACATTTAGTTTCAGGTGTTCATGGTCAGAGCTGTTTGAATGTGATTTACACCAAGAGGAGTATCTGTGCCTTGAAGGGGTCAACAGTGGACATTACCTGCACGTATAGACATCCCAGCTGGAAAAATGTCACAGAAGTATCCTGGTTCAACAAATGGGAGTCTGGAGTTACTACAGATCTAAGCCAGGACACAGAGTATGCAGGTAGTGTGAAGTACCATCCTACTACAGACAAGGACTCCACCCTGAGAATCACAGACCTGAGAGAGAGTGACTGCTGAATACAAGTTTAGATTTACAACAACTGAGGTAAAATGGGGATACAGCTTCCCTGGCATACCTCTGAATGTCACAGGTTATACTGTCCTTACAGTATTATATCATCTAGTCTTAAGTCATATTGTTGGTGGAAATAATGATGATTGTGCTATTTTGTCTTCATTTGCCCCTTTTCAGACTTAAAGGTGAAGGAGACTCCTGGCACAGAGGAAGGGAAGGTGACCTGTAGCACCACCTGTCTTCTGACTGACGACCCCACCTACATCTGGTACAAGAATGGACAACTTCTGCTGTGGAATATTCTAATCAAGTGAGAGACTTTGTCATTTCTTCAAACAGTCATCTTTATTCAATACCGATTCATTCTTGCAATAATGAGGCTGGTCGACCCAACACCCTTGAGTGTTGGACCGAGTAACCCAACTGATAATGAGAAAACAGATGTTATACAGGACTTAAAAATTCTTAGTCAGGCTGGGTCGACACCTCCTCGGCTTAGTTTCCCAGATGCAAGGATGAGAACAAACAATGAGATGTTTGTTCTATTCCTTCAGGCTATCTCTATCTCGAGTCACAGACACAATCTCATCTATAGAATGCAGGCTCAGTTAGACCGGATACATATGTCTCACATGCACCACTAATGATAGAATGGAATGTGGCTGTTTGTTTATCACTGAGACATCAATCAATTGTCAGATTCAAGCTATCTCTAGTAAAACCCATGTCCTCGACTAGCTGCAGGAAGAGTGGAGACCATAAATAACAGCATTAATAGGACAGAAATGTCTTACTATTGTTAGGTATATATTGTTAACTATTAATATCAAACAAATAAGGTAAATATGTAATTTTTCTATCCCACTTCTCACCAACCCAATAACTACATACAATATGTTAGCCCTTGGTGCAGTCACAGCTCTCGGGCACCTGCGCGAGCACATGGAAACTCACTCAAGCACTGTCCCAAGACTCACAAGTTACAACAGGTACCCTAGTTAGCGAGCTTGGTGAAACTTGTTAACATAAATCTTTATATTGTCCACATTGTAACAAAACGTATGGTTGCATAACAGCACATTGTGTAACATTATCAAGGTTTTATATTGAACAATAGCGGAGCCAAGGACAACATACCTCACTAAGCCGAAGGTCAGGCAACAGAGAACAATAAGGGGGTATGGAAATACAGATAACCCGCTATGGACCAAACCAAAATATACTAAACTTTTACAATGATGTGTATTTACAATATAGATATGAAAAAGTGTTTGTACACCAAAAACTAACATTAGCTATGCAGCTGTAATTAAAAAAATAATAACACACTGAATTATTATGAAATTATTAACATCCCCTTGACTTGGCCTATTTGAACTGGTCCTTGTGTGCAACTTAGTGCATAATCTAGGGGAACAACATCACACAAGCACATTGTAACTGTGCATCCAGACCTAATGCAGCTTATAGTGATCAAATGACAGAAGTCACATTTAGGTGCCAGGTGTAACTGAGGCCATAGATGCTCCATGTCCATTACTTTGAGTGTTTAATATAATATGACTATAAAATGACTAAATGTATTTCTGTGTTGCAGGGGCAGTCAAGAAATGGAATGGCAAGGCCACAGAACATGACATAATCAGAGCTGCGGGAGACCACCTCAAGCCCCTGGTAGAGCCGGGGGTGGTGTTTACCACTCCACCACGCCTTCAGCAGGCTTGAAAAGTGGGATTGATACTGTTTTTCATACTAAGATGGACCAAGAATCTGTTGATTGGTCAGCCATTGGGTTAATTTGTTTTGCAATATGTTAAAATCAAATCAAGCTTTATTTATACAGCACATGTCAGACATGGATGCAACACAATGGCTTCACAGGAAAAAACAATGAAAATAAACAGAAATATTTAGTACACAAAGCATAAGAGGATAAAAAACAGAAGATTAACAACTGAAAGACCTATGAACATTCTAAGGAAATGCCATTGATAAAAATATTAATTGGATGCAATATCCAACCCCAAATATAAGCTTGTTTTTTTTTAGGAGGGGCGCTGAAAGACACTATGGGGGTGTCCACTGAAAGTTGCCAAGTAACAACAACTGGGACCTAAAAGACACCCACCATGAGACCCACTAAATCTGCCCAAGAAGAGGAAAACAAAAGAAAAACCCACACCAAACTTAAAGACAGGAAGCAAACCTAAAAGGTGGCGCAACTAAAGGTGTTGACTCTACACATCTATCAAGACAACTGGAGCACTGGGACAGGCACTCTTAAATCGAACCTGGACCAGCTCAGGTGAAACACCTTCCCACTAATGAGATGGACAAGCCAGCACAGGTGTAACACATACTGACTAACGAGCTATACGTGCTAACGAGCTATACGTGCTAACAAGCTATACGTGCTAACAAGCTCAGGTGAAATACCTTCCCACTAATGAGATGGACAAGCCAGCACAGGTGTAACACATACTGACTAACGAGCTATACGTGCTAACGAGCTATACGTGCTAACAAGCTATACGTGCTAACAAGCTATACGTGCTAACAAGCTATACGTGCTAAAGTCCAACCTCAAAACATAAATGGAAAAACCAAAGCCTGTAACACCTTAAGACAACAAATATATCCTATATTTTTGTTGGACAAGTTCACTCACCACCAGAAAACAACTTGCTGTCAACAATTAAAAACAAGAAAAAACACGTACTTCTAAATAATAATATACAATCATATAATTTTTTTCTCTCCTTTTTCTTTCTATAGAATCCTAAAACTCACTAGTTTCTAGAACTCTCGTCCCCTTGGAACGAGCCCAAACGAAACTCAAATCAAATTGTATTAGTCATGTCTGATTTCAAGAACTCCTGCAATATCTCGATAGGCATGTTGTTGGATCGGGGCCCAGTCCCCAATGTCATGCTGCAGTACATTTGGGTTGGCACATCTGAGAATGATCCCTGATATTCTAAAAAAAAGGATAACAATTTCAATATAATAGTACCTCAAAATTGTCAGTTGGTTGCATAAATAATTATGATTACTTAATGTTACATGAATTGTAAATATGAAATATCAAAAGCAAATGTACACCCCTTTGTTAATATGTATTGGCAATAATGAACTTAAGGGTGAGGCATTTCAATGATAAAAAAAATGTATCTTTTGTCAGGCTGAATGTTTGAAATTTGAGTAGGTGATTTGAGACATGCTTCTTCAGTAGTGGTGTAGGATTGTTCATCAAATTGATTATAGACCAATTTATTATACTGCGTCCATGTGTATAGGCTGCAAGTACGTTGAAATTAAGTTATTTTCAAGTCATTGAAAAAAACGACATCTTTTCAACTTTCAACTAGAACCGAACATATATTGGACGTCGGGCATAGTCTTAATTTCAACGTCTTTTGAATTACATTTTGCTAAATGTCAATGTCAAAAAACAGTTTTAACGTGTTCAAATCATTAACCCATATGCAGAAACAGTTTGGGATATATTGAAAACCTAAACATTTTTAGGTGTTGTGTTTTGATTGAAGTCGGTCACCAACGTGGAAAACAGCTAGCTACATTTTGAAGTGTTGCATTTTGATTCAAGTGGGTCACCAACGTGGAAAACAGCTAGCTACATTTTGAAGTGTTGCTTTTTGATTCAAGTGTGTCACCAACGTGGTAAGTGTAACAACTCTTTTTGTGTTAGTCACTTTTTGTTAAATCTCATAAATAGTACAATTTCAATTCAGAGCCTGGATTCTTCCCCAGAGGCTAATATCCATATCATGCTGAAATCAATTTAATGGGGCAAAACAATTAGGCTTATACATTATGACATTATTAAAATACTCCTACTACAATGTTAAAACATTCTATATTGTGACATTATTTCATTGATATCATGAAACAACTCCATGTATTTTCTGATGTTTAATCAGAGATCTTTTATCAGAGTATCTCTTCCCACATTGATTACAGCTAGGGGGGTTTCTCTCCAGTGTGTATTCTCTGGTGTATAGTTTGATAGCTAGATGTAGTAAAACTCTTCCCACATTGATCACAGCTATAAGGTTTCTCTCCTGGGTGTGCCCGCTGGTGTACTACCAGGCTGCTTAGCCGAGTAAAACTCTTCCCACATTGATCACAGCTGTAAGGTTTCTCTCCAGTTTGAATTCTTTGATGTATTTTGATGTCTGATGAAGTGTTGAATCTTTTCCCACAGTCAGAGCAGCAGTGAGATTTCTTCCCTGTGGGTCTCTGCTGGTGTTTCTTGAGGAGTTCTGATCTGGAGAGACTTTTCTCTGCCTCATCAGCATCATGATGTTGTTGAGGCTCCCCAGAGGATCCACAATAGTCCCGTCTCTCTCCTGTGTGAACGACAAAGTCAGACAGATGGTTAAAGGCCCAACACAGCAGAAATCCACTGTTTATTTGAGGTAAAAGGTGATGCCCAGAGCATACCCATGAAGTTGTACAAAAATTGACGTCTTAAATTTGACAATTAAAACAGTCAAGCTTGCAACAATAGTCATATTTTGTCTTGTTTTCACATTAGTAGTAACATCGATGATTGTAGGGCTAGAAATAAGTTATTCAAGTTGTTGAAATCCTAAGCAGGGTGCCAGACGACTTTTGGTCTCCAATATAGGCCCCTTTCTGTGTTTGCTAAAATTGCAGCACGAGGGTGATGCACACGCAATTTGGTTGCAGAAACTCCTCCATGCTAATGAGGAAACCACTAGTTATGGATGTAGTATATCTGCATGGAGCAAAAATGGTGAACGAAGATTTTAGTTTTTCACAATGTATTCTGAATATTACAGCTCAACATCAACGCAAGATCAGGAGTGCTACTCAAGGAAACTCACATTAAGCTTTGTGTTGCTATTCACTAATTCACCACCATGGGGGAAAACTCAGGGGAGTTCTCATAGGCTGACAGTAAAAATAGCCTCCATTTCCAGGTTGCTTATGAGTGCACTACTTTTGGATTATAATTGTAAGGCTCGTTTGAATGTCCTGTGTGTTATTGTTGCAAATAAACTGCTTTATACTTAAACAACACTTCAACCAGTAAAATACTCTTTGGCTAGCTTTGCCATCAGCCTGACAATGAGTGTTTGAACACTAAGTGTTTACAAATTGGCCCATAACTTCACCTCACAATAACATAGACCTACTGTAGGACCCATAACTTCACCTAACAACAACATAGACCTAGGACTATAAATCATTTAATATTTCAGGTGAAACATGAAAACTAAAATGTCTTTGTCATGACATTTCATAACCTGATCACCAGATAATTTTGTGAATAATCCCACTAGGCTACTCTGTAATGTGTTGTCATTCTAAATGTCCTGAATAAAGGAAAATAGCTCTGTGTGTTGTACAATAGCCTATCCATCAAGGAACAGTTGTCTACACTTTATGAGCTAAGTATCTATGTGTGTAAACAGACTAACGAGACGCTACTGTAAATCAAGCAGATAATAACACATTATATAAATATCAATTTGTTAGGGATGTTGGATCCAAAGTGGAGCACGGCATAACTGTCTTTACCGGTGTAATGAATGAAGAAGCACATTTGACTGGCATGCAGAAAATGATTTCCTGGATCAGCTCATGATAGCTGAACATGTAACGATAACTAAACAGCTACAGTATTAAGTATTATGTGTAATTATTGAAGAACCGAGTTAATGACAGTATCAATTTGGGTGTTGTGAATCAACTTAAGGTGACTCGGTTAGAACCATTGGATTTAGCAAACTCTGAAATGATTTAGGATTTCTGTGCCCATGAAAACTGTTTTCCCAGCGTAACATAAGGAGACACTAAATGTTACGTACATAGAGAGCATTTCAGAGATCTGAATACAAAAAACTGTCCGACAGCAAGATCCAGTATTTAAGACGAAGTTCATCATATGACAAGCGTGATGTTATGACTATAACTACTGTTCCCTGAAGGAGGGAAACGAGGTACAACATACTATTAAATCCACGTCTCGCTGGAAGCCATGCCTTCCACAGGTGATGAGCGTGAGACTCGGATTTATTCCTTAAATTTAATACCGCACTTCACCGACCCAGGAAGTGGCGGGGCCAAACAGATGTTGTACCTCGGTGGAAATGGTAAGATAAATTGGCACTCGAAATGGAAAAAGTTTGCAGATTTTCCCGGAAACTTCAGGAGCATAACGTCAGAATTTACGAAGGCCAGCAGCAGGTCGGGGATTGGTTATTTTCTTCTGGTTATATTGATCTCTGGCTTCCTCAAGTCATTTGTGTGTGTTAATTATTTTATCAAACGTTTGAAGCATCAGTTCAGTTCAAGTTCCACACATACATTTGATTTTATTAAACACATACCCCATGTGTTTAATAAAATCAACTGTATGTGCGGAACGTGTGTCTATATGAACAAATACACGTCATATCATTTCAACCAATCAATTGGTAGAAATAAAATACTATCTTTAAAAAAAAATCTGGGACAGCCCTAGAACATAGTGCATTCAGACCCCTTCCCTTTTTATACATTTTGTTACGTTACAGCCTTATTCTGAAATGGATTACATATGTTTTTAATGATCAATCTTCAGACAATACCTGATAATGACATCACGATAACCCATAATGATATCACAATACCCCATAAAAGTCAGAAAAAAGTTTTGAAATGCTTGCATACCAGTGGTTGTATCTCTGTAGGACATGCCAGTAGGCTACAGTAGGTTGTAACTCTCTAGGTCATGCCAGTAAGCTACAGTAGGTTGTATCGCTCGAGGTCATGCCAGTAGGTTACAGTAAGTTGTAACTCTTTAGGTCATGCCAGTAGGCTACTGTAGGTTGTATCTAAGTGGTTATATCTCTCTAGGTCATGCAAGTAGGCTACAGTAGGTTGTAACTCTCTAGGTCATGCCAGTAGGCTACAGTAGGTTGTAACTCTCTAGGTCATGCCAGTAGGCTACAGTAGGTTGTATCCAAATGCAAACAATTATCAATGCAGTGTGGAAAATGTTGAATTTGGTCAACAACAAATGAATGGCTTATTTGCTACATGAGGTTTACTTGATAAAACAGAAGTTTCGTAATGATTAAGTTGTTATGTGGACACGTGAAATACCAACTACTTTGATAAAAACACTATAGGAGTTGTCTCCAGATCGCTATACATATTCATGCTAGTAGCTTAGCATCTCTCTCCATTGAATACAGGCGGTTGACGACAACAACCCTCATAGAATATAAACAATAGATTACAATAATAAGATGAATCCACCAATCCAAAGACAGGATAGGCGGGAGCTAGACAACCCACAGTGCCGCTTTGTGGACAACGACTCCCCTTGTTAGGGCGGAGAGACATCTTGTCAGTATATCCATAATATTTGGTGTAACCAACCCAACTCTCACATGGCACTATTGGGGGGCATGGTGTGTAGTAAATCATCACTACATGAAAATCACTACATGCCGTGCCCCCCAGTCTGCGGTCAGCAGATATACCCTTCTAAAATATATATGTTAAGTCACTTTTTGGAATCGGAACGGAGAAAACAAGGGGTAGCTTTCTCTCTACGTCGTCTGATTCTAGACATATCAGTCATCATCCTAGGGCCCTCCATTGAAGAGGTATTGACGAGCCAACTCCGAATATCCAAAGTTCAAAACAAATTGAAGGCGGTACTTACTGGGATCTCCTATCTCCTCCTCTTCATCTTTCAACGTGACAGTAATCTCCCCTTCCTTCCTCACTCCAAAAACTGCATCCTCTTTTTCTTCCTGCTCTTCTTTCACAGTAACATACTCCTTCTCTTTCACTCTGAAAGTATCTTATTTCACTGTAACAGCCTCACCCCCAACGTATTTTTTACTGTAACATCCTCCTCCTCTTTCACTCTGAAAGTCTTCCTCTTCTTTCACTGAAACGTCTTTCTCTTCTTCTTTCACTGTAACAGCCTCACTCTCTACTTCTTTTTTAACTGTGACATCCTCCTCTTCCTTCTCCTCTTTCACGACAATGTTCAGCCCCAGAGCTTCTTTCTCCGTCCAGCCGACCTCCTCTTCTTTAACAGGAGGGGAGTAGTTTAGGGAGCTCATGTTCGGGTATGTTAGCTAGCTAGCAAGCTATCATTAGCGACTAAGCTAGTGCTAACTTAACTAGCCAGCTACTATAGCTGACTAATACAAAATAACGTAATATTACATGAAATAGGTTAACAAGTAGATACGATAGAAGTGTGTCTAAAACACAGTAGCTAATATACACCGAAAACGTATAAACAGCTGGAATCTTTCGGCTATGTCGGCTAGCAAGCTACCGAGGTGGTTGACTAGCTGTTTTTGAACAACCGTCCACTAGATTATACGTCACGCTATCAGCATCGTCTGAAAGACGCACATCGCCGTCTGCTGATTGGAGTGGGAAACGCAGTTGAGGATCATATTTTATTTTCAGACAAAGATTATTTGAAATGGATTTAATTAAATAATACTATTATATTGAGACATACAAAGACAGGGATTTGTTGATTGATTATTGCGATACATTTTTTTAATTACAGCACATTTAAGGCAGTTTCATTAAGTCATACTACATCTAAATAAGTAGCTAGCTACTGTAGGTATATACTGCTCCTACATGGTGTAACAATACATCATGTAGATGTATATAATGAACAGACTAGGTCTATGCTGCTCCTACATGGTGTAACAATACATCATGTAGATGTATATAATGAACAGACTAGGTCTATGCTGCTCCTACATGGTGTAACAGTACATCATGTAGATGTATATAATGAACAGACTAGGTCTATGCTGCTCCTACATGGTGTAACAATACATCATGTAGATGTATATAATGAACAGACTAGGTCTATGCTGCTCCTACATGGTGTAACAATACATCATGTAGATGTATATAATGAACAGACTAGGTCTATACTGCTCCTACATGGTGTAACAATACCTCATGTAGATGTATATAAGGAACAGACTAGGTCTATGCTGCTCCTACATGGTGTAACAATACCTCATATAGATGTATATAATGAACAGACTAGGTCTATGCTGCTCCTACATGGTGTAACAATACATCATGTAGATGTATATAATGAACAGACTAGGTCTATACTGCTCCTACATGGTGTAACAATACATCATGTAGATGTATATAATGAACAGACTAGGTCTGTACTGCTCCTACATGGTGTAACAATACATCATGTGGGGCTTTAAGGCAATGCTGCTAGTGTGACGTATAATCTAGTGGACGGAACGCTTCTTTCAACAGCAACAACAGTTCGTCAGCCACCTCGGTAGCTTGCTAGACAAAATAGCCGAACCAATAAAGCTCTTTAGACGTTTTCGTTTATATTAGCCACTGTGTTTTAAACCCACTAATGTCGTGTAGTAAGTTATCCGTTTTAATTTCATATTTACGGTGTTGTTGTTATTAGTCAGGTAGCGGGCTGGTTAAGTTAGCATTAGCCAAGCTAGCTAACACCCCCGACCATGAGCTCACTAAGCTACTCTCCTGCTAAAGAAGAGGAGGTATGCTGGACGGAGAAAGAGGGTCTGTGGCTGAACGTTGTCGTGAAAGAGGAGGAAGAGGATATCACAATACAAAAACAAGTAAAGGGTGAGGCTGTTACAGTGAAAGAAGAAGAGAAAGACGTTTCAGTTAAACAAGAGGAAGACTCGTTCAGAGTGAAAGAGGAGGAGGATCTTACTGTTAAAGAAAAGGAAGAGAAAGAGGAGGAGGCTGTTTTGGGGGTGAAAGAGGAGGAGGGGGAGATGACTGTCACATTGGAAGAAGACGAGGATGAAACTGGATATCTGGGCTCGGTTTCCCAAAGGCATGTTAAGGCATCCAATGGTTCTAACGATAAACGGGCCCTGATTAACACTAGTAAGTACTGTCTTAAAAACAGAGGCACAAACTCTGCAGTTGTTGAACTGATGTGTGGTGTTAAAGGGGAAATATGCAAAGTTGTTGAACTGATGTGTGGTGTTAAAGGAGAAATATGCAATAGCTACATCCATATTTAACCTTTTTAAATTATTTATTTGTAACCATTGATTCTTAAAGAATATAACACATGCCTCATGAGCTTAGTTCAACTGTTTACCCCGTCAGAACCCCAAATAAGCTTTTTTTACTCCAATGTTTAGAAACAATTTAAATGATAAACAAATGCTGTAAACACTCAAAACATGGTTGAAACTATATTGTTGATATCATGGATGGTCAGTCCTTACATCCGTAGGTCCGTCTATGAATTTGAGAGTAGTTACATTTCTCCAGCCCCATCATCATCTTATAACCAAACTAGTGGTGGAAAGACAGCTTTGTTATTGTATGAACTGCAGATTGGTTGATAGATGTGCGGCTATTTTATAGGGGTAACCTAGGATTTAAATAGCAAAAAATTGTCAGCCCTGAGACTTGGTTTGTTAAACAGCTGAGGGATGGGGGCTAGAGAAATGTAACCACTCTCAAATTCATAGAGAAAGCGATTGTAGCAAACGTAACCCAAAACCTAGCGACCTCGTTAAGAAGTTCAGACTTCTTGACAGTTGCTGGACCCAGGTTTGAGTCCAGCTCAGGACTACCCCCTTTTTTTACTACACTATAAATACAAGGACTGGCCATCCATAAGGTCAAAATTATAGTTTTAAACAAGATTTCAAGGCTATACAGTGCTTGTTTACAAACAGTGGTGTTATACAAGCTTATGTTTTGGTTTCTGGTAGGTTAATACAATTGAAACATTTGAGGCGTTTAAATGTTATATTCTTCAAGAATCAATGGTTATATAGTAAATGTGTCTTTCTATAACTGCCAGTGAAGATTTCCTGTGGGGGTCAAATTTTTAGAGCTGTTGATCAGTCATTAGCTGTGTTAGAATACTCATACTAACCGTACTATTTGTGACGGGAATTGAGTGTATAGTATGCTTATTGGTCATAGTATAATGTAGTTAGTATGCCAAAAGTTCCTGGATGTCGTACTAAAAACGGCAAAATATGACGTATACATGCAGTACTTTAGGGCCCATAATGCAATTATTCAGGAAATGGGCGTGTCTTCACAATGTTTTCAGATTTTAAGAAAATGGCGGAAAATATGCAGTCGAAGTCCAACGAGAGCCGATACAAATTCATTGCTTTAACTGATTATGACAAATGTTAAGAAAATGTTGAGCGATGTAATGACTTTTCAAATAAGTTACCTTACACAATATTTTGTCTGACAATTTGCTAGCATGTTATTACAGCAGTATGTACCGGTATGTTAACTAACGTTAGTTGGCTACTTATACTTCAAACTTACCAGTATATTAACTAAGTTATATTCTATCTAACTACCCAACGTTTATTGACTTGATTATTCCCTGTCATTCTTCGCTTAGCTAAACGGTATAGTCGTTGTGCTTTCTCAATGGACATTCGGGTGCTTTCATAAATTCGCTCTGGCTATCTACTCCGATTTCAGAGCACTCTCGTCTGAGTACCAGAGCGCAGAATAATGAATTTACTAGCGCTCAACACCCGTTGAATATGTCCAGGTGTCAGTAAACGTAGGAAAAAAAAGCGTCATTTAAATGTTTTCCAGCAGCACAGTCACTATGGATAACATGTAAACTGCCTAACCAGCTCTGCTAGGGCGAGTAAAATGGTCAGAGTGGTCTCATTTGTGTCTGGAAGTAGCTAGCAAGCTAAGGTCAGAACGGTCAAATCAACCCAACTCCTCGGCCGGAGTGTCCAGTGCGCTCCGAGAGCGAAACGGGCTAAATTTACAAATGGACAATCTGACAACGCTCTGAATTTATGAAGCACTCTGGTATTCAAGATTGAATTTAAAAACACACCTGAAGTCGTAAAATGTCTAACTAGTAATGTGTTATGCTAACTAGCTAGCTAGCAAGAGGTTGCATAGCAACAACAAAAACTTCCGGTAGATATTAGAAGAGCGCTCAACTGAAAGGATACGGATCGGTTACAGTATACTACAATTAACTAATAGTATGTAGTATATACTCATTAAGTATGTAGTTATAGTATACTACAATTAAATAATAAATAAAATGAACTAATAGTATATACTCATTAAGTATGTAGTGTCATGACGTTGCCCTCTCTCTGGGAACAGGGAGCACAGTTGACCACCACCCCCCTACCTACCTCTCCCTACCCAGGCCCTGTCAAGGCGGTCGTAAATTCCAAAGGAAATGTCCTGCCTAACAGGCCCAGTTGAGACAGAGAGGGGTTTCATAGAGGGACACAGGAAATTCTTCCAACTCACAGAATTGGGGAACCGAACGACATTTTTGTTCTGGAGAAGGTATAAAAGATCGGTGAAGAATCCAGCTACGAACTGGTCCGCTTGGTACAATTTTGTGATACTCAGAAGAGACAATATAGCCATATTACCATAAAACTGTTTATATAATAGCCTCAGCTATGGGACTTGCATCTAAATGGTTGTATAAAATGTATTTAATAAGATTAAAGCTATTTGGAATATGTAGAGAGGCTATGTACTGATGTTAATGTGATAGAATTGTATTTCTGTTCAAAGCTTAACTCAGTCATCGGCACGCCCCCAGGGACACAGACAAGACCTGGCGTCATGAGACAGCCTTTTTCTGTCATTCCGAATAAAACCCCCACCCAGGGTTACTTTCTGGAGACCAGGCCTCCACTCCATTGCGAGTTGGCCAATAGGTTTGACCATCCAATTCCTCTACTGAAAGTTAACTTTTAGACTACCGATACCGACAGAATAAGAACAAGTCTTTGATATTAATTATTAGTCTGCAGCTAAGTACTCGATCATCGAACGCGAAGACCGACGAGACATCCATTCTATAACGACATTAATGAATGTCGCTTTGAAAGATCCATTCTAACAGAGAGAGAACGCGGACAAAACTCTCCAACAGAACAGAACTCTCCAACAAGGATCCCGACACACACTGAGCGTAAATATATATTGATTGCAATTGTTCCCGAATGAGTGAGCGTTCATGTGCAAAGATTTAGCATATCAATTGTTAATATTAATGAACTCTGTGTGCCTTCTCAGCTGCCCTTTATGACCCTTTGTTTTAACAAGACACCAGCCATGCCTGTTTAGCCCACTAGGGCACATTACCCTACCAATTCTTTGTGACGATAATTACTGTTTGTATGCTTTCTGTGAATTACTTAGTTTAGTAAATAAATGATTTTAAGACAATTGATGTATGGATGACTTTTAGCAAAGGCTGGATTCGTGCAGATACAACAATTTACGACGTTTGGAATGAGACTGGACGCGAGGTAAAATACACCATTTAAACCAGAAGATAAACAGCCTATACTATAATATAATATAATATATAATGTTATAATATAGGAAAGTTATATTAGGAAAATTATAACTTTGTAATCTGAATATTTTCCTTGGTGCCCCGATCTCCTAGTTAATTACAGTTAAACGATTAATCAGTTTAATCGCGTAATAATAATTACAGGGAGTTAATTGATAAACATGTCTTCAGTTTAATGGTGCCCAAAGACACGACAGTAGTTACAGTATACTAAAATTAACTAATGGTATGTAGTATGTACTCATTAAGTATTTTCAATGCCATTACATTAAAGGCAAAACATACCTACATTCAATAACATTTTTGAATTGTTTGAAACCTTTGTTTTAAACCCTTCTCAAAGTTGGTGCCTTGACGGATTTGTGATTTTTAAAAATTATAAAACACTACTTGACTTTCCTTGTATTTATGGCAGTGTAGTTCCCTTAAGGGTCAGTCACCTTTGGTACAACATACTATGGGGAGTCGCGACTTCGGCTGAAGGATTAGCAGGGAGGAGTTTCTGCAACCAAATTGAGTGTGCTTTGCCCTCGTGCCACAATTTTAGCAAACACAGAAAGTGGCCTATATTGGAGACCAAAAGTCATCTGGCACAGTGTCTAGGATTTCAACAACTTGAAAAATGTATTTCTAGCCTACAATCATCGATGTTACTACTAATGTGAAAACAAGACAACATATGACTATTGTTGCTCACTTGACTGTCTTAATTGTCAAATTTAACAGAGGTCAATTGTTGTACAACTTCATGGGTACGCTCTGGGCATCACCTTTTACCTCAAATAAACAGTGGATTTCTGCTGTTGTGGGCCTTTAACCTGTTATGGCTAGGGGGCAGTATTTTCACGGCTGGATAAAAAACGTACCCGATTTAATCTGGTTACTACTCCTGCCCAGTAACTAGAATATGCATATAATTATTGGCTTTGGATAGAAAACACTCCAAAGTTTCTAAAACTGTTTGAATTGTGTCTGTGAGTATAACAGAACTCAAATGGCAGGTCAAAACCTGAGAGATTCCTTTACAGGAAGTGGCCTGTCTGACCATTTCTTGAACTTCTTTGCCATCTCTATCTTTTACTAAGGATCTCTGCTCTAACGTGACACTTCCTACGTCTTCCATGGGCGCTCAGAGCCCGGGAAAAACCTGAATGTCGTCATCCCAGCCCCAGGCTGAAACACATTATCGCCTTTCTCAAGTGGCCGATCAAGGGACTGTGGGCTTAGGCGCGTGCCCTGGCCACCCCCGTCTTTGTGATTTTTCCTCTGTTTGCCGAAAAGGAGATTCCCGGTCGGAATATTATCGCTTTTTTACGAGATAAATTGCATAAAAATTGATTTTAAACAGCGGTTGACATGCTTCGAAGTACGGTAATGGAATATTTAGAATTTTTTTGTCACGAATTGCGCCATGCGCACGAACCTGATTTACCATTTCGGATAGTGTCTGGGACGCACGAACAAAACGCCGCTATTCGGATATAACGATGGATTATTTTGGACCAAACCAACATTTGTTATTGAAGTAAATTGTTAGCAAATTCCCCGGAAGTTTGCGGGGGGTATGCTAGTTCTGAACGTCACATGCTAATGTAAAAGCTGTTTTTTGATATAAATATGAACTTGATTGAACAAAACATGCATGTATTGTATAACATAATGTCCTAGGTGTGTCATCTGATGAAGATCATCAAAGGTTAGTGCTGCATTTAGCTGTCTTCTGGGTTTTTGTGACATTATATGCTAGCTTGAAAAATGGGTGTCTGATTATTTCTGGCTTGGTACTCTGCTGACATAATCTAATGTTTTGCTTTCGCTGTAAAGCCTTTTTGAAATCGGACAGTGTGGTTAGATAAAGGAGAGTCTTGTCTTTAAAATGCTGTGAAATAGTCATATGTTTGAAAAATTGAAGTTTTTGTATTTTTGAGGAATTTGTAATTCGCGCCACGCCTATCATTGGATATTGGAGCAGGTGTTCCGCTAGCGGAACGTCTAGATGTAAGAGGTTAACCATCTGTCTGACTTTTGTCGTTCACACAGGAGAGAGACGGGACTATTGTGGATCCTCTGGAGAGCCTCAACAACATCATGATGCTAACGAGGCAGAGAAGAGTCTCTCCAGATCAGAACATCAGCAGAGACACACTGGGAAGAAATCTCACTGCTGCTCTGACTGTGGGAAAAGATTCAACTCTTCAGTAAAACTTAAAATACATCAAAGAATTCACACTGGAGAGAAACCATATAGCTGTAGTCAATGTGGGAAGGGTTTTTCTACATCTCGCTATCTAACTATACACCAGAGAACACACACAGGAGAGAAACCATACAGCTGTAATCAATGTGGGAAGAGTTTTATTCGGCAACAAACCCTGAAATCACACCAGAGAATACACACTGGAGAGAAACCTTATAGCTGTAGTCAATGTCGGAAGAGTTTTTCTACATCTAGCTATGTAACTATTCACCAGAGAACACACACAGGAGAGAAACCATATAGCTGTAATCAATGTGGGAAGAGTTTTACTTGGCCAGACAGCCTGATAGTACACCAGAGAACACACACAGGAGAGAATTCTTATAGCTGTAGTCAATGTGGGAAGAGTTTTACTCGGCCAGACAGCCTGATTGTACACCAGAGAACACACACAGGAGAGAAATCTTATAGCTGTAGTCAATGTGGGAAGAGATTTACTCGGCCATACAACCTGATAGTACATCAGAGAACACACACAGGAGAGAAACCTTATAGCTGTGATCAATGTGGGAAGAGTTTTACTACATCTAGCCAGCTGACTTTGCACCAGAGAACACACACAGGAGAGAAACTTTATAGCTGTAATCAATGTGGGAAGAGTTTTACTAGATCTAGCTATCTAACTGTACACCAGAGAACACACACAGGAAAGAATCCTTGCTGTGATCAATGTGGGAAGAGATACTCTGATAAAAGATCTCTGATCAAACATCAGAAATTACATACATGAAGGAGTTGTTTCCTGACATCAATGAAATTATGTCACAATGTAGAATGTTTAAACATTGTAGTAGCAGTATTTTAATGATGTCAGAATGTAGAACCCTAAACGTTTGCTCCCTATTGTATTGATATTAGCCTCTGTGGAAAAATCCAGGCTATGAATTTAATTTAATGAAAAGTGACTAACAAAAGAAGAATTGTGTTACACTTACCACGTTGGTGACCCACTTGAATCAAAATGCAACACCTCAAAATGTAGCTAGCTGTTTTCTACAAATTGTCCTCTAACCAGTGATGTACAGTCGTGGCCAAAAGTTTTGATAATGACACAAATATTAGTTTTCACAAAGTTTGCTGCTTCAGTGTCTTTAGATATTTTTGTCAGATGTTACTATGGAATACTGAAGTATAATTACAAGCATTTCATAAGAGTCAAAGGCTTTTATTGACAATTACATGAAGTTGATGCAAAGAGTCAATATTTCCAGTGTTGACCCTTCTTTTTCAAGACCTCTGCAATCCGCCCTGGCATGCTGTCAATTAACTTCTGGGCCACATCCTGACTGATGGCAGCCCATTCTTGCATAATCAATGCTTGGTGTTTGTCAGAATTTGTGGGGTTTTGTTTGCCCACCCGCCTCTTGAGGATTGACCACAAGTTCTCAATGGGATTAAGGTCTGGGGAGTTTCCTGGCCATGGACCCAAAATATCGATGTTTTGTTCCCCGAGCCACTTAGTTATCACTTTTGCCTAATGGCAAGGTGCTCCATCATGCTGGAAAAGGCATGTTCGTCATCAAACTGTTCCTGGATGGTTGGGAGAAGTTGCTCTCGGAGGATGTGTTGGTACCATTCTTTATTCATGGCTGTGTTCTTAGGCAAAATTGTGTGAGCCCACTCCCTTGGCTGAGAAGCAACCCCACACATGAATGGTCTCAGGATGCTTTACTGTTGGCATGACACAGGACTGATGGTAGCGTTCACCTTGTCTGCTCCGGACAAGCTTTTTTCTGGATGCCCCAAACAATCGGAAATGGGATTCATCAGAACAAATGACTTTACCCCAGTCCTCAGCCGTCCAATCCCTGTACCTTTTGCAGAATATTAGTCTGTCCCTGATGTTTTTCCAGGAGAGAAGTGGCTTCTTTGCTGCCCTTCTTGACACCAGGCCATCCGCCAAATGTCTTCGCCTCACTGTGCGTGCAGATGCACTCACACCTGCCTGCTGCCATTCCCGAGCAAGCTCTGTACTGGTGGTGCCCCGATCCCGCAGCTGAATCAACTTTAGGAGACGGTCCTGGCGCTTGCTGGACTTTCTTGGGCGCCCTGAAGCCTTCTTCACAACAATTGAACTGCTCTCCTTGAAGTTCTTGATGATTCGATAAATGGTTGATTTAGGTTCAATCTCACTGGCAGCAATATCCTTGCCTGTGAAGCCATTTTTGTGCAAAGCATGTGTTCCTTGCAGGTAACCGTGGCTGACTGAGGAAGAACAATGATTACAAGCACCACCCTCCTTTTGAAGCTTCCAGTCTGTTATTTGAACTCAATCAGCATGAGAGTGATCTCCAGCCTTGTCCTCGTCAACATTCACACCTGTGTTAACGAGAGAATCACTGACATGATGTCAGCTGGTCCTTTTGTGGCAGGGCTGAAATGCAGTGTAAATTTTTTTGGTGTGGATTCAGGTCATTTGCATGGCAAAGAGGGACTTTGCAATTCATCTGATCACTCTTCATAACATTCTGGAGTATATGCAATTTGCCATCATACAAACTGAGGCAGCAGACTTTGTGAAAATGTATATTTGTGTCATTCTCAAAACTTTTGGTCACGGCTGTACACGTTATTCCAAGATTCCGTGTGGTTTTTGAGCTGTTAGTTTTAACAGGACGTGCAACCTCATCTTCCTCCTCTCGCACAATTGATTTCAACATGATATCGATGAGTGATGACAAATGTGTTGTTCCTTTGTTTTTGTTCCCCTAAATTTAAATGCATCACTCCAAAATGTAGCTGACTGTCTTCTGCAGGTAAAAGATATCTTCCATTTCCATGTGTTTGTTTTAGTTGTGTTAGTTTTCAACAGCACAGCACGTACAACCTGATTTCCCCCCTAATCGATATCAGGGATTTATTGCTGCTTGTGCAGTTTATAAGGTGCTTGTTTAAAAAAATACAAGTAATATGATTATTTGGCCGATATTTGTGTATATAGCACATTTTATGTTTTCAATATATCACAAACGGTTTCTGCATATTGGTTATTGATTTGGACATGTTAAAACTGTGTTTTGACATTGGGGCTATCCCACCTAGCAAAATGTAATTGAAAAGATGTTGAAAAGAAGACTATGCCCGACGTCCAATACACGTTCAATTTCAATTCATGTAACATTTAGCAATCATAATTATTTATGCAACCATCTGACAATTTTATCACATTTCAAACATCCAGCCTGACGAAAGATACATGTTTTATTATTCCATGTCTCACCATTAAGTGAATTATTGCCAATACATATTAACAAAGGGGTGTACATTTTCATATTTCACATTTACAATTCATGTAACATTTAGTAATTATAATTATTTACTCAACCAACTGACAATTTTTGGGTATAATTATATTGACATTGTTGCCCTGCTTTTAGAATATCAGGGTTCATTTTCAGATGTGCCAAACCAAATGTACATGACATTGGGGACTGGGCCCCGATCCAACAACATGCTTATCTAGTGAACCCTGAAAAGAGAGAGAAGCTCTGTAGTGAGGTGGAAAGTTACTACGGATATTGCAGGAGTTTCCTCTTGAAATCAGACATGTCCGTGGTAAGGACAACTTGGTTGCTGATTGTCTCAGGGGTGGGCAATCAAAAAGTTTTGTGTTTTGCGTTTAGCCAGTGTGTTGCAATGGATCACAATTTATATTGACTGCATGTTTTTCCGTATTGGAGATGAGTTGTGTTTGGCTCGTTCCAAGCGGACGAGAGTTCTAGAAGCGAGTGAGTTTTAGAAAGACGAGAGTTCTAGAAGCTGGAGAGTTTTAGGAAGACGAGAGTTCTAGAAGCTAGTGAGTTTAAAAAAAAATAAGATTGTAGAAAAATTATATTTAGAAATGTTTTTTCCTGTTTTTAATTGTTGACAGCCAGTAAACCACGTTTATATTGTAGAAGGTGAAGCATTGTAGTTGATTAGAATGTGAAATGGAAGTTCTCTCTTGGTGGTGAGCAAACTTATAGGATATATTTGTTGTCTTAACGGGGAAGGTGTTACAGGCTTTGGTTTTTCCATTTATGTGTTGAGGTTGGACTTTAGCACGTATAGCTCGTTAGCACGTAGGGCGCACTGATTGGTGTCACCTCGTTAGTCAGTATGTGTTACACCTGTGCTGGCTTGTCCATCTCATTAGTGGGAAGGTGTTTCACCTGAGCTGGTCCAGGTTCTATTTAAGAGTGGCTGTCTCAGTGCTCCAGTTGTCTTGATAGATGTGTAGAGTCAACACCTTTAGTTGCTCCACCGTTTTGGTTTGCATCCTGTCTTTAAGTTTGGTGTGGGTTTTTCTTTTGTTTTCCTCTTCTTGGGCAGATTTAGTGTGTCTCATGGTGGGTGTCTTTTATGTCCCAGTTGTTGTTACTAGTCAACATTCAGTGGACACCCCCATAGTGTCTATCAGAACCCCTCCTAAAACCCCACCTGTTTAGTTGTCACTGACTCTTTGTTAGTTCCATCTTCTATTTAAGGGACTTTTGTGACTTTCTTGCTGGGGAACGAAACAACAAACAATGGAGTTAAACAAACTTATATTTTGGGTTGGATGTTGCATCCAATTCTTAGTATTTTAATCAATGTATATTCCTTAGAATGTTTATTAGTCTTTCAGTTAATCTTTTTTATCTTATGTTTGTTGTGGTAAATATTAGTTTTTTTCCTGTGAAGCCATTGTGTTGCATCCATGTCTGAAATGTGCTGTATATATAAAGCTTGATTTGAACATATTGCAAAACAAATGAACCCGATGACTGACCAATCAAGACTCTTGCAAAAGCAACACTTATCTTAGTATGAAAAACAGTATAAATTCAGTATATCTATTGTATGGTATGTACATTTCATCTCACTTTAAAAAAAAAATCAACAATACGTCAAAGGATTCAACTATTAAAAACAAACAAAATTATCAAACAGCTCTGCTTATGTCATGTTCTGTGGCCTTGCTGTTCCATTTCTTGACTGTCTCTGCAACACTGAAAGAAACACATTTAGTCATATTATGTAAAACACTCAAAGTAATGGATATGGAGCATCTATTGCCTCAGTTACACCTGGCACCTAAATGTGACTTCTGTCATCCGATCCATCCAAGCTGCATTAGGTTCAGATCTACCAGGATGGGCCTTTGACATATTCTGGATGCAGTCAGGCCACCAAATATGCATCAGCAATGTAAAGAGATGTGGGGAAAAGTACATTTGACACATGACCTTCATAATATCAAAGAACAAATGTGTGTCTGAGAGGAAATTAACTTTCATACAGCCAAAAGGGGTGAGAAATTACACCAATATCAGTGGATAATTTGCACTAATGTAAATAAACATGGATGATGGAACATATTCCCGTTTGCTGACGTGATGAACCGCTAAGGGGACATAAATATTTGCCATCTAAACCATATGTGACCTCTCACCTCTCTGGCTGTAGAAGTGTTCTTCCTAACCAGTCCCTCAACAGCTCTCTGACTGAGCTCCACCCTCACTGGGTCTTCAGAGGAGAGGAAGGCTGAGGAGGGATGGAAGGATGAATGGATCAGTCAGTCAATAAAGTGTAGAGCTGCTGTCTATGCTGTCTGACAAAATCACTATTTTAGTAGTTCATTAAAGTAAATAAGGCTTTATGACTGCTGAATACTAACTATCAATCACGTAGATCATGTATTTTCAGGTAGAGATACATCCTTGAGACGTCCCTAGCCCGTTGAAGTTGACAATTAAAATGGTTAAGGTAGGGTTTAGGGTAGGGATGTCCCAAGGATCCGGGATACCATTGTGCATTCTTCTGTCTCTTTTACATAGCAGGTGATGAGTTCTGACTTATGTACTTTTAAATATGAAATTGAATGAAACAGTAATGTATGTTGATGCTAATATGATGTACAATATTCCATGATGTTTCTATATGATAACAATAGAGTAAAATATTTAATATGCCATATACAATTTTTTAACAGTTTCACAAATTAATTTAAATTAACTTAATCATTATGACACAGCCCTCACTATTGTCATTGGTTACACTAATTGCACTGTTTGTCTACATAACCTAATTCAATTATTCATGACATTACCCTGAGGAAGGCACAGTGATGCCGAAACGTTGGTAAATACCCATTAAATTGCTGGGAGTTTATACATGGAGAGTGCGACTTTCTTTATTTTGATAGTCTATAGTTTATTCGCCGTTAGTCAGCACCTCCACACAAACTACTTTTCAGGGTCTGCGCCAGCTCATGTTTTTAAGGGTAAGTAACAACACAACTGATCACCAACAACGAGGAAACAGCCTATAGGGAGGAGGTCAGAGACCTGGCCGTGTGGTGCCAGGAAAACAACCTCTCCCTCAACGTGATCAAGACAAAGGAGATGATTGTGGACTACAGGAAAAGAAGACCGAGCACACCCCATTCTCATCGACGGGGCTGTAGTGGAACAGGTTGAGAGCTTCAAGTTCCTTGGCGTCCACATCACTAACAATCTACCATGGTCTAAGCACACCAAGACAGTCGTGAAGAGGGCACAACAAAACCTATTCCCCCTCAGAAGACTGAAAAGATTTAGTATGGGTCCTCAGATCCTCAAAAGGTTCTACAGCTGCACAATCGAGAGCATCCTGACTGGTTGCATCACTGCCTGGTACGGCAACTGCTCTGCCTCCGACCGCAAGGCACTACAAAGGGTAGTGCACACAGCCCAGTACATCACTGGGGCCAAGCTTCCTGCTATCCAGGACCTCTATACCAGGCGGTGTCAGAGGAAGCCCCCGCCCCACTCTCTGTTATCATCTATGTATAGTCACTTTAATAACTCTACCTACATGTACATACTACCTCAATTACCTCGACTAACTGGTGCCCCAGCACATTGACTCTGTATTGACCCCTGTATATAGTCTAGCTATTGTTTTTTAACTTCTGCTCTTTAATTACTAGTTCCTTTTATTTCTTATTCTTATATGTACTTTTTAAAACTGCAATGTTGGTTAGGGGCTTGTAAGTAAGCATTTCACTTTAAGGTCTACACCTGTTGTATTCGGCGCATGTGACTAATACAATTTGATTTGATAGACTCATAGTACAGAATGAATGACTGACTGCCCGGTTCAACATCAGTTCACCATCTCACCTCATACTGTATTGGAGCAGCAGCAGCTGACATGATCGTTGATGCTAATCAGCATTTTTGAATCTGAGAGTAAATAGAGCCGACTACACTCTAAAAATGAAGGGTTCAACTGGAGTTGTTTTCAGATCCCCTAAGAACCGTAGGGTTGTTGGTCAATGAAAAGCAGCACTAAAAGGTTCTTCAAAGAACTTGTTAGAAGGTGGGTTCATCGAGGAACCTCCGTTGTTGCTGGACTTCTTCTGGGAACTTCGCAATTACAACTGAAAACTCTGGTGACAAGTTTGGATGCGACAACAGTTAAAAAGGTACGTTTGGGTCAATGTTTGGCTCTGAATATGTATCAAAATAATTTATAGAATAATATAACATACTAATGAATAACGAAGACAATTATGGTTTTCTGTGAATAGCTTCCATAACGTTACTATAGCTAATTAACGTAAATATTAGAAAGCCGGGTTTGACCGTCGGCGTTGTATGAGCTACAGTACAGTACCGTTAGCTAGCTAGCTAACGTTATGTCCTAACTAGGCAAAACTAGGTTTGGATTATTTCCTGAACTATATTATTTCCCATATATTGTATATAGTTTCCATAAAACCAACATGGATGGCTTTACACTCATTAACGTAAGTTTCCAATCTAAAGCAGTTCTCACTTTTGTGATAATGAACTAGCTAACGTTAGCTTCGTTAGCTAACTAACTAACTAACTAACTAACTAACTAACTAACTAACTAAGGACGGTGACCTGTCCAGACGAGATGTTACAACGAACTGAATTGTCAATGGAGGGCTTCCTCTTTATATAGCCTGCTACAGCATGCAATACTATTAACTCACAGGGGGGCATAACGTTACATATACAATACTATCCCATTTTGGAAACGTTACATGTATAATACTATCCCATTTTGGAAACGTTACATGTACAATACTATCCCATTTTGGAAACGTTACATGTACAATACTATCCCATTTTGGAAACGTTACATGTACAATACTATCCCATTTTGGAAACGTTACATGTCCGCCCCCTTGTGGAGGGAAATTAATATCTTAGATGGTAGCTGTAGATGGGATTCAAATGCATAATGGTATTAATACAGTGACTAGACTACCTCTTTTGTATAAATGCCCTTCAGAATACAAACACAGTATTGCCACGCAGCAAAATGTTGCGTATAATCTTTCAAGTCAGCCTGATAAAATATTGAACAATTTGTGTACAAAGATTTTTTGAAATGTGATATTAGACCTGTATGGCAGTACTGTTACTGTATGGCAGTACTGTATTGGCTAGTGCTTTCTCCTATATGTTCTTCTATTTTGCATTCAATTGTATGTCGATGCCATTTATCTTTAAATATTTATTTACTATATACATATATATATATAAATATATATATATATTAATGCTTGTAAGACTATTCTTTGACACATTTTCTCTTCCTTTGAAATTCTTATAGGACAGAACATGGACACAATGCAGTTGGGATCAAGAAGAAGGTACAGATATGTTGTAGGACAGCTGCATTTGAAGTGTACATTTAACCTACATAGCAGTCAATACAAACTGAAATCTATTAGGATACAAATGTGTGCAAGTTATCTTTTCAGATCTTCTCACAAATGAATCAAGTCCATGGAATGGATATAGAGAAAAAGATAATTCAAGGAGTAGCAGAGATAGAGGGGCGAGGCAGGGGTGAGGACATCATCCTGCTATTTTGACAGTCCCTGAAGGACAATACAGAAGATGTATTTGCTGTTATTCCTTCACTTTCTCTAATGTATTTTGTAATAAAATTAGAAAGTGTAGTACGATGCTTTACTTTACTAGGACTGGAGACCACAGCAGCGATCCTGCTCTTGCCCTACCTCTTCAATGAGGACCCGAGTGGCCTTTATGTCCGTGACAAGGTATGCCTTTGCACAAATCATCTGTTTCTTCATAAACATAGGTGTGCATGCTTATATAAAACTACAGCTGAACATTTGTTATGTTCTTTGTTAATTGTTTGTGTATTAATCTTGTCTTACTTTTGTTGACACAGATTTCACTGCTCTTCACTCCTTTACTGCACATTGGCGGAAATCCATTTCACTATGAGAGTGAAATCACGCTGGCCTTTGATGGGGAGAACATCCACACCCTCGAGGACGTCCCCATGGGACTTGGGGCTCTGCTACAGCTGTATTTTTTTTATTTTCCCTTAAATTTCCCAAAAATGTCAGAAAAACACTTATGTTCTTAAGTTAGTGTTCTGGGGATAAGAGAAGTTGGGGTGAAGTTACCAGGGCCGGGCATAAAGATGGCAAACTTCCTAACATAACTAAGTGAATATGATATACACACTAAAGATGAAAAAACTGTATTTAGCATCAAGTCTACAATATTGTTAATTCATATTTGTGGTGCCAGTAAATAAACAATGAATTATTTAAATCAATATTGTCAATATTGTTATTCAAATATTTTTTTATAATGCAGGGAGGGTGGACCGGGAGTTAAAAAAAATTACCCCAAAAGGTTCTTTGAGGAACCATGATAAGGGGTTCTTTTGGAGAACTTATAGGGGACCCCTAAAGGATACTCCAGGAACCTTTAGTTTTTAGAGTGTATATTGATAAAAGTCCCCTTGTCCTAGAGACATTTACATAGTTATACACAGCCCAATTTGGGATGACTATTTTAGGGTTAAATAGCGGCCACAATAGACAGACCTGATATTGCCCATAATTCAACGTCCTTGGACGTCACGTGCTGAGTGGGTATGACCAAAGTTATTCTATTTAGCTACACTTTGTAGTACATTTTTACACTATAATAAATGTTTCTGATGCCACATCGCCCGTTTTCAAAGGGAGTTGTTGGTTTTTAGGGGCAGTCGCTTTTTAGCTTTTTGTCTGAAAGTATTTTCTCAACTGCGATACCAACTCCAGTCAGCAGAAGGCGATGTGCGTCTTTCAGGTGATTCTGCCACTGTGACGTATAATCTTGTGGACAGGACACTTCTTCAACATCAACAGCTAGTCAGCCACCTTGGTTCACTCTAACTTGATGTAAAAAGGTTTATTCAATAAATATAGCAACTCCTCTCGTACTGGGAAAACCCCCCCCGAATTGTTATGCCAGTTTTATTTCAAATGTAGTACCCGGACGGAGAAAATCCAATAAGCGTTTTATAGTAGAGACCACGGCAAAAATCAAGCCATCCAGTAACTATAGACCTTCCGCTGCTTCCTAAACTATCATCCTGCTCTCAATACAACCCTGTGATATTCTATGATGGGCAGTGAAGGAACGGAACCCCAAGATAACGTTATAATCAAACTTATTATCCAAATGTCAATCATCTGATTAAGCATATTTCTATAGAACTATAGATCTCTATGTTACTATCCAAACTTCAGATTAAGACACAGTCACACAACTCTCATATCACAGTCACACAACTCTCATATCACAGTCACACAACTCTCATATCACAGTCACACAACTCTCATATCACAGTCACACAACTCTCATATCACAGTCACACAACTCTTATATCACAGTCACACAACTCTCATATCACAGTCACACAACTCTCATATCACAGTCACACAATGCTATTCCCAAACATACCTAATCAATTAGTTGTTTTTCTACAATATTTTAACCTGCAGAAATATTTTCTAATTTCTATCTCATAGTTAGTTCCTAGGATAATGTAACTCGTACATTTACATCTTTCAATACTTCTAAAATGGGGTCCAGGTTTAAAACAATTACAGGTGCACCTTACTAGCTTATACTATATCATAAATGGTCATAACTAGTAAACACAGTTTGCATATATTCCGGATCTTTTAATGTTAAATGGCCAAAAACTAGTTCACACAGATTCTAGTTTTCATCTAGTTCACCAAGATTCTAGATATTTAACACTAAATGACCAAACCCAGGGCATACCTGGCCAGCACATTTAAAATAATTGGAATTCACCACTTCTGAGGGTCACACAGACACTTTTCAGAATGAGGTCCTTCTTCCAATAGGGTTTCACCAGGTACCGTGTTTCACACAGAACCCACAGTCACCCTGGCCCCTACAAACCGCACCAATCCCCACTGTGATCAATTAGGTGTCAGGATGGCTCTAGGTCACTTGCAACCGACCAATGATAGGTGTCTTTGAGTTGATTAACTCTCAGATCATCCTCCACTGACTCGACCCTGTTTACAACTCCAAGGTGCCCCCCTCACACAGGAATACACTCAGAACCTACGAGGCTTTATAAAAACTCCACTTTGCGTGTTTCGCTCTCCTCTTTTTTTAAAACTACGTTCGAGATGTGGTATCTACTCGGCTCGCTGCCTCTCAAATCAAAGGTGGGTCCATCTTCTCCATTCCTAAAGTGTGGTTTCCCTGAGATTCCAAGTTTGAGGGATCATTCGTGCACGATTTACCCTGGTCCTCAGGAGCGGTCACCAAGTCAAGATTCACAACCCCATCGCCAAATATGGTGGTTAAATTCTTTAATATCAAATGAGGAGAGACAAACTTATCACACAAGTCAGAGTTATTCTTAAACTAAATCTTTAATCACTTAATAATGGAGCAGGTCAAGACAACGCACAAATATAAAGTGAATCAATTGAGTTATCTACGATAATGATGGCTGGTCGACGAATCACCCCCAGATGATTCGTTGAGAGCCACGATACAAAAGTACAAAGGTCTTTTACAGTCAAGATATACCCCTTTCAACCTACATGACGAACAACAGATGTATAGAACGGGTCACAAGGTTAAGATTTGTATGAAAGATACTTATAATTCACAGCAGACAGTATCTGCTGTAAAAACAGTACTCTTTGTGTAGAGACCAGGGTCTGGCCCTGGGGTAATCTCTCCCTGGTATCATATAGAACAGAAACATTAACTCATGTTCTGGAATGCGGTCTCTTTAGGTTTTATCACCCAACATTGTAAATCTCCTGTCAGTGTTATCTCCCAGAGGCCCATCAGTAGAACACACAGACACAATAGTTCTAAGAACCCTCTATTCTGTTGCATAAAACAACCATTTGATGCAATAAAAGCATTATAACATAATGTTGCAATTGTTCTCTCAGACACTATGGGGGTGTTCACTGAAAGTTGACTAGTAACAACAACTGGGACATCAATGTCACCCACCATGAGACCCACTAACTCTGCCCAAGAAAAGGCAAACAAAACAAAAGAAAAACCCACACCAAACTTAAAGACAGGAAGTAAACCAAAAAGGTAGCGCAACTAAAGGTGTTGACTCTCCACATCTATCAAGACAACGGGAGCACTGGGCCAGACACTCTTAAATAGAACCTGGACAAGCTCAGGTGAAACACCTTCCCACTAACGAGATGGACAAGCCAGCACAGGTGTAACACATACTGACTAACGAGGTGACACCAATCAGTGCACCCTACGTGCTAACGAGCTATACTTGCTAAAGTCCAATCTCAAAACATAAACGGGAAAACCAAAGACTGTAACACCTTAAGAGAATGCTTACCACCAACAGAAAACAACTTCCATTTCACATTATAATCAACTACAATGCTTCACCTTCACCAATATAAACATGGTTTACTGGCCTTAAACTATTATGAACAAGAAAAAAACGTATTTTTTCCCCACTAGCTTCTAGAACACTAGTCTTTCTAAAAGTCACAAGCTTCTAGAACTCTCATCCCCTTGGAACGAGCCCAAACAAAACTCATCTCCAATAGGAAAAACGTGCAGTCAAAATAGATTGTGATCCATGGCAACTCACTGGCTAAACACAAAACACAAAACTTTTTGACTGCCCACCCTTGAGACAATCAGCAAACAAGTTGTCCTTACCACGGACATGTCTGATTTCAAGAGGAAACTCCTGCAATATTATCATTAAAATCGTTAAATCATTAAAATGCTCCTACAACAATCTTAACATTCTACATTGTGACATTAATTCATTGATATCATGAAACAACTTGTCAAAGGAATTATTCTATCCCAATGATAATAATTAACAATTAATAAGCCTTGACTAATTCCCAAGGTTTGTAAGACAATGGGGTAATAATTAGGCAAGGACTCAGGTTTCTGCAAAAGGTTCGTACAGTTTATTCAGAGAACGTTCTGCCCAACATTAACAAAGAAGTTCATTTTATTCTCTCTCTCCTCTTACGCACACACCTCCACACCAAAAGTAGATAAACTACGCACACACATACACACAAACAGTAGGTGAATGGTATCTCTCCCTTGACTTCCCACCACTGTTAACCTGTCTGGGCTAGGAGGCAGTATTTTCACGGCCGGATAAAAAAACGTACCCGATTTAAACTGGTTACTACTCTTTCCCAGAAACGAGAATATGCATATTATTAGTAGATTTGGATTGAAAACACTCTGCAGTTTCTAAAACTGTTTGAATGGTGTCTGTGAGTATAACAGAACTCATATGGCAGGCAAAAACCTGAGAAAATTCCAAGAAGGAAGTGGCCTGTCTGAGAATTTGTAGTTCTTCTTTAGATTCTCTATCGAAACTACAGTATCTCTGGGGTTACGTAGCACTTTCTAAGGCTTCCATTGGCTCTCTAAAGCCTTCAGAAAGTGGATTGAGGTGTCTCCTGTCTCTGGGCAGAGTATGGTAGATCAGTTTGTCAGTGGTCTGCCTCGTGACAAAGAGATTGGATATGCGCGGTCCCGTGACCATGGTGTTTTTTGTTTTCCTCTTTGAATGAATACACTATTGTCTGATTGGAATATTATCGCTATTTTATGAAAAAAATAGCATAAAAATAGATTTTAAACAGCGTTTGACATGCTTCTAAGTACGGTAAAGGAACATTTAGAATTGTTTTTGTCTCGAAAAGCGCTCACGCGTTACCCTTTGGATAGTGACCTGAAAGCACGAACAAAACAGAGGTATTTGGATAACTATGGATTATTTGGAACAAAAACAACATTTCTTGTGGAAGTAGCAGTCCTGGGAGTGCATTTTGACAAAGAACAGCAAAGGTAATAGAATTTTTCTAATACTAATTCTGAGTTCAGTGTGCGCCGAAGTTGGCGGGTGTCAAAATAGCTAACCGTGATGGCTGAGCTATGTACTCAGAATATTGCAAAATGTGCTTTCGCCGAAAAGCTATTTTAAAATCTGACATAGCGATTGCATAAAGGAGTTCTGTATCTATAATTCTTAAAATAATTGTTATGTATTTTGTCAATGTTTATGATGAGTAATTTAGTAAATTCACCGGAAGTTTTGGGTGGGGATACATTTTCTGAACATCACATGCCAATGTAAAAAGCATTTTTTTGATATAAATATGAACTTGATTGAACAAAACATGCATAACATAATGTCCTAGGAGTGTCATCTGATGAAGATCATCAAAGGTTAGTGCTTCATTTAGCTGTGTTTTGGGTTTCTGTGACATATATGCTTGCTTGGAAAATGGCTGTGTGATTATTTTGGGCTATGTACTCTCCTAACATTATCTAATGTTTTGCTTTCGCTGTGAAGCCTTTTTGAAATCGGACAATGTGGTTAGATTAACGAGAGTCTTGTCTTTAAAAGGGTGTAAAATAGTTGTATGTTTGAGAAATTGAAATTATTGCATTTTTGAGGTTTTTGTATTTCGCGCCACGCTATTCTACTGGCTGATGAATAGAGTGGGACGCTGACGTCCCACTGGCCCAGAGAGGTTAATCACTATCCAGCGCTGCCTGTTCCTTTCCCCCGAGATTAGGAGAACCTTGAAGCCTACTCCCATATTTCCTCCAAAGCCTCTCAAAGTTGCTAGGTCAGGTAGAACAAATGTCTACTGTTCTCTTAGGTCCTCTAATACGCACACATATTTCTCTCCCTCTCCAGCCTCTACTAGACCTTTATGGGACTTACGTTCAGTACTTTAATTATTCATTATACATGCTACATCAACTACTAATTAGATAAGTTTCAGAGTGGATTCTTTATTCATTTACTTATAATCATTTATTTCACTTTTCATTCCACCCTTAAATGACTAATAATACACATTGATTATCAAATGCTATATGGAAACATAATTGTGATACAAGGATTAACCAAACCAATACATATATATACATCCGATACTCATCAATGACTGTCCTGGCCCTATCCCCAATTATGACACTTCGTTACAGGATTTTCATCATAATTATCATTAAAGGAACAGTCAATCTAAACATTGAAAACGGTTTCATCCAACATTGGCACACATGGTTAAAAGAAACTGAGCCATCTTCCTGGCCTGGAGGCCCGTATTCGTCCTCCCACTGGTCGGAGCAAGGAATTGGTAACATCTCTCACCATCTGCTGCGTCATCGATCTCTCTAGAGTTTTGGTGATTAAACCTTTCATACTTGGCATATACTCATCAATCACACAATATCAACACTCTCATACAGGTGAAAGCAGCCCATAATACAGTTCTTACAACACTTTTCCATTTCCCAAACATGAGCTGTGTTATCAGGAATGTACGTGCAGCAATGAACCTAATCATTCTAGCTACACCACCCTCTTCTGCCAATAACATATCGAGAGTCAGTCTATTTTACCAGGTCATGAGGGAGGTGGCGGATAATTGGTCAGAGAACCCCTTTACTGCATTCCCGGTTTCATTCATGAATCTCTGTTGGTTATAATAGAAGTCATTAATCCAATGATGTCATTAATCCAATCCCCATTTTTATTTATTGTCAACTACCAAAAGAACGTAGTGGTAAAGTCTTCACCTATTTGATTCATAACTTTGTATTCATCTGGAACTTCCCTGAGGATGCCAATAGCATCCATCTAGACAAAGCTACTCCAATCCTGGTCAAAACTCCTCCTGTGCCTACTTTAGCCTCCTATAACTGGCCTCTGATGACTAACTCGAACTGGTTGGACCAATAACCCCAGGGCACTAGTTCCTAACCACCCTTTGTGGTAATTTCTGTTGTATGCGTCCTTTGCTGGTACTAGCCCACCCTACATCAGTTATAGGTGCGGTGAGGTTAAGAATATTCTCCTGTACTTCTAAACCTAAGTCAGTCACATTAACGATTGCATTACAGCCATTAAAATCATCTAAGTTCTCGGTGCCATTCTTGTATCTATAACACTGGTACTCATCAGGAATTTAAGTGAACCGAGGTGGGTTGGCTGAGTACTTCAATCTGGCCCACCCAATCCCTGTAACGTTATTTGCTTTCCTAGGGAATTGTTTAATGTTTACCTTAAATTCTACATCTTGATCTTCTTTGGCTCCTTATTCTGTACGTCAATCATCAGTGTATTATATAGTTTATCTTTTCATTATTATAAATGACAACAGTGTCGTATGATTAGTACCGGAAGGTGGTGGATCTGAATTTATCAGAAAGGTTACCAAAACTTTGATGCAGCTCAGAGTCTCTACTCTTCCCAAACACCGCCAACCCTCTCCTGTCCTTAGTCGCTCTGCTAGGTACCACCCCATACTCTCACCTCTAGGAGCACACACAGTGATGAACGGTCGGGATAGGGAATCTTCGTTATTAAGGAGGTAACCCCCAGACCCTGTTGGTACTCGGTTATTCTCCTAACTCTGTGTGTGATCAGCAGTGCTCATATGTGTACATACCTTCTTGCAGTGGATAACGTGGACCCAAGTGACTCTCTCAGCTTTTCTAATGGCAAAAGCAGTGGTTTAACAGAACCTGGTATGGGCCTTTCCAACGGGGCTGCTTCCAGTTTTTTCTCCTCAGGGACTGGATCCACACCCAGTCTCCTGGTTGGATTGAGTGAATCACCTTCTCCTGTAATTCACCTGTTGGACACAAAATCTTGGACATACGGGTTTGGTTAACAAACAGTCTTCTCATGTGCTCTGCTAGTATATCTTCAACTTCTATGTCTGCTTGTTCTATTCTCCCTAACTCTGGCATTCTATAGGCTCTACCTGATTAGCTAAAATGTCATCCATCATTTAACCTCCCTGGGCAAGGTGGGACGTTTGCCAATGGAGCCGATAGTCTCTCCATGAATTAATATCCTAAAGCTAAGCGAACCGAACTAAATTCTCTTACTATCTTCTCCTGCTGGCCCCCCTCCTTTCTTCCTGCTACTCCCCAACCCTCAAGGTTTCAGCAGTGCGGGGGAGGACTTCTCCGTCTGCCCTTCCTTCTATCTGTCTGTCGCACTCTCTCATAACAGTCAGTGTCAAATACTGGTTGTTTCCAAATATTGACTAAATGTCTCACTGTCTCCCTGGTTGCACTCCTGGATTTTAGAAAAATCAACATGTCTTATGGTAGTAATATCAAGATTATTGCATAGTTAAGTAAGTTTATCTGTTACTCTCAATGATCCTGGATCACAGATGTCATATATCCCTGTCCTGTTGGTTTAGAATATGTCCTAAACACTTATTCAACACCAAAATATAATAATACTATTATATCAATTCCACAGCCTTGTTGTGTTAAATCTCTTCCACTGAATTCAACAACAACTGACTACCTAAGGGAATATAAACTTGGCTAGATAATGTATAAGAATACTACTACTGGTCAACAGATATTCAAATAACATAATCAGATCAAAATCACTAATCTGAACAATTCCTCAAAGAAAAATCCTTGTACCCTTATGGTTCTAGGAAAATAGACTGAAGGAAGCCTACCCTTAGTCTAAGGCTTTGCCCTTTCAGTCTTCTCATTGGTTCAAATTACAAATATGTCTAAGAACTTTAAACTCCATCATCATTATCAGTTATACAAATTCCCTTAAAATTAGTATAACAAATTACCTTAAATTCACTATCCAAATGGCTTTTCAATGAGGCTGATCAGACCGCAAAGAAAAGGTCACCAGAGAAGTCAAAAGTCATACCACCCTTTCAGAACCGTGTTTCTTACTATATTAGACAAATGAAGAAAAAAACCATCACACATTTTGGATCCTAGGTTCCCAGAACATTTCCCTTATCCAAAGACTTCACGTGTTTAATTAAAACTCAGAAAACAAAACTTCAACGATTCCATGTGTGTGTACCTTCTAAGATTCCATATGTGTGTGTACCCCTTTAAGATATCGTGGCTTCTAGGTGTACAGCAGGAACACTATTAGCTCTCCAATTTAGCTTCCTGCGATACCTATCGGTTGAGGGACTGTGTTGATCTCCACTAATCATGTCTACCCAGTCTGTGATTTTCCTCCCCTGTGACACCCACTGGCTCGTGTCCTCCCACCTGATGAGTGCTCCCTAGCGAGAGATACATGGGGACTCCACCTTTCTCTTCCTCCTCTGAGTCTGGCTGTGGGCACCTGACCTTTTTCTCTTTGTATTTGTCTCGACCCCATCTCTTGCCTCTCCTGTCTTCTTTATTTTTACAATCATGGTGATTATGGCCTACTTTATTGCAGTGGTTACACGGTGCTTCACAATTTCTAGCAAAATGTCCTAGCTTGTCCCAATTGAAACATTTGAATCCCTCTCTCTCTCCTACCCTGCTTTTGCGTTCTTTTCTGTCACCTCTACCCTTCCCTGCAATCTCTCCTAGAGTGGCCATCAAATAATCCGCTCCGTTCTGTTCCTTCTTTTCTTTCTCACTTTTCCCATGCTGCTCATAGTGAACTGCATATCTCTTCACTTCTCTCAGCTCTGCTAGCCCCCACCCTACGAGGTTCTGTTTGATGGCACGACTTATCTCGGGACGCATTCCACTGAGGAAAGCAATTTTTCATTGCTAATAATACGGGGCATCAAATCCATCCACTACCAGGGGTTCTATTAACCCACTATTTGCGTTGAACACGTCCTTTAATCTCTCTAGGTATTGGCTTATAGTCTCACTGTCTTCTTGTTTACACTCGTGGACCTTAGAGAAATCTGCATGTCGGTGATAGTGGTCCCTCAGATTATTATACAGCTGTGTGATTTTCTCGACATACTGTCCATCTATCGCCCAGGGCACTACTACCAAATCACCATGTCCTGGTACCCAATTTCCCCAAACTGCTGCCCAATCTTTTCCCACCAGCTGTCTAACTGCTCTCTCTACTTCACACATCAATAACCAGAAACTATCACAAAGCTTTAACGATTCAACTATCCAAACCTGAACCGCTTTACAGCCAATATACACTGCTCAAAAAAATAAATAAAGGGAACACTTAAACAACACATCCTAGATCTGAATGAAAGAAATAATCTTATTAAATACTTTTTTCTTTACATAGTTGAATGTGCTGACAACAAAATCACACAAAAATAATCAATGGAAATCCAATTTATCAACCCATGGAGGTCTGGATTTGGAGTCACACTCAAAATTAAAGTGGAAAACCACACTACAGGCTGATCCAACTTTGATGTAATGTCCTTAAAACAAGTCAAAATGAGGCTCAGTAGTGTGAGTGGCCCCCACGTGCCTGTATGACCTCCCTACAATGCCTGGGCATGCTCCTGATGAGGTGGCGGATGGTCTCCTGAGGGATCTCCTTCCAGACCTGGACTAAAGCATCCGCCAACTCCTGGACAGTCTGTGGTGCAATGTGGCGTTGGTGGATGGAGCGAGACATGATGTCCCAGATGTGCTCAATTGGATTCAGGTCTGGGGAACGGGCGGGCCAGTCCATAGCATCAATGCCTTCCTCTTGCAGAAACTGCTGACACACTCCAGCCACATGAGGTCTAGCATTGTCTTGCATTAGGAGGAACCCAGGGCCAACCGCACCAGCATATGGTCTCACAAGGGGTCTGAGGATCTCATCTCGGTACCTAATGGCAGTCAGGCTACCTCTGGCTAGCACATGGAGGGCTGTGTGCCCCCCCCCCCCCCAAAGAAATGCCACCACCCAACATGACTGACCCACCGCCAAACCGGTCATGCTGGAGGATGTTGCAGGCAGCAGAACGTTCTCCACGGCGTCTCCAGACTCTGTCACATCTGTCACATGTGCTCAGTGTGAACCTGCTTTCATCTGTGAAGAGCACAGGGCACCAGTGGCGAATTTGCCAATCTTGGTGTTCTCTGGCAAATGCCAAACGTCCTGCACGGTGTTGGGCTGTAAGCACAACCCCCACCTGTGGACGTCAGGCCCCCATACCACCCTCATGTAGTCTGTTTCTGACCGTTTGAGCAGACACATGCACATTTGTGGCCTGCTGGAGGTCATTTTGCAGGGCTCTGGCAGTGCTCCTCCTGCTCCTTCTTGCACAAAGGCGGAGGTAGCGGTCCTGCTGCTGGGTTGTTGCCCTCCTACGGCCTCCTCCATGTCTCCTGATGTACTGGCCTGTCTCCTGGTAGTGCCTCCATGCTCTGGACACTATGCTGACAGACACAGCAAACCTTCTTGCCACAGCTCGCATTGATGTGCCATCCTGGATGAGCTGCATTACCTGAGCCACTTGTGTGGGTTGTAGACTCCGTCTCATGCTACCACTAGAGTGAAAGTACCGCCAGCATTCAAAAGTGACCAAAACATCAGCCAGGAAGCATAGGAACTGAGAAGTGGTCTCCACCTCCAGAACCACTCCTTTATTGGGGGTTTCTTGCTTATTGTCTATAATTTCCACCTGTTGTCTATTCCATTTGCACAACAGCATTTGAAATTTATTGTCAATCAGTGTTGCTTCCTAAGTGGACAGTTTGATTTCACAGAAGTGTGATTGACTTGGAGTTACATTGTTGTTTAAGTGTTCCCTTTATTTTTTTGAGCAGTATATATATAGCCCAGCGAGCGCGCAAACAACGTTCTGCTTTACCTCTATCGTAAGATTAAAACATATGTTACAACTTTCTCCTCTCTTTCGGCTTCACACTTATGAAATGTCTATGACTTTAAATGTACCATGTAAATCGCCAGATTTATAAAATACTTAATACAACTCCTTTCAAATAAAAAACACACTTCGGTGGGTAATATTCTATCGCAATCACCTATCCGCTCATTAAAAATCATTAGATTTAGGTAACTGTCTCTTCAATTTAAACTAAACAAGCTATCAAAACGTTCGGTTTATACCTTAAACCTGTTGAGGATAGGGGGCAGTATTTTCACGGCCGGATGAAAAACGTACCCAAATTTAACTGGTTACTACTCTTGCCCAGAAATGACAATATGCATATTATTAGTAGATTTGGATAGAAAACACTCTGAAGTTTCTAAAACTGTTTGAATGGTGTCTGTGAGTATAACAGAAATCACATGGCAGGCAAAAACCTGAGAAAATTAAACCAGGAAGTGGAGGATCTGAGAATTGTAGTTCTTCTTTCTAGTCCCTTTCGAAACTACAGTGTCTGTGGGGTCACGTTGCACTTCCTAAGGCTTCCATTGGCTGTCAAAAGCCTTCAGAAAGTTGTTTCATCCATCTCCAGTAACCGGGCAGAGTATAGGAGCTCAGTCACTGAGTGGACTGCCTGGGGACAAAGGGATCGGATATGCACGGTCCCGCGAGTGTGCTGTTCCTTCTTTTTCTACTTGAATGAATACGCTATTGTCCGGTTGGAATATTATCGCATTTTTACGTTAAAAATACCATAAAGATTGATTTTAAACAACGTTTGACATGCTTCTAAGTACGGTAATGGAACATTTTGACTTTTTGTGTCTCGAATTACGCTCGCGCATTATGCCTTTGGATAGTGACCTGAACGCACAAACAAAACGGAGGTATTTGGACATAAATATGGATTATTTTGAACAAAAACAAAATTTCTTGTGGAAGTAGCAGTCCTGTGAGTGCATTCTGACGAAGATTAGCAAAGGTAAGAGAGTATTTATATGTGACCCCGAACTTGGTGGGTGTCTGTATAGCTTGCTGTGATGGCGAGCTATGTACTCAGAATATTGAAAAATGTGCTTTCCCCGTAAAGCTATTTTAACCTGTTGGGGCTAGGGGGCAGTATTTGCACGGCCGGATAAAAAACGTACCCGATTTAAACTGGTTACTACTCTTGCCCAGAAACGACAATATGCATATAATTAATGTATATTTGGATAGAAAACACTCTAAAGTTTCTAAAACTGTTTGAATGGTGTCTGTGAGTATAACAGAACTCATATGGCAGGCCAAAACCTGAGAAGATTCCATACAGGAAGTGCCCTGTCTGACAATTTGTTCTCCTTCTGTGGCATCTCTATCAAAAATATAGCATCTCTGCTGTAACGTGACATTTTCTAAGGCTTCCAATGACTCTCAGAAGGCGCCAGAAAGTGGAATGACGTCTCTCCTGTCTCTGGGCGAAAAACAGCAGGAGATTTTGTGAGTGGTCAGGCTGGGAACAGTGACACTGGAGATGCGCGTTCATGAGAATTCTCCATTTTTTTCTTTCAGCCTTTGAATGAATACAACGTCGCCCGGTTGGAATATTATGGCTATTTTACGAGAAAAATAGCATCAAAATTGATTTTAACCTCTCTAGGGTATGTGGGACGAAATCGTCCCACCTAGTCAACAGCCAGTGGAATCGAGTGGCGCGATATTCAAATACCTTAAAAATGCTACTACTTCAATTTCTCAAACATATGCCTATTTTACACCATTTTAAAGACAAGACGCTCCTTTATCTAACCACATTGTCCGATTTCAAAAAGGCTTTACAACGAAAGCAAAACATTAGATTTTGTCAGGAGAGTACCCAGCCAGAAATAATCACACAGCCATTTTTCAACCTAGCATATAATGTCACAAAAACCAAAACCACAGCTAAATGCAGCACTAACCTTTGATGATCTTCATCAGATGACACACCTAGGACATTATGTTATACAATACATGCATGTTTTGTTCAATCAAGTTCATATTTATATCAAAAACCAGCTTTTTACATTAGCATGTGACGTTCAGAACTAGCAAACATACCAAAAACTTCCGGTGAATTTACTAAATTACTCACGATAAACGTTCACAAAAAACATAACAATTATTTTAAGAATTATAGATACAGAACTCCTTTATGCAATCGCAGTGTCAGATTTTAAAATAGCTTTTCGGCAAAAGCACATTTTGCAATATTCTGAGTAGATAGCTCGCCATCACGGGCTAGCTAATTTGACACCCACCAAGTTTGGCACTCACCAAACTCAGATTTACTATAAGAAAAATTGGATTACCTTTGCTGTTCTTCGTCAGAATGATCTCCCAGGACTTCTACTTCATCCACAAATGTTGTTTTGGTTCAAAATAATCCATAGTTATGTTCAAAAATCCTCTGTTTTGTTCTTGCGTTCAAGACACTATCCGAACGGTGACGCGCGGACGCATGTCGTGACAAAAAAATTCCAAAATATTCCATTACCGTACTTCGAAGCATGTCAAACGCTGTTTAAAATCAATTTTTATGTGATTTTTCTCGTAAAATAGCGATAATATTCCGACCGGGAGACGTCTTTTTCGTTCAAAGACTGAAAATGTAAAATGGACTCTTCACGTGCATGCGCGCCCCCGTCTCATTGTTCTCAGATCGACCACTATCCAAATGCGCTACTGTTTTTAAGCCTGGGACTGCAAAGTCATCATTCAACGTTCTGGCGCCTTCTGAGAGCCTATGGGAGCCTAAAGTTTCTAAAACTGTTTGAATGGTGTCTGTGAGTATAACAGAACTCATATGGCAGGCAAAAATCTGAGAAGATTCCAAACAGGAAGTACCCTCTCTGACCATTCCTTGAGCTTCTTGGCTCTGTTTATTGAAAACGTAGGATCTTTGCTGTAACGTGACATTTCCTACGGCTCCCATAGGCTCTCAGAACCCGGGAAAAAGCGGAATGATGTAATTCCAGCCGCTGGCTGAAAAACATTAGCGCCTTTGGTAAGTGCTCTATTAGGGGACCATCAGACTGAGGCTCGTGCACGAGGGGATCCCATGTTTTTATTTTCTCTCTCTTTGAAGGTAAACACGCTTTCCCGGTCGGAATATTATCGCTTTTTTACGAGAAAAATGGCATAAAAATTGATTTTAAACAGCAGTTGACATGCTTCGAAGTATGGTAATGGAATATTTAGAATTTTTTTTGTCACGAAACGCGTCGGGCGCGTAACCCTTATTTACCCTTTCGGATAGTGTCTTGAACGCACGAACAAAACGCCGCTATTTGGATATAACTATGGATTATTTGGGACCAAACCAACATTTGTTATTGAAGTAGAAGTCCTGGGAGTGCATTCTGACGAAGAACAGCAAAGGTAATAACATTTTTCTTATAGTAAATCTGACTTTGGTGAGGGCTAAACTTGGTGGGTGTGTAAATAGCTAGCCCTGTGATGCCAGGCTATCTACTTAGAATATTGCAAAATGTGCTTTCACCGAAAAGCTATTTTAAAATCGGACATAGCGTGTGCATAAAGGAGTTCTGTATCTATAATTCTTAAAATAATTGTTATGTTTTTTGTGAACGTTTATTGTGAGTAATTTAGTAAATTCACCGGAAGTTTGCTAGTTCTGAACATCACATGCTAATGTAAAAAGCTGGTTTTTGATATAAATATGAACTTGATTGAACAAAACATGCATGTATTGTATAACATAATGTCCTAGGGGTGTCATCTGATGAAGATCATCAAAGGTTAGTGCTGCATTTAGCTGTGGTTTGGATTTATGTGACATTATATGCTAGCTTGAAAAATGGGTGTCTGATTATTTCTGGCTGGGTACTCTGCTGACATAATCTAATGTTTTGCTTTCGTTGTAAAGCCTTTTTGAAATCGGACAGTGTGGTTAGATAAAGGAGAGTCTTGTCTTTACAATGTTGTAAAATAGTCATATGTTTGAAAAATTGAAGTTTTTGTATTTTTGAGGAATTTGTAATTCGCGCCACGCCCATCATTGGCGATTGGAGCAGGTGTTCCGCTAGTGGAACGTCTAGATGTAAGAGGTTTTAAACAACCACTAACAACCGTATCTTTCCAGACAAAACATACCAACAGTTGAATGACAATCAGCACCTCAAATTTTAATCCGCTGATGCATAGGCTGAGAAACGAACCCGAGCCTCCCGCATGGCAGGCGAGAATTCTACCGCTGAACCACCAACGCGCTCTCTAGCAAAATTACCCGGTTTGTGACAGTTAAAGCATCTATTTCCCCTTTTCTTTTGACTGTCTCTATCCACTTTTCTTGACTTCCTCCCTTTCTGTGTCTTGGTGGGGGCCTTGGGAGTCCTCTCCATCTGAGAGGATTTACTACTCATGTTTGTTCAATTACTATCGTAGTTATTCTGCTCCTTCTTACAGTCTGTGTCTACTTGCTATTAATCTTTATGTGTATGCTATTTACCGTTGTTAACCTAGAATTGAAGAATAATTATTCGTATGGACCCTGACACATTGTTTATATCTCACATGTAGACGAACCAATACCTGTCTTTTCTCGCGACTGTTGACTGAACAACATATTCATCTCACACGCGAACAATTATCCTAGAATAATTATTCTATCTCTCTCTAAACTTTTTCTATAGAGGTGTCTGTTGATCGAACATTAGGTCGCATACGTATGTAACTATAAGCTATTTTCCAGGGGTCATAAGGCCCTAGTTAACGGCCTATTTATCTGTTACTCCTTGTAAATGTTGACTTTAATATCCCGTATCTCACTCCGCTATATTAGGTTTCCCTTCTTCAATGGATAATCAGACCTAAATGGACACCCCCCTAAAGATCTGACTATCCCCTTCTAACGAATTTCCCCTTACGTCTGTTGACCCTTTTCTACGTTTTCAGGTCTCACCATAAGCGCTAGTTTAGTTCTATGCAGTGGCCACAGTTGCACAGGGTCATTACGGACCCTGTTTCGACATTTTTGAATTTACAACTAATTCCTGTCTTCCATTTTCACAGAATACTTGGTTGCCTTTAAAACATTTTTCTCTATGCAAACTTATGAAGATAGGTCACCAGCTATAACCTCCGTAGATTTCAGCGTCTAACACCCAGAGTACATTAATATATATATATATATAATACGTCTCTCCAGAAGATGAGAACTCTACTGGACTGAACAGATGTTCCATATGAGAGGAATGAGGATGTTGATGACCTGGAAGATGGCTCAGATAACTCACAACTTCTGCTGATGATGGCCAGACACACACAACTGAAGGACCTGCTTCATGCTCACCATCTTATAGGTGGGTATGATGTCCTCCAGACTCGTAAAGGTAAAGGAGTGTGTGTCTCGTTGGCCACTGCATACGAAGGCGTCTACCTTGAGACATATAACCTGGAGATAGATCTGGGATCTAATCTGAGGATCTGCCGGCATAACATCCCTCCGTTCATCCCCTTGGAGAGGCTTGTTACGCAGGGCAACATGCAGACAGACATCAGGGACTTCCTGGACACCCTCAGCCAGTATCTCAATGCCTACGCTGGCCGCAAGCAGCAGCTACACCTCACCAAGGAGATCCATAGCTCTGTTCAGGTGGCGGAAAGTAATGCTCTCTGCACTATACTGGTGCTGATGTTCATTATACCAGGAGAGAAGGCTGAGGCTACACTGTGTACACTGCAGTATGCTGACCACACACGCCTGCCCACCCGGGTTAACATAGAGTCTGAAGACACTGCGCTGGTGAGTTCTCCACAATGGAAGAAGAACCAAGCCCTACTCCTGGGGACTCCATTACACACAGCCTTGGTGACCATGAAGAAGAATGGCAATATCGCTTAATCTGATCACAGTATGCTGTAAATACGCTCATGACTGAATAATTGTTTATGTCAATGTATTTCATTTATTTAACATATCTTTTTATACTCATTTCATTGTCAGTCTTCCCTGTGGCTCAGTTGGTAGAGCATGCTGTGTGCAACACCAGGGTTGTGGGTTCGATTCCCACGGGGGGCCAGTACAAAAAAATTAAATAAAGAAAATGCATGAAATGTATGCATTCACTACTGTAAGTCGCTCTGGATAAGAGCGTCTGCTAAAGGACTAAAATGTAATTAAAATCCTTTAATTGCTCCCGCCTTTCACTCTCACATCAATCGCTTTTGCGTTTCATAATTTAATGCCAACATACAGGTGTATCACTCATTTCATCATGTAATGCAGACATACAGGTGTATTACTCATTTCATCATCTAATGCCAATATACAGGTGCATCACTCATTCATCCTTTAATGTAATCATACAGGTGCTATCCCCCAAAACAATGAATAAAGCGCACTGACCTTGTTATTTGCAGCTGAGGTTTCAATGTTGGTAGAATCTCGTCACCGCCTCTGTCGCATACCAGTTTGCCACGGGCCTGTAAAGAACCCTCAGCAAGGGGCCAGGTCTTTAATCTATGGATATTTCATTCGCCCGTGCACGGTTTCGGTGTCTCCCTGGACCGACAGAAGCAGATTTTGAGATCCGGCTCGAAAAGGACCAAGCTGTCAAAGGAATTATTCTATCCCAATGATAATAATTAACAATCAATAAGCCTTGACTAATTCCCAAGGTTTGTAAGACAATGGGGTAATAATTAGGCAAGGACTCTGGTTTCTGCAAAAGGTTCGTACAGTTTATTCAGAGAACGTTCTGCCCAACATTAACAAAGAAGTTAATTTTATGCTCTCTCTCCACTTACGCACACCTCCACACCAAAAGTAGATAACCTACGCACACACATACAGTAGGTGAACAGTATCTCTCCCTTGACTTCCCACCACTGTTAATCACTATCCAGCACTGCCTGTTCCTTTCCCCCGAGATTAGGAGAACCTTGAAGGCTACTCCCATATTTCCTCCAAAGCCTCTCAAAGTTGCTAGGTCAGGTAGAACAAATGTCTACTGTTCTCTTAGGTCCTCTAATACACACACACACTTTTCTCTCCCTCTCCAGCCTCTACAAAGACCTTTATGGGACTTACAGTCAGTACTTTAATTATTCATTATACATGCTACATCAACAACTAATTAGATACGTTTCAGAGTGGATTCTTTATTCATTTACTTATAATCATTTATTTCACTTATCACAACTCCATGTATTTTCTGATATTTGATCAGAGATCTTTTATCAGATTATCTCTGGTCACAGCTATGAGATTTCTCTCCTGTGTGTGTTCTCTGGTGTACTGTCAGATTGCCAGATTGAACAAAACTCTTCCCACATTGATCACAGCTATAAGGTTTCTCTCCTGTGTGTGTTCTCTGGTGTACTGTCAGGCCGCTAGATGAAACAAAACTCTTCCCACATTGATTACAGCTATAAGGTTTCTCTCCTGTGTGTGTTCTCTGGTGTACTGTCAGAACGCTAGATGTAACAAAACTCTTCCCACATTGATCACAGCTAAAAGACTTCTCTCCTGTGTGTGTTCTCTGGTGTACTGTCAGATTGCCAGATTGAACAAAACTCTTCCCACATTGATCACAGCTATAAGATTTCTCTCCTGTGTGTGTTCTCTGGTGTATCTTCAGATGGCTAGACGTAGTAAAAATCTTCCCACATTCATCACAACTATACGGTTTCTCTCCTGTGTGTGTTCTCTGGTGTGATATCAGGCTGGTTGAATGAGTAAAACTCTTCCCACATTGAGTACAGCTATACAATTTCTCTCCTGTGTGTATTCTCTGGTGTACAGTCAGAAGGCCAGATGAAACAAAACTCTTCCCACATTCATCACAGCTATAGGGTTTCTCTCCTGTGTGTGTTCTCTGGTGTGATTTTAATTGTCCTGAGAAAACAAAACTTTTTCCACAGTCAGAGCAGCTAAAAGATTTCTCTCCTGTGTGTGTTCTCTGGTGTGATATCAGGCTGGTTGACCGAGTAAAACTCTTCCCACATTGAGTACAGCTAAAAGATTTCTCTCCTGTGTGGATTCTCTGATGAATTTTAATGCCTGCTGAGGAGGTGAATCTCTTCCCACAGTCAGAGCAGCAGTGAGTTCTCTTCCCTGTGGATCTCCGCTGGTGTTTCTTGAGGTGTTCTAACGTGGAGAGACTCTTCGCTGCCTTGTCAGCATCATGTTGTTGGTAGTCACGTCTCTCTCCTGTGTGAACAAGAAAGTCAGACAGATGATTAAAGGCCCACAACAGCGGAAATCCATTGTAAAAGGTCATGCCAACAGAGTAGCCATGATGTTGTACAACAATTGACGTCTGTAATGAATGTTAAAATTATTTGACAATTGTCTTAAAATGAGCAAGAAAAGTCATATTTTGTCTTGTTTTCACATTAGTAGTAACATCGGTGATTGTAGGCTAGAAATAAGTTATTCATGTTGTTGAAACTCTAAGCAGTGTGGCAGACTGGCTCCAGGTCATCTACAAGTCTCTGCTAGGTAAAGCCCGCCTTATCTCAACACGCTAGTCACCATAGCAGCACCCACCCGTAGCACGCGCTCCAGCAGGTATATCTCACTGGTTACCCCCAAAGCCAATTCTTCCTTTGGCCGCCTTTCATTCCAGATCTCTGCTGCCAATGACTGGAATGATCTGCAAAAATCACTGAAGCTGGAGACTCATATCTCCCTCACTAGCTTTAAGCACCAGCTGTCAGAGCAGCTAACAGATCACTGCACCTGTACATAGCCCATCTGTAAATAGCCCATCCAACTACCTCATCCCCATACTGTATTTATTTATCTTGCTCCTTTGCACCCCAGTATCTCTACTTGCACATTCATCTTCTGCACATCTACCATTCCAGTGTTTAATTGCTATAATGTAATTACTTCGCCACCATAGTCTATTTATTGCCTTACCTCCCTTGTCCTACCTCATTTGCACACACTGTATATAGACTTTTTCTACTGTATTATTGACTGTATGTTTGTTTATTCCATGTGTAACTCTGTGTTGTTGTATGTGTCGAACTGCTTTGCTTTATCTTGGCCAGGTCGCAGTTGTAAATGACAACTTGTTCTCAACTAGCCTACCTGGTTAAATAAAGGTGAAAAAAATATATATATTTTCTGCCATTTTCTTCAAATCTGAAAACAATGTGAAGCCACACCCAAATACAGAAGAATATCGGTGATGTTGTACCCACGGCAACTATTAAAACCTTCCCCAACCAGAAACCATGGATTGATGGCAGCATTCGCACAAAACTGAAAGTGCGAACCACTGCTTTTAATCAGGGCAAGGCGACCGGAAACATGACCGAATACAAACAGTGTAGCTATTCCCTCCGCAAGGCAATCAAACAAGCTAAGCGTCAGTATAGAGACAAAGTAGAGTCGCAATTCAACGGCTCAGACACCAGAGGTATGTGGCAGGGCCTATAGTCAATCACGGACTACAAAAAGAAAACCAGCCCCGTCGCGGACCAAGATGTCTTGCTCCCAGACAAACTAAACAACTTCTTTGCTCGATTTGAGAACAATACAGTGCCACCGACATGGCCCGCTACCAAAACCTGCGGACTCTCCACCGCAGCCAACGTGAGTAAAACATTTAAACGTGTTAACCCTCGCAAGGCTGCCGGCCCAGACGGCATCCCTAGCCACGTCCTCAGAGCATGTGCAGACCAGCTGGCTGGTGTGTTTACGGACACATTCAATCAATCCCAGTCTGCTGTTCCCACATGCTTCAAGAGGGCCACCATTGTTCCTTTTCCCAAGAAAGCTAAGGTAACTGAGCTAAACGACAATCGCCCCGTAGCACTCACTTCCGTCATCATGAAGTGCTTTGAGAGACTAGCAAAGGATCATATCACCTCCACCCTACCTGACACCCTAGACCCACTCCAATTTGCTTACCGACCCAATAGGTCCACAGACGATGCAATTGCAATCACACTGCCCTAACCCATCTGGACAAGAGGAATACCTATGTAAGAATGCAGTTCATCGACTACAGCTCAGCATTCAACACCATAGTACCCTCCAAACTCGTCATTAAGCTCGAGACCCTGGGTCTCAACCCCGCCCTATGCAACTGGGTCCTGGACTTTCTGACGGGCAGCCCCCAGGTGGTGAGGGTAGGAAACAACATCTCCACCCCGCTGATCCTCAACACTGGGGCCCCACAAGGGTGCGTTCTCAGCACTCTCCTGTATTCCCTGTTCACCTATGACTGCGTGGCCATGCACGCCTCCAACTCAATCATCAAGTTTGCAGAAGACACTACAGTGGTGGGCTTGATTACCAACAACGACGAGACGGCCTACAGGGAGGAGGTGAGGGCCCTCGGAGTGTGGTGTCAGGAAAATAACCTCACACTCAACGTCAACAAAACAAAGGAGATGATCGTGGACTTCAGGAAACAGCACAGAGCACCATCCCCCATACACATCGACGGGACAGTAGTGGAGAAGGTGGAAAGTTATAAGTTACTCTGCGTACACATCACGGACAAACTGAAATGGTCCACCCACACAGACAGCATGGTGAAGAAGGCGCAACATCGCCTCTTCAACCTCAGGAGGCTGAAGAAATTCGGCTTGTCACCAAAAACACTCACAAACTTTTACAGATGCACAATCGAGAGCATCCTGCCGGGCTGTATCACCACCTGGTACGGCAACTGCTCCGCCCACAACCGCAAGGCTCTCCAGAGGGTAGTGAGGTCTGCACAACGCATCACCGGGGGCAAACTACCTGCGCTCCAGGAACCTACACCACCTGATGTCACAGGAAGGCCAAAAAGATCATCAAGGATAACAACCACCGGAGCCACTGCCTGTTCACCCCACTATCATCCAGAAGGCGAGGTCAGCACAGGTGCATCAAGCTGGGACCGAGAGACTGAAAAACAGCTTCTGTCTCAAGGCCATCAGACTGTTAAACAGCCATAACTAACATTGAGTGGCTGCTGTCAACATACTGACTCAAATCTCTAGCCACTTTAATCATTAAAAATTGGATGTGATAAATGTATCACTAGTCACTTTAAACAATGCCACTTTATGTAATGTTTACATACCCTACATTACTCATCTCATATGTATATACTGTACTTTATACCATCTACTGCATCTTGCCTATGCCGTTCGGCCATCACTCATCCATATATTTATATGTACATATTCTTATTAATTCTTTTACACTTGTGTGTATTAGGTAGTTGTTGTGAAATTGTTAGATTACTTGTTAGATATTACTGCATGGTCGGAACTAGAAGCACAAGCATTTCGCTATGCTCGCATTAACATCTGCTAGCCATGTGTATGTGACCAATAAAATGTTATTTTATTTGGTACACTCAGACGAGTGCTCTGAAATCGGAGTAGATAGCCAGAGCGAATTTATGAAAGCACCCGAATGTCCATTGATAACGCAAAACGACTATACCGTTTAGCTAAGCGAAGAATGACAGGGAATAATCAAGTCAATAAACGTTGGGTAGTTAGTTAGATTATAGTTCATATACTGGCAAGTTTGATGTATATGTAGCCAACTAACGTTACGTAGCTAGTTAACATACCGGTAATAACATGCTAACAAATTGTCAGCCACAATAACGTGTAAGGTAACTTATTTGAAAAGCCATTACTTTATTACATTGCTCAACATTTGTCATAATCAGTTAAAGCAATGAATTTGTATCGGCTCTCGGCTGCATATTTTCCGCCATTTTCTTCAAATCTTAAAACAATGTGAAGCCACACCCATTTCCGGAAGAATTGCATTATGGGCCCTAAAGTACTGCGTGTATACGTCATCCGGGAACTTTTGGCATACTAACTACATCATACTATGACCAATAAGCATACTATATACTCAATTCACATCACAAATAGTAGAGTTAGTATGAGTACTCTAAAACAGCTAATGACTTATCAACAGCTCTAACAATTTGACCCCCACAGGAAATGTACACTGGCAGGTATAGAAAGACCCATTTACTGTATAACCATTGATCCTTGAAGAATATAACATATAAACGCCTCAAATGTTTCAACTGTATTACCCCACCAGAAACCAAAACATAAGCTCGTATAACGCCACTGTTTGAGAAACAAGCACTGTATAGCCTTGAAATCTGGTTAAAACTACCATTTTGACCTTATGGATGGCTAGTCCTTGTATTCATAGTGTTGTCAATTCAGGAGGTAGCCCTGAGCTGGACTCAGGTCCAGCGACTGTCAAGCCAACACCTTATAACTGTTATGCCAAGATGTCTGAACTTCTTGACGAGGTCGCTAGGTTTTGGGTTACGGTTGCTACAATAATTTTCTCTATGAATGTGAGAGTGGTTACATTTCTCCATCCCCCATCCCTCAGCTGTTTACCAAACCAAGTCTCAGGGCTGACATTTTGTTGCTGTTTAAATACTGGGTTGCCCCTTTAAAAAAGCCACACAATCAACCAACCAATCTGCAGTTCAAACAATAACAAAGCTGTAATTCCACCACTGTTTGGGTAGAAAGAAGATGGATGGGGCTGGAGAAATGTAACTAATCTCAAATTCATAGACAGACCTACGGAAGCAAGGACTGACTATCCATGATAAACATTATAGTTTTAACCATGTTGATGCTATACAGTGTTTATTTACATTGTTTCTGAACATTGGAGTAAAAAAAAAATATTTGGGGATCTGATGGGGTACAACAGTTGAACTAAGCTCATGAAGCATGTGCTATATTCTTCAAGAAACAATGGCTATAAATAAACACATTTAAAAAGTCTAAATATGGATGTAGCTATTGCATATGTAACCGATGTGAAATGGCTAGTTAGTTAGCGGTGGTGTCGCTAATAGCGTTTCAATCAGTGACGTCACTCGCTCTGAGACTTGAAGTAGGGTTTCCCCTTGCGTTGCAAGGGCCGCGGCTTTTGTGGCGCGATGGGTAACGATGCTTCGTGGGGTGTCAGTTGTTGATGTGTGCAAGGGTCCCTGGTTCGAGCCCAGGTTGGGGCGAAGAGAGGGACGGAACCTACACTGTTACATTGATGCTGTTGACCCGGATCATTGGTTGCTGCGGAAAAGGAGGAGGTCAAAGGGGGGGTGAGTGTAACCGATGTGAAATGGCTAGTTAGTTAGCGGTGGTGCGCGCTAATAAAGTTTCAATCAGTGACATCACTCGCTCTGAGACTTGAAGTAGGGTTTCCCCTTGCGTTGCAAGGGCCGCGGCTTTTGTGGCGCGATGGGTAACGATGCTTCGTGGGGTGTCAGTTGTTGATGTGTGCAAGGGTCCCTGGTTCGAGCCCGGGTTGGGGCGAAGAGAGGGACGGAACCTACACTGTTACACATATTTCCCCTTTAACACCACACATCAGTTCAACAACTGCAGAGTTTATGCCTCTGTATTTAAGACAGTACTTACTAGTGTTAATCAGGGCCCGTTCATCGTTAGAACCATTGGATGCTTTAACATGCCTTTGGGAAACTGAGCCCAGATGTCCAGTTTCCTCCTCTTCATCCAATGTGACAGTCATCTCCCCCTCCTCCTCTTTCACTCTGAACGAGTCTTCCTCTTCTTTAACTGTAACATCTTTCTCTTCTTCTTTCACTGTAACAGCCTCGACCTCTACTTGTTTTTGTATTGTGACATCCTCCTCTTCCTCGACAACGTTTAGCCACAGACCCTCTTTCTCCGTCCAGCAGACCGCCTCTTCTTTAGCAGGAGTAGAGTAGCTTAGTGAGCTCATGGTCGGGAATGTTAGCTAGCTAGGCTAATGCTAACTTAACCAGCCCGCTAGCTGACTATTAACAACAAAACCGTAAATATGAAATTAAATCAGATAACTAATTAGACGACAGAAGTGGGTTTAAAACACAGTGGCTAATATACACTAAAGCATCTAAAGAGCTTTATTGGTTCGGCAATTTTGTCTAGCAAGCTACCGGGTGGCTGACTGTTGTTGCTGTTGAAAGAAGCGTTCCGTCCACTAGATTATACGTCACACTAGCAGCATTGCCTTAAAATCGCACATCGTCATCTGCTGACTGGAGTGGGTAACGCAGTTGAGTAAAATGTATATTTAAATTATTTGACTGAAAGTTAAAGGGTAGGAAGCATGAGATTTTACTCACCAGTGTAAGAACACAGTGTGGTTAAAGACTTCGTGACTACAACTCAGTTACTATCTGGTTACCTATAAGTACAAACAGTTATGTTTTTGCTTTATTACTTATTTCCGGATATCTTCTAAACTACTAATGCACTATTTCTCAACGTCATCTGGAGAATCTACTCTGTGCTACCGAGTTTGTATGCTAGCTTGGTATCTAGCTCAAGATTGTTAATGTTAGCCACACCTCATGCAGCATGTGATTGTGTTATCTAGTGGGAACCCGTTAGCATGGTAGAGCTTCTGGACATCAGAACAACGATTAGTCACCTCGAACACGACAAATATTTTTTCTTTAACGAGTCTGACGCGAAGTATATACTGCTTTCAGGAGACCAGGCCCAAATCCCTGTCATTCACGTGAAGAAAATGTGGAGACGAGCTGCCAGACGAGCTAAATGCCTTTTATGCTCGCTTTGAGGCAAGCAACTCTGAAGCACGATTGAGAGCACCAGCTGTTTTGGACGACTGTGTGATCACACTCTCCGTAGCCGATGTGAGCAAGACCTTTAAACAGGTCAACATTTACAACGCCGCGGGGACAGACGGATTACCAGGGCGTGTACCCAGAGCATGCGCGGACCAACTGGCAAGTGTCTTCACTGACATTTTAAACCTTTCCCTGAGGTCAGGTGCCAGGACAACTACCTCTCCCTCAACGTGAGCAAGACAGAGGAGATGATCGTGGACTACAGGAAAAGGAGGGCCGAACAGGCCCCCATTAACATCAACGGGGCTGTAGTGGAGCGAGTCGAGAGTTTCAAGTTCCTTGGTGTCCACCTCAAAACATAAATGGAAAAACCAAAGACTGTAACACCTTCCCCCCTAAGAGAATGCTTACCACCAACAGACAACTTCAATTACACATTATAATCTACAATGCTTCACCTTCACCAATATAAACATGGCGTCTACTGGCTGTCAACAATTAAAAACAAGAAAAAAACTATAATTTTTTCCCCCACTACTTCTAGAACTCTCATCTTCCTTAAACTCACCAGCTTCTAGAACTCTCACCCTCTTGGAACGAGCCCAAAAACACATCTCCAATACAGAAAAACATGCAGTCAAAATAAATTTTGATCCATGGCAACGCACTGGCTAAATGCAAAACTTGTTGAATGCCCACCCCTGAGACAATCAGCAACCAAGTTGTCCTTACCACGGACGTGTGATTTCAAGAGGAAACTCCTGGAATTTCCGAAGTAACTTTCCACCTCACTGCAGAGCTTCTCTCTCTTTTCAGGGTTCACTCGATAGGCATGTTGTTGGATCGGGGCCCAGTCCCCAATGTCATGCTCTAGTACATTTGGGTTGGCACATCTGAGAATGAACCCTGATATTCTAAAAGCAGTGTTAATGTCAATATAATTGTATCCAAAAATGGTCAGTTAGTTGCATAAATAATTATGATTACTAAATGTTACATGAATTGTAAATATGAAATATTTGGTTGCATAGTCTTATTTTCAACGGCTTTTTAATGACATTTTGCTAGGTGGGATAGCCCAATGTCAAAACACAGTTTTAACGTGTCTAAATCAATAACCAATATGCAGAAACAGTTTGTGATATATTGAAAATTGTCGGTTGATTGCATAAATAATTTAGATTACTAAATGTTACATGAAATGTAAATATGAAATATCAAAAGCAAATGTGAAATAAAGACAATTAGCACTTGAATCTTGTAAATAAATACTGGAGTGATTATAAAAATTATGAATCAAATTAGACAAATTTATTACACTGCGTCCATGTGTATAAGCTTCAAGTACATCGGAAGTAAGTTGTTTTCTTTTCAACTTTCAACTTAAACCGAACTTATATTGGAAGTCGGGCATAGTCTTATTTACAACGTCTTTTCAATTACATTTTGGTAGGTGGGATAGCCCCAATGTCAAAACACAGTTTTAACGTGTTCAAATCAATAACCAATATGCAGAAACAGTTTGTGATATATTAAAAACCTAAACAGAAAATGTGCTATGTACGCAAACATCTGCCACAATAGTAATCATATAAACGGCACAAGCACCAAATCACTGATATCAATTGGGGGGGGGGGGAGGAAATCAGGTTGTACGTGCTGTTGAAACTAACACAACTAAAAAAAACACATGGAAATGGGAGATATCTTTTACCTCACAGGTTAGAGGACAACCTGCAGAAGACGGTCAGCTACATTTTGGAGTGATGTATTTAAATGTAGGGGTCGCTAAACAAAGGAACGCAACACTTATTTGTCATCACTCATCGATATCATGCTAAAATCATTTGCATGAGAGGGGGGAGATGAGGTTGCACGTCCTGTTAAAATTAACAGCTAAAAAAACACACGGAATCTGGGAATAATGTGTATATCACTGGTTAGAGGACAACTTGTAGAAAACAGCTAGCTACATTTTGGAGTGTTGCATTTTGATTCAAGTGGGTCGTGTTGTGGAAATTCAGTACTTCGAGAGACTTGGTAATTTCTTCAAACAATAATCTTTATTTAACATTGATTAATTATTGCAATAATGAAACTGTCAGCCCAACAGTCTTAACTGACTGTTAGTCTGAGAGCCTACCCTTTACAGACAACGCACAGTTTATATAGCTAATACCCAGAATGCTTGGTTCCACCCCTCCCATCTAGATTGGGGGGCACCATAAGCCACTTTGGGCTCATCCTGTCTTCATCTGCACCTGGTGTTATATTAAACCCGGACCCTTGCCTAATTTCCCAGATGCCAGGATGTATAAGGACCATTGAGGCCTTTGTTCTACTCCTCTCTATCCCAGCTAAACATACACCATATCTTGTCTATGGAATGCAGGCTCAATCAGACCGGAGACATATGTCTCACATGCCACTAATCATAGAATGGAATGTGGCTGTTTGGTTTTTAATCACGAGACATCAATCAATTGTCAGCTTCAAGCTATCTCTAGTAAAACCCATGTCCTCAACACCCAGAATAGCTGCAGGAAGCTAGAGTGGACACCATAAAACTTAGCATTAGCAGGACAGAAATATCTTACTGTTTGTTAAGTAAATCATTGTTAAATATCCACCAAATGAGGTAAATACATAATTTTTGTGTCACAGTCGCAAATGTGGTAAGTCTCTGTTAAAACGAACAGCTCAAAGACCACACGGAATCTGGGAATAAAGTGTACATCACTGGTTAGAGGACAATTTGTAGAAAACAGCTAGCTACATTTTGAAGTGTTGCATTTTGATTCCAGTGGGTGACCAACGTGGTAAACAGCTAGCTACATTTTGAAGTGTTACATTGTGATTCCAGTGGGTCACCAATGTGGTAAGTGTAACAATTTTTTTGTTAAATCACATAAATAGTAACTCTTTCAATTCAGAGCCTGGATTTTGCCCCTGAGGCTAATATCCATATCATGCTGAAATCAATAGAACAGTCATCAAACGTTTAGGGTTCTACATTGTGACATTACTTCATTGATATCATGAAACAACTCCTTCATGTATGTATTTTCTGATGTTTGAGCAGAGATCTTTTATCAGAGAATCTCTTGTCACATTGATCACAGCTTTGAGGCTTCTCTCCTGTGTGTGTCTGCTGGTGAACAATCAGATTGCTAGATGTAGTAAAACTCTTTCCACATTCATCACAGCTAAAAGGTTTATTTCCTGTGTGTGTTCTCTGGTGTGATACCAGGTTGCCTGACTGAGTAAAACTCTTCCCACATTGATCACAGCTATAAGGTTTCTCTCCTGTGTGTCTTCTCTGGTGTGATACCAGGTTGCCTGACTGAGTAAAACTCTTCCCACATTGAGTACAGCTATAAGGTTTCTCTACTGTGTGTGTTCTCTGGTGCGATTTTAATTGTCCTGAGCGAACAAAACTCTTTCCACAGTCAGAGCAGCTAAAAGGTCTCTCTCCTGTGTGGATTTTCTGGTGAATTTTAATGTCTGCTGAGGAGGCAAATGTCTTCCCACATTGCTCACAGATATAGGGTTTCTCTCCTGTGTGTATTCTCTGGTGTAATATCAGGCTGAATGACTGAGTAAAACTCTTCCCACATTGAGTACAGCTATAAGGTTTCTCTCCTGTGTGTGTTCTCTGGTGTAATATCAGACTGGATGATTGAGTAAAACTCTTCCCACATTGGTTACACTTATAAGGTTTCTCTCCTGTGTGCTTTCTCTGGTGTTTAGTCAGACCGCTAGATGTAACATATCTCTTCCCACATTGATCACAGCTATAAGGTTTCTCTCCTGTGTGTGTTCTCTGGTGTGATTTTAAACCTCCCGAAGAAACAAAACACTTTCCACAGTCAGAGCAGCGGTGAGATTTATTCCTTGTGGGTCTCTGCTGGTGTTTCTTAGGGTGTTTTGATCTGGAGAGACTTTTTTCTACCTCTTCAGCTTCATGATGTTGTTGAGGCTCCCCAGAGGATCCAGGATAGGCACGTCTCTCTCCTGTGTGAGCAACAAAGTCAGACAGATGGTTTAAGACCCACAACAGCGGAAATCCACTGTAAAAGGAGATGCCAACAGCGTAGCCATGTTGTACAACAATTGACGTCTGTAATGAATGTTAAAATTATTTGACAATTGTCTTAAGACAGTCAAGTGAGAAAGTCCGATTTTGTCTTGTTTTCCCATTAGTAGTAAAATCAATGATTGTAGGCTAGAAATAGGTTATTAAAGTTGTTGAAATCCTAAGCAGTGTGCCAGACGACCTTTGGTCTCCAATATAGGCCCCTTTCTATGTTTGCTAAAATTGCGACAAGGGCGATGCGCATGCAATTTGGTTTCAGAAACTCCTCCATGCTAATGAGGAAACCACTATTTACCGATATCGCTTTTAGTTTTTCACAATGTATTCTGAATATTACAGTATTATTATTATATTACACTATCAGCTATCAGTGCAAGATCAGGATGCTTCTCAAGGAAACTCACATTAAGCTCTGTGTCTATTCACTAATTCACCACCGTGGAGGAAAACTCAGGGGAGTTCTCATAGGCTGACAGCAAAAATAGCCTCCATTTACAGGTTGCTTATGAGTGCATTTCACATTACTTTTGGATTATAATTGTAAGGCTTGTTTGAATGTCCTGATTAATATAATGTTTGTGTTATTGTCAAAATTAACTACTTAATATTTAAAAATGACTTCAACCAGTAAAATGCTCTTTGGTTAGTTTTCCATCAGCCTGACATTGAGGGTTTGTACACTAAGTGTTAAACAAATTGGCCCATAACTTCACCTAACAATAACATAGACCTACTGTAGGACCCATAACTTCACCTAACAATAACATAGACCTACTGTAGGACCCATAACTTCACCTAACAACAACAAAGACCTACTGTAGGACCCATAACTTCACCTAACAACAACAAAGACCTACTGTAGGACCCATAACTTCACCCAACAACAACATAGACCTACTGTAGGACCCATAACTTCACCCAACAACAACACAGACCTACTGTAGGACCCATAACTTCACCTAACAACAAATATACCCATGTCATAATGTTTGTCATTTGACTGGCATTCAGAATTGTATTTCCTGAATCAGCTGATGATAGTTGAACATGTAACTAAACAGCTACCCTCACTTCAAAGGCAGTTATAGTCAATGAACTAATCACTGATCATAATCTTGATGTGATTGGCCTGACTGAAACATGGCTTAAGCCTGATGAATTTACTGTGTTAAATGAGGCCTCACCCCCTGGTTACACTAGTGACCATATCCCCCGCGCATCCCGCAAAGGCGGAGGTGTTGCTAACATTTATGATAGCAAATTTAAATTTACCCCCCAAAAAACAACGACGTTTTCGTCTTTTGAGCTTCTAGTCATGAAATCTATGCAGCCTACTCAATCACTTTTTATAGCTACTATTTACAGGCCTCCTGGGCCATATGCAGCGTTCCTCACTGAGTTCCCTGAATTCCTATCGGACCATGTAGTCATCACAAATAATATTCTAATTTTGGGTGATTTTAATATTGACATGGAAAAGTCCACAGACCCACTCCAAAAGGCTTTCGGAGCCATCATCGACTCAGTGGGTTTTGTCCAACATGTCTCTGGACCTATTCACTGCCACAGTCATACTCTGGACCTAGTTTTGTCCCATGGAATAAATGTTGTGGATCTTAATGTTTTTCCTCATAACCCTGGACTATCGGACCACCATTTTATTACGTTCGCAATCGCAAACAAACAATCTGCTCAGACCCCAACCAACAAGCATTAAAAGTCATGCTATAAATTCTCAGACAACCCAAAGATTCCTTGATGCCCTTCCAGACTCCCTCTGCCTACCCAAGGAAGTCAGAGGACAAAAATCAGTTAACCACCTAACCGAGGAACTCAATTTAACCTTGCGCAATACCCTAGATGCAGTTGCACCCCTAAAAACTAAAAACATTTGTCATAAGAAACTAGCTCCCTGGTATACAGAAAATACACGAGCTCTGAAGCAAGCTTCCAGAAAATTGGAACGGAAATGGCGCCACACCAAACTGGAAGTCTTCCGACTAGCTTGGAAAGACAGTACCGTGCAGTATCGAAGAGCACTGCTGCTCGATCATCCTATTTTTCCAACTTAATTGAGGAAAATAAGAACAATCCGAAATTTATTTTTGATACTGTCGCAAAGTTAACTAAAAAGCAGCATTCCCCAAGAGAGGATGGCTCTCACTTCAGCAGTGATGAATTCATGAACTTCTTTGAGGAAAAGATCATGATCATTAGAAAGCAAATTACGGACTCCTCTTTAAATCTGTGTATTCCTCCAAAGCTCCGTTGTCCTAAGTCTGCACAACCCTGCCAGGACCTAGGATCAAGGGAGACACTAAAGTGCTTTAGTACTATATCTCTTGACACAATGAGGAAAATAATCATGGCCTCTAAACCTTCAAGCTGCATACTGGACCCTATTCCAACTAAACTACTGAAAGAGCTGCTTTCTGTGCTTGGCCCTCCTATGTTGAACATAATAAACGGCTCTCTATCCACCGGATGTGTACCAAACTCACTAAAAGTGGCAGTAATAAAGCCTCTCTTGAAAAAGCCAAATCTTGACCCAGAAATTATTAAAAAAACTATCGGCCTATATCAAATCTTCCATTCCTCTCAAAAATTTTAGAAAAAGCTGTTGCGCAGCAACTCACTGCCTTCCTGAAGACAAACAATGTACACGAAACGCTTCAGTCTGGTTTTAGACCCCATCATAGCACTGAGACTGCACTTGTGAAGGTGGTAAATGACCTTTTAATGACGTCAGACTGAGGTTCTGCGTCTGTCCTCGTGCTCCTAGATCTTAGTGCTGCTTTTGATACCATCGATCACCACATTCTTTTGGAGAGATTGGAAACCCAAATTGGTCTACATGGACAAGTTCTGGCCTGGTTTAGGTCTTATCTGTCGGAAAGATATCAGTTTGTCTCTGTGAATGTTTTGTCCTCTGACAAATCAACTGTAAATTTCGGTGTTCTTCAAGGTTCCGTTTTAGGACCACTATTGTTTTCACTATATATTTTACCTCTTGGGGATGTCATTCGAAAACATAATGTTAAATTTCACTGCTATGCGGATGACACACAGCTGTACATTTCAATGAAACATGGTGAAGCCCCAAAATTGCCCTCGCTAGAAGCCTGTGTCTCAGACATAAGGAAGTGGATGGCTGCAAACTTTCTACTCTTAAACTCGGACAAAACAGAGATGCTTGTTCTAGGTCCCAAGAATCAAAGAGATCTTCTGTTGAATCTAACAATTAATCTGGATGGTTGTACAGTCGTCTCAAATAAAACTGTGAAGGACCTCGGCGTTACTCTGGACCCTGATCTCTCTTTTGAAGAACATATCAAGACTGTTTCAAGGACAGCTTTTTTCCATCTACGTAACATTGCAAAAATCTGAAACTTTCTGTCCAAAAATGACGCAGAAAAATGAATCCATGCCTTTGTTACTTCTAGGTTGGACTACTGCAATGCTCTACTTTCCGGCTACCCGGATAAAGCACTAAATAAACTTCAGTTAGTGCTAAATACGGCTGCTAGAATCTTGACTAGAACCAAAAAATATGATCATATTACTCCAGTGCTAGCCTCCCTACACTGGCTTCCTGTTAAGGCAAGGGCTGATTTGAAGGTTTTACTGATAACCTACAAAGCATTACATGGTCTTGCTCCTACCTATCTTTCCGATTTGGTCCTGCCGTACATACCTACATGTACGCTACGGTCACAAGACGCAGGCCTCCTAATTGTCCCTAGAATTTCTAAGCAAACAGCTGGAGGCAGGGCTTTCTCCTATAGAGCTCCATTTTTATGGAATAGTCTGCCTACCCATGTGAGAGACGCAGACTCAGTCTCAACCTTTAAGTCTTTACTGAAGACACATCTCTTCAGTAGGTCCTATGATTAAGTGTAGTCTGGCCCAGGGGTGTGAAGGTGAACGGAAAGGCTGGAGCAACGAACCACCCTTGCTGTCTCTGCCTGGCCGGTTTCCCCTCTTTCCACTGGGATTCTCTGCCTCTACCCCTATTACGGGGGCTGAGTCACTGGCTTACTGGTGTTTTTCCATGCCGTCCCTGGCGTCACTTGAGTGGGTTGAGTCACTGACGTGGTCTTCCTGTCCGGGTTGGTGCCCCCCTTGGGCTGTGCCGTGGCGGCGATCTTTGTGGGCTATACTCGACCTTGTCCCGGGATGGTATGTTGGTGGTTGGAGATATCCCTCCAGTGGTGTGGAGGCTGTGCTTTGGCAAAGTGGATGGGGTTATATCCTACCTGTTTGGCCCTGTCCGGGGGTTTCATCGGATGGGGCCACAATGTCTCCTGATGCCTCCTGTCTCAGCCTCCAGTATTTATGCTGCAGTAGTTTATGTGTCGGGGGGCTAGGGTCAGTCTGTCACATCTGGAGTATTTCTCTTGTCTTTTCCGGTGTCCTGTGTGAATTTAAATATGCTCTCTCTAATTCTCTCTTTCTCTTTCTTTCTTTCTCTCTCTCGGAGGACCTGAGCCCGAGGACCATGCCTCAGGACTACCTGGCTTGATGACTCCTTGCTGTCCCCAGTTCACCTGGCCGTGCTGCTGCTCCAGTTCCAACTGTTCTGCCTGCAGCTATGGAACCCTGACCTGTTCACCAGACGTGCTACCTGTCCAAGACCTGCTGTTTTCAACTCTCTAGAGACAGCAGGAGCGGTAGAGATACTCTCAAAGATCAGCTATAAAAAAGCCAACTGACACTTACTCTTGTGTTACTGACTTGTTGCACCCTCGACAACTACTATGATTATTATTATTTGACAATGCTGGTCATTTATGAACATTTGAACATCTAGGCCATGTGCTGTTATAATCTCCACCCGGCACAGCCAGAAGAGGACTGGCCACCCCTCATAGCCTGGTTCCTCTCTAGGTTTCTTCCTAGGTTTTGGCCTTTCTAGGGAGTTTTTCCTAGCCACCGTGCTTCTACACCTGCATTGCTTGCTGTTTGGGGTTTTAGGCTGGGATTCTGTACAGTACTTTGAGATATCAACTGATGTAAGAAGGGCTATATAAATACATTTGATTTGATACAGTATTAAAAATTATGTGTAATTATTTAAGAAATGCGTTAATGACAGTATCCATTTGGGTGTTGTCTAAAAATGTAAAACCATTGTTAAAACCATTGGATTTAGCAAACACGGAAATGATTTATAAATTCTGTGCCTATGAAAACTGTTTTCCCAGCATACAATAAGGAGACACTAAATGTTACGTAGTTAGAGTGCATTTCAGAGATCTGAACACAAAACAACTGTCCCACAGCAAGATCCAGTATTTAAGTTCATCATATGGAAAGCTTAACATTATGACTATAACTACTGTTCCCTGAAGGAGGGAAACTAGGTACAACATACTAATAAATCCACACGTTATGACTATAACTACTGTTCCCTGAAGGAGGGAAACTACGTACAACATACTATTAAATCCACACGTTATGACTATAACTACTGTTCCCTGAAGGAGGGAAACTAGGTACAATGTTACGAATCCCTTTGGCCCTGCAGTCCAGGGGGGATGGAAACGAAACCCATAACATAACCCATGCAAATTATAATAGTGGAAAGGAACAGTGAGAACAAAAACCACAGACAACTTAAATTTACCGTCAAACACTAAAGGTTTCTTTTTAAACACACGGTAAAGGGGGGCGGGAAGAGGGGCTGAGCTGGACCCAAGGAAAGAAACAACACTCAAAAAACACCCCTAAGCTAGACTAGCCTATTTCAATAACAGCTAACTAACCAAAAATACACTCGGTGGTCCGCCCAGTTCTAACTAGTGTATTTAGACACTGTTTTCCTATGTGTAATGTAGGCCCATGGGTGACTGGTTTTGTTACCCCCTTTTCCCACCATCAAACAAACAGTCAAACAACAAAACAATACTCACAGGATAACCGGACAAATGTGACATGTAGGAGCAAAACCAAAGATGGATCAATACAGAGAGAGAGAGCTGGGGACACAGAGAGATTGAGCTACAGAGAGTGAGATTGAACTGCTGAGAAAACAACTGGCTGGGTTTTTAAAGCATCAGACCAGTACATACAGTTGATTTTATTAAAACACATGGGGTGTGTCTATATATGGAAAAATACACGTTATAACATTTTTACCAATCGTTTGGTAGAAAGAAAAGACGACTCTTGGTTGGCCCTAGAGCATTAAGTTCAGACCGCTTCACTTTTTCAACATTTTGTTACGTTACTTATTCTAAATTAGATTTTTTTTAAAGAATCCCCATTAAATTAAAATGTTAAATGTTTTAGAAATGTTTAAGACTCAATTAATGAATTCAATTGATTGGACATGATTTGTAAAGGTACACACCTGTCTATATAAGGTCCCACAGTTGACAGTGTATGTCCGAGCACAAACCAAGCCATGAGGTCGAAGGAATTGTCCGTAGAGCTCTGAGACAGGATTGTGCCGAGGCATAGATCCGGGGAAGGGTACCAAAAAAATGTCTGCAGCATTGAAGGTCCCTAAGAACACAGTGGCCTCCATCATTCTTAAATGAAAGAAGTTTAGAACAACTAAGAGCTCCAGAGTTCCTCTGTGGCGTTAGGAGAACCTTCCATCTCTGCAGCACTCCACCAATCAGGCCTCCATGGTAGAGTGGCCAGACAGAAGCCACTCCTCAGAAAAAGCATATGACAGCCTGCTTGGAGTTGGCCAAAATGCCCCTAAAGGCCTCTGACCATGATAAACAATACTCTCTGGTCTGATGAAACCAAGATTGAACTCTGGCCTGAATGCCAAGTGTCACATCTGGAGGAAACCTGGCACCCTCCCTACGGTGAAGCATGGTGGTGGAGGAATCATGCTGTGGGGATGTTTTTCAGCAGCAGGGACTGGGAGACTAGTCAGGCTCGAGGGAAATATTAACCTGTTAGGGCTAGGGGGCAGTATTGACACGGCTGGATAAAAAAACATACCCGATTTAATCTGGTTACCACTCCTACCCAGTAACTAGAATATGCATATACTTATTACATATGGATAGAAAACACCCTAAATTTTCTAAAACTGTTTGAATGGTGTCTGTGAGTATAACAGAACTCATTTGGCAGGCAAAACCCTGAGACATTTTCTGACAGGAAGTGGATACCTGATGTGTTGTATTACCTTTAAACCTATCCCATTGAAAAACACAGGGGCTGAGGAATATTTTGGCACTTCCTATTGCTTCCACTAGATGTCACCAGCCTTTACAAAGTGTTTTGAGTCTTCTGGAGGGAGATCTGACCGAACAAGAGCCATGGAACGATGATGGCCCATTAGACACCTGGCGCGCGAGTTCATGTTGGGTACCCTCGTTCCAATACGTTATAAAAGAGTATGCATTCGTCCACCTTGAATATTATTCATGTTCTGGTTAAAAAAGGCCCTAATGATTTATGCTATACAACGTTTGACATGTTTGAACGAACGTAAATATATTTTTTCCCCTCGTTCATGACGAGAAGTCCGGCTGGCTTAGATCATGTGCTAACAAGACGGAGATTTTTGGACATAAATGATGAGCTTTTTTGAACAAAACTACATTCGTTATGGACCTGTGATACCTGGAAGTGACATCTGATGAAGAGAATCAAAGGTAATGGATTATTTACATAGTATTTTCGATTTTAGATCTCCCCAACATGACGTCTAGTCTGTATCGCAACGCGTATTTTTCTGGGCGCAGTGCTCAGATTATTGCAAAGTGTGATTTCCCAGTAAGGTTATTTTTAAATCTGGCAAGTTGATTGCGTTCAAGAGATGTAAATCTATAATTCTTTAAATGACAATATAATATTTTACCAATGTTTTCTAATTTTAATTATTTAATTTGTGGTGTTGACTTGACTGCCGGTTATTGGAGGGAAACGATTTCCTCAACATCAATGCCATAGTAAAACGCTGTTTTTGGATATAAATATGAACTTGATAGAACTAAAAATGCATGCATTGTCTAACATAATGTCCTAGGAGTGTCATCTGATGGAGATTGTAAAAGGTTAGTGCATCATTTTAGCTGGTTTTATGGTTTTGGTGACCCTGTCTTTGAATTGACAAAACATTACACACAACTCTTGTAAATGTACTGTCCTAACATACTCTAAATTTATGCTTTCGCCGTAAAACCTTTTTGAAATCGTAAAACGTGGTTAGATTAAGGAGATGTTTATCTTTCAAAGGGTGTAAAATAGTTGTATGTTTGAAAAATTTGAATTTTGACATTTATTTGGATTCAAATTTGCCGCTCTTGAAATGCACCTGCTGTTGATGGAGTGCACCACGGGTGGGACGCTAGCGTCCCACCTAGCCCATAGAGGTTAACGGAGCAAAGGGCAGAGAGATCCTTGATGAAAACCTGCTCGAGTGCTCAGGACCTCAGACTGGGGCAAAGGTTCACCGTCCAACAGGACAACGACCTTAAGCACACAGCAAAGACAACGCAGGAGTGGCTTCGGGATAAGTCTCTATGTCCTTGAGTGGCCCAGCCAGAGCCCGGACTGGAACCCGATCTAACATCTCTGGAGAAACCTGAAAATAGCTGTGCAGTGACGTTCCCCATCCAACCTGACAGAGCTTGAGAGGATCTGCAGAGGAGAATGGGAGAAACTCCACAAATGCAGGTGTGCCAATTACATTAGCTAAATGAAAGGAAAAATACTAATTTAATCAATTTTAGAATAAGGCGTTAACGTAACAAAACGTGGAAAAATTCAAGAGGTCTGAATACTTTCCCGAATGCACTGTATACAGCAACACCTCCCCATAGACATTCCTGTCTTTTCTGTAGTTGTTATATTCCTATATTGCTACTGCTGTATCAAAGGAATTATCTAAGTGAGTTTCAGAGATGAGCAGTACAGTGCATTCCAAATTCAATAGGCAGGCTAGTAAACAAAAGGTTTCAAAGAAAAACTTTTCCAGAAAATGTCAAAAAGTATAATGCCCGTCCAAGAGACTGTCGACCAATCGCATTTCACATTGTGATGCTGTGACACAAAGTTTCTAAGCTAATTGTCACAAAATCCCTTTAAAAAGCCCAGGGGAACACAAGTAAGCTTCATTCACCAGAAGTTATGCATGCTAGCCAACGTTAGTCAGGAGGCTCTTTAGTCTAGCTAGGGCTGGGCGATATGGACAAAATTTTCACAATATTTTTTTATTCAAAAAGTTGGTGAAGCAGCAACTGTACTGGAATGCGAACAATATAGATGCTACTTCGAGAACACAAACTCACATCTTTCACAGCAAAGAGTGAGGGAGTCCGGGGGATGACTGGAGGAGCAATGGAGGACGCATTGTGGGATTCTCTTGGCACAAGTACAGTTGTTGAGAATGAGTGGACGATGGTGAAGAACATTGCCTCTGTACAGTTCTTGAGACTGAGTGGACGATGGCAAAGAACAGTGGAGTGAAAAGGGCTAAAGTTGGTAATGAACAGCAGTTTATGGTTGGAGTGGGAATCATCAGCAAGGATATTTTTTTTGGGTGACCCGTTAGCGGTCTCAAAGATGGTGAAGGATGAATTGGGTAAAGTGGAATTGGTTTGAGTGACCAGGAGTGGTATGATGCTGATTTCGTGTGTCAACAGCGCAAAAGGAGAAAGCTCTGTGATTCAACAAGATGTGGACGTACGATGTGGAAGGCTATAACTTTCAGAGTAGGGCACTGGTTAAAAGTGTCATCTCTGGTGTTGCGTTGGACATAGAGGCTGGGTGGTTTAGGGATAACATTCCAGGTAGACGCACGTCGATTAAATTGAATGATAGACGGAAGGTTTTACTGTCGTTTGGTGAACTGGTTCTCCCATCTATGTATAACCTGGGTATGTGAGATATGCGGTGAGACCCTATGTATAGAAGCCGCTGTGGTGTTACAATTGTAAAAGTTTGGACACGTGGCAAGTGTTTGTCTAAGGAATAAATATGTTGTAGTTGAAGAGTCAGATGAAGCATGTTGTTGTAATTGTGATGGGAATCACGTTCCCAAGTTCCTGGAGTGCCCTGTACGGATGAAGGATGTCACAGTAGCTAGGGTCAGGCCCATCTAGCAGGTGTCCTATGTGGAGGCAGTGAAAATAGCTGAAGGAGTGAGTAGAGAGAAGGTAGTGGATGTCCCACAGTCTGCATTGAAGCCATGCAGGAGAAGGATCCCAAAACACTAATAGTGAAGGTGGACTTTGTTGTGTTTATAGTGCAAGAGATAAATTGCACTAGTCAAACTAATACAAAATCAAAAGAAGCTTGACATTGTGAAGGCGGCAAATAGATTTCTAGATCTCCAGAATACTGAATGAAGAGGTTCCCCCCCTCCCAGATTCCTGAAAATGTTTTGTTTTTGGGGTACATCACATTTAACAAACCAAACATTGAAATACCCTTATAGAAGGTAAAGTAAAAACCCAAACCGGTCCATACTGGTATATAGTCAAATATGGTATACCGCCCATCCCCAAGGCTAGGTTGAGAGTGGGCAGACATCGTACACATCACACTCAGGCAGACAAGACGTTTGATCTGACCAAAGGCCCAATCCATCTCCCGCAACTCAGACTTAGCCGAGGTATGGGCACCCAGGAGAGGAAGTCATTATCAGAAACACTAAGCCTCCTAAATAATGCTACACAATTGTCAAAAGAACTTGAGGGTGGACTAGCAGGGAAACAGTGCCAGACGTCCCCTAGTCTCGTACATGAACTGATGTACATGAACACAAAGTCCAGGGGGTGAGCACGCTCTACCACTAACATCCTGACCACAATGCTCGCGTCACGTGCGCGAGCATTGCAAAATAAATAAAATGTACACATACATGTTAAACAATCATTGCACCCACACTGCTTGTGCGTAGCCAGGCACTAAAATATAACTTGCTTCTATTTGTGACTCTCGACGCGCTGCAAGTCCCACCTCTCCCACCTCCTCATTGGTTTTTAGGAGCATATACCCACGTGGGTGATTGAAAGATGAACTGAGGTCCACAATACAGTCCAGTTGGTGGTGGTAATGCACCTTAAAGTTGCCAACCGCCATATAAAGTCCAAAGAAGAAAAGGAAGCCTGAAGGAAGGAGGAGAGATGATGAGAAACTAATTTTGTTCGACCGCAAGGCACTGCTGCCATCTAAGACCGTTTGGGGAGTTGCTACTGGTTACCGATTTTGATGTGATATGCAAGTATTATGTGAAAGTATTTGAAATTATTTTGATGTGATATGAAAGTATAATATCAGGATCCGACCCCTTTTTTTTCAATTTTTGCCTAAAATGATATTCCTAAATCTAACTGCCTGTAACTCAGGCCCTGAAGCAAGAGCATGCATATTCTTGGTACCATTTGAAAGGAAACAGTTTGAAGTTTGTGGAAATGTGAAAGGAATGTAGGAGATGTAGGAGATCTGGTAAAAGACAACACAAAGAAGAAAAACAACCGTTCTTTTGTATTTTTTTGTACCATCATCTTTGAAATGCAAGAGAAAGGCCATAATGCATTATTCCAGCCCAGGTGCAATTTAGATTTTGTCCACTAGAAGGCTGCAGTGTGTGTGCAAAGTTTATTCTGATCCAATGAGCCATTGCATTTCTGTTCAAAATTGTCTATCAAGACTGCCCAAATGAGTCTAATTTGTTTATTAACCTCTTACATCTAGACGTTCCGCTAGCGGAACACCTGCTCCAATATCCAATGATAGGGCGTGGCGCGAAATACAAAGTCCTCGAAAATCTGAAAACTTCCATTTTTCAAACATATGACTATTTTACACCATTTTAAAGACAAGACTCTCCTTTATCTAACCACACTGTCCGATTTCAAAAAGGCTTTACAGCGAAAGCAAAACATTAGATTATGTCAGCAGAGTTCCCAGCCAGAAATAATCAGACCACCCATTTTTCAAGCTAGCATATAATGTCACAAAAAACAAAACCACAGCTAAATGCAGCACTAACCTTTGATGATCTTCATCAGATGACACTCCTAGGACATTATGTTATACAATACATGCATGTTTTGTTCAATCAAGTTCATATTTATATAAAAAAAGCAGCTTTTTACATTAGCATGTGACGTTCAGAACTAGCATACCCACCGAAACTTCCGGAGAATTTACTAAATTACTCACGATAAACGTTCACAAAAAACATAACAATTATTTTAAGAATTATAGATACAGAACTCCTTTATGCAATCGCTATGTCCGATTTTAAAATAGCTTTTCGGTGAAAGCACATTTTGCAATATTCTGAGTAGATAGCTCGCCATCACAGGCTAGCTATTTTGACACCCACCAAGTTTGGCCCTCACCAAAGTCAGATTTACTATGAGAAAAATTGGATTACCCTTGCTGTTCTTCGTCAGAATGCACTCCCAGGACTTCTACTTCAATAACAAATGTTGGTTTGGTTCCAAATAATCCATAGTTATATCCAAATAGCGGCGTTTTGTTCGTGCGTTCAAGACACTATCCGAAGGGTGACGAAGGGTGACGCGCCCGGCGCGTTTCGTGACAAAATTTTTAAAAATATTCCATTACAGTACTTCGAAGCATGTCAAACGCTGTTTAAAATCAATTTTTATGCGATTTTTCTCGGAAAAAAGCAATAATATTCCGACCGGGAAACCGTGTTTTCGTTCAAAGACTGAAAATAAAAACATGGTGTCGGCTCGTGCACGCGCCCCCAGTCTCATTGTTCTCAGATCGACCACTATCCAAATGCGCTACTGTTTTTCAGCCATGGCCTGCAAAGGCATCATTCAACGTTTTGCCGCCTTCTGAGAGCCTATGGGAGCCGTAGGAAGTGTCACGTTACAGCAGAGATCCTCAGTTTTCAATAAAGAGAGTGTAGAAGGCCAAGAAATGGTCAGAGAGGGCACTTCCTGTAAGGAATCTTCTCAGGTTTTGGCCTGCTAAATGAGTTCTGTTATACTCACAGACACCATTCAAACAGTTTTAGAAACTTTGGAGTATTTTTTATCCATAGCTAATAATTATATGCATATTCTAGTTTCTGGGCAGGAGTAATAATCAGATTAAATCGGGTACGTTTTTTATCCGGCCGTGAAAATACTGCCCCCTATCCATAACAGGTTAATAACTTTTCATTTTCATAAATGTGCACTCTCCTTAAACAATAGCATGGTATTATTTCACTGCAATATCTACTGTAAATTGGACAGTGCAATTAGATTAACAAGAATTTAAGCTTTCTGCCAATATCAGATATGTCTATGTCCTAGAAAATGTTCTTGTTACTGTTATAGTGTGGACACAATATAAATAATGACATGGTTATTATTGGTATTGACCGTGACCTTTCCCTTTTGATGATGTCATCACTAAGAGTGAGTTCTGTGCAATATGATTCTACCACCGGTTGAGTGGGCTATATAGTTCTGCTATATTTGTACCGTTTGTACCTGGCAATACACCTTTAGGTTTGGGTTGAAAGTAAAGGAAAGTAATATCGAAATGCGTGTGGGCATTCCTTGTCAAGTTACTACACCTTTTTGGCAACGAGGATAAAACTTTATCAACTTGTACAGGGCGAGGTGCTAGCTAGCTAAGAAACAATGGAGGTAGTCAGTTAGCTAGCTAGCTTAATGAGCGACGGAGAGCAGGTGCCGCTGGACGGAAACGCCGACGGGGACAATCAGCAGCAAGTGAAAATCGCTAATGAGGATCAAGGACAAGTTGGCGTTATAATGGCAATGTTTGGGACTATCACTGAGTTTGTGGAAGAGAACGAGGACTGGACGGAATATGTGGAAAGGTTGGGACACTTTTTCTTGGCAAATGGAATCATAGATTAGGCTAAACAGCGCTCTATTCTCTTGAGTGTGTGTGGGGCTAAAACCTACAAGCTAATGAGGAATTTGGCTACACCACGGAGACCGGGAGAAATTCCTTTTGGGGATCTAGTTGCTCTCGTTCAGACACACCACAATCCAAAGCCGTCAGTGATTGTCCAGAGGTTCAAGTTTAACTGCCATTTTCGGAAAACAGGTCAGTCTGTTGCCAACTTTGTTGCTGAATTACGTGAACTCTCTGAACATTGTGAGTTTGGGGCTATGTTAGAGGACATGCTCCGTGACAGATTAGCCTGTGGCATTAATGAGGACAGCATACAGCACCGGTTGCTGGGGGAAGCCACACTGACTTTCAAGAGAGCATTGGAACTATCTCAAGGGATGGAGATGGCCGCTAGTAATGTGAAAAATATTCAAAAGGCCAACAGTGAAAGTTGTGGAGTGCATCAGGTGACAAAAGAGGTGGCAGGAAAAAGGGGAAAAGCAGTGGAATGTTTCAGATGTGGAGGGACACATTATGGTAACAACTGTAAGTTCATGGAGACTGTCTGTCACAATTGCAACAGAAAGGGACATTTAGCAAAAAAATGCAGGGGTCCTAGGAGCAAGCCAGAGGGTGGGCGGACTGGGCTGGGCAAGTTCACAGCACCAAAGCCTCAGTCAGCAGCGCACCACCTAGAGAGCACAGAGGAGGAGGAAGAGCATTGTTCCTACAACATGTTTAATGTGACGGAGCCGCGCGCAGAGCCCATCTATGCTACAGTGGAGGTAGATGGAAAGCAGATGAGGATGGAGGTTGACACGGGGGCCTCTGCCTCTGTCATAAGTGAGGAGACCTACAAACAAAAATGGGGCTCAAGACAGGTTTCTGCCCTCACACCGGCAGGGATCAGACTGCGTACGTACACCGGGGAGACCATACCATTGCTGGGGGCTCTAGAGGTGGACATTGCATACAACAGCCAGGAAGCGAGAGCACGGCTCCTGGTGGTGAAAGGGAATGGGCCTAGTTTACTAGGGCGTGACTGGCTAAACAAAATACAACTGAGCTGGGGTGAGATAAAACACACCCGAGTGACAGAGGATGTCATTCAAAAGTACCCAGAGATTTTCAAAGATGAACTGGGCACACTGCAGGGCACTGCAGTTAAGCTGTTTGTGGATCCTCAAGCCGAGCCTCGCTTTTTCAAGCCCAGGACAGTGCCTTACGCCATGAAAAAGAAAGTGGAAGATGAGTTGGAGCGGCTGCAGGAAGCAAACGTCATTACTCCCGTTCAGTTCTCCCGCTGGGCAGCTCCTATCGTTCCCGTTCTGAAAAGTGACGGCACGGTGCGTATATGTGGGGACTACAAACTCACCATCAACAGGGCCTCTAAGCTAGACGCTTACCCGCTGCCACGGGTGGAGGACTTGTTCGTGACACTGGCAGGAGGTCAGACGTTCTCAAAGCTTGACATGAGTCACGCCTACCAACAGCTCCTCCTGGACGAGGACTCAAAAGAGTATGTCACAGTGAACACGCACAAAGGCTTGTTCAGGTACAACCGCTTGGTTTTCGGAGTGGCGTCCAGCCCAGCCATTTTCCAGAGGACAATGGACAATCTACTGCAGGGGATCCCTCATGTAGCAGTGTACCTGGATGACATCCTGGTTACAGGGGAGACGGAGGAGGAGCACCTCCACCATCTGGACCAGGTGTTAAAGAGATTCTCTGAGGCAGGGCTGCGCCTGAAGCGTAGCAAGTGCACATTCCAAGCACAGAGTGTGACATACCTAGGTCACAAGATCACAGCGCAGGGTCTGTGTCCTGTGGACGACAAAGTCAGGGCAATCAAGGATGCTCCAAACCCCAAGAATGGGTCAGAGCTCAGGTCGTTCCTGGGCATGGTGAACTACTATGGTAAGTTCCTCTCGGAGCTGTCAACAGTGTTGGCTCCACTTTATCAGTTGCTCCACAAAGACTGTAAATGGAAGTGGGGGCCAGCACAAGAGAAAGCTTTCAAGGAAGTGAAAGCACTACTACAATCAGCACAACTTCTGGTTCATTTTGACCAAGACAAAGAGATCATCCTGTCATGTGACGCCTCACCCTATGGTGTCGGGGCAGTACTCTCTCATCAGATGGAGGACGGGTCAGAGAGACCCATTGGATTCGCATCACGTACGCTGACGAGTGCTGAGAAGGGTTATTCACAGTTAGACAAGGAAGGTCTGGCCATAGTCTTTGCTGTGAAACGCTTCCATCAGTACTTCTACGGTCGTCATTTCACCATATGCACTGACCACAAACCACTGATGAGCCTTTTTAGTGAATCAAGATGCATTCCGCCCATGGCTTCAGCAAGGTTACAGCGCTGGGCCCTGACACTGTCAACTTACCAGTACACGATAGTGTATAGAGCGGGGAAGGACAATGCAAATGCAGACGCGCTCAGCCGTCTCCCGCTACCAGAGATGCCTGCCACAACTGTGGTGCCTCCCGAGACAATTTTCCTAATGGAGAGATTGTCAAACTCACCTGTGAATGCCAAACAGATCAAACAGTGGACAGACCGGGATCCTATCCTGTCCCAAGTGAAAAGATTCCTGATGCAGGGTTGGCCTCCTGTCATAGAGGATGATGGACTAAGACCTTATGCAAAGCGCAAAACTGAGCTGAGTGTGCAGGACGGCTGCATACTCTGGGGGTCCAGAGTGGTTGTTCCAACCCCTGGCCGTGATCAAGTCATGGATGAGGTCCATGAGGCTCACCCGGGTGCCTCCCTGATGAAAAGTTTAGCCAGATCTTACATCTGGGGGCCTAACATGGATCAGGAGGTAGAAGACAAAGTTTAATCATGTTCAGAGTGCCAGATCAACCAGAAGATGGCGCCACCCGCGCCACTACATCTGTGGGAGTGGCCTGACCGCCCATGGTCCAGGCTGCATATAGATTTTGCAGGCCCATTCATGGGTCACATGTTCCTTGTCATGGTGGACGCACACTCCAAGTGGCTGGAGGCGCACATCATGAGCAACATCACAGCGACCACAACCATCGAAAAGCTTCGGCAGGTGTTTTCAACCCATGGTCTGCCGGACTCTCTGGTGTCCGACAACGCAACAACGTTTACCTGTGACTTGTTCCAAGAATTCATGCGGAGAAACGGGATCCGCCATGTCCGCAGCGCCCCGTTTCACCTGGCCTCATACGGCTTAGCGGAGCGGGCTGTGCAGACACTGAAAGAGGGGCTCAAAAGGATGACTGGGGGAACCATCACAACTAAGCTCTCTCGGTTCTTGTTCCAGTACCGCATCACGCCACAAACAACAACAGGACAGGCTCCAGCGGTGATGTTAATGGGCAGAAAGACAAAAGCTCACCTGGATCTACTGCATCCGAACATCAGAGCACGAGTGGAACGGAAGCAGGAGATACAAAAAGAGAGACATGACCACCACGCAAGGGAGAGACAGTTAAAACCCAATGACACTGTCTACATCCGCAACTTCACAAGCAGCCAACGCTGGTTGCCAGGTATCATTCTGAGTCAGAGTGGTCCCGTCTCCTTTGTGGTCAAACTGACTGATGGGCGAGTCATGCGCAGACACCAGGACCATCTCCGCCTTCGCTATGACAAAGACAAGACCATGTTTTCAGACGGAACAGCTGTGGGTGGTAGTATACAAGTTGAAATCCCACAGGAAACAGCATCTGAGGAACAGGGGCATTAAGTGGTTCCAGCAGAGGGTGATGGACATTCTCTCACAAACACCCAACCCGCTCCTGTGCCCTCAGACCCAGCTCCACTGGGACACGCCTTACCTGTGTCTCGTAGCACACCAGGAGTACTGCGCAGATCACAGTGTAGTCACAAGCCTCCTGAAAGACTAACTCTGTAGTTGAGACTGAGAGACTCATGGTGTAAGTGTTTGGAGCAGCAGACCTAGTTGAAAAGAAATAAGGCCTGTCATTTTATTGTTGTTGTTTTGTTTACATTTACGGTAACACCAGCAGAAGTTCTACAGTGTGGTGTAGTAAAGAAAAGAAAATACTGATGTGGTTTACTTGTTAACCTTATGTTTTCCTTACAGGGGGGATTTAAATTGAGGGGGGAGAAGTGTTATAGTGTGGAGACAATATAAATAATGACATGGTTATTATTGGTATTGACCGTGACCTTTCCCTTTTGATGATGTCATCACTAAGAGTGAGTTCTGTGCAATGTGATTCAACCACCGGTTGAGTTGGCTATATAGTTCTGCTATATTTGTACCGTTTGTACCTGGCAATACACCTTAGGTTTGGGTTGAAAGTAAAGGAAAGTAATATCGAAATGCGTGTGGGCATTCCTTGTCAAGTTACTACAGTCACTTACAACCTCATGCTAATCGCATTAGCATACGTTAGCTCAACCGTCCTGTGGACGGGACACAGATCCTGAAGAAGTTGTTTAAAGCAGCAATCAGCAGTAGAAACAATAACAAGCGTACTCTCTGCCCGTTTCGGTAAAAAGCTGAGGGATGTGGCTGGAGAAATGTAACCATCCATGATATCAACATTATAGTTTTAACCATGTTTTGAAGATATACGGTGTTTGTTATATTTACTGACAAACATTGGGGTAAAAAAAGCTTATATTTTGGGTTCTGATGGGGTACAACAGTTGAACGAAGCTCATAAGGCATTTAGAACTGATTTCTTAAAGAAACAATGGGTACATATCATTAATGTATAAGTCCCAAAATGGATGTAACAACTGCTGATTGCCTCTTTAAGACTACATCTTGGGCTAAGCTAATAGGAGATATTGAGGACTACAGTATTTCAGGCATTGTCATTGGATGCATTTGATCAATTGTTAACGTTTTGTTGATGGTCCACTCTTGATGTTCTACACATTACAGTGCAGCTTCAGCCATTCCTACAGAACAACATTAAAGTGTAGAACCCCTCTACTGCATATTGGTTCAACGATTGCAGAGACGGTACTTACTGGTGTTAAACAGATCTCCAACCTCCTCTTCTTCCTCCTTCTCCTCTTTCAATGTGACAGTCATCTCCCCCTCCTCCTCTTTCACTCCAAAAACTGCATCCCCCTCTTCTTTTACAGTAACATCCTCTTCCTCATTGAACGCTTCTTTCTCTTCTTTCACTGAAACGTCTGTCTCTTCTTCTTTCACGGTAACAGCCTCACACTCTACTTCTTGTTTTACTGTGATATCCTCCTCTTCCTCCTCCTCTTTCACGAGAGCTTCTTTCTCCGTCCAGCAGACCTCTTCTTTAGCAGGAGGAGAGTAGCTTAGTGAACTCATGGTCGGGGATGTTAGCTAGCTAGCATTAGCGACAAGCTTAGTTCTAAGCTAATTTAGCAAACCAGCTAGTTGACAAACAACGTAAATATATAATTAAATGGGCCAACAAGTACATACGACAGAAGTGTGTTTAATACACAGCGACTAACATACACCAAAACAATGTAAATAGCGTGAATGTTGTAGCTATGTTTGCTAGAAAGCTACGGAGGTGTCTGACTAGCTGTTGTTGTTGAAGGAGCGTCCCATCCACTAGATTATACGTCACACTGGCAGCATCGCCTGAACCTAAAAGACGCACATCGCCATCTGCTGTCTGGAGTGGGCAACGCAGTTGAGGAACTAAAAGTTAAGTTTTCATTTATTTCATAAAAGTGTAATATTATATTAAGTCGTTCAAAGAGAAGCATGTGTTGATTGATTCGTGTTTAATAAGTGAGCATTTAAAACAAACTTTACACCCACTACATATTTGCATTGAACCATACTTCTGACATGGATCCTTTTGACCACAGAAGCATATCTTTTATCATAGCCAAAATGTGGTTTATTCCAGTCTTCAAATTTTTCATGTCCTTGTCAATCAACTTGTTCTTAATAAATCTAAATCATGGTTTAGTGTTTCTGTATCAAAATGGACTTTTAAGAAATTCAAATCCTTTGGAGTAATTTTCACTCCAGCCAAAAGCCCCTTTGATAAATAGGACGTTTATTTCAAATCAAAATCAAATCACATTTTATTGGTCACATACACGTGTTTAGCAGAAGTTATTGCGGATGTAGCAAAATGCTTGTGTTTCTAGCTCCGACAGTGCAGTAATATCTAACAAGTAATATCTAACAATTTCACAACATATACCCAATACACACAAATCTAAGTATTTGAATCTAGGTTTCTCTGTAGACATGATCCATCCCACCAGAGGGTGGAGGGGCCCCTGTATCAGTGGTTTTGACCAGATAGATACCTGCAGACACACGGTATCGTTGCTTCCCATGTACTCTTCTAAGATTGGACTTTTCTGTACCACGTATCACGTGACTGTGTACAAAACTGCCAACAGTATAAAACTTTGCGAGCGGTAGAAAATTCTGCCAGAGGTAGAAAACTCTGCCAGTGGTATACGGTGCATTAGTTAAGAATTCAGAACCCTTCACTATTTACACATTTTGTTACGTTATAGCCTTATTCTAAAATTGAATAATTTTTCCCCCTCATCAATCTACACACCCATAATGACCAACTAAAAACAGGTTTTTAAACATTTTTGCAAATGTATTTACTTAAGTATTCAGACCCTTTGTTCTGAGACTCGAAACTGAGCTCAGATGCATCCTGATTCCATTGATGATCCTTGAGATGTTTCTACAACTTGATTGGAGTCCACTTGTGGTAAATTCAACTGATTAGACTTGATTTGGAAAGGCACACACCTGTCTATATAAGGTCCCACAGTTTACAGTGCATGTCAGAGCAAAAACCAAGCCATGAGGTCAAAGGAATTGTCCATAGAGCTTTGAGACAGGATTGTGTCGAGGCACAGATCTGGGGAAAGGTACCAAAAAATGTCTGCAGCATTCAAGGTCCCCAAGAACAAAGTGGCATCCATCATTCTTAAATGGAAGAAGTTTGAAACCACCAAGACTCGTCCTAGAGCTGGCCACCCGGCCAAACTGAGAAATCGGGGGAGAAGGGCCTTGGTTAGGGAGCTGAACAAGAACCCTATGTTCACTCTGACAGAGCTCCAGAGTTCCTCTGTGGAGATGGGAGAAACTTCCAGAAGGACAACCATCTCTGCAGCACTCTACAAATCAGGCCTTAATGTAGCAATGATTAAATTGTCAACATTTATTTCAATGGTCAATTCAGTGAACTGTTCTGTGAAAGGTGTCAGCTAGAGATGACATGCAGGAGCTTGCAGGGATTTGTTGTCTTGCATGTCGTCTACTTTTATGCTTATTAGCATTTCCGAATCGGAGAGTAAAGAGACACAAAAATATTGGTACAAGTAATTGTCTTTATTATGGATCCCCATTAGTTCCTGCCAGGGCAGCAGCAACTCTTCCTGGGATTTTTTATGGATCTCCATTAGTTCCTGCCAAGTAAGGTTAGGGAGCGTGCCAGCCTGCCTGAACCGCCCCTGAATTAACAGGTATAAATGATGGGTTAGGAATTAACAGGTATAAATGATGGGTTATGAAAGAACAGGTATAAATGATGGGTTATGAATGAACAGGTATAAATTATGGGTTGCGAATGAAAATATGTAAATGATGGGTTATGAATTAACAGGTATAATGATGGGTTATGAACAACCTGATATAAATGTTGGGTTATGAATTAACAGGTATAAATGATGGGTTATGAATAAAAAGGAATAAATGATGGGACATGAACGAACAGGTATAAATGATGGGTTATGAATGAACAGGTATAAATGATGGGCTATGAATGAACAGGTATAAATTATGGGTTGCGAATTAAAATATATAAATGATGGGTTATGAATTAACAGGTATCGATGATGTGTTATGAATGAACAGACATAAATTATGGGTTGTGAAAGAACAGGTATAAATGATGGTTTATGAATTAACAGGTATAAATTATGGGTTGCGAATTAAAATATATAAATGATGGGTTTATGAATTAACAGGTATAAAAAGGGTTGTGAATTAACAGTTATAAATTATGGGTTATAAATTAACAGATATAAATGATGGGTTATGAATTAAAATATATAAATGATGTGTTATGAATTAACAGATATAAATGATGGGTTATGAATTAACAGGTATAAATTATGGGTTGCGAATTAAAATATGTAAATGATGGGTTATGAATTAACAGGTATAAATGATGGGTTATGAACTAACAGGTATAAATGATGGGTTATGAATTAACAGGTATAATGATGGGTTATGAATTAACAGGTATAATGATGGGTTATGAACAACCTGATATAAATGTTGGGTTATGAATGAACAGGTATAAATGATGGGTTATGATATATCAGGTATAAATTATGGTTTATGAATTAACAGGTATAAATGATGGGTTGTGAATTAACAGCTATAAATGATAGGTTATGAATTAACAAGTATAAATGATGGGTTATGAATTAACAGGTATAAATGATGGGTTATGAAATAACAGGTGTAAATTATGGGTTATGAATTAACAGGTATAAATAATGGGTAATGAATTAACAGGTATAAATGATGGATTACGAAATAACAGGTATAAATTATGGGTTATGGATTAACAGATATAATTGATGGGTTAGGAATTTACAGGTATAACTGATGGGTTGTGAAAGAACAGGTATAAATGATGGGTTATGAATGAACAGGTATAAATGATGGGTTATGAATGAACAGGTATAAATGATGGGTTATGAATTAACAGATATAAATGATGGGTTATGAACTAACAGGTATAAATGATGGGTTATGAACTAACAGGTATTAATGATGGGTTATGAACAAACAGGAAAACATTTTGGGGTATTTATTAACAGGTATAAATGTTGGGTTATGAATTAACAGGAAAAATGATGGGTTGTCAATTTAAAAAAAAAAAGATGAGTTATGAATTAACAGGTATAAATGATGGGTTATGAATTCAAATAAATAAATGATGGGTTGTGAATTAACAGATATAAATGATTGGTTATGAATGGACAGGTATAAACAATGGGTTATGAATTAACAGATATAATGTCAGTCACTCCGGCGGCTCGGGGCAGTCTGGCCACTCCGGCGGCTCGGGGCAGTCTGGCCACTCCGGCGGCTCGGGGCAGTCTGGCCACTCCGGCGGCTCGGGGCAGCTCTGGTGACTGTTGACTGGCGGGCAGCTCTGGTGACTGTTGACTGGCGGGCAGCTCTGGTGACTGTTGACTGGCGGGCAGCTCTGGTGACTGTTGACTGGCGAGGCTGGGTTTACGCACTTGAAGCCTGGTGCGTGGTGCTGGAACACGCACCTCCAGGCTAGTGCGGGGAGCGGGAACAGGACGAGTCGGACTGGGTTGACGCACTTCCGGGTCCGCACGAGAGACAGGAGCTGGAAACCCAGGGCTATGGAGGCGCACAGGCGGTCTTGATCTTACCTCCTGCACAACCCGTCCTGGATGGATGGAACTAGTAGCCCTGCACGAGCGGGGTGTTTGTACAGGGCGGACTGGGTTGTGCAGGGGCCTGATGGTAGCCGTGCGTAGAGCGGGAGTTGGGTAGCCTGGTCCTCGGAGGCGTACCGGCGACCAGATGCGCTGCGCAGGCATCCTCCTACCAGGCTGGATGCCCGCTCTAGCACTGCACCTGCGAGGGGCTGGAATAACGCGCACCGGACTGTGCGTGCGTATGGGTGAGATGTTTCGCTGAGGAGCGCACTATGGCGCTCTCCACCTCATACGCTCCTCCATATAACCACGGGTAGCTGGCTTCCGGCTCTTCCTAGGCCTAGCCAAACTACCCGTGTGCCCCCCCAAAAAGAATTCTTGGGGGTGCCTCTCGTGCTTCTCCCTCAGCGCGTCCAAGGCCTCGTACCTCCGCCTCTCTGCCTTGGCTGCCTCAATTTCCCACTGCGGGTGGCGATAATCCCCAGCCTGGTGCCAAGGTCCAGCCCCGTCCAGAACTTCCTCCCAGGTCCATCTCTCCCGCCAGTCCAACTCGAAGTCCCTTTTCTTCTGCTGCTTGGTCCTTAGTTGGTGGGAGATTCTGTCAACGCTCATCGTTAGAAATGGCGGACCAAAACGCAGCAGGTATGTGTATACTCATCCTCTTTATTTACGGGAAAAGAAGGAAAACCCAAACAAACACGTATACAAAAATAACAAAACGATGAACGACAAAATGACAGTCTTGAAGGCACCACAGCAATCCAAGAATAATCTCCCACAACCGACAAACACAAACACACCCTCATGTATGGGACTCTCAATCAAAGGCAAATAGACAACACCTGCCTTCAATTGAGAGTCCCAACCCCAATGAACCCAAACATAGAAGCAGACACACTAGACTCAACATAGAATTACATGAACATAGATCATAAACCAAAAACCCGGAAATACTAAATCAAACGCCCTCTTACCAACACACCACCCTGAACCACATAAAACAAATACCCTCTGCCACGCCCTGACCAAACTACAATAACAATTAACCCTTATACTGGCCAGGACGTGACAGTACCCCCCCCTTAAAAGGTGCTAACCCCGGAAGCACCTTAAAAAAATAAAAAATAAAACACAACCCCAAACAACAAAACAAAATTTCCCCTCTACTAATAGGGAGGGAAGGGAGGGTGGCTGCCGTCAACGACGGCACTGTGCTACACCCCCCCTCCCCAACCCACCTATATCAGGAGGTGGCTCCGGTTCTGGCCGTTCCAGGCAGTCGGGCCACTCCGGCGGCTCGGGGCAGTCTGGCCACTCCGGCGGCTCGGGGCAGTCTGGCCACTCCGGCGGCTCGGGGCAGTCTGGCCACTCCGGCGGCTCGGGGCAGTCTGGCCACTCCGGCGGCTCGGGGCAGCTCTGGTTACTGTTGACTGGCGGGCAGCTCTGGTGACTGTTGACTGGCGGGCAGCTCTGGTGACTGTTGACTGGCGGGCAGCTCTGGTGACTGTTGACTGGCGGGCAGCTCTGGTGACTGTTGACTGGCGGGCAGCTCTGGTGACTGTTGACTGGCGGGCAGCTCTGGTGACTGTTGACTGGCGAGGCTGGGTTTACGCACTTGAAGCCTGGTGCGTGGTGCTGGTACTGGGCGTACCAGATTGGGAACACGCACCTCCAGGCTAGTGCGGGGAGCGGGAACAGGACGAGTCGGACTGGGTTGACGCACTTCTGGGTCCGCACGAGAGACAGGAGCTGGAAACCCAGGGCTATGGAGGCGCACAGGCGGTCTTGATCTTACCTCCTGCACAACCCGTCCTGGATGGATGGAACTAGTAGCCCTGCACGAGCGGGGTGTTTGTACAGGGCGGACTGGGTTGTGCAGGGGCCTGATGGTAGCCGTGCGTAGAGCGGGAGTTGGGTAGCCTGGTCCTCGGAGGCGTACCGGCGACCAGATGCACTGCGCAGGCATCCTCCTACCAGGCTGGATGCCCGCTCTAGCACTGCACCTGCGAGGGGCTGGAATAACGCGCACCGGACTGTGCGTGCGTATGGGTGAGATGTTTCGCTGAGGAGCGCACTATGGCGCTCTCCACCTCATACGCTCCTCCATGTAACCACGGGTAGCTGGCTTCCGGCTCTTCCTAGGCCTAGCCAAACTACCCATGTGCCCCCCCCAAAAAAATTATTGGGGGTGCCTCTCGTGCTTCTCCCTCAGCGCGTCCAAGGCCTCGTACCTCCGCCTCTCTGCCTTGGCTGCCTCAATTTCCCACTGCGGGTGGCGATAATCCCCAGCCTGGTGCCAAGGTCCAGCCCCGTCCAGAACTTCCTCCCAGGTCCATCTCTCCCGCCAGTCCAACTCGAAGTCCCTTTTCTTCTGCTGCTTGGTCCTTAGTTGGTGGGAGATTCTGTCAACGCTCATCGTTAGAAATGGCGGACCAAAACGCAGCAGGTATGTGTATACTCATCCTCTTTATTTACGGGAAAAGAAGGAAAACCCAAACAAACACGTATACAAAAATAACAAAACGATGAACGACAAAATGACAGTCTTGAAGGCACCACAGCAATCCAAGAACAATCTCCCACAACCGACAAACACACCCTCATATATGGGACTCTCAATCAAAGGCAAATAGACAACACCTGCCTTCAATTGAGAGTCCCAACCCCAATGAACCCAAACATAGAAGCAGGCACACTAGACTCAACATAGAATTACATAAACATAGATCATAAACCAAAAACCCGGAAATACTAAATCAAACGCCCTCTTACCAACACACCACCCTGAACCACATAAAACAAATACCCTCTGCCACGTCCTGACCAAACTACAATAACAATTAACCCTTATCCTGGCCAGGACGTGACATATAAATGATGGGTTATGAATTAACAGGTATTAATGATGGGTTATGAACAAACAGGAAAAAATGTTGGGGTATTTATTAACAGGTATAAATGTTGGATTATGAATTAACAGGAAAAATGATGGGTTGTCAATTTAAAAAAAGATGAGTTATGAATTAACAGGTATAAATGATGGGTTATGAATTCAAATAAATAAATGATGGGTTGTGAATTAACATATATAAATGATGGGTTATGAAGTAACAGTTATAAATGATGGGTTATGAATTAACAGGTATAAATGATGGGTTACGAAATAAAATATATAAATGATGGGTTGTGAATTAACATATATAAATGATGGGTTATGAAGTAACAGTTATAAATGATGACTTGTGAATTAACAGGTATAAATGATGAGTTGCGAATGACAATATACAAATAATAGGTTATGAAATAACATATATAAATGATGGGTTATGTATTGACAGATATACGTAATGGGTTATGAATTAACAGGGATAAATTATGTGTTATGAATTAACAGGTTTTTAATGATGGGTTATGAATTAACAGATTTAAATGATGGGTTATGAATTTACAGATATAAATGATGGGTTATGAAAGGATAGGTATAAATGATGGGTTATGAATGAACAGGTTAAAATTATGGGTTATGAACTAACAGGTATAAATGATGGGTTGTGAATTAACAGATGTAAATGATGGGATGTGAGTTAACAGGAATAAATGATGGGTTATGAACTAAGAGGTATAAATGATGGGTTTTGAACTAACAGGGATTAATGATGGGTTGCGAATCACAATATCTAAATGATGGGTTATGAATTAACAGATATAAATGATGGGTTATGAATTGACAGGTATAAATGATGGGTTGTCAATGAACAGGTATAAATGATGGGTTGCGAATTTAAATATATAAATGATGGGATATGAATTAAAAGGAATAAATGATGGGTTATAAATGAACAGATATAAATGATGGGTTATGAATTAACAAGTATAAATGATGGGTAATAAATTAAGAGGTATAAATGATGGCTTATGAAATAACAGCTATAACTTATGAGTTGAGAATTAACATATATAAATAATGGGTTAGGAATTAAAATATATAAATGATGAGTAGTGAATTAACAGGTATAAATGATGGGTTGCGAATTAAAATATATAAATTATGAGTTATGAATTAACAGGTATAAATAATGGGTAATGAATTTACAGGTATAAATGATGGGTTGCAAATTAAAATATATAAATGATGGGTTATGAATTAAGAGGTATGAATGATGGGTTATGAACTAACAGGTATAAATGATGGGTTATGAACTAACAGGTATAAATGATGGGTTTTGAATTAAAATGAATAAATGATGGGTTATGAATTAACAGGTATAAATGATGGGTTATGAACTAACAGGTATAAATGATGGGTAATGAATTAACAGGTATAAATGACAGGTTACGAATGAACAGGTATGAATGATGGGTAATGAATTAACATTACGACCCTGGACCTGACAAAAGGGTACTGGCAAATTCCTCTGACCCCCAGGGCCAAAGAAAAGACAGCCTTTGCAACCCCTGACGGTTTGTTTCAATACACCGTCATGCCATTCGGCCTACACGGGGCCCCAGCCACCTTTCAACGGCTCATGGACAAGGTCCTAAAACTGCACCAAACATACGCCGCAGCTTATTTAGATGACGTGGGGATCTACAGCCCAGATTGGGAATCCCACTTACCCCGGGTACAGGCAGTGTTAGACGCCCTTAGAAAGGCAGGGCTCACGGCGAACCCTGCCAAGTGTTATGTGGGGTTAGAGGAAACGGAGTATCTGGGATACACAGTGGGAAGAGGATTAATCAAACCCCAACGTAAGAAGGTGGAGGCAATTAGAGAATGGCCGAAACCAGTAAATAAGAAGCAGGTTCGAGCCTTCCTAGGGCTGACCGGGTACTACCGGAAGTTCATCCCAAGTTATGCCACAGTGGCCGCCCCACTCACCGACATGACTAGAGCCAGAGGGCCAAACATGGTCAAGTGGGATGAAAGGGCCACCAAAGCATTTAGGACATTACAGGAGGCCCTCTGCTGTAATCCAGTGCTGGTGGTACCAGACTTTGAGAGAGAGTTTGTGGTTCAGACGGATGCTTCAGAGGTCGGCTTGGAACACCCCATCCTGTTTTTAAGCAGGAAGCTGGAACCATGGGAAACCAACTACTCAGTTGTTGAGAAAGAGGCGCTGGCAGTAAAGTGGGCTCTGGAAAGCCTGAAATACTACCTGCTGGGGCGCCACTTCACCCTCATCAGTGACCATGCACCACTCACCTGGATGCATAGGGCTAAAGAGAAGAACGCTCGGGTGATGTTTTGAGTCTCCAACCGTTTCACTTTGACTTGAAACACAGAGCAGGAAAGGAAATGGGAAATGTGGATGGGTTATCCCGCATGCACGCATATTTTGCTGCGGTAGCCCGACCTAGGGGATCGGATCTAGGGGGGGAGATGTGTGGCAAAGAAGGGGGTCGAGTGATAAATGGCAGATATGTGAGGGCAGAACTAATAAACGGGCTCTGCCCGATCACTAAAATGGCCACCCCGATCAGAACTACAGATCACAAAATGGCCGACTGCCAAAACTACAATTCCCAGAAGCAAGGGGAACCCTCAGAAGGTGGAGCCGACCCACAGATAAAAGGTCAAGAAAAACCAGGAAGAGAGAGAGAGGGCGGGAAGGATCTATGAACCATAGAGAAAGAGACAATCTACATTGGCTGGATTTACCGTGTACGAGCTGGACTGTTTTGGACTTACCTGTTGGCGTTTAGACCTGGACCTACCGAGAACCATATTTGTGTACCGAACCCTGCTATCCTTGACCTTACCTGTGGCCTGGGTGGACCAGGACAGCGAAACAAACACACAGGTACTGTCATGTTCGAAAGAACTTTCATTCTGGGCTGACTTTGGTGACAGTTTCCCACTTAATTTGTGACAGACGCTCCTAACTTTGAAGAGGTTTGCCACAATATATAAATAATGGGTTATGAATTAAAATATGTAAATGATGAGTTGTGAATTAACCGGTAGAAATTATGGGTTGCGAATTAAAATATACAAATGATGGGTTATGAACTAACAGGTATAAATGATGGGATGTGAATTAACAGGAATAAATGATGGGGTATAAATTATGGGTTTTGAACTAACAGCATAAATGATGGGTTGTGAATTACAATATATAAATGATGGGTTATGAATTAACAGGTATAAATAATGGGCTATGAATTAAGAGGTATAAATGATGGGTTGCGAATTAAATATATAAATGATGGGTTATGAATGAACAGGAATAAATGATGGGTTATGAACTAACAGATATAAATGATGGGTTTATGAATTAACAGGTATACCTGTAAATGATGAGTTGTGATTTAACAAGTATAAATGATGGGTTGCGAATTAAAATATATAAATGATGGGTTTTGAATTAACAGGTCTAAATGAAGGGTTGCGAATTAACAGGTCTAAATGATGAGTTGTGAATTAACAGGTATAAATGATGGGTTGCATATTAAAAATATATAAATGATGGGTTTTGAACTAACAGGTATAAATGATGGGTTTATAAATTAACAGATATAAATGATGGATTATGAATTAACAGGTATAAATGATGGGCTATTAATTGACAGGTGTAAATGATGGGTTATGAATTAACATGTATAAATGATGGGTTATAAATTAACAGGTATAAATGATGGGTTATGAATTAACCCAGGCATTTCAATATATTCAAGATTTCTTATGATCCATGTGCAATATGCAAATATGTTCCTTGCAATTATTCATTATTTCATGAGAGAAACATGATAATTAATGATTTCTGAACAACCATATTTAATATGTATAGAATATCTTATGAACTTTATTTCACTTGGTGACGTTTCATTATTGTCAGGAATTCCGCTTCCTGAGTCTGTTTTCTGCCTGAGCTGACTGTTTTTTTGTTTTGGAGTCTTTTGTCTGAGGTTTCTGAACGCACCCTGTCTGGTTGCCAGGCGACGAAGCTAGGCGGGAGATCTTTTGATTACCGCACCTGCATCTCATCAACCATCTGCACACCTGGTCCTGATCATCACCTCTTCATAAACCCTGACATTCATTCCCTGCCGGATCGTTAGCAACGAACAGTATGTTGTGCCAGCGTATCAGCCTCATGTTTCCTGAGTTTGTTTTGTTATTCTGTACTTGTTGCCGGTTACTCACTCCCGTTTACTCTGTCTACAGACATTCTCCCGGAACATTCAACTCCCTTGCCTGGCCGTCGGTGGATACAGTGACTTCATTGGATCAACCCATTCACTCTCATCAACTCACCTCCGCTGCCGTTCCGTCTCCTGGATTATTCAATTTACACATCAAGACTACCAATAAATACTCACCTTCATTTTACTCACCTTGTCTGCTTCTGGGTTCTGTCTTAGAGAATTGTGACAATTATAGTGAGCATAACATGACAATACATGACATCTAAGTAGCTGAATATGATTATGGTCTAACAGTTTGAAGGACACAACTCATGTTATTCTGGTTAAACAGTGAGAGACTAGTTGATAAAGGAGTGGGGATGTTTTTATAATTAGGAAATAATGTCATATTTTACTCGTACCTCAGCCAGCATTGTGAATGGTGTCTGAGGCGTTGACATACTAGACCAGGGCAGTAAATCTAATACTTAGGTGTTTTTAGTCATGCATGAAAGGTCTGGGGTGGTTATAAGTTACTGACCTTGGAATAGGTTTCTGGCCATGCTGGCAGGGTCTGAATCGAACCCAATATCCATCTGGCACACTGGCAGGGTCTGAATTAAACCCAATGTCCACCTAGCACACTGACAGGGTCTGAATCAAACCCAATGACCACCTGGCACACTGGCAGGGTCTGAATCGAACCCAATGTCCATCTGGCACACTGGCAGGGTCTGAATTAAACCCAATGTCCACCTGGCACACTGGCAGGGGATGTCCATCTGGCACACTGGCAGGATCTGAATCAAACCCAATGTCCACCTGGTACACTGGCAGGGTCTGAATCAAACCCAATGACCACCTGGCACACTGGCAGGGTCTGAATCAAACCCAATGTCCATCTGGTACAATCTGGGCTTATTTGCTGTCTCTTTCCATGAATCATGGACGCCAAAGGTGGACCAGTGTTTTTAATGATGTGGTCAAACTGTTTACCAAGTGGGGAGTACTGAAGGAAGCATTGGACGTGTTGGTCTGGAGGGAGGGGAGGTTTGGGCGTCATCCTGGGTCATATTTAAGTAAAAATACTTTAAAGTACTACTTAAGTAGTTTTTGGGGGTATCTGTACTTAACTATTTATATTTTTGACAACTTTTACTTCAATACATTCCTAGAGAAAATATTGTACTTTTTACTTGATACATTTTCGCTGACAACCAAAAGTACTCGTTACATTTTGCATGCTTAGCAGGACAGGAAAATGGTCCAATACACACATTATCAAGAGAACATCCCTGGTCATCCCTACTGCCTCTGATCTGGCTGACTCACTAAACATAAATGCATAATTTTGTAAATAATGTCTGAGTGTTGGAGTGTGCCCCTGGCTATCCGTAAATTGTAAAAACAAGAAAATTGTGCCGTCTGGTTTGCTTAATATAAGGAATGTGATTTGAAGTATATTTTAGAAATTACATTTACTTCTGACACTTAAGTATATTTAAAGCCAAATACCTTGAGACTTTTGCTCAAGTAGTATTTTACTGGGTGACTTTCACTTCTACTTGAGTAAATTTCTATTAAGGTATCTATACCTTTACTCAAGTATGACAATTGGGTCATGCAGCCATTCCTCTGGGTAACCCCGCTGTCTGAAACGCTCATCCAGACAGTCGGCTTGTTTGTCATAGTCACTCTGTGTACTACAAATTCTGTGTATGTGACTGTATTGGCTGATGGGGAGACTCTTTTTTAGGGGTGAAGGGTGAAATGAATTGAAATGTAAGTCACTACTGTAAGTCGCTCTGGATAAGAGCGTCTGCTAAATGACTAAAATGTAAATATACTAAACTGACATTCCATGCACTATTTTGACATAGTGGAAGATATCGAATTTATACTGTTTTTCATACTAAAATGGACAAAGATAAGTTTCTTTTGCACATATTTGTTAATTGGTTTTGCAAGACTATGTTGATTGGTTGGTCATTGGGTTCATTTGTTTTGCAGTATGCTCAAATCAAATCAAGCTTTATTTATACAGCACATTTCAGACATGGATGCAACAAAATGGCTTCACTGGAAAAAACGAATAAAAAAATAAACTGACATATTTAGTACACAACAAACATAAGATAAAAAACAGAAGACTAACAACTGAAAGACTAATGAGCACCCTAAGGAAATGCCATTAATATTAATTGGATGCAATATAAAACCCAAAATATAAGCTTGTTTTTTAGGAGGGAAAGACACTATGGGGGTGTCCACTGAAAGTTCACTAGTAACAACAACTGGGACCTAAAAGACACCCACTAAATCTGCCCAAGAAGAGGAAAACAAAAGAAAAACCCACACCAAACTTAAAGACAGGATGCAAACCTAAAAGGTGGCGCAACTAAAGGTGTTGACTCTACACATCTATCAAGACAACTGGAGCACTGGGACAGCCACTCTTAAATCGAACCTGGACCAGCTCAGGTGAAACACCTTCCCACTAATGAGATGGACAAGCCAGCACAGGTGTAACACATACTGACTAACGAGGTGACACCAATCAGTGCGCCCTACGTGCTAACGAGCTATACGTGCTAAAGTCCAACCTCAAAACTTAAATGAAAAAACCAAAGCCTTTAACACCTTCCCCCTTAAGACAACAAATATATAATGTATTTCTGTTGGACAAGTTTGCTCACCACCAACAGAAAACAACTTCCATTTCCCAATATAATCAACTAAATTGATTCCCTTCTACAATATAAACATGGTGTCTACTGGCTGTCAACAATTAAAAACATGAAAAAACACAAACATGAAAAAACACGCTTCTAGAACTCGCGTCTTCCTAAAACTCACTAGCTTCTAGAACTCTCATCCCCTTGGAACGAGCCCAAACAAAACTTATCTCCAATACGGAAAAACGTGGAGTCAAAATAAATTGTGATCCATGGCAATGCACTGGCTAAATGCAAAACACAAATCTTTTTGACTGCCCACCCTTGAGACAATCAGCAACCAAGTTGTCCTTATCATGGACATGTCTGATTTCAAGAGGAAACTCCTGCAATACCCGTAGTCACTTTCCACCTCACTGAAACTTCTCTCTCTTTTCAGGGTTCACTAGATAGGCATATTGTTGGATCGGGGCCCAGTCCCCAATGTCATGCTCTAGTACATTTGGGTTGGCACATCTGAGAATGAACCCTGATATTCTAAAAGCAGGGCAACAATGTCAATATAATTGTACAAACAATTTGTCAGTTGGTTGCATTAATAATAATCATTAGAGGTCGACAGATTTATCGGAATGGCTGATTAATTAGGGCCGATTTCAAGTTTTCATAACAATCGGAAATCTGTATTTTTGGACACCGATTTGGCCGATGTTTTTTTTCTACACCTTTATTTAACTAGGCAAGTCAGTTAAGAACACATTCTTATTTTCAATGACGGCCTAGGAACGGTGGGTTGGCACATCTGAGAATGAATCCTGATATTCTAAAAGCAGGGCAACAATGTCAATATAATTGTACCCAAAAATTGTCCGTTGGATGCATAAATAATTATGATCACTAAATGTTACATAAATTGTAAATATGAATATCAAAACCAAATGTACACCCCTTTGTTCATATGTATTGGCCATAATTCACATCTGGAGTGATGTTGCTAGAGTGATGTAGGATTGTTAATACAATTGATTATAGATCAATTTATTGTACTGCGTTCATGTGTATAGGCTGCAAGTACAAGTCATTGAAAAAACGACCCGAAAATACATATTATCCAACTACAATTGAACGTGTATTTTCAATTACATTTTGCTTTGTGGGATAGCCCGATGTCAAAACACAGTTTTAACATGCCCAAATCAATAACGAATATGCAGAAACAGTTTGTGATATATTGAAAACCTAAACATAAAATGTACTATCTACACAAACATCTGCCACAATAATCACATTAATTGTATTTTCTAAACAAGCACCTTATAAACTGCACAAGCACCAGAAGCGCTGTTGTTTTGACAAGTAGCAATAAATCACTGATATCGATTAATTGGGAAATCAGGAAACTAACGCAAAAAAAAAAACACATGGAAATGGGAGATATCTTTTACCTCACTGGTTAGAAACAACCCGCAGAAGACAGTCAGCTACATTTTGGAGTGATACATTTAAATGTAGGGGTCGCAAAACAAAGGAACACAACACTTATATGTCATAACTCATCGATATCATGCTAAAATCATTTGTGCCGAGAGGAGGAAGATGAGGTTGCACGTCCTGTTAAAACTAACAGCTCAAAAACCACACGGAATCTTGGAATAATGTAAACATCACTGGTTAGAGGACAATTTGTAGAAAACAGCTAGCTACATTTTGAAGTGTTGCATTTTGATTCCAGTGGGTCACCAACGTGATAAGTGTAACACAACTCTTTTTTCTGTGAGTCACTTTTTGTTAAATCACATAAATAATACTCTTTCAATTCAGAGCCTGGATTTTTCCCCCGGAGGCTAATATCCATATCATGCTGAAATCAATAGAACAGGGAAAACATTTAGAGTTCTCCATTGTGACATCATTAAAATACTTCTACTACAATGTTAAAACATTCTACATTGTGACATCATTAAAATACTCCTACTACAATGTTATAACATTCCACATTGTGACATTACATTTACATTTACATTACTTCACTGATATCATGAAACAACTCCTTCATGTATTTTCTGATGTTTAGTCAGAGATCTTTTATCAGAGTATCTCTTCCAACATTGATTAAAGCTAAGAGATTTATCTCCTGTGTGTGTTCTCTGGTGTGACACCAGGCTGTTAAGCAAAGTAAAACTCTTCCCACATTGAGTACAGCTATAAGGATTCTGTCCTGTGTGTCTTCTCTGGTGCAAAGTCAGCTGGCTAGATGTAGTAAAACCCTTCCCACATTGACTACAGCTATAAGGTTTCTCTCCTGTGTGTGTCCGCTTGTGTATATTCAGGCTGTCTGGCCGAGAAAAACTCTTCCCACATTGATCACAGCTATAAGGTTTCTCTCCAGTGTGTGTTCTCTGGTGTAAAGTCAGCTGGCTAGATGTAGTAAAACTCTTCCCACATTGACTACAGTTATACGGTTTCTCTCCTGTGTGTGTTCTCTGGTGTGTTGTCAGACATCCAGATGTACCAAAACTCTTCCCACATTGATGACAGCTATGAGGTTTCTCTCCTGTGTGTGTTCTCTGGTGTGTCATCAGACATCCAGATGTACCAAAACTCTTCCCACATTGATCACATTTAAAAGCTTTCTCTCCTGTGTGTGTCCGCTGGTGTACTATCAGGCTGTTTAGCTGAGTAAAACTCTTCCCACATTGATTACAGCTATATGGTTTCTCTCCTGTGTGTGTTCTCTGGTGTATCCTTAGATAACTAGATGTAGAAAAACTCTTCCCACATTGATCACAGCTATAACGTTTATCTCCTGTGTGTGTCCGCTGGTGTACTATCAAGCTGTTAAGGTGAGTAAAACTCTTCCCACATGTATCACAGCCATAAGATTTCTCTCCTGTGTGTATTCTCTGATGTGATTTCAGGGTTTGTAGCCGAATAAAACTCTTCCCACATTGATTACAGCTATAAGGTTTCTCTCCTGTGTGTGTTCTCTGGTGTATAGTTAGATAGCTAGATGTAGAAAAACTCTTCCCACATTGATTACAGCTATACGGTTTCTCTCCTGTATGTCCCCGCTGGTGTACCATCAGGCTGCTTAGCTGAGTAAAACTCTTCCCACATTGATCACAGCCATAAGGTTTCTCTCCAGTGTGTGTTCTCTGGTGTGATTTCAGGGTTTGTAGCCGAATAAAACTCTTCCCACATTGATCACAGCCAAAAGGTTTCTCTCCACTGTGAATTCTTTTATGTATTTTAAGGTCTACTGAAGAGTTGAATCTTTTCCCACAGTCAGAACAGCAGTGAGGTGTCTGTCCTGTGAGTCTCTGCTGGTGTTTCTTGAGGAGTTCTGATCTGGAGAGACTTTTCTCTGCCTCTTCAGTATCATGATGTTGTTGAGGCTCCCCAGAGGATTCACGATAGTCCCGTCTCTCTCCTGTGTGAATCACAAAGTCAGAGATTCCACGGTTTATTCGAGGTAAAAGGTGATGCCCAGAGCATACCCATGAAGTTGTACAACAATTGACGTCTGTTAAATTTGACAATTAAGACAGTCAAGTTAGCAACAATAGTCATATTTTGTCTTGTTTTCACATTAGTAGTAACTAGAAATAAGTTAAAGTTGTTGAAATCCTAACAGGCTGACTACACCGCTCGTGTCGCATGCGCGAGCGTTGCAAAATAAATGTAGAATTCTATATCATTCAATTATTGCACACACATTGCTCGCACGTGCCAACAAGCGTCTCCGTTGCCAAGGGATAAAATAGAAGTCAGTTCTATTTGTGACGCAGATTGCGCTGCAAGTCCTGCCTCTCCCATCTCCTCATTGATTTATAGAAGCAGGTACCCAGTAGAGGTCGACCGATTAATCGGAATGGTCGATTAATTAGGGCCGATTTCAAGTTTTCATAACAATCGGCATTTTTGGCCACCGATTTGCCGATTTCTTTTTTTTTCTCCTTTATTTTACTAGGCAAGTCAGTTAAGAACATATTCTTATTTTCAATGACGGCCTAGGAATGGTGGGTTAACTGCCTTGTTCAGGGGCAGAACGACAGATTTTTGCCTTGTCAGCTTGGGGATGCAACCTTATGGGTAACTAGTCCAACGCTCTAACCACCTGCTTTACGTTGCACTCCACGAGGAGCCTGCCTGTTACGCGAATGCAGTAAGAAGCCAAGGTAAGTTGCTAGCTAGCATTAAACTTATCTTTTAAAAAACAATCAATCATAATCACTAGTTAACTACACATGGTTGATGATATTACTAGTTTATCTAGCCTGTCCTGCGTTGCATATAATCGATGTGGTGCGCATTCGCGAAAAATGACTGTCTTTGCTCCGACGTGTACCTAACCATAAACATCAATGCCTTTCTTAAAATCAATACACAAGTATATATTTTTAAACCTGCATATTTAGTTAATATTGCCTGCTAACATGAATTTCTTTTAACTAGGGAAAATGTGTCACTTCTCTTGCAAACAGAGTTAGGGTATATGCAGCAGTTTGGGCCGCCTGGCTCGTTGCGAACTGTGAAGACTATTTCTTCCTAACAAAGACAAACGACTTCACCAAACGGGGGATGATTTAACAAAAGCACATTTGCGGAAAAAAAAGCACAATCGTTGCACGACTGTACCTAACCATAAACATCAATGCCTTTCTTAAAATCAATACACAGAAGTATATATTTTTAAACCTGCATATTTAGCTAAAAGAAATCCAGGTTAGCAGGCAATATTAACCAGGTGAAATTGTGTCAGTTCTCTTGCGTTCCTTTGCAAGCAGAATCAGAGTATATGCAACAGTTTGGGCCGCCGGGCTCGTTGCGAACTAATTTGCCAGAATTTTACGTAATTATGACATAACATTGAAGGTTGTGCAATATAACAGGAATATTTAGACTTATGGATGGCACCCGTTAGATAAAATACGGAACGGTTCTGTATTTCACTGAAAGAATAACCATGATAGTTTCCGGATTCAACCATATTAATGAACTTAGGCTCGTGTTTCTGTGTGTTATTATGTTATAATTAAGTCTATGACTTGATAGAGCAGTCTGACTGAGCGGTGGTAGGCACCAGCAGGCTCGTAAGCGTTCATTCAAAATAGCACTTCCGTGCGTTTGCCAGCAGCCCTTCGCAATGCATTGCGCTGTTTATGACTTCAAGCCTATCAACTCCCAAGACGAGGCTGGTGTAACCGATGTGAAATGGCTAGCTAGTTACCCGGGTGTGTGCTAATAGCGTTTCAAACGTCACTCACTCTGAGACTTGGAGTAGTTGTTTCCCCTTGCTCTGCATGGGTAACGCTGCTTCGAGGGTGGCTGTTGTCGATGTGATCCTGGTTCGAGCCCAGGTAGGAGCGAGGAGAGGGACGGAAGCTATACTGTTACACTGGCAATACTAA